>NC_133619.1:157559222-158174847 GCF_048593235.1 Sminthopsis crassicaudata | reverse complement strand
GAAGAAGACTCTCTGCATTACATCAGGCCTGACGGGGCTCTCTGCAGGAAGGGAAGTCACTTCTAAGGACAAGAGTTAACAGCAACTGCCTGGAGACAACGGTTCACTACAGGAAGAAGAATCTGTCTGAGAGATTTGAGTAGACACAGCAGATCTCTTCCCAGAGAGCGATCCAGCAGCTTCTGGAGACGACAGCTCGTTACATATATATATATATATATATATATATATATATATATATATATATATATATATATATATATATATATATATATATATATATATATATATATATATATATATATATATATATATATATATATATTATAATATTATCCCTTGTATTCATTTTTCCAAATTACCCCCCTCCCTCTATTCCCTCCCCCCGACGACAGGCAATACCATACATTTTACATGTGTTACAATATAGACTAGGTACAATACATGTGTGCGAATATCATTTTCTTGTTGCACAATAAACATTATAATCCGAAGGTACAGGCAACCT
Organism: Sminthopsis crassicaudata; assembly: GCF_048593235.1. Lineage (NCBI taxonomy): Eukaryota > Metazoa > Chordata > Mammalia > Dasyuromorphia > Dasyuridae > Sminthopsis > Sminthopsis crassicaudata. Next base: position 158,174,339 of record NC_133619.1, on the reverse strand, counting down.
GGGTAGACAGATATTAGTGCTAAAAATTTTCATTCCCCTCCCAGTGTTTCTTCTCTGGGTGTAGCTACCTCTGTCCATCATTGATCAACTGGAAGTGAGTTGGATCTTCTTTATGTTGAAGATTTCCACTTCCATCAGAATACATCCTCATACAGTATTGTTGTTGAAGTGTACAGTGATCTTCTGGTTCTGCTCATTTCACTCAGCATCAGTTGATTTAAATCTCTCCAGGCCTCTCTATATTCCTCCTGCTGGTCATTTCTTACCGAGCAATAATATTCCATAACCTTCATATACCACAATTTACCCAACCATTCTCCAACTGATGGACATCCATTCATCTTCCAGTTTCTAGCTACAACAAAAAGAGCTGCCACAAACATTTTGGCACATATATGTCTCTTTCCGCTCTTTAGTATTTCTTTGGGATATAATCCCAGTAGGAGCGCTGCTGGGTCAAAGGGTATGCACAGTTTGATAACTTTTTGGGCATAATTCCAGATTGCTCTCCAGAATGGCTGGATTCTTTCACAACTCCACCAGCAATGTATTAGTGTCCCAATTTCCCCACATCCCCTCCAACATTTGTCATTATTTGTTCCTGTCATCTTAGCCAATCTGACAGGTGTGTAGTGGTATCTCAGAGTGGTCTTAATTTGCATTTCTCTGATCAGTAGTGATTTGGAACACTCTTTCATGTGAGTGGATATAGTTTCAATTTCTTCCTCTGAGAATTGTCTGTTCATATCCTTTGACCATTTATCAATTGGAGAATGGTTCGGTTTCTTATAAATTATGGTCAGTTCTCTATATATTTTGGAAATGAGACCTTTGTCAGAACCTTTGTTTTTAAAAATATTTTCCCAATTTGTTACTTCCCTTCTAATCTTGTTTGCATTAGTATTATTTGTACAGAAACTTTTTAGTTTGATGTAATCAAAATCTTCTATTTTGTGATCAATAATGATCTCTAGTTCTCCTCTGGTCATAAATTCCTTCCTCCTCCACAAGTCTGAGAGGTAGATTATCCTCTGTTCCTCTAATCTATTTATTATCTCCCTCTTTATGCCTAAATCATGGATCCATTTTGATCTTATCTTGGTATATGGTGTTAAGTGTGGATCCATATCTAATTTCTGCCATACTAATTTCCAGTTTTCCCAACAGTTTTTTCCGAATAATGAATTTTTATCCCTAATGTTGGAATCTTTGGGTTTGTCAAAGATTAGATTGCTATAGATGTACCCTTTTTTGTCCTTTGTATCTAATCTGTTCCACTGATCTACCGGTCTATTTCTTAGCCAATACCAAATGGTTTTGGTGACTGCTGCTATATAATATAGCTTTAGATCAGGTACACTTAGACCACCTTCCTCTGAGTTTTTTTTCATTAGTTCCCTTGCAATTCTCGACCTTTTATTCTTCCATATGAATTTTGTTGTTATTTTTTCTAGGTCATTAAAATAGTTTCTTGGGAGTCTGATTGGTATAGCACTAAATAAATAGATTAGTTTGGGGAGTATTGTCATCTTTATTATATTCGCTCGGCCTATCCAAGAGCACTGAATGTCTTTCCAATTATTTAAATCTGATTTTATTTTTGTGGCAAGTGTTTTGTAATTTTTCTCATATAATTCCTGACTTTTCTTTGGTAGATGGATTCCCAAATATTTTATACTCTCAACATTTGTTTGGAATGGAATTTCTCTTTGTATCTCTTGCTGTTGCATTTTGTTAGTGATATATAAAAATGCCGAGGATTTATGTGGATTTATTTTGTATCCTGCCACTTTGCTGAAATTTTGAATTATTTCTAGTAGCTTTTTAGCAGAGTCTTTGGGGTTCTCTAAGTATACCATCATGTCATCTGCAAAAAGTGATAGTTTAATTTCCTCATTTCCTACTCTAATTCCTTGAATCTCTTTCTCGGCTCTTATTGCCGAGGCTAGCGTTTCTAGTACTATATTGAATAGTAATGGTGATAGTGGGCAACCTTGTTTCACTCCTGATCTTACTGGGAAAGGTTGCAGTTTATTTCTATTGCATATTATGCTTACTGACGGTCTTAAATATATACTCCTGATTATTCTAAGGAATAATCCATTTATTCCTATACTCTCAAGAGTTTTTAGTAGGAATGGATGTTGGATTTTGTCAAATGCTTTTTCTGCATCTATTGAGATGATCATATGGTTCTTATTAATTTGATTATTAATATGGTCAATTATATTAATAGTTTTCCTAATATTAAACCAGCCCTGCATTCCTGGAATAAATCCTACTTGATCATAGTGTATTATCCTGGAGATGATTTTCTGAAGTCTTTTTGCTAATATCTTATTTAAGATTTTAGCATCAATATTCATTAAGGAGATTGGTCTATAATTTTCTTTCTCAGTTTTCGATCTACCAGGTTTAGGTATCAGTACCATGTCTGTGTCATAAAAGGAGTTTGGTAGGACTCCTTCATCCCCTATTTTTTCAAATAATTTATATAACATTGGGGCTAATTGTTCTTTAAATGTTTGGTAGAATTCACATGTGAATCCATCTGGCCCTGGGGATTTTTTCCTGGGGAGTTGATTAATAGCTTGTTCTATTTCTTTTTCTGAAATGGGACTATTTAAGCAATTTATCTCCTCCTCTGTTAATCTAGGGAGCCTATATTTTTGGAGAAAGTCATCCATTTCACTTAAGTTATCAAATTTATTGGCATAAAGTTGGGCAAAGTAACTCCTTATTATTTCTCTAATTTCCTCTTCATTGGTGGAAAGATCCCCCTTTTCATTTGTAAGACTATCAATTTGATTTTCCTCTTTCTTTTTTTTGATCAAATTTACCAAAGGTTTATCTATTTTATTGGCTTTTTCATAAAACCAACTCTTGGTTTTATTTATTAATTCAATAGTTTTTTTACTTTCAATTTTATTGATTTCTCCTTTTAATTTTTGTATTTCGAGTTTAATTTTTGGTTGGGGGTTTATAATTTGGTCTTTTTCTAGCCTTTTAAGTTGTAAGCCCAATTCGTTAATCTTCTCTTTCTCAATTTTCTTCAAATAAGCCTCTAAAGATATAAAATTTCCCCTTATTACTGCTTTAGCTGCATCCCAAAGATTTTGATATGATGTCTCATCATTATCATTATCTTGGGTGAAATTGTTAATTGTTTCTATAATTTGGTCTTTCACCCAGTCATTCTTTAAGATGAGATTATTCAGTTTCCAATTACTTTTTGGTCTATTTACCCCTAACTTTTTACTGAATGTAGCTTTTATTGCATTGTGATCTGAGAAGAAGGCATTTATTATTTCTGCCTTCCTACATTTAATTTTGAGATCTTTATGTCCTAATATATGGTCAATTTTTGTATAGGATCCATGAACTGCTGAGAAGAAAGTATATTCCTTCCTATTGCCATTCAGTTTTCTCCAAAGGTCTATCATACCTAGTTTTTCTAATGTTCTATTTACTTTTTAAATTTCTTTCTTGTTTGTTTTGTGGTTTGATTTGTCTAAATCTGAGAGTGCAAGGTTGAGATCTCCCACTATTATAGTTTTACTGTCTATTTCTTCTTGCAGTTCTCTTAACTTTTCCTTTAGAAAGTTAGATGCTATACCACTTGGTGCATATATGTTTAGTATTGATATGGCTTCATTATTTATGCTACCTTTCAGCAGGATATAGTTTCCTTCCTTATCTTTTTTAACGAGATCTACTTCTGCTTTTGTTTGATCTGAGATAAGGATAGCTACCCCTGCTTTTTTGGCTTTACCTGAAGCATAATAGGCTCTGTTCCAACGTTTTACCTTTACTCTGTATGTATCTCCCTGCTTTAAGTGTGTTTCCTGTAGACAACATATTGTAGGGTTCTGCTTTTTGATCCAATCTGCTATCCGTCTCCGTTTGATGGGATCGTTCATCCCATTTACATTTACAGTTAAAATTACTAATTCTGTGTTTCCTGCCATCGTATTATCCCCAGATTATACTTTTTTCCCTTGACCCCCCTAATCCCCCTCCCCGATATTTAATTTACAGACCCCCCTTGTGACGCGCAACCCTCCCTCTTTTTTTTTTTTTTTTTTTAGGATCCCTCCCCCCTCCCTCCAAGTCCCTTCACTTATTCTCCTTTTCCTTTCCCCTTTTCCTCTCCCCCCTTTTAATGAGGTGAGAGAAAATTCTCTGAAAAACAAATATGTTAATTATTTACTCTTTGAGCCTCTTCTGATGAGAGTAAGATTCACACAATGATTCTCCCCCTCACTAAGTTCCCTCAGATATGGTGTATTTTCTATGTCTCTTCCTGGGATGTAGTTTCCCTCTTTTTATCACTCCTTCCCCTTTTTCTGAACCGACCTCCTTCCCTTTACCACACCCCCCTTTTTTTCTTTTATATCAGTAAAATCAATTATCCTTGAGTATTTTTTATATACCCACAACAGAGTTACAGTTCTCAAGGGTTCTGTGTACCTTTTTCTGTTTCTCTTCAGTCTTGTGGATGTAGATCAAATTTTTTGTTTAAGTCTGGTTTTTTTCTTAGAAACATATAGAATTCCTCTGTTTCATTGAATGACCATCTTCTTCCATGGAAAAAGATGCTAAACTTAGCTGGGTAGTTCATTCTTGGTTGCAGTCCTTGATCTTTTGCCTTACGGAATATCAGGTTCCAGGCCCTTCTATCTTTTAATGTGGAGGCAGCCAGATCTTGGGTGACCCTTATTGTGGCACCTTGGTATTTAAATTGTTTTTTTCTAGCTGCTTGCAGGATTTTCTCCTTTGTGTGGTAATTCTGCAGCTTAGCCACAATATTCCGTGGTGTTCTTTTTTTAGGGTCTATTTCAGAAGGAGTTCGATGAATTCTTTCCACATTTACTTTCCCTTCTGTTTCTATTATCTCTGGACAGTTCTCTTTGATAATTTCCTGTAAAATAGAATCTAGGCTCTTTTTTTGGTCATAGTTTTCTGGAAGTCCAATAATCCACAGATTATCTCTCCTAGATCTATTTTCCAGGTCTATAGATTTTCCCAGTAAGTATTTGACGTTGTTCTCCAGCTTCTCATTTTTTTTGTTTTGTTTGACTGATTCTTGGGTTCTCTGTGAATCATTCATTTCTATTTGTTCCATCCTGACTTTTAAGGAGTTATTTTCTTCTTTCACAGTTTTTAGTTCTTTTTGTAAATGCCCAATTTCATTTTTAAATGAATTATTTTGCTCTATTGAGTTTTTTTCCATTTCTCTAATTTTTTTTTTGAGAATTATTTTCTTTTTCCAATTCAGAAATTCTATTTTCTTGAGACTTTTTTATCTTTTCCAATTCAGAAATCCTACTTTCCTGTGTTTTTTTAACCTTTTCTAATTCACTAATTTTGTTTCCCTGCATCTCCTGTGAATTCTTTATTTTTTCCAACTCCAATTTCAGGACGTTGTTATTCTCTATCATAACTTCCCTTTCTTTTCCCCATTTTTCTTCGATCTCCCTCAATTTTTTAAGAGCTTCTTCTAGGAGAGAGTTATGTGATGGGGGGCAGGAATCGTTCCCCTTTAGGTTGTTGTCTGTTGATTCTCTGCTGTCAACTTCCTCGGGGTTGGATACCCGCTCTTTCTCTGTATAGAAGGAATCTATGGTTTTTCTAGCTTTTTTGCTCATACTTAAAAAAATCTTCTGGGGTCTGTCTCTGGGGTAGGAAATTATTTACTTCTTTACCAGCTTCCTCCCAGACCGGATGGATGCAGTGGCTCCTGCACCTGAGCTAAGATAGAGCTCTGGGAGAGAGTTCCCCACCCCCTCCCTGGAAGTGCCTCAGAGGCGATTAGCACTACTGTGCTTCGAGGGTGTAGAATAGTGAAGACAGCACGAAGCCCAGCCTATGTGTCCGGGTGGGGAGTGGATGTCTGCAGCAGGTGATGTGAGAAGCCCCTGCGCTCAAACTGGAAGTGTCTGCCAGAAACCACGGTCCCTAGTTCAAAGGTTCCGCTTCTCTGGGACTTCCTGGAGCTGAGTTCCACTCCCTCCAGCTAAGCTAGGCAGTGTGTGTTGCCTTGGGCCGTATCCACCCACTTGTCAATCTCTTAACTATTCTCAGGTGGTAGCTGAGGCCACACCCCCTGGTGCCGTCTGCTGAGTCACCCCCAAGATCGGGGAAAATCTAATTTGAGTTTTAAAATATTTTGGCTTTCTCTTCTGAACTGCTAAATAATTAGCAGAGAAGAGCTAATAGCCTGTGCCAGATTCCTTTACCTCAGTGGCTTCTCTGATCCCAGAGCCCTTCCCAGCGCAATGGGCGCAGTGTGCCCCTACCCCACCGTCTGTGCTGGTCTTTCTTATTCCTCCCCTGAGAACTGACCTTTCCTGTTGAAACTCCAGATTCTCTTCAGCTGGTAAGTCGTGCTTCCAGTCCTTGTGGTATCTATCAGTCCTGAGCTAATTTTGAGACTTAATTTATCTAATTGGTTGTGAGGGAGTGAGGCCGTTCACTGAGTCGTGTGTTTCTTCTCCGCCATCTTGGCTCCGCCCCCCGCCCACTATCACTATTACTATTCAATAGTGTATTAGAAATGCTAGCTTCAGCAATAAGAGTCAAGAAAGAGATTAAAGGAATGAGTAGGTAATGAGGAAATCAAACTATCACTCTTTGCAGGTGATATGATGGTATACTTAGAGAACCCCAGAAATTATAATAAAAAGTTATTAGAAATAATTCATAACTTTAGCAAAGCTGCTGGATACAAAATAAATCAACATAAATCCTCAGCACTTTTATACATAACCAACAAAATGCAACAGCAAGAGATACAAAGAGAAATATCATTCAAAACAACTGTCGAGAGTATAAAATATTTGGGAATCCATCTACCAAAGAAAAGTCAGGAATTATATGAGCAAAATTACAAAACACTTGCCTCAAAAAATAAAATCAGATTTAAATAATTGGAAAAACGTTAAGTGCTCTTGGAAAATCCGAGTAAATATAATAAAGATAACAAGACTCCCTAAACTAATCTATTTATGTAGTGCTATGCCAATCAGACTTCCAAGAAACTATTTTAATGACCTAGAAAAAATAACAACAAAATTCATTTGGAAGAGCAAAAGGTTGAGAATTTCAAGGGAATTAATGAAAAATAAAATAATTGAAGCTTGCCTAGCTATACCTGATCTAAAGCTATATTATAAAGCAGCAGTCACCAAAACCATTTGGTATTGGCTAAGAAATAGACTAGTTGATCAGTGGAACAGGTTAGGTACACAGGACAAAATAGGGTACAACTATAGCAATCTAATGTTTGACAAACCTAAAGATACCAACTTTTGGGATAAGAATTCATTATTTGAAAAAAAACTGTTGGGAAAACTGGAAATTAGTATGGCAGAAATTAGATATGAACCCACACTTAATACCATATACTAAGATAAGATCAAGATGGGTCCATGATTTAGGCATAAAGAATGAGATCATAAATAGATTAGAGGAACATAGGATAGTTTACCTCTCAGACTTGTGGAGGAGGAAGGAATTTATGACCAAAGGACAACTAGAGATCATTATTGATCACAAAATAGAAGATTTTGATTACATTAAATTAAAAAATCTTAATCAAATTGTTTGATTTTATATTTAGCTGAAAATCAGACAGAGCATAAAATTTGGGGAGGAAATAATGAAGCAGAAATGTACAAGGTTGACAAATATTTCTATAGGGAAATAAAATCACACAAAGGAAATGTATCAAGGAGGGTGATTCATTTATACTCTTCTTAGGAAAGCCTTGTATTCATGATTGTGACATAAATATTTACCAATCACAAAGAGCATTGCATATGTGGTGAAAAATACCATATCAGGGCATCAAGTCATATATAGTGACACACAATGACCTTTGTTGTTGTGAGAATCTTAAAAGCAAAGAGGTTTATTTCTCTCATGTCCACTTTTTTCCCATGTCCACTTATTCAAAGGTGCCACTTTTGATTTCTGTTTATCTTCTCTAAATAGAATTTATCTCCTGAAACAGAAACCTCAGACTCCTCTATAACCAAGGGCCAGAAATGCATGCCATTACAGCAAATCCTGAGAAAGAAATGAGCCATTAGGGCATGCAATTCCCATAATATATAAAATAGTTGTGGAGAACAATGTTCATGGCAAAGTGAAAAGCAGTTTATGATAAGTTGAAGTATGATAAGTTTCTTTATCAAGAAACCCATTACAAGGATAAGCTCAAAATACAATTGGATTAGTAAAATCATTTCTGTGTAATATCACAGTTAATAAAATAATAGCAAAATGCACTATAAAATCAAAAGCAAAATGAATTCTGTCAGCTTTTTTTCTGTCTACATTTCCCATAAGAAATCTTTCCAATAATTGCAAAGATCATATCTTCCTTTTTGAATATATTTCAGGTAGAAATTGGTAAAATAATATTACCATAGAGTAACTGATATTTAAATTGCAGTAATTCAAACTGAGAGGCTCTCATGAATATAGCTATATACTTTTCATTAAATTAATGTAAGATTATTCTAAATATCAAAGGCTAGTTTTATTTTTATCTAATTTAGTAAGTCATGAAACTTCTTAGGAGACCAGCATACACACATAAACATACACACAAATGTACGCATCCCTATTTAAATATATATGAACATATCTAAATGATTATAGATGCATAAATGTATATATATATATATATATATATATACACAAATATTATTGCATATATGTATATATGTATGAATTTATATATATACACACACATGCACCTTTTTAAAAAACAAATCTGCAATTTATTTTCCATATAAAATTACTAGTGAGGAAAATATTTTAACCAATTAATGTATTTGCTCCCTAAGTGACCTTGGGAACCGAGAAATTAAGTTATACAATCAGATTCACATAGATAGTATTGTTAGATTCAAGACTTAAATCCAGCTTATATTTCTATAAAGTATGTCATTTTCCCTCTAATTGAGACTATATCGTTATGGTTTATTTATATGATCCTATATTAAAATATCTCTTTTTACGTAATATAAATTAAACAAATAATTAATATTTTAAAGAGAGATAATTCTTTTGAGACTCTGGAATCCAGACAAACTATTCTTCTCTTTGTTGTTCACACACAACACTCCATCTCCTAACTTCCTTTCCTTTGCTGTCTATATCACATGATTAAAATTAAATCTCACTCCCACATTTCCTATGCTTATCATGTCTCTCTAATCCTATAAGATTCAGGTCAAGAACCACCTTTTAAAAGAAGCCTAATCCCCCAGGTTCTCTACTCTCCTAAACTATCTGGCATTTATCCCTATTTTATGTATGTAAATTGTTAATTTTATTTTGTAATATACAAATTGGTATAGGTTCTTGTTGTTCCCCATTAAAATGGAAAAAAAAAAAAAAAAAAAGATTGTTTCAACTGTTGTGCCCTCATTACATACACAGCCAGACACAACAATAAAATATTGATTGATTGGTTCCAAAAGGTATATGATCAAACAATTAAGAGTGGCAAAATAGATATCATACAACCCTAATCCCCCTTCCCATACTCCCAATACTATATAATCATCAGTTTACATTTGGTAAATGTACACCAATCTCTTCATCCATGGCAGCTGAACATTTTCCCACTTTGTACTCTCTTACCATTGGTCTCTCATCAACATCAGTCGTTCAATATAGCTGTAACCTAATCATGACTCATGAACCCAAAATATGAAAAGCAAAATCCATTTCCCACTTATAGTGATTATGAGACATACTGTTTACCTTATAAATGTTGCATGAACCTCTTAATTAATAATCTCTTCTCCTCAAAGCCCTCTGTCCATCTAAATCTTCATTTTTGGTAGGAAAGTATAATTAGTACAAAGAGAATAAGTTTGAGTAAGTTTTGAAAATTATATGATCTTTCTCCAAAATTCTACCCCTTTTCCAAACTTCTCTATTTCCATCAAGGGTACCACCACTATACAGATTTCTAGATTTCCCACTACCCAATATCTTTGATTTCTCATTCAATTGAAACTGAATTTTTTAATCTTATCTAGAATTTTTCAATTGATAAATCTGATGGCATTTTTCTCAGTGCTCATTTTATTGAACCCTTCTGCAGCATTAATATTTTTGTTCAGTGTTCCTCTACATCATTTTCTACTTTGTAGCTTGCCAATAAAGGATTAAGTGTCACCTTTAGTTAGTTTTCCATTTTCTTCTCCAGCTCATTTTATAGATGAGGACACTGAGACAAGTAGGTTGAAATGACTTGCCCAATTTTGCACAGGTAATAAAGTTTTGAGGTTAGTCAGGTATTCTGACTCCAGATCCTGTTCTTTATCCGCTATGCCAACCTAACTGTTCTTTGTGTTAAGTAAATTTTAATGTAGGATTTAAATGAGGCACTGATAGGTCATTTAGTACTTTTATAAAAGAAGGTTTTGAGGGGTTTGAGGATTTTTTGCCACAATACAGCAAGAATATTAAACAAAGTTACTCCATCCATTCTCCACATGAAAAGCAATTGATCATCATGGCAGAATATAGTAACTCATAAATGGTACTGAAAGATCTACCATCTGAATGGTAGATCAACTACAATATACTCAACTACATATAGATGGAACTTTTTATGACCCTTTTCTGACCAAGAAGCCATATCAATATACCCAAAGGCAACTAGCAAATTTCAACCAGGGAAAATTGTATGAGTCTCAGGCCCCCTTAAGTTAAACAAAATCCAGGGATAGTTTTGCCTCCTCTTAGAGAAAAGATAGTCTCACTACCTTGAAGGGAATATGTTATTTGCTCTGACTCCTGTCTCTCTGACTCTGCATCAGTCCATATTTCTGCCTGTGTCTATATCTGTATCTTTATCTGTCTCTGCCTTTCTGTTGCTGCTTTTGCGCTCTCTCTCTCTCTCTCTTTCTCTGTCTCTCTGTCTCTCTCTCTCTGTCTCTTTCTCTCTCTCTTCTCTCTCTCTCTCTCTGTCTCTCTCTCTCTGTCTCTTTCTCTCTCTCTCTTTCTCTCTCTCTCTCTTGTCTCTCTCTCTCTCTGTCTCTTTCTCTCTCTTCTCTCTCTCTCTCTTCTCTCTCTCTCTGTCTCTTTCTCTCTCTCTTCTCTCTCTCTCCTCTATCTCTTCTCTCTCTTCTCTCTCTTCTCTCTCTCTCTCTCTTCTCTCTCTCCTCTCTCTCCTCTCTCTCTCCTCTCTCTCTCTCTCTCTCTCTCTCTCTCTCTCTCTCTCTCTCTCTCTCTCTCTCTCTTCCTCTCTCTCTCTCTCTCTCTCTCTCTCTCTCTCTCTCTCTCTCTCTCTCTCTCTCTCTCTCTCTCTCTCTCTCTCTCTCTCTCTTCCTCTCTCTCTCCCTATTTGTCTCTGATTTTCTATTAGATACCAAGAAAGGAGGACATTTTCTAAACTGTTTTGTTCTATTATGTTTTAAAGAATTTTTTCTCCCATGGAACCTGGAAGATGTGTAAGTATTAAGCTTTTAACCACATGAAAGTTGTTCTGGTAATAGCATCCATAAAAAAAAAAAAAAAAAAAAAAAAAAAAAAAAAAAACTCTCCACTACTTTTGGAGGACTTAAAGGAATAAAACATGTCACTTCTGGGTAAGTGCATGTAGGAGAAATAGGACTTATTAACTAATAGTAAAGCTTTTGGAATGCTTTTGCATGGGGAAAAGAAAGGTGAAGAGTGATCTAATAATGGATTTCATTGCCCCATCATCTGTTTCTGGTTTTTGAAAAGGAAAGATTTTGATCCCTCAGTCTTTCATATAGATACAACTATACTAGGAAAGCAACTTTTTACAGTGTATAAAATTGTTCTGCATGAAGTTGTAAAAAGTCTGTACATCAGAAAGTCAGTGACAGAAAATCACATGGATAAAATCATTAGCATACTGCATCATATACCTTATGTAAGAATCTGTAGAGAATGCAATTTAGAAAGATATAGGCTTGCTGAACACATGGACAGTGCAGTATATACTTTTCCCTCTAACATAAGTAAAAATGACTTTAACATTTTTCATAGGATTCCATGTAATTCCAGACATCATAATGAGTTTAAACTACAAACAGTACAAGGCATTTCTTTGAATATTGAAGGATGCCATAATCATGGCAGGTAATCAACATCTGAATACAATTTGGAAAGGAGTTTTTAAAATTCTTTGACCACGAGGTTTTTACTCAAGGCTTCATCTGAAATGGAACATAGATATTACAAAATCTGTACAGAATCTAGATATGGATGATTCTCTGATCTCTTTACTATAAATACTTGCTACCTATAGATCTCATTTCATTCATCCCTTGTTTTCAACCTATGGATTTCATGACAATGACCTTCCATAGATCCTTAGATCCATTCATGTGCTGAAAGACTTTCTTAAGGCATTTTACTACAATGTTATATGAAACAATTAAGCTATATTCTCTCACTAGAGTCATGATAATATGTTTGATGATTACTTGATATTGTTTCTTCCCCCCTCCCCCAAGGCTTTCAATGATTTATATTTATGTTAGCATGCATGTGTTACATTTGATTTTTTTAAATGAAGTTTCACCATCTCTCCTTTCCCTTCATGAAGAAAATAAGAAAAATGAAAACTTTGAAACAGTTTGATTTGTATTACACCAAATAACTAAAGTAATCAAGTAGTATTGTCATTTTTATTATATTGACTCAACCTATACTTAGGAAATTAATATTGTTCTAATTATTTAAGAATATATATGTACATATATGTATATTATATATATACATATGTATATATATGTATTTGTGAAAAATATTCTTTATCTCTCTGATGATCTGGACTGGAAAAATTACTCACTCTGATCTTCTTCCTTTAAATTGAATTTCCTGATGAGGTCTCAATCTGATGTGCTTTGCTTTACTAGATAAGTTTATCAATTTTCCTCTTTACTGCACTAAGTATCATATAGATATTGTTTCTATACTTCTGCTATCATGTTTTCATCATAGTGGAGAAATTTGTTATATCTTCACTATGATGAGATAAGAGAAAGTAACTAGATGGTCATCCATAGTCATCATGATATCTAGAGTATAGGAAAATGTAGATATTGTACTATATCTTGTGTTTTTCAAGAGGCCTAGCCTGTCTGATGGGGTAAGACAATATTATGTCAAGTTATGATAGAAAAAAAATTTGAATTTGTGTTATATGCAGAAATCATTCCACATGTTTTCTTAGATTTTGCTAGCTAGGCAAAACAGATAGACCTTCTCTTCTTTGATTCTACCAAATCCATTTGGCTGCTTCTCATCATCAGTTTCTGACCATTGTTTTCTGATTATTTCCATTTACTTTCTGGGTAGATTCTGTACTTATTGGTGTTTTTACTTGATTTTTACTTTTCTTCTGTTTCTTTTTACTTGGTTTTACTTTTTTGCCTTTTTATTTCTTTTGATTTTTACTTGATTTTTGGTTGGTTTTATAAAAAAAAATGTATAGATATAAAGGAAGTAATAGTATCAGTTATTTTTTGGTGAGACTCATGCTCCTCTGTGCATGAACAATCTACTTCAGTCACAAATCACTGGCTATACATAGGGCTGTTTTTGGTCACAAATTAATCTCTATAGACATGTTTAAATTCAATTTGTTAATAAGAAACATCTATCCAATTGTTTTTCAGTTAAGAGATTAAATAAAGAAATGAATAGACACTTTTTTTTTCTCCCAGCACCAACACAAGTGCCAAGAGAAAAAAAAAATTAGATATAATACACATAGATCAAATTCATGAAGGAGATAAGGCAGAGAAAAGAAATCTGGTCTGTCTCATGGTGACTGTTAACCATCAGCCTTCATCCCCACCAACATCTGTTTGCCCCATTCCTTGTAGAAACACATTAAATATGGTTTGAGGTAAATTAAGGTGACCAAATTTGATTTGTCTCTAGTCATGCCTGCTGGACACAAAAAACAAGACTTTGAAAAGATAACAATGCTATATCTCCAAAAGAATTTCAAAGAAAATCTTTTATATTATTAAAAATAAACAATGCCGATATACCTTTCAAGATTAATAAGAAGACAAAGGTTTATCAAAAATCTTTCTAATTAAAAAAAATTGTGACAGCAATGATAAGATATCTTATAGGGATTAAATGAAAACAAGACTAAGCAACTGAAAGCTGATCATAACTATTGTGGAAGTCTGCTTAGGAATGATATGGTGCTTGTGCTGGTGGGAATTATTTACATCTCTTCTAGCTGGCAGCATATACTTATAAATTACATAGATATATATGGTCTGAAAATAGTTTATATTACTTTTTTATCTTTACAAAATGAGGACTTATATGAAAAGTTATAAATAATGAACATTATGAACAATTTCATTTGATCTATCTTCTTTTATAGTAACTGGTTTCATTTAGTTCCTTTTTTCCCCATTATTTCCCTAGACTCAGTAAATCAACATATAAACAAATCCATTTAAAGGACTAATTCCTTTCAGAAAACACTGTGATTCGAACACTTTTTCAGGAAGCAAAACAGTAATTTGGGAAATTTTTTCTATTTATACTTAGTTTTGGCTATAATCTACTTACAAATAGATGAATGAAAAATATTTTTTTAGTGTCATTGTGCCTTCAAGTTGAAGAATATTTTCCAATGTACAATTTAAAATCAGAAATTGGCTGATTTAGGCTGAACCTAAAAATCATATGACTTAGTTATAGAATAAATATTTAGTAAAAAATTCATCATTATTTTGATGTATTAAATTAGTTTCTTGCAATCTCTCCAAAGTATCAACAATCTACTCTCCTATTATTTTCTTAACTGAGTACATTTCAGCTCCATTTTTTATCAGTTCATTCAGGTAATCAAACATTTATTTCCATTATTTTATCATATCACAATGATTTCCCTATAACTGGATTTTCTACCATTTTCTTATCTTATATGATTCTATTTCTATTTGTTGTGTTTTTTTTTTAATTTCAGAATTAGTATATGTAGTGTCATAAAAAAATTAAAGCAGCACATTAATCTTTCAAGATCCTTTAAATATTGGAATATTCCAATATGGAATAAAATTATTTGAAGGCACCACACTTATTAAATGGAAGAAGAAAAAAGATCTGAGCTATCTTACAAAACCTCAACTCTAATCTAGATTTTATATGAAAAAATCATTTCTGTTTTTTTAAGATGGAATCAAAATTGGATCTGAGGGGGCAGCACCAAAGTGGTAGACAGCAGACTCAACTTTCTAAGCCAGCAGATTAAGGCTTTAAACTAGTTTTGGAGTCAAAGAACCCACACATATTTGGAGTACAACACATTTCTAGAAGTGACTTTGGAAGAACTTCAGAACAAGTCTGTTTCTTTTGGGCAAAGGGACAGTCTACCAAGTCTAGACTTTAGCACAGGGAGATAGAGCAAGGAGCTGAGGTGGGGAGTTAGAATGTTTCAGCTTCCATGTACCTGGGGATTTTCTGTGAGCCTCTCAGGTCACTGTCCTGATTGCAAGTGGGTGGTTTGGTAGATTTGCTTCAAAAGGCAAAGTATAAACCATTGTGCCTCATTACCAAGCACCTAAAGTCAATCAGCAGAACTGTCCCAGGACAAATAAAAGCAACTGTCACTCCTTTGCACTGAACAAACCTTAAAAAAATGAATTTAAAAAAAAAGAACTCTCACCATAGACAGCTTTTATGGAGAGAGAGAAGAACAGACCTCAAATCCTGAGGTTCCTAAAGGCAAAGAAACTCAAGATAAAGCCCCAAGGGAGACATAAGCTGGTCCCCATTTCACAAGGTTTTCTTGGAAGATTCCATAAAGGATCTTAAAAGAGAGTTAGAAGAAAATTGGGGAAATGAAATGAGATCATTGTAAGAAGGAATAGAAAAAGAACATAAAGCCCCACAAAAGAGGTATGAAAAAGATATCAATTCACTGAAAAACAAAATTTATGAAATGGAGAAAGAATCCGATGAACAAAAAAGTACAATTGGCTAATTGCAAAAGGAGCTAAAAAAGGTAAGTGAAGACAATAATACACTAAAAATTAGAATTGAACAAATGGAAGTGAATGACTCAATAAGACTTCAAGTTTCAGTGAAACAAAAATAATGAAAAATAGAAGAAAATATGAAATATCTCCTAGGAAAAACAACTGACCTGGAAATAGATCTAGGAGAGACAATCTAAGAATTATTGGATTTCCTGAAAGTCATGATTAAAAAAAGAACTTAGCCATTATATTACAAGAACTCATAATATTACCTCTCGAATCTGTAGAGAAGGAAGGAATTTGTGCCCAAAGAAGAACTGGAACTCATAATTGAACACCAGATATATAAGTTTGATTATATTAAGTTAAAAAAATTTTGTACAAACAAAACCAATGCAGAAAAGCTCAGACGGGAAGTAATAAATTGGGAAATCATTTTTATATTTAAGAGTTCTGATAAAGGCCTCATTTCTAAAATATATAGAGAAGTAACTCAAATTTGTAAGCATCCAAACCATTCTCTAATTGACAAATGTTCAAAGGATATAAACAGACAATTTTGAGATGAAGAAATTAAAACTATTTCTAATCATATGAGAAGATCCTCTAAATCACTATTCAGAGAAATGCAAATTAAGACAACTCTGATATGCTACTTCACAACTCTCAGATTGGCTAAGATGACAGTAAAAGACAAGGACAAAGTTAGAGGGGATGTGGGAAAACTGGGATACTAATACATTATTGGTGGAGTTGGTAATGGATGCAGCCATTCTGGAGAGCAATTTGGAACTATGTTCCAGTGTTTTCAAACTGTGCATACTCTTTGACCAAAAGTGTTTCTATCCTGCCTATATCCCAAAGAGATCTTAAAGGAAGGAAAGGGAATAATGTACAAAAAATGTTTGTGGCAGCCCTTTTCATAGTAACAAGAAACTGGAAATTGAATGAATGCCCATCACTTGGGAGAATGGCTAAATGAATGTTATGGATTATTATTATTCTATAAGAAATGATCAGGAAGATGATTTTAGAAATGTCTTGAAATACTTACATGAATTGACACTAAGTGAAATGAGCATGGCAACATCAACATTATACGATGATCAATTCTGATGAATGTGACCCTTTCCAACAATGAGATGATTAATGCCAGTTCCAATGATCTTGTAATGAAAAGAAGATTTTATCCAGATGAGGAGTGTAGGAACTTGTAAAGGGCTAGAACTGAGTAATGCACTTGGATAATGAAGCATGTGAGACTAATTGTTGTTGTTTGCTTGCTTTTTATTTTATTCCTCATTTTTTTCTTTTTTGATATGATTTTTCTTGTGCAACATGATAATTGTGGAACTGTGTATAGAAAAATTGTACATGTTTAACATATATTGGATTAGTTTCTGTCTAGAGGAGGAGGTGGGAGAAAGGGAAGGAGAAAAACTTGGAACACATTTTTTTGCAAGAGTAAATGATGAAAATTATCTTTGCATGTATTTTGAAAATAAAAAGCTATTATTAAAAATGAAACAAGAATATTAGGGGGAAAATTAGAAAAGAAATGGGAAATATGAAAGAAAGAACTGAAAGGAGAATTAGTGGTTTGGCAAACAGGCACACAATTTTAACAAGGCAATTAAAAAATAGAATGAACTAAATAAGTCAATAACTTCACAAAAAAGCCACAAATATATTATTTCAAAAAGGCATTTAAAAGGCTGGGGGAAAAGAGAATAAAATATAAAGTGTCACATAAAAAAACTAAATGTAGAACTCATGTAGAAATAGAATGGAAGACAATATAAAATCATAGACCTACTTGAAACCTATGACAAAAAAGTGCAGAAATATCCTATTTCAAGAAAAGATAATAAAAATCTGCCCAGATCTCTTAGAGGAAAAAATGGAGAGAATTCAACTAGGAAGAATATACTGATCATCTTTTGGAAAAAAACTCCAAAATGAAAACTCTCGAGAATATTTCAAACAAAATCAAGAGTTTTTTCAGTTAAAGAAAATTATTCCAATTTTACCAAAAGCAAAGCATAGAAATAGTATAGAGCTATGCATAGATCTAGAAGATACCAAAAGGAGAAAACCTGCAGAGGAAAATCATGGAATTTTGATGAAATAGAGTTCTTCTAAGTATTCCTGACAAAAATATTCAACATACAAAAATATAAGCACACACAAAAAAAGAGATATAAATAGGCAAATATGCATGGGAAACCATAAAGAGAGAGGGACAAAAAAGGATGAACAGATTGTACAAACATAATACACTGGTACTGCACACCCTCCTCTATCTTGATCCTCCCATATATTTTTTTTGTTTTAATTATAATGGGACAGGAAACTCAAATAACCACAATAATCAACCCTGATAACAGAGGACTCATGATGAAACATTCTACATACATTTTGAATGAAAGGTGAGAGGTTTAGGGTGTATAATGTGATACTTTTATTCAATATGAATATTTCTTTTTTTTTTAATTGTGTGTATTTCTGGTGAAAATTTTGCTTTTTCCTTCATTTTTTTCTATTTTTAATGGATGTTAAAAAGGGGAAAAAATGTTAATTGATGATGATACTGTAAACAAAATGCCAGGCCCAAAGTCAGAGATTATTCTGAGTCTAAGACATTTATTAACTGTATGACTTTGGGCAAGTAAGTAATTTGCAAACCCTGTTTGTCTCAGTTTCACATCTGTAAAATGAGCTGAAACAAGCAATAGCAAATTATAAAGTGGCTTTGTCAAGAAAACCTCAAAATGTGATCATGAAGAGTTGAACATGATGAAAATGATGAAACAAATAAAACACTTAATGTAAAATAAAAATAAATAAATAAGAACTATTTCTGATTTTTTTTCCTAATCAGTTGTATATCTCTATCTATCTATCTATATACATGTAAAACAAATACTTATTGTTATATAGAACAATTTATTTAATTGACCATATCAAAAGTGCATGTCTTATTTGGTCTCTTGAAGGACCTCCCCTTTCTACTAAGAGTAGATCATTTTTAGTGTTGTGGAATTGTCTTTTGTCATTGCATTAATCAGAGTAAGTCTTTTGTTATGGACCAGAACTCTGTACTTAAAACAAGGATTCTTATAAGTTGCTAACTCAGTGGAATTGATAAGACAATGGTTATCTAGTTTAGCATGGAGATTAATGGTTCTATAATTCAGGACATGTACTTAGTACTTACTATAGTTCTACAAGATTCACACCTATGATGCAATTAAAATAGAAGCATATAAAGCTGGGACAAACTCTGCTAGAGTCAGAGCCAGAGAAGAGAAGGGGACTGAGAGACAGATTCATTCCATCTTCATCAGCCTTGTAGTGGCTGGCCTATCTTCCTGCTCTTTTCACTGAGACCAAGGCCCATCTGAAGGGCCTCAAGAAAGCTAGCCAGGCCCCAGGCAAGGAGACAATAAAGAATTTGGGCTTTGGACTTTAACACCTGGCTAGTCTTGTGGTAATTACTTTGCTGAAACAAAGGCTTCTCCAGAGACCTCCAGAAAACCAAAAGAACCTTACAGTCTTTCATAATTGTTTTATTTTAGTACACATAATCTAAAATAAATATTTCCACATTTCTTTGGGGGAAAAAATGTTTTTTCATCATGTAATATTCCTTCACATTCATATACTATGCATTCAATCCAGAACTCCTTAGTTTCCATTACGTTACATCCTCAGAAATGGTAGATTAAAAAATATATATATTAACATTTTTACTCTCATTCACTTCTTGGGATAATAAACTTAGTAGTATTATCTCTGCCCCAAAATGTATGCAAAAATTAATAGATTTCAGGGCAAAACCATGAATTGCTTTCTTAAATGGTTGCATCCACATATAATTACACAAAGTACTAGTGTTTCTTTTTTTTTTTTTTTTTTTTTTTTTACAGGCATTCCAATCTTTGTCATTTTATATTTTGGTCATTTTCACTAATCTGACAGAAAAGATGTAGAAACTCACTTTAAAGTTTGCATTTCTATAATAACTACTGTTTTGCTTCTTTTTAAAAAAAATATTGTTTGAATTGCTTAGACTTATTCTCTGGAAAACAAATTGTGTACATCTTTTGTAAAGTTATAAATTTAAAAATGCCTTTTGTTTCCTGGAAATGACATTTTTATTAGAGAAATCAATTGGAAAGATATTCCCTTTGAAAAAATGTCTTCTAATTTTATCTTTTTCAAAGATATAAACATATGTATTTTTAAAATTACTCATTTAAATATTCTGGGAATATGTCAGAGTAGGTCACAAAATTCCAAGCTTCCAGATTTCTCAAAAACAAAACAAAAATATGCCTTAGGGCAAACATAGACTGGTGAAAAACAAATAATAATTGGGGCAAAACAGGAGTCCTCCTGGGATAAAGAAAGATCCCAGACTCAATGTTTAACCAGTATAAGTCTAAACACCTCTAAACCAAGTCTCTTGAAACAGAAAATGGGGAGTCCTGGGCCTAGCTGGGTTCAGAAGTAGCCTCAGACTAAGTCATAGGAAATTTCACTTTTCTTATAGTAAGGGTTCTGAGTCCAGGAAGACTGAGGGAATCCTGACTAATTACAAATGCCTGGTGTTAAGACCCTATCCTGGTTGAGAAGGAACTAACATATTCCAGGAGTGCAGAAGCTATGGGGTACAGGGGCTGCTGACTGCTGACACTTGCAAAAGAGTGAAGGGTTTTTTTAGAATTTCAAGTTAGAGGGTGAACTGAATCCCTCCCATTCCAAGATTAGAGGTGCTTAAACTAATAGTTCTCAATTAAAAAAATATTGAATAAGTAAAGTAGAAGGAACCCAATCATAGAAATTTGTTATGGAAATAATAAAGACCATGGTTTGTCTTCAGAGGAGGAAAGTGAAGTAAAAAAAAAAAAAAAAAAAGCTTCTCCTACCCCAAAGAATAATGTTTAATAGCTACCCAGAAAAAATGTATAGAAGAATTCAATAAAAACCTTTAAAAACCAAAACAAGCAAACAAACAAAAACCATTCCAGAAAAACAAGGCAATTCTAAAAAATAAATTCAACCAATTAGAAAGTAGATCTGGAGTTTTAAAGAAGAAAATCATTATTTGAAATTTAGAATTGAGCAAAGTAAAGCCAGTGAAAGCATAAGAGACCTAGAAATAATATATAAAAATGAAAAAAGAAAAAGGGATTGTGACACATTTATAAGAAAAAAAAAACATCAGATCTACAGAACAGATCAAGAAGAGAACAATATGAGAATAACTGAACTATCTGAGTTGTCTTAAAAAAAAAAAGTATCAACACAATAATACACAAGATTGTCAAAAAAAAAAAAAAAATTGTCCTGAAATGACAGAGCAAGTGAGGAGGAAATAGAAATAGAAAAAGTCCACTGATCACCACCTGAAAGAGATCCTACCAAAAAAAAAATCACACATAGGAACATTATTGCTAAATTTTGAAACCCCCAGATCAAAAAGAAAATTTTATAAGAAACAAACAAATAAACAACAACATTCAAGTATGCTGGCACTGCAATTGTACAGGATCTATAAGCAGCTATGATAAAATACAATAGGTGCTGGAATATTATATACTGACAAAAGAACTAAGCCTGTGACCAAAAATCTTTTTTTTTTCAGAAAAATTAAGAATGCTATAGGATATTTTTAAAAAGATAACAAATATTTAGTGAATTCCCAGATTTTTAACATTTTGTGTGATGTAAACCTGATCTCAAGAGAAAAAATTTAACATAGAAGAGCCAGCATCAAAGACTTGAAGGGAATCCAAAATGACATTGTCTATGTTCTATTTGTGGACATGTAACCACATTAAGTGATTGGGTAGTCCCCAAAAAAGTATAGGGTAGAGATTAGTATGATCCAACCCTAAAATGCAAGAATAAGGTGAAAACAGAAATTATGCCATATGAATAAATTGCAAAGGAAAAACTAACACAGGCATATTAGATGGGAGAGGAGCGTTGGTAGTTCTGAAAACCTACATATACAAGAAATGAGTTAAATAAGGAACAATATACACACATATGCATATACATGCATACATACACCCATTCATACACACCATGAAGAATATGGCACTGCCTAAAATCTATAAAGAAATAAGAAAAGGAACAGAATAAGGTGAGGTCTAGAAGGGTGTATAGATTTAAGTAGGACAAGGTATATAAATAAATGGGAAAGGAATAAAGAGGGAGTGAGGGAAGGGGTGACACAGGATAAGGTAGGGTAGAGAAGGATGTTTGGATAAAGGGGAATGGGATAAAGGGTATAGATTAATGGAAATTAGATAAAGAGGGAGAAAAGAAGTTAGGACAGAAGATAAGAGAAGGATCCAGGAGTAGGGAGAGGTTAAGTAATAACAACACAAATTAAGGAGTAGAATTAAAGTGGAACAATTAGCACAGATAGGAAATGATACATACACAAACATAACAACAAGGATCAAGATAGAATTTGCCCTCACAGAGGGCAAACATTTACAGAAAAAGTGCTAGAAGGATTTTCTGAGGGTCTTTATTTTTATATATTTTATTTTATTTATTTAATATTTTTCCTCAGTTACAGTCATAACATTTTTTTACATTTGTTTTTAAATTTTTTGAGTTCTAAGTTGTCTTCATTATCCCCACCCACAATTACAAAACATATGTGAAGTTATGCAAAACATTTCCATAAAAGTCACCTTATGTCAGAAAACAAAGATCTCCTACCCTAATGAAAATAAAAACCCTCAAGAAAAAATAAGTTATAAAGGAGGGAAAGACCCACATGTGCAAACATGTTTGTAGCAGCTTTTTCTAGTGTCAAGAAATTGGAAACTGAGTGGATGGCCATCAATTGAAGAATAACTGAATATGGTATATGAATGTTATGGATTATTATTGTTCTACAAGAAATGATCAGGAGAATGATTTTAAAAAGACCTTGAGAGACTTACATGAACTGATGCTAAGTGAAGTGAGCAGAACCAGGATATTATTGTACACAGCAACAAGAAGACTACATGATGATCAATTCTGATGGGGGGGTCTCTCTTCAACAATGAGAGGATTCAAACCAGTTCCAATTGTTCAATGATGAAGAGAGCCATCTAAACCCACAGAGAAAATGGTGGGAACTGAGTGTGAACCACAACATAGCATTTCACTCTTTCTGTTGTTGTTGTTGTTTTTTTTGGGTTTTTTTTTTTTTTTTTCTGTTGTTTTCTTTCTCGGTCTTTTTTTTTTTTCCCTTTCTTTCTTTACCCAATGCTTCTTGTGCAGCAAGATAACTGTATAAATATGTACATATAGATATTGGATTTAGCATATATTTTAATATATTTAACATATATTAGACTGCCTGACATCTAGGGGAGGGGATGGGCAGAAGGAGGGAAAAATTTGGAACAGAAAGTTTTGCAAGGTTCAATGTTGAAAAATTACCCATGCATTTGCTTTGTAAACAAAAAGCTTTGATAAAATATATTTTAAAAATTAGTTAAGGGGAGAGACAGAGAGACAGAGAGAGAAAATGCTTCATACTGTGTTCAGAAAGAATCAGTTCCTTCTCTGAATATGGATAAGCTTTTTCATCATGTCCTTCAGAGTAGTCATGAATGATTGTACCACTGATAATAGGAAATTCATTTACAGCTGATCATTTCAGAGAATTGCTGTTACTTTGTATACAGTACATTTTACTTTGCTTGTATTCATAAAGGACTTTCCAGGTTGTTGTTGTTGTTGTTGTTGTTGTTGTTTTTCCTGAGAGCATCCTGTTTATCATTTCCCAAATAACAATAATATCCCATCACAAACATATACCACGGTTTATTGAGTCATTCCTCAATTGAAGGTCATCCCCTCAATTTCCATTTTTTTTTCCCTGAGAAGAGTAAATATATTTTTTAACATATAGGTTATTTTCCCTTTGTTCTGAATCACTTTTGGTATTCATGCTTACTAGGGTTGTTGTTAGGTCAAAGGATATGCATGACAGATCATATCTTCTGATCATTTATCAAGTGAGGAATGACTCTTTTTAAAAAAATTTGATTCAATTACCTCTATATTTAAGAAACTTGATTGAAGTTTTTTTTTACAATTACTATTGGTAATTGACCCCCCCACTCCCTCCCCCAATGTGCCTTTTCTTTAATCACCATCCCTCCCTTGCCATATCTCATTTTCCTTCTATTTTTCTGCACAATAAGATAAGATGTCTTTATTGAGTATGTATGGTATTTCCTATTTGACACAGTTGTGATGAGAGTAAGGTTCTCTCATTCATCCTCTCCTCTATGTTAAAGTTTTTTTTTTTTCCTTGACTTTTTTATGGCAGATAATCTTCACCATTCCACTTCTTCCTTTCCCTTTTTCCTAGTATATTCCTCTCTCACCCTTATTTTCATCCCTTTATATTCAGCTCACACCTGTGCCCTCTGTTTATATATAATCCTTCTAACTATCATAAAAATGAGAAAGTTCTAATGAGTTACAAGCCTCATTCTCTCATATAGGAATGCAAACAGATAAATTTCTTAAGTCTCTTATGATATCAGTTTCCTGATTAGTTCTTTATGCTTCTCTACAATCCTGTATTTTATTTATTTTTTATTATTAATCTCTGGTCTTTTCATCACAAATGCCTGAAAATTTTCTGTTTCATTGAATGCTCACTTTTTCCTCTGAAGGATTATTCTCAGTTTTGCTGAATAGGTGATTCTTGGTTGTAATCTTAGCTCCAATGCTCTTGTGGTCTTTTAATGTAGAATCTACTAAATGTTTGTGTTGTCCTTATTGTGGTTCCAGTATATTTTACTTGTTTCTTTATGTAGGCTTGCAATATTTTCTTGATCTGGGAGATCCAGAATTTGACTATAATATTCCTTGGAGTTTTCATTTTGGAATTTCTTTTCAGAGGTAATTGGTGGATTTTTTCTCAATTTCTATTTTGCCCTCTCGTTCTAGAAAGTCAGGACAGTTTTCTTTGATAATTTCTAGAAAAATCATGTCCAGAATCTTCTTTTTTGATTATGTCTTTCAGGTAGACAAGAAAGTTTTAATTATCTCTCCTGAATCTATTTTCCAGGTCAATGGTTTTTCCAATGAGGTATTTCATGTTTTTTTCTATTTATTTTTCATTGTATTTTTGGTTTTGCTTTATTGTATCTTGATTTTTCATAGTCATTAGCTTCCATTTGCTTTTCTACTTCCTTTCTAAATTGGCCAATTTTGCTTTTAAAGGCATTCTTCTCTTCATTAGTTTTGTTTGTTTGTTTGTTTTTTGTATTTCTGCCTGTGTCAGTCAATTCTTTACCTAATTTTTCCTCTGTCTCTCTCATTTGATATTCAGAAACCCTTTTGAGCTCTTCCCTGGCCTCAGCGCAATTTTTGTTTTTCGTGGAGGCTTTGGATGTAGGAACATTGACTTTGTTATCATCTTCTGAGTGTGTGTGGAGTAACCTAAACTGAGACTGCATACTGGACTCCCACCCTGGTAACACAGATCTTCCCTGCTGAATTTATAAGTTGCCTTCAGCTTGAAAATATTCTGAAAATATTGAAAATAAGAGACTCTGGCATAGGACTACCTAGCATGGCATGCCCTCTTTGGAGAAGGTACTATTCTCTATGAGCAAAGTAGTATGAATTAGGTCAGAAAAAAAGCAAGATGGACAAAAGTTAAAATCCATCCCGAATGTTCATTGGGACTCTTTCTAACTTTTATCAGAGCATTCTGAGTTTGTACTGGTCTGATATACACATACATAGACACACACACACAATACCTTAGGCATCTGGAAAGGATGAAAGAGAAGAAAAAGAATAAACTGAAAAGTGAACATGTGAGAACAAAAAAATAATGTACACAGAAGTAAAACTAGATACTTATAATTATAATGTTTTTTATTAGTATATATGCTTTGTTTGTTGTTGTTGTTTTTAATTTTTTGTTTGTTTGTTTTTTGCTGAGGCAATTGGGGTTAAGTGACTTGCCCAGGGTCACACAGCTAGGAAGTGTTAAGTGTATGAGGACAAATTTGAACTCATCTTCCTGACCTCAGGATTCGTGCTCCAGGCAGTGCATCAACTAGCTGCCTTTATATATATGCTTTCTTGAAATGGAAAATGGAAATTTATTGATATATATTTAGAATCCTCCCTGATATTCTGAAGAGCACATGACAATGTTTTTGTTTTTTGTTTTTTCCCTTTTCTGTCTTTCTTCCTTTTTTTTCCTTTTGTAATTAGTTTTAAATAATGCTTTTATAATCAAATTAATTAACTAATAAGAATGAAACAAAAAAGAAAATTACTCATTCTAAATAGTCCATTTTATGGACAAATTATTGTGATCCTCCTTTGCTTCTGTGTAGTTATATCTCTCCCAATTCTTAGATCCAAAATATAATTTCTTCTTTCTCTAATTGTTCATGCCATGCCTGATCTCTTACATTAAAGTAATTTATTCACTGAGTCTGAATATTAACTAATATTATTAAGACCATTATTTTTATTTCCTTTCTCATTTAAATGATTACAATTAGATTATGGAATTATATAGTAACTGTTCAGACATGATAGTATAATGGCCTAATAATAGAATAACAATGTTATGTGTTTGTATGCATAAGCACAACTAATCAAATTGTTCTGTTATCTCATAAGTTTCAGAGTTTTTTCACTTATACATATCACAACCTATCCTTGCCTCTCTACCCTGAAGAACTGTTATCCAAATTTCCCCCAATATTACCTTAATCAATCCATGCATTTGGAGCTTTTTTCCCCTTTCCTCTGACATTGCAAGAGCAGTTGCTTTAGCTATAACAATCTATCTTTCCATGTTAGCAATCTCTTTCCCTTTCTTCTAGTTATTTCCTTGATAACATCCCTTAAAAAACTTTTTTCCATAATAATCAAGTTATGGAAGAAAATAGAAACAAATAATAAGTGAGTAAATTAATGATTAAAGTATATTTTTATTTGATTTGGGTTGAGTTATTTCTTTAGAGTACAATTTAATGTACAATCAAATTCTATAAGTTTTTTTTTTTTTTTTTCTTGAATTGGATGGTACTTTAATCATGAATTCTTCAGAATTTCTTAGATCATTGTATTTCTGAGAATGTCATTTATAGTTGATCATCATGTAATATTCCTTGTACTATTTACACTATTTTTAAGTTCTTCTTACTTCAATTTGTCTCATTTCATACAAGTTTTTTCTAATTTTTCTGAAATCATACTGTTTCATGGCAATCATGTGCTTATGTATCCCCTCCCCAATTGATGGGCTCATTTTCTTAATTTTCAGTTTTTTGCTACTAGAAAAAAAGAGATGCTTTAAATATTTTTGTATATGTAGATCATTTTCCTTTTTTAATATATCTTTGGGAAAAAGTGGTGGTATTGCTGGGTGAAAAAGTATGCTTAGTTTTATAATCTTTTGGTCATAGATCCAAATTGCTATCCAGAATGCTTGTATTAATTCACAGGTCACCAACACTGTATTAGTGTCCCAATTATGTGACATTCCTTTTAACATTTATCATTTTTTGTCATATTAGTGAATCTAATAAATATTAGATGAAATCTCCAAGTTGTTTTAATTTCCATTTCTCTAATAAATAATGAGTTAGAGCAGGGGTCCTCAAACTTTTTAAATAGGGGGCCAGTTCACTGTCCCTCAGATTCTTGTAGGGCCAGACTATACTAAAAACAAAAACTCACACTCTGTCTCTGCCCCTCAGCCCATTTGCCATAACCCTGAGGGCCACATAAAGGTCCTAAGCGGGCCACATCTGACCCGCAGACAGTAGTTTGAGAACCCCTGAGTTAGAGCATTTTAGATGACTGTAGAGAGCTTTAATTTTTTTCATCTGAAAACTGCTTGTACATATACTTTGACCATTTATCAAATTATATTTTTACAAATTTGATTCACTTTTCTGTTGTTTTTCTTTCATTTTTGAAAAGGATCAATTATATCATGAATGCTATCTTGATTTGTGCTTAAACTGCATGTAAGTGAGATAGAAATGTACAAAAGGAATCAGCCCATATCTCTTCATGAGTCTTTAAAAATTAGTGGCAAGCTTAAGAAATAGACCAGTCGATCAGTGGAACAGATTAGATACAAAGGACAAAAAAGGGTACATCTATAGCAATCTAGTCTTTGACAAACCCAAAGATACCAACATTAGGGATAAAAATTCATTATTTGGAAAAAACTGTTGGGAAAACTGGAAATTAATATGGCAGAAATTAGATATGGATCCACACTTAACACCATATACTAAGATAAGATCAAAATGGGTCCATGATTTAGGCATAAGGAATGAGATCATAAATAGATTAGAGGAACAGAGAATAGTCTACCTCTCAGACCTGTGGAGGAGGAAGGAATTTATGACCAAAAGAGAACTAGAGATCATTATTGATCACAAAATAGAAGATTTTGATTACATCAAACTAAAAAGTTTCTGTACAAAAAATACTAATGCAAACAAGATTAGAAGGGAAGTAACAAATTGGGAAAATATTTTTACAGTTAAAGGTTCCGATAAAGGTCTCATTTCCAAAATATATAGAGAACTGACCCTAATTTATAAGAAATCAAACCATTCTCCAATTGATAAATAGTCAAAGGATGCTAACAGACAATTCTCAGATGATGATATTGAAATTATATCCACTCATATGAAAGAGTGTTCCAAATCACTACTGATCAGAGAAATGCAAATTAAGACCACTCTGAGATACCACTACACACCTGTCAGATTGCCTAAGATGACAGGAACAAATAATGATGAATGTTGGAGGGGATGTGGGAAAACTGGGACACTGATACATTGTTGGTGGAGTTGTGAAAGAATCCAGCCATTCTGGAGAGCAATTTGGAACTATGCCCAAAATGTTATCAAACTGTGCAAACCCTTTGATCCAGCATTGCTGCTATTGGGCTTATATCCCAAAGAAATACTAAAGAGTGGAAAGGGACCTGTATGTGCCAAAATATTTGTGGCAGCTTTTTTCATAGTGGTCAGAAACTGGAAGATGAATGGATGTCCATCAATTGTAGAATGGTTGGGTAAATTATGGTATATGAAGGTTATGGAATATTATGGAAATGACCAGCAGGAGGAATACAGAGAGGCTTGGAGAGACTTACATCAACTGATGATGTGTGAAATGAATAGAACCAGAAGATCGCTGTACAATTCAATGTTGTATGAAAATGTATTCTTTTTTTTTATGTATAGTTCTATCTTTATATAGTGTGGGTAAGATAGATACAAACATATAAAGATATAGAAATATAGACATATACATATATACATATATATGTATGTGTATATATATATTTATGTATACAACAATAAACTTAGCTACAGATTATATATACATGTTACATATATATGTACATGTGCATATACATATATTTGCATATGCATGTATATTTAGTCAGACAGGCTTGTGTGTGTTTTTTTAATATTATCCCTTCATTTTTCCAAATTATCCCCCCCTCCCTCTACTCCCTCCCCCCCGATGACAGGCAATCCCATACATTTTACATGTGTTACAATATAACCTAGATACAATATATGTGTGTAAATACCATTTTCTTGTTACACATTAAGTATTAGATTCCAAAGGTATAAGTAACCTGGGTAGATAGACAGTAGTGCTAACAATTTACATTCACTTCCCAGTGTTCCTTCTCTGGGTGTAGTTATTTCTGTCCATCATTGATCAGCTGGAAGTGAGTTGGATCTTCTTTATGTTGAAGATATCCACTTCCATCAGAATACATCTTCATACAGCATTGAAGGGTACAGAGATCTTCTGGTTCTATTCATTTCACTCAGCATCAGTTGATGTAAGTCTCTCCAAGCCTCTCTGTATTCCTCCTGCTGGTCATTTCTTACAGAGCAATAATATTCCATAACCTTCATATACCATAATTTACCCAACCATTCTCCAATTGATGGACATCCATTCATCTTCCAGTTTCTAGCTACAACAAAAAGAGCTGCCACAAACATTTTGGCACATACGGGTCCCTTTCCACTCTTTAGTATTTCTTTGGGATATAAGCCCAATAGCAGCAATGCTGGATCAAAGGATATGCACAGTTTGATAACATTTTGGGCATAGTTCCAAATTGCTCTCCAGAATGGCTGGATTCTTTCACAACTCCACCAACAATGTATCAGTGTCCCAATTTTCCCACATCCCTTCCAACATTCATCATTATTTGTTCCTGTCATCTTAGGCAATCTGACAGGTGTGTAGTGGTATCTCAGAGTTGTCTTAATTTGCCTTTCTCTGATCAGTAGTGATTTGGAACACTCTTTCATATGAGTGGATATAGTTTCAATTGAATGAAAATGTATTCTGATGGAAGTGGATATCTTCAACATAAAGAAGATCCAACTCACTTCCAGTCGATCAATGATGGACAGAAACAAGTACACCCAGAGAAGGAACACTGGGAAGTGAATGTAAACTGTTAGAACTACTGTCTATCTACCCAGGTTACTTACACCTTCAGAATCTAATACTTAATCTGCAACAAGAAAATGGTATTTACACACATATATTGTATCTAGGTTATATTGTAACACATGTAAAATATATGGGATTACCTGTCATTAAGGGGAGGGAATAGAGGGAGGGGGGTATAATTTGGAAAAATTAATACAAGGGATAATGTTATAAAAAATTACTCATGCATATAGAATGTCAAAAAATTTATAAATAAAATTAAAAAAAATTAGTGGCAAGATAAGATAATTAGTGATGCAATGGATTACTCTGACATTAATCCATGATCAAGCTTTAAGAGCCTCACAGTGCTACTTTCAGTTTCCCTCATGGTTGCTGGAATGAATTATTCTCAACAACCCATTCTGCTGAGAAAGTCATCATATTTGGTTTAACCATCTTCCAACTCATGTGATTATTCACAACCTGGCTTAACCCCTCTGTCCAGATGTGTGGCTGCACATATATGAACTTTTTGAAATCATAGGTGAGATTTGGGTATATCAGGTGGACACCAAAGGGGTAGATGAGCAGCCTTGGAAAGCAAACCCTCACACTACTGCTCCTAGTCATCCTGAAGACCCATGATCTTATGTATTTGAGAAATGAATCCCTTATCAGGGGAAAAAAAAAAACTGTGCAAGAGTAATTTTATTTAAGGTAATTAAAATTAACCAACTTAGATCATATAATACTCTCTATTTCTTGTTTGGTACTAAATTCTTCCCTTATTTATACATCTTAGAGGTAAGTTTTGCATATTCTCTAATTTGTTTATGGTATCACTATGTCCAGATAATGTACTCATTTTCACCTTATATTGGTGATATTGGTCTCTTCACAGTTTCTGTCAAATTGCTTTTTAGTTTTCCCAATAATTTTGATCAAATAGTGGGTTTCTTGACCCAAAAGATTAGACAATTAGATTTGTCTAACACTAGACTACTATGGTCATTTACTACTGTGTTTTGTATACTTAAAATTATTCCATTGATATATTACTCTATTCTTAAACCAGTTCCAGATTATAATAGCTTTGTAATACAGTTTGAAGTCTGATTCTACTAATACTTAATTGGATTTTTTTTTATTCCCTTGATATTCTTCACTTTATATGCTTCTAGACGTCTACTTCTATAAAGTAAATTTGTTAGCCTAATTGGGATGACATTTAATATGTAAATTAAATGAATTATAATTCTTTATTTTATTGCTTGTCCTAACTATAAACCATTGATACTTTTCTAATTTTTGGATTTAATTTTAATTGCATAAAAAGTGTTTTGTTAATTTTGTTCATACAGTTCTATGGTTTGCATCAGCAGATACTTTAGTACTTTAAATTGTCTATGGTTCTTTCAAATGGAATTTCTCTTTTTTTATTTTGTGCCAATGGAATTTGTTGTTAATATACAAAAATGCTGGTATCTTTGTGGGTTTATTTTATATCTTGCAATTTTGCTAATGTTAATAATTTCAACTAATTTTTAGTTGATTTTAGTTGATTTGGATGATTTTAGTTGATCAACTAATTTAGTTGATTCTAATTTTAGTTGATATATACCATTATAACATGTGCAAAGAAAAACAGCTTTATTTCCTCATTGCCTGTTTGAATTTGTTTGATTTCTTTTTCTTCTTTTATTACTATCCTTAACATTTCTAGTACAATATTGAATAATGATGGTGATAATATGCATTCTTGCTTCATCCCTGATTTTATTGGAAAGATTTTTAGCTTTTCCCCTTTATAAATACTGCTTCCTAATTGTTTAAATAAATACTATTTATCATTTTTAGAAAGTCTCCATTTATTCACAGACTTTCTAGTATTCTTAATAGGAAAGTTTGGGATTGAATTAATTTTTTCATCAGTTATTATAATCATAATTTAATTAATTTTGTTATCAATATGGTCAATTATGTTGGCAATTTATCTAATAATATTGAACCAGATTTAAATTTGTGTTATAAATTCCATTTTGTTATAGTGTATGATCTTTATAATATATTGTTGTAATTTTCTTGCTAGTTTTTTATTTTTATTTTTTTAATTTCACACCAATATTTGTAATGACCACATTAGTACCCTGGATATCTTAGAATCAGCCAGAGTCAGGATAAGCAAAAGTCTTTATTCTTGGTTTTTTGGAGTCACCATCAGGGGAATAGATATAGGAATCTCCACACCTCCTTTCTTTCTCTCCACCACCAAAGAATGATCCCATTTGTCCTATTCCACCCTCAGATGTCTTCTTTCATTCACTGTATACACCCACAGATTGAGTTAGCATAGGATGGTGGGCCAGGGCATTCTCCAAACATATGCTAATAGAGTATTGTCCAATTGGTAATTAGCCTCAAGTGCTTGGACTCAGTGCAACTCCCTGACTTCTCAGGGAGGTGAGAACCTCAAA
Organism: Sminthopsis crassicaudata; assembly: GCF_048593235.1. Taxonomy (NCBI): domain Eukaryota; kingdom Metazoa; phylum Chordata; class Mammalia; order Dasyuromorphia; family Dasyuridae; genus Sminthopsis; species Sminthopsis crassicaudata. The sequence goes on along the minus strand of NC_133619.1, from coordinate 158,141,338 downwards.
AAGGAGATAATCACACTCTCCCTGACTTCTCAGGAAAAGAGGTAAAAATACTGAAAAGGAGATAATCACGCCCTCCCTGACATCTCATGAAGGGAGATGAAAAGCACCAAAGGGAAGTGGAGATTGCTAACTGGTTTCTGGGCTGAAGGGTCTTATTAGAAACAGGAATGCACAAACCCATTAGCATGGGAAGTATTATACAAGCACATACCAAAAAAGGACAGGCTATTAGTGATGACTCTGCCCACAGCCAGTGCAGGCTCAATGTGGTGCAACAAACATGAATTGTATATTAAAGTATTGATATAACAAACAATATAAATCAACACGGTGTTTTAAAGGATTTCCAGAAGTCCTAGAAGGAGGGTATGTAATCAACAGTCACACATATGCCTTCTTAAGCAACCAAGTGATAGTCCAAAACTAATCTATTGTCCATTACTTCATGTGTCAGGGAATCCAATGAGCCCCACAAGTTTTTAAATTCCTACAAATCTTATTATTTTTCAGTAAATCCAATGACTCCTGTGGGTTTTCTAGTCCTACTATAGTCCTATGATGTCTCAGAGAATCCAATGATTTCTGAGGGTTTTGAAGTCCAACAATTTTTGATGTCCATGAGTAAAATGCCATAACTACCATGCTTTTTCAGTGGTGGGCACCATCAGCAATGGAACCACCTGATATTTCTTGGGTCTTCTCCTTCATTTCAAGGGTCTGCTTAGTCTCTCTCTGATGGACAAGACGAATATAGCTCATTGGCACCCATCTGATTCCTTCTCCATCTGTAGACATGCAAGCAAACCTTCTCTCCCAAGCAGTTAACTTATCTGGTTCCTTCCATGCACCACCTTCTAGGTTTCTCCACATCACCTGGTGATTATCTAAAGACAGTGGAGCTGCTCACACTGGACACTGCCCTTCTGGTGGATTATAAAACCTGTTTGCCAGAGCCAATGCATCTTTGCCCAAGATCAAGAAGTAAATAGTATAAAGAGGATGGGGGGGGGGGCATGGAGCCAAGATGGTGGAGAAGGCACATGTGACTTTCTAAGCTTCTCTCATAGCTCACAAACAATAACTGAATTCAGCCTCAAAAATAGCTCTTGACTGAAAATATTCACTAAGACTAGAAGTACAACTCATCAACCGAAGGTAATCTGGAAGTTCATCAGAAAAGGTTTGTCCTGAGGGGCTGGAGCAGATCAGTGCAAACCAGGAGGTGGGAGAAGCTGGCAAACAGATCAGACTGGGGGACAGGGTGACCTTTGTGGTTAGAAAAATTACAGAGACAACTCTGGCATAGGCTGATTACTCTGTCTTGGTTGTAAAGTAGCAGAGCAGCAGAGAAATTAGAGCCAAAGGCAGAGGGTACTCTAAAAAAGGCTAGATCCTAACAGGACCTGTCTATACCAACCCAAAACCAGAAGTGACTCAGCACAAACCAAGCCCAATTCTTTAGTACAGGGATTTTCCTGGGGCAGTTGCACAGTGGGGCACAGCCCAGGGCAGCCTCTAAACTGCACAATGAGGGATTGACCTGGGGCAATAGAACTTCCACAGTGGACTGTGCTTCTAGGTCAGAGTCACTTCCAGTCCCTGTGGTCGCTAATCCCCACAGCGGGGTTCTTATCTGGACACTTCTGCAGCTTGGCCCACTAATCAAGTCTAAACCACTTCCAGTGGGGAATTTTTTCCCACAGCACTCCCGTACCTCACCACTCTTTGTAACGGTTGGCACCTATCCCTGCTTTGCAGAGGAAGCTAGTAACCTCCTTGCACTGAAGGCAGACCCTACAGGATTTTAAAAATGAGTAAAAAAAAATCAAAAGGACAATTAATAGCTTCTATACAGAAAGAGAGCAGATTTTCAACCCTGAGGAGACTAATAGCAAACAGCCTCCGGACAATACCCCAAATAACGCTCTCCTAGAAGAGACTATTAAAAATCTCAAAAGAGAGTTAGAAGAAAAATGGGGAAAAGAAAGAGAAGCTCTGCAAGAGAGTATCAACATCCTGAAAAGTGAATTGGAAAAGGTAAAGAATTCCCAGGAAGTGCAGGGAAACAAAATTTGTGAATTGGAAAATGTAAAGAAATCACAAGAAAGTAGGATTTGTGAATTGGAAAAGATAAAGAATTCCCAAGTAAGTAGGATTTGTGAATTGGAAAAAGAAAATAACGCACTAAAAAAAACTTAGTGAAATGGAAAAAAATTCCAAAATAACTCATTTAAAAACTCAATTGGACATATACAAAGAGAAGTAAAAAAAGCTAATAAAGAAATTAATGCATTAAAAATAAGAACTGAACAAATTGAAATGAATGATTCATTGAGACATCAAGAATCAGACAAAGAAAACCAAAAAAACATGAAAAATTAGAAAAAAATATTAAATACCCTCTTGGAAAAACAACAGACCTGGAAAATAGATCTAGGAGAGATAATCTGAGCATTATTAGACTTCAAAAAAAATATGATTAAAAAAAAGAGCCTAGATACTATTTCATAGGAAATCATCAAAGAGAACTGCCCAGATGTAATAGAATCAGAAGGTAAAATAGGCATTGAAAGAATTCATTGAACACCTTCTGAAAAAGACCCTAAAACAAAAACAAAAAAAAAAAAACTCCACAGAATATTGTGGCCAAATTTCAGAACTATCAGACTAAAGAAAAAATATTACAAGCAGCCAGGAAAAAAAAAAAAAAAAACAATTCAAATACTGAGATGCCATAATAAGGATCACTCAAGATCTGGCTGCTTCCACAATAAAGGATCAAAGGGCCTGAAATCTGATATTCTGAAAGGCAAAAGAAGTGGGAATGCATCCAAGAATAAACTACCCAGCTAAGCTGAGCATTTTCTTCCATGGAAGAAGATGGGCAGTTAATTAAACAGATGAATTCCAATTATTTCTAAGGCAAAAACCTGATCTAAACAAAAAATTTGATCTCCAACCATAGGACTCAAGAGAAGCAGAAAAAGGTAAAAGGAACTCTGGAGAACTGTATTTCTGTTGTGGATATATAAAAAGACTACATGTATAATTTTTTTTATTAATTTTTTAATTATAACATTTTTTTTGAAAGTACATATGCATAGGTAATTTTTTTTTTTACAACATTATCCCTTGTACTCCCTTTTGTTCTGAATTTTTTCCCTCTTTCCCTCCACCCCATCCCCTAGATGGCAGGCATTCCCAAACATATTAAATATCTTATAGTATATCCTAGGTACAATATATATGTGCAAAATCAAATTTTGTTGTTGTTGTTGTTGTTGTTGTTGTTGTTGTTGTTGTTGCAAAAGAAGAATTGTATTCAGAAGGTAAAAATAATCTGGGAAGAAAAAAAAATGCTCACAGTTTATACTCATTTCCCAGTATTCCTTTTCTGGGTGTAGCTGACTCTGTCCATCATTGATGAATTGGAATTGGATTAGCTCTTATCTATGTTGAAGATATCCATTCCATCAGAACACATCCTCATACAGTATCATTGTTGAAGTGTATAATGATCTCCTAGTTCTGCTTGTTTCACTCAGCATCAGTTGATGTAAGTCTCTCCAAGCCTCTCTGTATTCATCCTGTTAGTCATTTCTTACAGAACAATAATATTCCATAACATTCATATACCATTATATATCCAACCATTCTCCAATTGATGGGCATCCATTCATTTTCCAGTTTCTAGTCACTACAAAAAGGGCGGCCACATGGCACATACAGATCCCTTTCCCTTCTTTAGTATTTCCTTGGGATATAAGCCCAGTAGTAGCACTGCTGGGTCAAAGGGTATGTGCATTTTGATAACTTTTTGGGCATAATTCCAGATTGCTCTCCAGAATGGTTGGGTTCTTTCACAACTCCACCAACAATGCATCAGTGTCCCAGTTTTCCCATAGTCCCTCCAACATTCATCATTATTTGTTCCTGTCATCTTAGCCAATCTGAAAGGTGTGTAATGATATCTCAGAGTTGTCTTAATTTGCATTTCTCTGATCAGTAGTGATTTGGAACACTTTCATATGAGTGGAAATAGTTTTAATTTCATCATCTGAAAATTGTTCATATCCTTTGACCATTTATCAATTGGAGCATGGTTTGATTTCTTATAAACTAACGTTAATTCTCTGTATATTTTGGAGAAGAGGCCTTTATCAGAACCTTTAACTGTAAAAATGTTTTCCCAATTTGTTATTTCCCTTCTAATCTTGTTTGCATTAGTTTGTTTGTTCAAAGACTTTTTAATTTGATGTAATCAAAATTTTCTATTTCGTGATCAATAATGATCTCTAGTTCTCCTTTGGACACAGATTCCTTCCTCCTCCACAAGTCTGAGAGGTAAACTATCCTATGTTCCTCTAATTTATTTATGATCTCGTTCTATATGCCTAAATCTTAGACCCATTTTGTTCTTGTCTTAGTATGTGGTATTAAATGTGGGTCCATGCCTAGTTTCTGCCATACTAATTTCCAGTTTTCCCAGCAGTTTTTGTCAAATAATGAATTCTTATCCCAAAAGTTGGGATCTTTGGGTTGGTCAAACACTAGATTGCTATTTTTATTCACTATCTTGCCCTGTGAACCTAACCTGTTCCACTGATCAACTAGTCTATTTCTTAGCCAATACCAAATGGTTTTGGTGACTGTTAATTTATTTTATAGTTATAGATCAGGTACAGCTAGCTAGACCACCTTCATTTAATTTTTTTTTCATTGTTTCCCTTGAAATTCTTGAACTTTTGTTGTTCCCTATGAATTTTTTTGTTATTTTTTCTGGTCATTAAAATAGGTTCTTGGGAGTCTGATTGGTATAGCACTGAATAAATAGATTAGTTTAGGAGTATTGTCATCTTAATTATATTCGCTCGGCCTATTCAAAAACATTTAATGTCTTTCCAATTATTTAAATCTGACTTTATTTTTTGAGGCAAGTGTTTTGTAATTTTGCTCATATAATTCCTGACTTTCCTTTGGTAGATATTTTCCCAAATATTTTATACTATCGACAGTTATTTTGAATGGAATTTCTCTTTGTATCTCTTGCTCTTGGATTGTGTTGGTAATGTATAAAAATGCTGAGGATTTATGTGGATTTATTTTGTATCCTACAACTCTGCTAAAGTATTGAATTATTTCTAATAGCTTTTTAGCAGAGTCTTTGGGGTTCTCTAAGTATACCATCATGCCATCTGCAAAGAGTGATAGTTTAATTTCCTCCTTTCCTACTCTAATTCCTTGAATCTCTTTCTCGGCTGTTATTATCGAGGCTAGCATTTCTAGTACTATATTGAATAGTAATGGTGATATTGGCAACCTTTTTTTCACTCCTGATCTTACAGGGAAACATTCCAGTTTATCGCCATTACATATGACATTTACTGACGGTTTTAAATATATGCTCCTTATTATTTTAAGCAATAGTCCATTTATTCCTATACTCTCAAGCATTTTTAATAGAAATGGATGTTGGATTTTATCAAATTTTTTTTCTGCATCTATTGAGATGATCATATGGTTTTTGTTAAATTGATTATTAATATGGTCAATTATACTAATAGTTTTCCTAAGATTAAACCAGCCTTGCATTCCTGGTATAAATCCTACCTGATCATAGTTACATGTATAATTTGATTTTACTGATATAATATAAAAAGGGAAGTAGAAATGGAAAGGGGATCAGTGTCAGAAAAAGGGGAAAGGGGGTATAAAAAGAGGGAAAATACATCCCACAAAGAGGCAAAGAAAACCTATCATATCTGAGGGAATTTAGAGAGGGGGAGGAACATTATGTGAATCTTACTGTCATCAGAGTTGACTCAAAGATAAAATAATTGACATATTTGCTTTACAGACAATTCTTTCTCATCTCATTAAAAAGGGGGAGAAGAAAAAAGGAGAAAGGAAAAGTGTAATAAGGGAGAGGACAAGAAAGGGGAAGAGATTTAAAGGGGGAGGGAGGGAAATTAAAGAGGGCAAGTGGCATGTCACAAGGCGGGCATATAAGTTTAATACTGGGAAAGGGGTTTGGGAGAGGCAAGAAAACATAAAGCATATTCTGGAGATAATAAGATTACAGGAAATACAGAATTAGTAATTTTAACCATAAATGTGAATAGGATGAACTCTACCATTAAGTGGAGGTGAAAGTAAACTGGACCAAAAGTCAGAACCCTACAATATGTTGTTTACAAGAAACACATTTAAAGCAGGGAGATACATACAGAGTAAAGAAAAAAGGCTGGAGCAGAATCCACTATGCTTCAAGTGAAGTGAAAAAAGCAGGAATAACCATCCTTATCTCAGTCCAAGCAAAAGCAAAAATTGATCTAATTAAAAGAGATAAGGAAGGAAACTACATCTTGCTAAAGGGTAACATAGACAATGAAGCAATACCAATACTACACATAGGTGCATCAAGTGGTATAGCATCTAATTTCCTAAAGGAGAAGTTAAAAGAGTTGCAAGAAGAAATAGACAGCAAAACTATAATAGTGGGAGATTTCAATCTTGTACTCTCAGAATTAGATAAACCAAACCACAAAACAAATAAGAAAGAAATTAAAGAGGTACATAGAATATTAGAAAAATTAGGTATGATAGATCTTTGGAGAAAACTGAATGGTGACAGAAAGGAGTATACTTCTCAACAGTTCATGGAACTTATAAATATATATATTAGGACATAAAGATCTCAAAATTAAATGCAGGAAGGCAGGAATAGTAAATGCTTTCTTTTCAGATCACGATGCAATAAAAACTACATTCAACAAAAAGTTAGGGGTAAATAGACCAAAAAATTACATGAAACTAAATTATCTCATCTTAAAGAATGATTGGGTGAAACAGCAAATTATAGACATAATTAATAATTTCACTGAAGATAATGACAATGATGAGACAATGTGAGATGCAGCCAAAGCAGTAATAAGGTGAAATTTTATATCTTTAGAGATTTACTTAAATAAAATAGAGAAAGAGAAGATCAATGAGTTGGGCTTTCAAATTAAAAAGTTAGAAAACGACCAAATTAAAAACCACCAATCAAATACTAAACTTGAAATTCTAAAATTAAAAAGAGAAATTAATAATATTGAAAGGAAAAAATTCTTTTGAACTAATAAATAAAAATAAGAATTGGTTTTATGAAAAAAACCATACAATAGGTAAACCTCTGGTAAATCTGATTAGAAAAATAAGAGAGGAAAATCAAATTATTAGTCTTAAAAATGAAAAGGGAGAACTTTCCACCAAGGAAGTGGAAATTCGAGAATTAATATGGAGTTACATTGCCCAATTTTATGCCAATAAATTTGATAACCTAAGTGAAACGGATGACTACCTCCAAAAATATAAGCTTCCCAGATTAACAGAGGAGGAAGTAAATTGTTTAAATAGTCCCATTTCATTAAAAAGAAATAGAACAAGCTATTAATCAACTCCCTAAGAAAAAATCTCCAGGACCAGATGAATTTACATGTGAATTCTACCAAACCTTTAAAGAAAAATTAGTCCCAATGCTATATAAACTATTTGAAAAAATAGGGAATGAAGAAGTCCCACCAAATTCCTTTTATGGCACAGACATTGTACTGATACCTAAACCAGGTAGGTTGAAACCAGAGAAAGAAGAGTATAGACCAATCGCCCTAATGAATATTGATGCTAAAATCTTAAAATAAGATATCAGCAAAAAGACAACAGAAAATCATCCCCAGTATAATACACCATGATCAAGTAGGATTTATACCAGGAATGCAAGGCTGGTTTAATATTAGGAAAACTATCAGTATAATTGACCATATTAATAACCAAATTAACAAAAAACATATGATAGCTTAATAGATAAAGAAAAAAAAATCCAACATTCATTCCTATTAAAAACATTTAAGAGTATAGGAATAAGTGAACTTTTCCTTAAAATAATTGGTAACATCTATTTAAAACCATCAGTAAGCATCATATGTAATGGGGATAAACTGCAAACATTCCCAATAAGATCAGGAGTGAAACAAGGCTGCCCACTATAACCATTACTATTCAATATTGTATTAGAAATGCTAGCTTTGGCAATATGAGTTGAGAAAGAGATTAAAGGAATTAGAGTAGGTAATGAGGAAACCATATTATTACTCTTTGTTGATGATATGATGGTATATTTAGAGAACATACAGCTACATAAACCTTTCAAATGAGTTTTTCTGACCCTTAATTTCTTATTAAATTAAGGCCCATCTTTTTCATGTAAAATGTTTACTAGGGTTGCTATATGGCAATGAGCTATGGAATGCCACTGCATCAGAAAATCTAAGCATGAGTGTGATTTGGGCTATGATATATAACTAATGGAAAAGAATTTTCCTTTCAATATTCCATATTGGAAGTAGAGATGTCATCAAGGAATTATAAACAAGAATAAAGTTTTTTTGGGGGGAAGTATTAAGAGATGAATGGATGGATGAACAAATTAATGAATGTCTGCTAATGTAGGCCTAAGTTTAAATTCCTGATATTAATTCTTCTTGAGTTACTTTTATTTGTTTGTCTTCATCAATTTTATGCCTTCCATGGTAAAAACAAAACAACAACAACAACAAAAACCCAGCCTATCTGTCTAATGCCATATGTAGAATATTTGTCTTTGAGATTATAGAAACATAAAAATCATAGTCTGAGGATATATATTATTTAAGCATATACATGGCAAATTACTTTATTCTATTATATCTAAACTGGAGCTCATATGGAAAAAAATGAATTGCCTGTGATTTTGGAGAAGCTTATGACTTTTATTTTCTTTCTGATATTATGATGGAAAATAATGTAACTGTTCTAACAGTGAATAAAGAAAACTGGTTGATACTTTTTTGTGGGATGTCATTGCACTGATTATTCTTATTTCCTGATCTAACCAAATTTTTTTTTTTTTAAAACACATTTCCTATACAAATATATATACTTCTAAGCAACATTTTTAGCTGGTACTGTAGCACCTGTTATAAATTAGAAGTTTTATATGTGCTTCTGTAAGATTCTGGGACACATTCAATTGCACTGTAATAAAATTATGAGGTGACTTCTCTTCCCCACACATTGAGGCATGCTGTATTGTAGAGCATTAAAAATTATGTACTCTATGGCTTCATTCAAAGGACAAATAGAGCCACACATTTCCCCCTCCCCCCCACAAAGATACATTTAATGTCTCTACTTAAGGTATATTCTTACAATACATATCATTGGCCATAAACTACATAAAAGTTCCTAGACTGTGACATCATCAATAATGATGGCCCAAAGTTATCTAGTAACACTCACTGAAATGTGAAATGGTGAAAACATTCCTCTTTTTAAAATCCTGATCAAATTATATCCTTTGAAAAGGCGAGACTATCATAGTTCCTAGAATCATTCAAACTCAGAGGAAATCGTAGATATCAAATTCATTTTCCTGCTTCCACAACTGTGGATGGGGGGAGAGGGAAGCAAGAGAGAGGAAAGGAGTATGAAAAAACGGCAGGAGGAAGAAAGGGAAAGGGAGAGAGAAACAGGGATGCAGATATAGAAAGAGAGGGGGGGAGAGAGAGAGAGAGAGAGAGAGAGAGAGAGAGAGAGAGAGAGAGAGAGAGAGAGAGAGAGAGAGAGAAGGAGAGTATATTGCATTTATTTCATAAAATTTGGAATTTGCCAGGTTTTAGCCCTGTTAGAATGTGGCTAGTGAGAACATTGAATAATATGAAATGTTAAAACTCCAAAGAATAACATTGTTCTCTGTAAAACTAAGCTACACTGATATTTTTAAAGCTAATTAATTCATCATTGTGAGTATTCTTTATTTGAACTCTAAAGCAAGAATTAATTGACATCAAAACAAGTAGCCTGAATAACATAATTTGAAAAGTTTAGGCCACTGACTTAGGTGAGAATTTTGACCTAGTAATTCATATTCTTGAGGAAATTCAGATTTGGTTTCTTTCTATCAAAATCATTTTTCTCTATAATTAGATTTTTCAAATAAAAGCATGTATCGCTATCATTAATTAAATATGTATCACTGTTATAACCAACATATCATTTTACAATGTAATTGTAAAAAAATCATAATATTGAAAAAAGTATTGTAATTAAAAATTACATATATCAACTGAGTTTAACAGTTATATGGAAGAAAAATTTAAAATATTCCAACTTTTATTTATTTTTTAAAAACAGTATCAAGATGGATACACTATTTCCAGAGTTAAAATGTTCTTAATAATATCCATATTTTGAAAATATGTTAGTTTCATTAAATAGAAATGAAGAATGATATTAGGACTTATATTGTGCTATTTTAACTGGACTTCCTCATGAAGAATAATTTTGATTTCTTAAAAAATATATGTTCAAAGTAATAAACTACTAGAGTAGAAAAAATTTTTTGACATCAGCTAGAATTTTTCTCTTATTTTACATATAAAACAACTGAGGCACAAAAAGTGAAGTAACATATCTAATTAATTAAGTTGTAAAGAATCAAACTCATATATCTTCATTTCCCAGTCATATGCTAAAGCTACCTTATGCTGCATTTCAGAAGAAGAACAGAGGAAAAATATCTAGAACTTTCTATAGTTGAACCTTATGCCCCAACTTAGAACTCTGTGTTAGTTACCAGATAGCCTGAGGTGATCTCATAAGTCAGCTAGGAAGACAGAAAGAATTTGAATACTATGAAACAGATTCAAGTCTCAAGTTAAAAGACAAAACACTTTACCCTTTAAAAAACATAATCCTTTACTAACTCATCTCTGGAATGATGTCTCCACAATACCAATAAATCAGTTTGTCTTTTTGCCCTTAACTGAAGATTTTCAATTGACCAATTCTTTCTTTGAATTAATAGAATTAATTAGTTATTTTACAGTCACAGCTCAAATATCTCTTCATCATATCGAAGACCTTCCCTGACAATTTGCATTCAGACAATTATGACTAGTGAGCACTTAGTATTTTTTTTTTTGGTTAAATATGTAGAATTAAGAAAATTAAGGCAATGCTGAATCTTTATATTCTCCAAAATCTACATCAAGGTATACTTTCTTTATAATAATTTCATATTCTTTAAAATGGTTCACCATGCTTCCAATAGTCTCCAAAATGTAAGCATTTTAAAAGGTCATAAATGAAAGCTTGATCAATATTGTGCCTTTAAGTTGGCTCTATGATGCTGAGAGGTGAACATGTTATTTGGGAGGGAGAAAAAGTCAGCCCTTTATTTCAATATGACAGATGCACATGCCTTGAGCACTAACAAGGCATAGCTAATTACTGATACAGTGGCAGGAAAGGGACTCTGACAATCGTGATATATGAGCAAATTTGTCTTGCAAGTGACAAGTCAAACAGAGGTTATTGGGAGTCTTGGGCACTGCCAGCTCAGTGGGTGGGTTACAGAAAATGTCTGCAAATTCATTTGCTTTGCTTCAGGGAAAATATTCCACCTTCATTTCTGACTGCTGAGTCTTTTATTCATGCTCTTACTGTTACATTAAAAGTCCCAATATTTCTTTCTACAAATGTTGCCAAAAGGATTTGAAAATCCAATTGCTGCTCAAAGTCCATTACTCTACCTAAGTTCCTACTCAGGTTTCAGGCATCTACATGATTTATCATAAAGCATGTTGTTGTTCTAAATCATTTGCACGTATTTCATGCTGAACAAAAAACATACATCTGTAAATCCCCATATACAAATTTGTAAAATGTAACACTATTTTAAGCATTATAATCTTTAAATGTTTGATCATTTCAATTTCTCTTTCCCATTATCTTAATTTTTTTTACATTTGGAGAAAAAAGAGGCAATAGGGAAGAACTTTTAATATAATATATGATGAATGGATATCTAAGATATTAAACTCAATATATATATATATATACATGTGTATATACAAATGTACATACATACTTGCATACATGTATAACAGATATAAGTTGGTCTTCAATTTTTTAAAAAGAAAAATCTTTATGTAAACAAACTTTTCTGAACTTTAAGAATAGGAAAGATGCAGTAGTATGTATTAGTACAATGCTGTCTTCACTATGTGATGATCAAAGTGTGATATTAACAAGCATCAGGAAATGGTATAAATCTGGATGTAAAAGTCAAAAAATATGAAGGGCTGAACATGAAAGTATTATTTTTATTATTAATAATAAAAGATCACAATGACAACAATACCTAACATTCATAGAGAAATTGAAAGTTTGCAATGACCTTTACAAATGTCTTTTTTTTATCCTCACTAAGAACATGTACGTAAGCACTATTATTATCTCCATTTAACAGTGGAGGAATTTGAGACTGAGAAAAGTTAAATGAATTGTCTAGGCTGGCACAGGTCTAATTGCCTTAGGCAAGATTTTAGCAGAGGTCTTCCAGAATCCAAGACCAGAATTCTATCCACTATGTCACTTGACAGGTTAAAGTAATAAAAATGTTACTCGGCTCTAATTATCATTATAACTTATTATTCATTTCATATAGATGTTCATATATGTTTACATTTGTGCATATATTTACATGTAAATGTATATACATAACGAGACATATACATATACATGTTCCTATATGCATTTATGTAAGTGGTAGAATGGCTAGATCATTGGTCCTGGAATGAAGAAGACCCAAATTAAAACATATACTTAGATATTTTCTACTTATGTGATCCTGGCCAAGTCAACCCACTAAAGACTTAATCTCTATCTGTCTCAGTGTCCCCAGTTGTAAAAATAAATAAATAAATAAATAGAGATTATAATAACAATTATATCACAAAGTTCTTTTGAGGATTAAAAGACAATATTTATAAAAAAACCTGATACTTAAAAGGAATTTAGTAAAATACACATTCCATTTCCCTTTATATATAGATAGATGATAGATAGATAGATAGATATAGATATATATTAATACATAAATAATAAGATAATAAGAAAACACTTTAAAGAATACAAAAAAATAAAATAATACATTTTCTACCAATGATGAAGATAATCTCAATAACAGCAGATACATATTTTCATAGAAAATGGCTTAAGACATTCGCTGAATATTTTCAGGGAAATATATTGAAAATTTTAGACTTTTTTCATTTTGAAAAATAGTAAAAAAAAAAAAAAATTTAAAAGAATTTTATTTGAGAAAGTCCAAACATATATCATAGACTCATGCTAATATGAAATTTCATATATTTATAACATAATAGTTATTTAGAATGCCAACCTTGCATCACCCCAAAACATTTTAATTTTCTTCAGCATAATGTTTTCAGTGTTATATAGTATATGAAAAATGATTGTCACAAAAAAATAGAGTATATATATATATATATGTAGTTTTTCTGTGCAGAACATCTTCTGCTATCACTGCAAATTTCTTTTAGTCAGTCCTTAACAAGATTAAGTGTTCATAATGTTTTAGGCAATGTGCTAAAGCGGGAGGGAATATACAAAGAAAAATAAAAATGCAAAAAAAAAGACATAAAACAAAACAAAATTAAAAGCAAAAGTCATATATTCCTCCCTTGGGTTATTCACACTCATATTTAAATGAAAAACATTCTACACAAAAGGCAGATATATTCAAATAATAAGAAAAGCACTGGGGTGGAAAGGTATGGGTATGTGGGAAAGACTAGGAATAGTCTCTTGCAAAAAGGAGATTTGAGTTGCCTCTTAAAAGAAGCCAAGAATTTGAAGTAATGAGAATTACAGGCACAGAAGAGAAACAATGAAAACATTGAATCTGGAGACATAATGTCTTCTTTAAGGAATATCAGAAAGCCTAATGATTCTATATTTTGAAACACATGGAAGGAGTAAAGTATAAGAAGCTGAAAAGGTGGGAAAGAGGTAGATTATGATAAACTTAAAAAAAACAAGTCAATTATTTTATATTCTATATAAAATATAGGCAACAGGGATGCACTGCAATTTACTGAGTAGTAACTGTGGAGAAGGGAGGGAGGAAACTTATGATATGGTCTCCAGCTCTTTAGGAAAATAGTTTTGGCAATTTAATAGAATGTGGAATAGAATATGGAGTTAGGAGAGTTTAAGGAAGGATGAGTTTTTACTAAGTGCTATGCTGAACTGGTCTCTACTCTGAGTTGCCAGAGCCAAACAAAGCAGAACTAGAGACAGGACAGTCAGGAATCAAACAGAAGTTTAATTTCAAAATGAGGAAAATGCTTGTAAATTGAATTTCCCCTTTCTGAGAAGAAGATTTAAGGCAGAGATAGGGCTTTTATGCATGAAAAACACAAGAAGGCAGAACCCAACACAGTTTTGAATATATGATTCTGAAAGTGCTTTGGATGGTATAGTTGTTCATGGATCCTATGAAAAAATCTCTAAGTTATTAGAATCATCAAGACTTGTGATTATTTCAAGTCATTAGGGTCCATGAGCCTTATGGTTATTCAGCAGGGTACAGAGCCAGAGTTAGGTTGGTGGAAAGAGAAATGAAGTACATAATTTGGTTCACTTTGCAATTACAAGTTTAAGAATTCAAGAGTTGTTATAATGTCAGGAGATTTTGATAATTTCTGCTGTAGCATGTTGGCTGTTTCTGTCTATGCAGGTCCCTGGGAAATAGTGGTCAATACAATACAAAAATTGTAGACTTTTTCAGAGAAGAAAATAATTCACTGTGTGAGCATAGGGCATAAGCTCTGGGAAAACAGAGTATTTCCTTCATTTTGGCTAAAGAAAAGGGCTCTGAAACCAATCCCTTATGGCCAATAAAGAAGAGGCAGGCAAAATCTAAGATATCAAGGTGGGGGAGTTTGACCAGGAAGAGATATTGCCATAGCCAACCATTATTTACTTGCAGGCAAAAAAAGAAGCAGCCTAGGACACCTATCTCCTCTGTATGTTGGCTGCTTCTGGATCTATACTAAAACAAACCTTGAGGGTTATGCCATATATTCAGGAGCAGGATCTTTCTTTAGATGGTCCAGGAGCACACATCCACAAATATGGAAACTATGGGAGTAGTCAGAAAGATTTGGTAAAGGTTCTTAAAGAAAACTCCTCACATCAATTTTAGAATCAGAGTTTCAAATCAGCATAACATAGGTTGTCAGTTGAGTCATTTTTCTTCATACGTCTTTTAGAATTGTCTTGCATCATTTTATTGCTAAGAATTCAGCTAAGTTATTCACAGTTGATCACCTTATAATATTGCCTTTCTGCTGTACCCAGTAAATTTCATTTTGTATCAATGTTCATAAAAGTTTTTTTCAGGTTTTTCTGAGAGCATCTTGCTCATCTATAATTTATACAATAGTATTCCATCATACCCCAATTTGTTCAACTATTTTCCAACTGATGAACATCTGTAAATTTCTAATTCTTTGTCACTAGATAAGAGCTACTATGAACATTTTTGTGTATATATATATATACTTTGCCTTTTTCTTGTTTCATATCTTTGGGGATATAGACCTACTAAGGTTATTTTTATGTTAAAGGTAATGCATGATTTTATAGTCTTTTGTTCACATTTCAAAATTATTCTACAGAATGGCTGAATCAATTCACAACTCAACAAATAAAGTTTTAATGTCTTTGTTTTCTCACATCTACTCCAAATTTTATCATTTTCCTTTTCTGTCCTATTAGTCAATCTAAAAGTAATGAGGTAGTATCAAACTTGTTTTAATTTACATTCTCTAATCAATAGTAAATTAGATCGTTTTTTTTTTTCCTTATGGCTATAGATAGTTTTGATTACTTCATTTAAAAACATCTTTTTTTAACAATTGGAGAGTGTTTTTTCTTAAATAAATAAGACTCAATTCTCTATATCTTTGAGATATAAGATTTTATTAGAGTAATATGTTTTAAAATTTTATTCACAACTACTTTTGAAAAAATCTTTAAAATATTATTTATTTAATATTTCTACCAGTTACATTTTTAAAATATTTTATTTACATATGTTTTATTTAAGTTTAAAAAACTTAAAAGTTAGAGGTTCTTTGTATCTTCACTCCCAATTAAGAAACCACATGTAAAGTTATACAAAACATTTCCATAAAAGTCATGTTGCAAAAGAAAATACAAATCTCCTACCCTAATTAAAAAAAAAAAAAGAAAAAGAAAATTGTGAGAGAAAGGGAAAGGGAAAAGGAGAGAGAGAGAGAGAGAGAGAGAGAGAGAGAGAGAGAGAGAGAGAGAGAGAGAGAAAGAGAGAGAGAGAGAGAGTCAGAGAGAGACAGAGATAGAGAAAGAGATAAAGAGACAGGCAGAGGGAGAAAGAGAGAGAAAGTGAAAGAGAGACAGAGAGACAGAGAGAGAGGAAGAAAATGCTGCAATCTTTATTGAGACACAATCAGTTCTTTCTTTTTTCATTTTTCATCATAGTCCTTCAAAGTAGTCAGGAATCATTGTACTGCTGAGAAGAACAAAATTATTTAGAGCTGGTCATCCCAGAACACTGCAATTATATTGCATAAAGTATATTTCTTAGTAAAAAGCCGTTGAGAGGGTTTTAATTCCAGCAAATTAGCAACTAAGACTCTCTGTCCTGGCTCAGTAGAAGAACAGATCAGGGGCAGCTTCCAGTTCAAGCTCAGAAGTCAAACTCTGGGATACCAACTTGTATCCTGAAAAGAACAGGCAAAGCTACCAACTGCAAGGACAAGGAATCTTGTGCTCAAACTAAGTCTCAGAGCCACACAAGAATCTTGGGAGAGTGCCATCTTGATCCTAGGAGCAGAGTTCCACTTTAAAAGTAAATAAAGAGGAAAGACCAAACAGAAAGGAAAGAAAATAAGAAAGAAACAGGAAATTGAACTTATGGTGACAATGCAGATCAAAACAAACTCAAGTGAGGACAGAATTTCCACAGAAGAAAGATCTAAGAGGGATATGAATTTGTCTCAAGCCCAAATAAGATTCTTAGAGCACTCATAAGAGACTTTAAAAGGAAAATAAGAAAGATAGAATAAAAATGAAAAGGAAATGAGAGGTATGCAAGAGAGAGTCAACAGCTTGGAAAAAGAAAGAATTATCTGAAGAAAACAACTCCTTAAAAGTAGAATTAACCAAAAGGGAAAAAAAGAGCTACAAAAGCTAACTGAAGAAAATTACACATTAAAAACTAAGATGAGGCAAATGGAAGCAAATGACTCTGTGAGATAGCAAGAATCAGTCAAACAAACTAAAAAGAAGGAAAAAAAAATAGAAGAAACCATGAAATACCTCATTGGCAAATAGCTGCCTTGGAAAATAGATCCACAAGAAACAGTTTAAAAATTATCAGTCTATCTGAAAGCCATGCCCCCCAAAAGAGATCCTGGATAATATTCTTCAAGAGATTATCAAAAACTGCCTAATATTCTAGAAATAGAAGGCAAAATCTCATTGAAAGAATCTATTGCTCACCTCTGGAAAGAGATCCCACAAGGTAAATCGCAACGAATATTATTGTGAAATTCTAGAACTACAATTTTGAGGAGATAAACACTTCAAGATGCTAGATAAAAACATTTCAAATATCAAGGAGCAACAGTCAGGATTACCCAGGATCTGGCAGCTTCTACAATAAAGGAATGGGAGTATCTGGAATACCATATATCAGAAAGCAAAGGACCTGGGTTACAACCAAGATTTAACTACCCAGAGAGACTCAGCATCATCTTTCACGTGAAAAGATGAAACTTCAATAAAATAAGGGACTTTCAATCCTAAACTAAATAGAACTAAACAGAAAAAATAATCTACAAACAGGACACAAGAGAAGCATAGAAAGTATATATTAAATACAATACACACATATATTTATACAATTATCTTGCTGCACAAGAAAGATTGGATATAGAAAGAAGATTAAAAAAAAAACCTGAGAAGAAAAACAAAAATGCAAGCAAACAATAACAGAAAGAGTGGAAATGCTATGTTGTGGTCCACACTCATTTCCCATAGTTCTCTCTCTGAGTATAGCTGATTCTCTTCATTACTGCACAATGGAAACTGGTTTGAATTATCTCATTTTTGCAGAGAGCCACCTCCATCAGAATTCATCATCATATATTATAGTTGTTGCCATGTATAATGATCTCCTGCTTCTGAACCAGTTACATGAACTTAGCATCAATTTATGTAAGTCTCTCCAGGCCTCTCTGAAATCATCCTGCTGGTAATTTCTTATAGAACAATAATATTCCATAACATTCATATACCAAAATTTATTCAACCATTCTCCAATTGATGTTTCCAGTTTCTAGCCACTAGGAAAAGAGCTTCCACAAATATTTTTGCACCTATGGATCCCTTTCCCTTCTTTAAGCTCTCTTTGGGATATAAGCCCAGTAGTAACATTGCTGGATCAAAGTGTATGCACAGTTTGATAACTTTTTGAGCATAGTTCCAAATCGCTCTCCAGAATGATTGGATCTGTTTATAATTCCACCAACAATGTATCAGTGTCCCAGTTTTCCAATATTCCCTCCAACATTCGTCATTGTCTTTTCCTGTCATCTTAGCCAATCTGACAGGTGTGTCGTAGTATGTTAGAGTTGTTTTAATTTATATTTCTCTGATCAATAATGATTTGGAGCACTTTTTCATATGACTAGAAATAATTTCAATTTCTTCATCTGAAAATTGTCTGTTCATATCCTTTGACCATTTATCAATTGGAGAATGGCTTGATTTCTTATAAATTTGAGTCAATCTCAGAACCTTTGACTTTAAAATGTTTTCCCAGTTTATTGTTAATGTTAATGTTGTCTACATTAGTTTTGTCTGTACAAAAATTTTTAATACAATCAAAATTTTCTCTTTTGTGATCAATAATGATCTCTAGTTCTTCTTTGGTCACAAATTCTTTCCCCCTCCACAGGTCTGAGAGGTCAACTATCCTATGTTCCTCTAATTTATTTATAATCTCATCCTTTATGCCTAGATCATGAACCCATTTTGACTTTATCTTGGTGTATGGTCTTAAGTGTGAGTTAATGCCTAGTTTCTGCCATACTAGTTTCCAATTTTCCCAGCAAAGACATAGGCTGTAACAATCTCAGTAGAGATTCCTACAATTGAGGTGCACTCAAGACACTGGGGAAAGAGAGCATGGAAATCAGAGTATTCAAAATTGAGAGTTGGGCACCAATGTCAACAAGGGAAGAGAACTCTTACCCCTGTATGAGCAAGGAGACATTTTCCACAGGAGTAATCAGATAAGATGTATATATGCTTCATTCTCAAGGAGGAACCTAGTGTCAGAATGTTGTTAAGCAGGAATAGTATGTTTAATTTGTATAGCAATGGCTTGGTGAAGATTATTAAAAAATAGGATAAAAACTGAAATATCAAAGGAGAGTTTACAATAGGTGGCCATAAGGTGCAAGTCATTTATTCAGCTTTTTTTTTTTCTTCACTATAAAATTACTTCAAAACTAGCTTTTATTCATTGCCCTAGAACAATGAGTCTATTAATTTTGCCAATTACTTTAAAAACATTTATAAAATTTAATCTTTATTTTTCTTTAAAACTAATTCTATAGAGTAATATATCAAAATTTGCTGGTTAGCTGATTGGTTGAGTGCTGTCCTTCATTCTCAAAATGGACCAAAATGACATTACTATGTTGCAATTGATTGGCAGTGTATCTGACTGTTGCTAATAAGACCAATATGAACTCAGGGCACTCTGCCACAGGTTCAGCACAAATAGTCCATATGAACTTTTGGGTAGATTCTCTAATTTTGCACAGATCATTTTTCTTTTGGGCTAATTCAATTCTGCTTTGCTCATAAAGTACAGTATCTTCTGTGATGAAAGCAAGCCATTCTTAGTGGTCCTGTGCCAGTGTCTACCATGTCATATAATCAATTCTAATATTCTTAAGAGATGACTTGAGAGTATCCTTGTATCACTTATATCATCAATGTGTCAAAAAAGGACAAATTTATAATTCTGGGTGACTTTAGTGCTAGAGTAGGCTCAGATTACCAGATATGGCAGGGACTTTTGGGGAGAAATGGGGTTTGAAAAAACAACAGCAATGATCATTTACTATTGAACACTTGTGTATGGACCTTCAATGAACCTGCAGATTTTCAGGACTTTCTATTGACCAAACTCAAACTTAACAGAAATTTTAACATATTATAACCAATATGAATAGATCAATTTAAAAGAATTTAACATGGACAAACTGTTTAAACATGTACAGATTATTTATATTGTATACATGTATATTATGTGTTTAAGATGAGAGTTCAAAAAAAAGACTGGCAGATTCATGGTAAAAAAAAATAGTAATGTTAATACAAATGAGGCACAGAGGAAGTATAGACACAGAGGCCTTAGAGAGGGGAGAAGGGCTTGTAGTTCTGAAAACCTACTCACATCAGGAATGGGTTCAATAAGCAATACTACATATATATCATGAAGGGGATATAGAGAAATAAGGAGTGAGGGATGGGCAGATGGGAAAGCAAAGCATGAGGGAAGAAGATAAGGGAGGAATCCTTGGGTGGGAGGAGGTTAAATAAGGTTAAGTAAGATTATAATGCAGAATTTGCTGAAAGAGTCAGCAGGGATAGGAAAAATATGTAAGCGTGCATGTGGGGTGTGTATGAGAGTGCATATATAGATATATAGATATATAGATATACATATGTAGAAATATATATATATACATAAATATATCTTTTTCTTAACTATAGGTTGCTAGAAGGTGGGGGAATTAAAGGGATATAAAGAATAAAGTAAACAAGCTATGTAGCAGAGAATCAAAGAAAATTTACAAGAAAGCAAAGGAAAAGTGAACATTATATACACATATATATGTATACATATATACATATACACACACACGCACTTTCATGATCTGGCAAATTATTGTTACATATTTTGTATCCTCCCTGATATTCTGTTGAGCACATGACGATGTTTTCTTTTGTTTTGCTTTATTTTGTTATGTATTTCTTTTTTTACTCTAATTTTTCAAACAAAAGCAATTTAATTAAAAAAAAAAAATCCTCTCCAATGTTTGCCTCTGCCGTGATTTTGCCTTTGGCTTGGTTTTTATTTTGCTCTGATGAAATGTAAAATTGTACAATAAGAATTTCAACCTTTATAATGAAGAATATCTATTCTCTTCATCTTCTTCCAGAGTTATCTCCATCTTTTAAACTTATGAATTACTCTTAACCTCCCCTATTCATTCATATTATTTGATTCTACAATTTTCCAACTATGGTAATATAATCAGCTGATTTAATTACTTCTACAACCTGCCTAATTTCATCAATTTTCTAAAACCTGGAACTGCCATCACACTTGACAGTGCAAAGGCAAATTCTGTTCAAATTCTATACAGGAATAAATTGATGCACATATGTATGTAACACTTGAATTAAATATAAATATGCTCAAAAGTACCTCTTTACACAGATTCAGAGGCTACTTCAGCAACTAAGAAACAAAGAACTAAAAAATCATGTGTTTTAGCATGTAGAAGATCCTACAAATAAGAAATAATTTACTATTAATTTTTGCTAAGTAGATGTCATGGGAAACAAAAAGCATTTTTAGAACAAATTGAATCAATGACTTGCTTAAAGGCAAAACATAGATTTTTCATAGGAATTGTTTTAGTAAGTTAACACAGAAGTATTCTCTTTATCTACCTAAATCAGAGCTATAATTACTCCAATTTTTTCCTATTTTTACATACTTAAATCTATTTCAATCCATGACCTATGTGTTTACAAATTCTTAAAATTTGTTTCATTCAAAGACATAGTTCCATGTGCTAATAACAATCAATCAATATCATGTATTATGTATATTATGTGCCAGACAATGTGCTAAGTTCAGAGATAAAATGGTCCCTTATCTCAAAAACTTTATACATTAAATAACATATATATATATATAAATATATGGCTACAGAATAGATACAAAGTGAATACAGGAAAGATTGAAGGGATGTATTTACAGTGAGGATGAGAATTGAGATTGGAGGTCAAAAAGTTTTGGAAAGAAGACAGTGATTCTTGAGATTAGCTTTGAAGAAAAGCAAGGGATTGTAGGTAGCATAATGGAGGAAGAAATGCATTTAGGGATTTGCTAAAGCTATAAATCAGATTCACAGAGATTGTGTGAGTCATTTAATCACTTAAGAAATGGACAAATACTATATTGATCAGAATCTGTTGTTGTTGTTGATTCTCTCAATTTAGGAATGTTTTCATTTCATGTTTTCATCAACATGAAACTTAAATGTTTATTTCACTCTACTGTAATGTTCTGATCGTCTCTCAGTTGCAAATTGTAATGTTCTGATCGTCTCTCAGTTGTAATCCTTCTCTGGGAGGAGGTTTCTTTTCTGTATAATCTTTTCCTCTATGAGCAGATTTCTTGGGAGGCTTCTGGAGCCTCCAGCCAGCCTCTTCTTCTTCCTGAATCCTGGCTCTGAATCTCCTCCAGCTCTTGTCCTTCCCCAATCCAGACTGCTCTCCAGGCTCAATGTTGCCTCTTTTTATCCTCCTAGAGAATGGGCGTGGGATAATGCAAGGGCTTCTGGGAAGAACCACTTCAACCAATGAGCTTGCTCCTCCTAGAATTCCTAAGGTGTAAACTCCCTTTAAAGGCCCAAACCAAAGGTCTGAGCCAGAGAACTGTCAAGTCAACCTGAGTTCTCATCTTGTAATTGTCCAGACAACCTGAATTCTCACCTTGTCACTGTCCAGACAACCTGAGTTCTCACCTGGTAATACTAACACTCTACCTTGGCAGTGTTTACCTAAACCATTGAGAAAAAAGTGTATTTCTTTCTAATCCTATTCAGTTTTCTCTAGATATCTATTATGCCTACCTTATCTAAAATCCTCTTTACCTCCTTGAATATTGACTTAATTTTTTTTTTTTTTTTTTTTTTTTTGTTAAGCATATCCAGTTTTGAGAGGGAAGATTAAAATTATCTGCCCACTGATATACTATTATCTATCTCCACTTTAATTTTTCTTTTTAAAATTTATATGCATTGGTATTTGGTGCATTTAGGTTCTGTATTGTCTATGGTATCTTTATCTTTATTTCTTTTAATCAAATCCATTTTAGCATTAACTTTGTCTGAGTTTATGACTGTCACTCCTGATTTTTTTTGCAACAGCTGACTGTTATTCTTAAATATGTTTCTCATAAACAACAAAGTATTGGATTCTGATTTTTAATCCATTCTGCCATTTAGTTCTATTTTATCAATGAGTTCATCTAATTCACATTCAAAGTTTTAATTATAATTTGTGAATTTTCCACATTCTATTTTTATTCACTAGTATCCTTCTCAGTCTTTCTTTTGATCATATCCAAAGTACTGTATATACTCCCCTTGTCCTTATATTCTTTATTCTACCCACCCCTGTAAGATATTCTCTTTAATTTCTCCCCCTCCTAAATCTTAATCTGCACATCCTTGTAAAAGTCCCACTACATCTTATACCCTAGCACTATTGTTTCTTCATAAGTTTAGATGATTTTTAAAGCTTTTGAGATATATAAATATATATATATATATATGTATGTATGTATGTATGTATGTTATTTACCCCTTTAACTCAAATACTAGGAGAGTAAGGCTTTGTTACTCTCAGCCCTGTACCCCTACTTGCCTCCTCTATATCAGTTTTTCTTTTCAGTCCCTATTTATATGAAGTAATCACTCCTTTTTAACTTTTTCTATTCAATTTTGTTTTTATATTTAGAATCAATCCGTCATCTCAGTCCTAACCTTTCTTTCAAACTACCCTGACAAACTTAAGAATACTGATCACATTTTTATATATAAGAAGTAAACAATTTTAACATGAGTCCCTTAAAGTTAATATTTCATGTTTTCCTTATATGTTATCTTATGTATCAATCTTATAGATGGAATTTTCCATTGAATAATGATGTTTTGCCACAAATATCTGAAAGTCTTTGAGTTCATTAAATATCCTTTCTTTTTTTTTGTTGTTTTTTTTTTTTTTTTTCATTCAGGTTTATACTTAGTTTTGCTGGCTAAGTTATTCTTGGTTGCAATTCTAGCTCTTTTGCTCTTCAAAATAAAGTGTTCCAAGGGTCTTTTAGAGTAAAAGTTGTTAAATCCTGTGAAATCCTAATTATATCTCTGAAGAATTTGACTGTTTTTGTTATTGTTGTTTCTTGCACTACTTTCTCCTTAATCTGTGGGTTTTGAAACTTGATTATACTATTTCTAATAAATTTTCCTTCGGTGATCTCTTTCAGGTGGTGAATAATAGATTTTTTTATATTTCTACTTAACTTTCTTTTTCAAGAACTACAGGGAAATTTTCTTTGATAATTTCTAGTAATATTATATCAATTTTTTTTACTCAAAAATTGCAGCTAGTGCAACAATTCTTATATTGTCTTTCCCCAATCTGTTCTCCAGATCATTTATTTTTAGTTAAAATCTCTCAGAATCTCTTCCATGTAGTTTTTTTGTTATTATTTTATATTTTTATAATAATATATTATTATAATCTTATTTAACTCCCCTTTCCCAAGTCTAGTATTTAATAAGCCATTTTCTTCCATAATAGATCATTCACCATTTCATCATTCTATACATCAAGACAATATGTCTCTGAAGAGGTTTTTATTTACAATGATAAAAGTTCTCAATATCAATTAAAACACCACTCACTGCATGTTATCATTTTTTAGTTCTAAGAAATAAAAGATGAAGTATTAAGCTTGTCATTCTTAAAGGTTTGTCTTTTATCTTTTCTCTTTTAAAATTAATTGAAATAAAGACACATAAACATAGATAAAATAGTTGTTTTTCTTCAGTGCCCACCATTTTGTTATTTTGGTACCTCCTTAAAGTTTCAAATGCTTCAAGTCTGATGTAGATGGTATTTTTATCCTGCTGATCATAGCTCTTGCTACTAAATCAAGGACTGCATTTATATGATACCATATCATGCCTTAAACTCTCAAACAGCTATCACTTCTCCTTTGTGTCTTATCCCCTGTAAACTCAGATGTTCACATTTACTATTGATGATGACAATGATGATGATAAAATATTTAGCTTTCACTTTAAGGTTTACAAGATGTTTCACATGTATCATCTCATTTGATCATTACGCCAATCCTCTAAGGTAGATGTAATTATTTTCCATATTTATAAATGAAGAAAATGGATTAAGAATGGTTACTTCCCTAGGGTCTATGGCAGATTTTGAATCCATCTTTCTCATTTCAAGCCCAACATTTTTACCCACTATATATACCACCTAGTTTCCACAAGTTACATTTTAATGTACATTAATAAATAATATAATACAGATATTAGATAGATTAATAGATAGATTAGAAGATTAAGAAATACATAATACTATCCAATAAAATACTGTTGTACAAGTTAAGCTGGGCAGGTTAATCCATCTTCATATTCTTCAGTTTCCTTATCAATGATGATAATAATATATGGTCAACTTATTTAACAAAATTATAATGATAAAATTCAGTAATGTCAGTAATAGATAATTGCAAAATGATAGAAAATCAAGGTATTAATGTTAACTAATCTTACACTGACAGATAACATATTATATTTAATTCTTAATCCCCATAATTCCCCCACCAAAATATCAAGAGAATTTTTAAGAGTCTTCTGGAAAACAATGCTTATATTTTTGTTATTTACCATCATGACTACAACTATCCACTATTTTGTAGACAGTATTAGAAATCTTACACTATAATAACAAGAATTTCTTTGGCAAAATGATAAGAGATAATTTAGGTTAAGTAGGATCAATTTCATACTACCTTTCAAGTCAACCTTTGCAGATAGTACTTTATACATTTTTGCATAGAACCAGACTCATCTCAATTGTCTGCATAATGGTTTCTGAAATATTTCCATCTATGTAAGAACAAGAGAGGTGAGAATTCCTACAAGGAAAATTAAATCAAAGCTACTGAAAGCAAGGCTGTTTCAATCATGCACTTCTAAAGAATATAATGCTTTTTAGAGGAAAAGGATATGATTGAGATTTTCAATTTTTATTTTCAGGGGTCTATATCTAACTTTTTCTATGATCTTTTATGCATTTTATCCTTTAAAGATTGGAGAAAAAGGAATAGGTAAGGAAAAAAAACCTTATTATATGTCAGATGCTTTGCCAAATGATTTATAAATATCATTCATTTAGTACTCCAACAACCCTTGACAGTAGGTGTTTTTATAATCATAATTTTATGACTGAAGACTGAGGCAAATAAAGATTAAATAATTTTTTCAAAGTAAATATTTGTGACCAGATTAGAATTCAGTCTCCTGACTCACAGATGTGTGTGTGTGTGTGTGTGTGTGTGTGTGTGTGTTTGTGTTGTGTGTGTGAATGCATGCGCACATGGCAGGGGAGAACACAGAGAAAAACAGAGACAAATGGGGGGGAAGGAGGTAGGGAGGGAGAGAGGGAGGGAAGGAAAGAGGGAGAGGGAGAGAGAAAGAGAAACAGAGACAGAGAGAGACAGAGAGTCAGAGAAAAAGAGAGAGAGAGGGGGGGGGGGAGGGGGAGAGAGGGAGAGAGGGAGAGAGGGAGAAGGCTAGAGAGGCTTTGTTTTTGTTGTTGCTGTTAGATCAATGCCATATTGGAATTATTCAGACAAAGGAAAAGCTGGTAAATATAAGGTCATCATCTTTCAGAGAAATAGCTCACTTGGCACTTTCAATACCTCCATTCACAGATTGATACATATAGTTTTCATTTTGATTGTAAGATTCTCTGGTTTCTTATCCTTGTTATTGAATAGAATCAGATTTGCAAATAATGATACCTAATGTTTAAATTTTATGCTATGTTTTTATGTACTTAGGGAAACATATTAAAGTAATTTGAATATCACCCCAGCTGCAAAGTTAGAAGAGGAAGAGGGATCATCAATAAGTAAGTAAAGTGTATTCTCTGAACATCTGGACCACCAGGAAATACTGTTTTCAATAGCAAATACATTTGGATGCTAGAGAAGTGGACACATACTAAAGTAGTCATTACAGAAAATGGCAATCTGCCATGACTTTTTGTGAGGTTGTAGATGGAGATTCACTCTGAGGTACAAGAATAGAGCTTACCTCTGATCCTTAAATAAACTTTAATGTGTGAAGATTGGAATGCTATGCAAAAGAAAGATTAGGAATAACAGAAGAGAATTTTGAGCTATAAATACATGTGGAAATTCCTCCATATGGGCCAAACTTGGAGAGTTAGTCCCTTGGGGAGGTAACAAGAACCATGTACTAAAAGTTAAGAAAGATGGCAGAGCTGCAGAGGATAGTGAAAGAAGGTGATAACAAAACAATCACCTAACTAAGAGAGGTTCAGAGGAGTGACAGATAACAACAGATGTGCTAATGGTTGAATGACCACCCACTAGGAGTATAATAGCAATTCAAGAAGATCTATGGATAAAAAGAAGAGAATAACTGAAGAAAGCAATGTGTTGTGCATAAAGGGAAAAAACAGTGCAGTGGAAAATGCCCTGATTATAGATCCAAATATATGGCAGTAATGTGAATCACTAAAATTCTAGAGTTCTCCCAGAAGAGTGTTGTGTATTGCTTTTCATTGAATTTTTGTAACATTTCAGAGAAAATCCAAACTGTTACCATGAATTGTGAATGAAACTGTTTTGAGCTTTGTGAGTTTATCTTTTTATATCTGTATCACACACATATACATATATGTATATATGTATATGTATATATATTTTTTCATATATATATACATATATATATATATATAGAGAGAGAGAGAGAGAGGTTCAGAGAGACAGAGATAGACAGAGACAGAGACAGAAACACAAAAAAATGATGAGAGACAGAAAGAAAGGAAGAGAGAGAGAGAGCAGAGAAAAAGAAAGAGAGAGATACTCTTGCATAGGCATCTTATATTGAAGTTTTGAGATCTCTTTATGGAGGAAATAAAAGAGAGGGAAAAAAAAGAAATACACAAATTATGCCTAACCTTTTATCAGGAATTAGCCATTGTTATGAATGATACTTAAAATTTTGTGAAGTATATATAATCTTGAAATATATACATTAAAGACAAAATATATACCTGGTCTATCATGAACTTTAGTCACATTGTCCAATTCAAACCAATGAAATGGACTTGCCTCTTTATCAAGCATCTACACTATGCAAGGCCATTTTCAAGACACTGGAGATTTAAAGTCTGATCTCAAAATAAAAAAAAAAAAAAAAAAAAAAAAAACAGACCTGCTTTTGGAATAGTAGAGTGGAGGAATACCTACATAATGTATCCTTTCCTGTATAGTTGTTTCTTGAAAGGAAAAGGAAAGAAAATCTTGAGCTCTAGAGCAGGGTTTAAATATAGGGAAGAGGAAATAGAAGAAAATTATTTTTTCCTCTCTTCCTGATTATTTCCCCTGAAGACCATCTCCCAAAGCTATCCTTCCCTCACTGACAGATTTTCAATCTATCCCTGTATCTTTAAATCCAGGTTTTCTCATAAAGTTCTAATTATTCCATAATCTTCTTCATTCTCTGTCTTACCCCAGATCCATCAATCTACCTATGAAATAAGCATTTAAATAATGATACATGAAAGCTCAAGTTAAATTTTTGACATACAGATTCAGGAGAAATTATTGTTCAGTATGCTGAAGGTTTGATCTTGACGAATGTCTTGAAAAAGTTCATCAAAAGTAGAGCAGAGTCATAGAATGATTACCTGTGGGATCATTATTTTTTTTCCACATTCCAAACCTAAAACTATCTGTTCAGCATTACTTATTGATATTGATTCCTCTCTCTGTAACTCTGTGTTTGGAGTTAGTAACAGAGATTTCCCTCTGTAGAGTACTAAATAACATGGCATGTCATGATTTTCACACAACAACAATTTACAGTAGAAAGCACAATCCTTATACAACTATATTAAAAGATTGAGATAATTGATAATGTGTCATTAAAGGGAAAAAAAACATTATTTCTCTTTTTCCTTACTAAGAAGATGGAGTTTATGAAAATAAGAAACATTTAATAAACACATTTATATTGTGGGCTAGTAAACAAAGACTTTACAAATATTATATAATTTGATCCTCATAACAATCCTGGTAAGTTGTTGCTATCATTAGCTCCACTGGAATCGTGAGGAAATTGAGCCATATAGAAGTTAAATGATTTGTCCAGGATCACTCAGCTAATAAGTTTCTGTGACCATATTTGAACTTAACACTTTTTGACTTGTAAGTCCAAGGTTCTATCTTTGGATAGTACCACCTAAGTTTATTTGGAATTGAAATGCCTTGACTCTTTCTCCCTCACTAGCATATGCTTCTCAGTGATGAAAAAGAATTTTCTTAATATAAAAGACAATCAAGTTTGGCCTCAAGGAAGAGATATAAGAATGCCCTTCTATTTTATTAAGAGGGAAGGTGGGAATTACAGATGTGATACACTGCATATACTGTCAGAACTTTATACATGCTGCTTAGTTTTGTTAAAGTATTTTCTTTAATTTCTCTTTTTTTTTCCTTTTTGTTTTAAATAATGTCCTTTAGAACTGAGGAAGGGATGTGTTGATAAATGAATGTAATTTTCAAAGCATATACATTTTAAAAACATATGCATTGAAAACATATACATTAGATTTTTTCTAAGATACTCTATGAGAAAATGCCATCTCCTTCAGGAGATAGCATTAATGATTTATTCCAACTATTTCATTTTGTAGATGAATAAATGGAAGATTCTAAAATGAAATGATAGACAAAAATCAATCCAAAGACTAATTGTGTTCTTTTGCATTATAGTGTGTCTTTAGGAAGATGAAATTCACTATAATATTTGTGACTTTTATACATAGAAGGATTCACAAGTCCAGGAGATTCACAAGTCTAAAGGAAAAGCCTGTTTATGGACTTCCGGGAGATTCACAACTAGGATTGACTTCCGGAAAAACCCACAATCCCACACTCTTGAAGGCAGAGTCAGATTTATTACCATGTCTACCTTTGTGCTGGCTGGAGACACTGGGAGGACGAGAGGCTGAAGCTGGCTGGAGACATTCTGACAAGAGCTCTCTGGGAACCAAAGAGGCCACTAAGAAAGCTAACAGGGCCCCGGAAAAGATTCAGGACTTTGAAAGACAAAGTGAAGGATCCGGACTTTAACTCCTGGCTGCACTTTGGGATTATTGAACTGAACTGAAAGGAAGGCTGCCTCCAGAAGCTCCCTAAAAAACCTCTTCCCAGAGAATGATTACTATTTAGAGAAAAAGAACACTTCACTTGGTGATGACTATAATGGACGATCAAAGAGTGTGCTATGTTTCTGCGGTGAGGAAGAAACGGATATGACTGAATAATTGAACAGCAAATCATCCTAATGTAAACTCCATAGCATTCAATATATCAATATTGTGTTTTTGTCTTTTTTTTTTGTATTCACAGTAGTTACCACAGTTCCTGCTATATAATCATCATTCAATAAATGTCTCTTATGTGATAATTGACTGAGATTAAACATAATAATCCAATAACTAATTCAGAGGTGAACTATATTTATATTTTGTTTGTTTTTTTCTTTTTCTAGCTTAGTTCTTATTTAATAAGACACAAAACCCTGAAAAATTATTGCACATTATAGTCACATTATATCAGTTGGATTATGGATGAAGATTAGGCTAAACAAGAACAAATTACTCAACAATGTTGAAGTCATCTTTTTTTTTTTTTTTTCCTGTTATCCCTTATCTCTGATGCTTAAAATGAGAACAGAATTGTTCATTGTGGTTCAGATTGGTTGTCCACTTTGATATTTTGATGTGTTGAACAAATTTTAAAGATCCCTTGCTCTTTTATCTCTACTCCTATTCTCAGGATGAGACTATAGTCTCATCCTGAGAATCATTTCATCCATTTATATCATTGGAGATATCAGCCCCAAAAAGGTTAAATGAATGTGTGTACATAGTACATTCCCTTGTTCATTTTTGTCATTTCCAACTAACTCTTTCATGTTTTAAGTTCTTTTTTCTATCACTGCTATATCTCCTAAGACCAGGAACTTAATTAAAAGAAGACAGAGCTACTCCTTCAAGATTGTTGAATCAGATTACATGTCCTATTATTCTTAGCCATGTCCTTCCAAAACCTGTGCTCTCTTCCCATCCTTCCAAATTTATAGATTCAAAGGAATGAAAAATATTGTAATGTAACAGGACAAGGCAAAGGTGAGGCTGAAATTTTTCCTACATTAATCTCATTTGCTAATTTTTGTTATCTAAATTTATGAATGAAAAACCACTAAAGTTATTTCTGTGTTTGTAGGAAGCATTATCATTTATTTTGTTCTGGTTAAAAGTTTAGCAGGTCAAAAGCAGATGACCCCATCTCAAAAATTGGTTCTAAATTTAGTATATAATCTAATGAACCGATCTTGATTCTTCTCATCATTGGGAACTCACTGTACTAAAGGGATTTATGTTATTTTATGAGGAAGCTTAAACAAATCAAGAATGAACATCCATCTAAGTTGATTGGCCAAGTCACTTCTTAAATATAATGTCTGTGATTTCACAATGCTCTAAGTATTCTTTCTATCCAAATTTAATGATCTATTTTCTCCCTGATATAAATAAAACCAGTTCTCATAAAAAAGAACAAAAAGAGAAAGCTTAATAAAATTGCTTGTAATGTTCCAATGAGCCTTAGAGTCTGCTATGTGATGCAGTAAATTACTCTAGGAACAAAAGCTTTAATTTATGTCAAAAATACCAACCCAGCAGAAGTAAAATGCAATGATTATCTTATGCATTATAACAGCATAACTAAAATAAACTATCATGCCAAAAGAATTTATTTAAGTACTAACAACCTAAAGATTGTCCCCAGCCTTTAATTTGTTTGTTAGGATATTGGCCTTGAAAAAGTCTGAAGCAGACAGAAAGGGGGCCAAAACTTAGATAAGTTCTTATCACAGCTGCAATTCTTCCTCCATTAGAGGCACAACTGAAAATCTGACATGCTTATAACTCAGCTGCTGAGATGCTGGATACTGACAAGCCAAGCAGTTCTCTCCTGAGTCAGTTAAAGGGCTAATCTGCCATAAAATTCATTCCTATATTTTATCATCCATTAAATGGCTGAAGTACAGTTATGCCAGGGAATATTGTTTATGTTAAGGTTTATGAAAACACCAGGAGAACGTGAAAATTCACTCAGCAATATAAAAGAATCAAGATGGCTGATATTTTAAATAGTCACACGATGAAAGCAATATCATCTGTGACTTAACAGAATGCTTTGTCAACATACAATCTTCATGGCTGATCCTTTGAAATGTGGAATTGTAGTAAGGGTCAAACTATACAAAATAGGACTTTGAAACTATTTATTATTAGGGAAAGAATTACTACAAGGCATTGGAATTATTTCTTCCAATCATTGCTATTTTTTTCAATGTGCGTAAGTATTTTAGGGAAGGAGAGGGAGAAGGAGGAGGAGAATGAGAAGGAGAAGAAAAAGGAGAAGAAGAACAAGAAGACAAAAAAGAACAAGAGGAGAAGGAGGGGGAGGAAGAAGAAGAAGATGAAGAAGAAGAAAAAGAGAAAGAGGAAGAAGATGATGATGATTTTATTATTGTTTTATTGCTTTCAGTTATATCCAATTCATTGTGACCCTGTTTGGGATTTTCCTGGCAGAAATACTCTAGTGGTTTGCTATTTCCTTTTTCAGCTCATTTTACAGCTGAAGAAACTGACTTAAACAGTTAACTGACCTGTCCAGTGTCACATGGTTACTGAGGGTCGGAGACTAGATTTGGACTCAGGAAAATGAGTCTTCTTGACTCAGAACCCTGCATCCTATCCACCACTCCACTTAGCTATCCCAGTAAAAGGTTAAATTATGTGTAATACTGGCTCCCTTGAAAGAAATATGTTTAAAATTTAAAACCAAGAATTCTCTTCCCTTCCAAATGCCCACAGCCTTATGGACTGTATGAAATGACATCATCAGTGTAAGTGATTTCAAGTTTTCCTTTAATTTCTTGAATTGCTATCATGATGTTAACTTACATACTAGGATACAAGTAGTGATTCAGAGTAAAGGTCCATGATCTTGCTTCAACTATTTCCTAACTAGGTAACTTAATTAAATATTTTAAACTTAAATCTCTTGGCTTTTTCATCTGTTAAATAGCAATGGAAATGTTTGTATTTTCTACCTCTCAGAGATTCGAGGAAAATAATTTTTAACATATTTCCACTATTTTATATCAACTATTATATTTGATAGTAAGTTCATTACTAAAAGATGCAACAAAATCTAAAAAGAAAGGCACATTCTGAATCAGAAAGATCCATTTCAAATTCAACCTCTGGTAAGTATCATCTATGGAAGGACCACATCATTTAACTTCTTTGAGTCCCAGGCAAGCATTTGTTTTCCATCAGGAGATGATGTTTCCTCACTGGAAGTTTCCTAAACCAATGAAATCACACATCTAGATTACACACTATTATGAAGATGACGATTTATACAAAAAATTAGTTATTTCTTATTATTTTGATAAGATTTTGCTACATATAAAGCTTTTCTCAAAATGAAATAAAAATTTAAGGGCTGGAAAGATTTACATGAACTGATGCTGAGTGAAATAACCAGAACACATTATACACAATAACAGCAAGAATGTGCTATGATCATCTATGAAAGTCTTGATTCTTCTCAGCAGTTCAGTGATCTGAAGCAGTCCCAATAGACTTTGGACAGAAAATGTCATCTGCATGCAGGAAAAAAAAAAAAAAAAGATATAAGGATACTGAATATAAATCAATACATTCTATTTTAACATCTTTTTTCTGTTTTGTTTTTTTTTACTCTCTCTCATGGTTTTCCCTTTTGCTCTGATTTTTCTCTCCCAACATAATCCATAAAGTAATGTGTATTAAAATAAATACTACAATAAAAAGGAAATAAAATTTTAACATATTTACATATGGATATTAAGTAATATGTGCAATCATATAATTAAATTAATATTCATGTATAATTATATTAGTGGTACATATATGCATATGTGCTTATTAATAAGTATTACATCAAATCTGTATTGAACTAGTGTAACTCTGTAGGCAAAGTACTCAATTTCTGGGAGCCTTAGTTTTCTTGCCTTTAAAATATAGATGATTATGCTAACATTAGTTATTTTACAAGGTTATCTTGAGGTTATTGTAAAGCTTAAAGACCTATAAAATTTAAAGATAGCAGTAAACAGTAGCACTATTCCCTTTTGGTCTGTCCAAAAATCATCAAATAATAATCTTTTTCAGGGGTCAATTACTCAAAAAATTCTCAAGAGCTTTACTCCCAGAACCACAAGTCTTAAATCCCAGATATAAAGAAACTAGTTATATTAAGTCAATGTTGTTTCTAAACAAATCAAAAGTTACTATGATTCAATTCTCTAAGTGTCCTTGCTTTTATTCTTTTGATTTATTGCTAAAAAAATACTAAATAAAATTTGCAAATTAAAATTTTTAATTAATGATATCGTATTCACTCTGGAGCCTGTGACAAGAATACTTCCAACCTTTAAAGAACTCTAATGTGACATAATAAACAACTGTAAGAATCAAGCTACATGAAATGAAGCTGTATGGATGAAAATTGATTTAACAGTTTTTGTCATTTTGACCCAAACCTAATACTTGCAAGTTAACTCATAATTAAAAATTTTCCAGAAAGAAATCTTTCTAGCCCTATCTAATCACTCATGTAGTTTGATTTTACCACTTGCCTACAGCAGTAAGAAAAAGCAATGAGGCTGATGCAATAATAATTATTAATCAATATCAATTAACAATCATGTTAAATTATTTTATTATAATTATAATATATTAATTAGCAAAAATAGATGATTGTTATTATTATGTTACATAGGTTCTCACCATTAGTGAAATCCACCCCCTTATTGTAATTCAGGCTAGGAAACCAATCTGCTGATAATTTTTTTTGCATGCATAATATAACATAATATATTATAATTATAATATTGTGTATATAATATAAGTGCTTTTAAGTTGAATAAGAGCATTGGGATATAAACTTCATCTTCTGTAGACTTACTTAAAGCTTTTCAAGAACATTTCTAATTGTTGAAAGGCCAAAACCCTTATCCTAATTCTATATGATTTTTTTAAAATTTCTTCTAAAA
Source organism: Sminthopsis crassicaudata (assembly GCF_048593235.1). Lineage (NCBI taxonomy): Eukaryota > Metazoa > Chordata > Mammalia > Dasyuromorphia > Dasyuridae > Sminthopsis > Sminthopsis crassicaudata. The sequence continues at coordinate 158,106,056 of NC_133619.1, read as the reverse complement.
GCATTATATTCTCTGTAGTTTGGAATCCATAGATAATTGCTATGAAGATAACTAGTAAAAAGGGATTTTTTTTTAATTTAAAAAATGAACCAGAAGAATATCTCATCAGCTGTAAGTTAAATTCTGACCTATAATAGTAGAGTTCTGGTCACAGTATAATTTATTATTGATTCCTCAAAGATATATCATATAAGATATTTATATTTGTAGCATAGGGATTCATCATATTCTTGTTTATAAATAACAGAGAATTTTGTTCTATAAATGTAATCACTCTATTTATTTATATCTTTTAGAATCAACATATATTTATCAACATTTTTATAACTAGAGTGACAAATTTCCCTGTTTCTATCATTTAGGTGCAAAATCTTTATCAATAAATCAGAAATTTTTAAAGATAAAGTATATATAATTCCTTGTGTCAATAACTTGTCCAAATCACTCATAAACCACTCCATTTTTGTTAAACAAGTTTCCATGATTCACCCATGCTAGTCAAAATACTTTGATTAAGGCTAAAGAGTCTTTTGATCTTACTTTTTGTTCTTTTTTAAAAATAGTTTTATTTTTCCAAATATATATACAAAGACAGTTTTCAACATTCACCTTTGCAGTTCAAATTTTATTCTGCCTCTCCTCTCCCACCTGTCCCCAAGATAGGAAACAACATGATTTAGGTCAATCATGTGCAATTCTTTTTAACATATTTCCATATTCATCATGCTGTGCAAAAAAATAAAAAAAGACCGGGACTGGGTAGAAAACACAAGAAAGAAAAAAAGTAAACAAACAATAAATATGAAAATACTATGCTTTTGATCCCACTTTTCTACTTTATCTGTTTTACAACTGAAACCATTTTTAGTTACAATTGCCACACATGATATTGTATATATTTCATCAAACTTTAATAATTAATTTTGAATTGATGGCTTCTAAAACTATTTTGTAAAATCTTTTTATCTTTTTATCATGTGTTCTGAAAAGGTCTATCAATATTCTTCCTTTTTTTAATGAGAAACTATTAATATTTCTGTAGCTGCCTTAGGATGATAAAAAGACCTACGTTTAATTAATGTTGTATAGATTTTTTTTAGAACACCTGGATTGTTATCCATTTTCCACACCAAAAATTCTTTTGATTGAGTATTGATTGCTTTTGATGTTTTCTTAACTATTAACTATTATTTCAGTCTTTATATCAGTACCTTTGCAAGAAGAACTTCAGTATTCCTTAATAATGTTGTGTTCAGTGTATTTTGACTGAAAAAGACCAATGTATTTGTGAACATTTTTTTTTCTATTCTACAATTTCTCTTCTTGGCATTTATCAATAATTTTATACTTTTCATACCCAGATAATATTTTAATGTTGTTGGAAAAAAATCTTACAGGATGAAAAAAAAATTGACAGTGTCTCCTTCAGAAGAGTCATGTAATAGGGTTAACCATGTATATCAAGTGAGTAAAGGGATGTTTTGTTGGCCTTCAAATTTAATTAGTTTTATAAATTAGTATCTTTTGATGATTAACCTTTACAAGGCACTTTGGGAAAATAGTATGTATATACATATGATACACATATATGTTTATATAATAAATATTTGTTTTATATGTATATCAGAAGGAATAGACAGAAACATATATGTATATATATTTACAATGTAGATATACAGTACTATGTGGACATTATTATTATTTATATAATTCTAAAATTAACACTAAATAAGCTATCTATTTCCATGTAGATAATTGAATAAATAAAAGAAAATATTTTGTATAAATGTTTAAATCTCTAGCTAATATAGTGACAGTAGTATTACCCTTAAATCAGGAAGCCTTGAATTCAATTCCTGCCTTAGACATTTTCTGTGTGCAAGACCCTGGTCAAGTCATTTAACCTCTATTTTCATTAATTTTCTCATTTCTAAAATGGGGATAATATTAACAGCTACTTTCCAGAGTTGCTGTGAGGATAAAAAGAAGTAGTATATATAAAGCACTTTGAAATATTTTACATACTATTTAAATTTTATACTTGTTTATTATTAATAATAAGGTTTACTATTATGTTAAAGTATAAAATATGTTGAAATACTTTACACAATATTAAAATATAATTGTTTATTATTAATTAGAATAATTTTTACCATTTTGTTAAACTAGAGAATACATTTCATAATCAAAGCTACCTTGTTTGTATTTCTTTCTGTCTGAGTTTCTATTCTCTTTTGAATATTAACAATTCTTATTTTTTTTCTCAAGTTAGAGACATATTAAATTTATCATTCTGGAGAACTCCCTTTTTAACTTGAAAGTCACAGCCAGTTCTATTCAGAAGTGATGATAATGGATTAAAATTATATAGTGAGACAGAACTATAACAAGTGTAATAGAACCAATATTTTAAAGTATTTCTCTCTCCATTCTCCTTTGACGAGACATAGGTAGATATTAAAAGGCAACAAAGTCAAAGCTTTATTGGGCCTGTGGTGGGATAAGTATCAAACTATGCTTCTTGTCATGTAGTTTTATCTTGACACATTATTACATTAATAGAACTTCCTGGTCAACTAAAGATATAAAAGTTCCCATCTTTGGGGGGACCAATAGCAGTAAGATTTGGAGGTGATGAAAAGACTACAGGAGATTTTATACACACACACACACACACACACACACACACACACACACACACACACATATATATATATATAATCAATATGTGTACATGCATTTGTCTATAATCTATGTGTGAATATTTATATATGTGTTGGATTGCATACCTAGGGATCATGTATATGTATATGTATGTACTTGTAATTTTATATAATTGTTGTTTAGTCATTTCATTTGTCTCAGATTCTTTTTGACCCCATTTGGGATTTTCCTAACAAAGAGACTGTAGTGGTTTAACCTTTTCTTCTCTGGATCATTTTGCAGATGAGAAAACAAAAACTAAGAGTTTAAAGTGAAATGCCCAGCTCATAACTAGTGAGTAGCTGAGTCTGGATTTAAATTATTCTCTTACTGACTTACTGACTCTAGATTCTCTACTATCCTTCTGTTCCTCCTTACTGTCTATGACTCTGTGTGTGTATGTCTGTCTTTAGTTTTATATGTATGTATATATGCATATTTATACAGTATAAATTAATATATATATATATATATATATATATATATATATATATATACAATGTGTATATATAGTATTTATATGTGGATATATGTGGGTATAAACTTTTCAAAGACGTGGTGTTTATCATCCTTTTCATTATGATATGACACTACTTAAGATTTCATTTGAGAGTTTTTGGATTCTTTAACGTTCTCTTCTTTGGACTGACTCAGTTGTCAATTTTCATTTCTTATTTCATCATATCTAGTTAAGGAATAAAGTGATTTCTCATAGTTGTCATGAACTGCTCTGGAATATGTTGATGTGTAACTTGGACCTGATGATATCATTAAGTATAAACAGTCTGAAAATAATGCCTAACCCTGGCAAAAGTATTTTTCTTTTTTTTTTTTTTTTTTCTGCTGTAGTACTAATGCATGATAAATGCATTCATATATTCAATCTCTTTCATGGTTTGCTCTTTTTAGCAGTCTGTGCTATCTGCATTGAAAAATTTCCAGCAAGTAACATTGATATTTTTGACGTGTCCTCATGCATCTTTGTTTTCTTGTGGTACCAGAACCCAAAGGATCACCATTCATTATGCTGATAATTTCATAGTCAAAAAGAGCAGCACAGTAGTTCTCAGTGGAGTCAGTCTGGGTCTTTAAGTTGACCCATCTATTTTTTTTAGATTTATAGGAATAGTCATATCTCACTGACTAGAGTGCTAATCCAATCAATAGAATCTGATATTTCTAGTATCACTGGATACTCATCATGCTGGTGTAGCTAGTATAATTGCCTTAGTATACACATGAAGTCACTGCTATACATCTTCTTGACTGGTAATCCTTTATTTTTGTCATTGACTTCAATCTCTATATTTGAATTTTGATGATTTTTATAATTTATTATCTACTATTTAATTATGAACATATAGTTTATTAATGATTAATTTATAGCTTATTATTTTTATTTTTGAGTTAATCATTAAGAAGTAAATAAAAGGAAAATATATCAATCCATCTAGTCAATTCTTACTACATTTTTTTAAGTTTTGCCTCTCATTTGCTCTTTTATGATCAATAATGCAGATTTTAGAAATAAATTTTACTTCAGATGCTATTAATAGTGGTCAAAATTTAGCAGCTTTATAGATCTAGTGAGATTAAGCAGCCCATAAAAAATCAGTTGGTGAAGCATTCATTTCTCTGTTTTTTCTATTCCTAGAAAATAGGTCTTTCCTGTTTTATCTGTTTTATGACAGGTTTTTGTAGACAGGCAAAAGGCTATTCATTTTGAAATTTTAAAATATAACAATAAAAGTCAGTACCTGCATATATATATATATATATATATATATATATATATATATATATATATATATATATATATATTTGTGTTTGCCTTAATGTGCTAAACAGCAATAGAATAATTTGTGTACTAAGAAAGAAAAGTATATTCATTGATATATGTCTAAATTTTTGTCTTTCTCAGAGAATAAAAAATGTCTGGGAAGAAATTCTACAAATCAAAGTCAGTTTGAAAAACAAAAATGATGTCAATGAGTTAGGGACATATAGCCAATTTTGTCAGGTCACAATAGTAATTGTTCTCCTGATTGGACATGTTTTCACAGAAATATTCTTATTGAAATTATGGATCAACACAAAGTAAAGAGATTGATACAAAAAGTAACAATTAATACTAATTCCCCACAAAATTAAAATATTATTCCAGTATATCTATGTTATTTCCAAGTTATAATTATTCAATGTACTAAAAATCCATTGAATGTCTACTCTAAAAATGCCATACACAGGAGCTCTTCATAGAGTTCATATCATTCCCATATGGGGTCACAGTCAGATTAAAGTGTTATTGGAAAATATATAAAAAATAAAGAAAAATACAATAAAATAGAAATTATTACATTTTAAAACTAATAAGAAGCTTGTAGGAATACTAGATGGATGGATGGATGGATAAATAGATAGATAGATAGATAGATAGATAGATAGATAGATAGATAGATAGATAGACAGAAACAAAGACATAGTTTTAGATTGGTAGAACCATTCTTATTTGAATCTTAATTCTTGCTGTATACCACGTAGAATAATGAATTAGTTGTATCAGATAAGATTGCAAAAGAAAAGAAAGACATGGCTATTGGTCTTGTGGGCTTTATATTCCAGTTTATCCTTAAGGAAAAATAGCCTAGACAAGTGATAAATTCCTTAAATTTGATATCTATTTTATCATTTATTGGATTTATAATGTGAATTAATAAACCACACAATGAAATAAATAGAAAATGAAAAATAAAAGATTCTAATGAATACCTACACCAAAACTTTATCAGAACACTAAAATTTAAGGATATATATCTATATCTACATATAGATATAAATATAGATATAGATATAGATATAGATATAAAGTAGCAACAATCAGATTATTCTTCACTATTGATATACCAGTACACATCTGACATTTTTAATTATCTATCTCTTGCATACCATTAAATTAACAGTATGAATATCAATCTTACTAGAGTTTTAGTCTTCAAAAAGTATGTCAAATCACTAGTCATTTGACAAAAATATCAAATTTAGAATAACATTGTTCAATTAATTTTTCTAGACAAAAAAAAAAAAAAAAGCTATGATAATTAGCCTTTCTGTTTCCCACTTCTGCTTCTATGGGAGGGTAAGGTTGTTATATGGAGTTGGAACCCATTTTTAATTTTTTGGGTTTTGCTTTATGGGTTTCCATTTGCAGAGGACAAATTAACTACTGACTATTAATTGTAGGATTGGAAAAGAATACATTAAAGTATACATGGAAGTGATCATAGGAGATTTCTAGTCTACTGTCCTCATTTTCAGATGCAGAAATAGTTCGAGAATGTTTATTTGCCCATTTCCCTTGTACGTCGGAAAAAAAGATTTATCCCAAACCAAAAGCCAATGCTTTTACATATCTGTACTATAATATCTATCTTTAAAAGGAACCTAAATTGTAATGCTCTGATCGTCTCTCAGTTGTGATCCTTCTTTGGGAGGAGGTTTCTTTTCTGTATAATCTTTTCCTCTATGAGCAGGTTTCTTGGGAGGCTTCTGGAGCCTCCAGCCAGCCTCTTCTTCTGAATCCTGGCTCTGAATCTCCTCCAGCTTTTGTCTTTCCCCAGTCCAGACTGCTTGTCCAGGCCCAATGTTGCCTCTTTTATCCTCCCAGAGAATGGGTGTGGGATAATGCAAGGGCTTCTGGGAAGAAGTACTCCAACCAATGAGCTTGCTCCTCTTAGAATCTGAGCCAGAGAACTATCAAGTCAACCTGAGTTCTCACCTTGTAATTGTCCTGAATTCTCACCTTGTCATTGTCTAGACAACCTGAGTTCTCACCTAATAATCCTAACATCTCCCCCTTTCTTTTGATTTAGAACATAGGATAGTCATGACCTTGAAACATAAATCCATCAATATGGGAGGTATTACACATAATTACATAGATTACATAAGCACATAGTAACATAGTAACATAATACATGCTAGAAGTATATAACAAATAACATGATCAAATAATCATAAACTGAGAATTTATAAATGTCCATAAGTCCATTGTCCATCAGTCTCATCTTGTGTTAGGAAATGCAATGATTCCTGCTGGTTTTAAAGTTCTTTAACAGTCTTTTTATTAGCCATGCTCTTTTGGTGTGAGATGTTTCTTAGATCTTCTCCTTTGTTTTGAGGTTTTTCTCTTTTTCTCTCCCTCCCCACGTGCTTGTTGCCACCCATCTATATCCTTCTTCATCTGTTTTCTTCTGTCTGTTAAAATACAAGCAAACCCTCTCTCCCAGGCAGTTAACCTATCTAATTTTCTTCTATTTACCACTTTCTAAATCTCTTCTCATCATCTGGCAATTACATTGGAGTTGTTTGCACTGGACATAGCCCTGTTGGTTTAAAAGGCCTGTATTCTCCCCAAGTGTAATCCATTTTTGCAATCTGATTGCCTTTTGGCTGACTTATCAGGTAATCTCTTTCTGCCATGTGATTGCTTTTCTGCTGGTTGATCAAATCAGAGTCCTGACCTTCTAAAGGTTCTTTAGGTGTAACATCAGCTGCCATCATGCCCCAAGTCTTTTTTGCCTGGGGCCCTGGACCTGGGCCACTCATCCTGTTTCCCTGAATTATTCTACACTCTGATGCCCAATGGAGTCCTCTGTTGCATTTTGGACATGGGGTTTTAGGTCTTCTCTCACCCTGTCTTCTCACTATATCTCCATATCTACACTGAGCTCTTAGATGTCCAATTTTTCCACACTGAAAACATCGCCTTGTTTCTCTAGAAGTCCCTTGCCAGGAGGGACCCTGTCTTTCCATGTTCATCATTGTCCGGGTGTAAAAAGCATTTGTTCCCACTGTGGAACATCGTCTTATGATCTCCTCTAAAGGAGCATCTTTGTCTAATCCCCATATAATTCTTTTGCAAATCTCATTGGCATTTTCCTTAGCCAGATGTCTGGTCATTATTTCTGTAGCTGCATTTTCTCCAATAGTTCTTTTGACAGCAGTTTGCAAACGTCCCACAAAATCTGCAAAAGGTTCATTGGGACCTTGCTGTATTTTAGTGAAAGCCTCTCCATGATCTTTCTGTCCAGGGAGGACACTCCAAGCTTTTATTGCAGCCTTAGCAATTTGCTCATATATTGTCATGGTATAATTAATCTGTTCTGAATTCTCTCCATACCGACCTTCACCAGCTAAATTCTCAAAAGTGAATTGTGTGTTAACTCCTATTTCCAAATTGCATCTGACTTGAATTTTACATAATTCATGAAATTCCACAAGCCATAGCAAATTTTCTCCACGTTCCAGGCTTGTCCTTGCTATGGATTTCCAATCATTCGGGGCTAGGACTTCATAAGACAAACCATCTAGTAACATTTTGACATAAGCTGATGTAGCCCCATAAAGGGTACAACCTTTTTTCAAATCTTTAATTTTATTCAAATATAAAGGTGCATATCTTCTCCTTTTATGGCCTACAGAATCAATCTCTTCAATCACATGATATGCATGTATAAAATCACTTATATCCTGTCCTTCTCTCTTAGCTTTAACCAATGCTTTTTCTAATCTTGTCATAGGCTTAGGCTGCTTCACAGGCAATTCTGTTTGTGTTTCTGCCTCTTCCCCTCCTTCTTCTTCCTCCACCTCTGAAGGTGGGGTTGATGTGGGCCTGTCAATAATCTGTTCTCTAGGCAGGGTTGAAGCTTCTTCAAGAGAATCATACCCTAATTCCTCATTTAAATTCTCTTGCTCTAGGGCAAGATCTTGATCTTTCCTTTTTTCCTCACACTTCCTCCTCTGTTCATTTTTAAAACTTTTCCTTCTCCTACAACTTGCTTGATAGTTTAAGGCTAATTGAACTATGTTGTAGATATAAAATACTTCTGCAGAAATTGAACGAGGTCCATTTTTTGCATGAAATTCTTTCATTTCAAATCCCACTAGCTTCCATTTATCTACATCTATCTTTTCTTCCTCTAAGAACCAAGGGGATGTGCGTCTTAATGCAGCCAAGAGTTTAGCAATCTGTACCCAGGTTACAAGTAAACTCTGCTCCTCAGTTATCTTGATTATACCCTCTGTAGTACCACTCCTGAATGGGGCTGGAGCTGAGGCTGCCTCTGGGGCTGGGGTTGAGTTGGCTGAGGTCAAGGGATTGTATTTAGCTAACATCTGCCCCATTTCAGCTATAAGAGATTGCTGGTTTAGCCCTTAACAAGTTAAGTTTCTTATTTATCTATTAGCACACTCACTTAATCTTTAACAAAGTTTCCTTGTTACTCACAGTTCTGCGTCAGAGAGACTGAGATCTGGATGGGAGGCTTTTCCACTGGAATCAGGACCGTATCTGTCCCTGTTCAGGAGCCAAATTGTGAAGGCCTGGGCTAGCTCCTCTGAAGTGCTCAGAATAAGTCCTTGTCAGGATAAGCAAAAGTCCTTGCTCCACGTGTGGACGCCAATGTAATGGTCTGATAGTCTCTCAGTTGTGATCCTTCTTTGGGAGGAGGTTTCTTTTCTGTATAATCTTTTCCTCTATGAGCAGGTTTCTTGGGAGGCTTCTGGAGCCTCCAGCCAGCCTCTTCTTCTTCCTGAATCCTGACTCTGAATCTCCTCCAGCTCTTGTCTTTCCCCAGTCCAGACTGCTTGTCCAGGCCCAATGTTGCCTCTTTTATCCTCCCAGACAATGGGTGTGGGATAATGCAAGAGCTTCTGGGAAGAAGTACTCCAACCAATGAGCTTGTTCCTCTTAGAATCTGAGCCAGAGAACTATCAAGTCAACCTGAGTTCTCACCTTGTAATTGTCCTGAATTCTCACCTTGTCATTGTCTAGACAACCTGAGTTCTCACCTAGTAATCTTAACACTAAATGACTAATTCAAACTAAAACAGGCTGTCTACCACATTCATTCAAAAAAGAGCTATTCAATTACACAGAACTTTGCAATTATATTATAAATGTCTTATAAGAAAGACTTATCTCTTATAAACTTTGAATTTCCTCAGCCTAGTACAATGAGTATATGGAAGCTACAGTTAATAACTGCTTTATCAATTCATCAAAATCATCCTTTAAGAATAGAGTAGACGCCAGGTATTGAGCTAGCAACTGTAGATTAAAAAAATGAAAATGAAATGCTTTCTGCCCTCAAGAAGCTTGTTGATTATATTGATGGCAATTTATGATATTGTTTTCTTTCATGGTCATATCATTTATTTATGTCTTAGGTCCTTAACAAAATTGCAGAATATAATTGTTATTCAGTACTTCCATCTGTTATGGCTTTTATCTTGAGTTGATTCAATTTCTATTTGGTCTGAGGCACTGGTTATCACCAAAGTTTAATACTCAATGAGAGAGGGTTATCTTACTAATAGAACAATAATAACTGAGTTATAAATGTCTTATGCAAAATAATTCAAATTTGTATATATATATATAATATATACATATTTATATATATATGTGTGTGCACAATATATATATAAATATGTATATTATATATTTTAAATTTATATTCTCAAAGATATTATAGGAAATAATCAGCATTCAACAAATTATGATAATAATAGATTGAAAAGAGGAACACTACTACTATCATGATTACTACTACTTCTACTACTACTAATACTACTACTGATATTGTATAGCTTCTAGGGAAATCTAGTAGGGACTTTGGGGTTCCCTGACGTTGGGGCTTCTGTTCTGGCAATCTATTTAATTCCAAAATCTTCTGGCTTTGCCCTTCACACCCAACCTAGCAATGCTATTGGTCTGACAATCTGGCAGATTTTGGAGACCATTCTTCAGTTCATTGCTGACTGATAATCTTGTCAGATAGAACCAAATTCCAAAAACCACTCCTCCATCCTAAGTATGAGACATACAATTAGCATATCAATGCTAAAAAGCTGGATAAATTTCTCTTCTTTTTTCTGTTTCTTTGGTAAATTCCCTTACAATTCAGTTCTTTTAATAGACTCTACAAATATAATAAAACTTTGCCCTTTGGCTAAGAGATGGGTTCAAGCCTGCACATTCTTTTGAGAAATCTTGTGATACTGGTTTATGACTCCAAACTTTTGGGGTCTCCCTTTCCCAACTTCAATTCTGCTACTACTACTATACTACTATTACAACTACTACTACTGCTACTGCTACTATTACTACTACTACTACTACTACTATTACTACTACTACTACTACTACTACTACTACTACTACTACTACTATGACTGACTGTTATTACTAATAGTGTCATAGTACAGTTACAGAGTGTTTTTAGCTGTGTCACAAGCTTTCCCAAGTTCCCTATATATATGAGTATAGCCTATCTGCCAAACATTCCTTGTACAGGCTTTTTGTCATAATCCTTGTTTTGTTTTTGCAGTTGTATTCCCAATGCCTAATACAATACTTGGCATGTGATAACTATTTCCTGGATGAGAGAATAATCCTGACTAAGATGCAAAATCTAGATTTAGGCAAAGACAGGCCCAAAGGCACTGTTCACCCAAGAGATTAAAAACAAAACAAAGCAAAAAACAGTAACAACAACAACAACAACTCGAAACTTCCTTACTGCTATGGAGTGAAGAGAATATAAAAAATGCCAATAAGCAAAGGAAAGGGCAGAACAGTAGAACTGTGTTGTTCTGTTATTTATCAGCATATATAAAACACACACACACAAAAAAATTAACTTTTAAAAATTTAAGACACATTAATCATAATATGTATGCCTGGGGAGAGGGGGGAAGGGCATATAATGGGAGGTTTGGTTTTCCCAGAGGCCAAAGTGGTGAAGTTGTGGTTGGACCAGATATTATAGCCACACCATTCTTAACCACTCAGCTCTTTTCACATAATTGATCATCTATTACTACGAAGGAAAATTACCTCTTCAAACATCTGCTTATTTGTGTCTCCTGTGCTAGACACTGTCTAGATTAATTCAAACATGTCCTGAGGAAGAAGAAACAATTTCCGAGGGAGGTCTCAGTAAGCCCAAGGTCATTGAAAAAGGGACAAAAAGCAAATACATTTTCCTCCAAACTTTATTTTTTTTCCTCTAGAAAAGAAGCCTTTTGTCCTAGTTTTCAAGTGACCGAAAATAGCCTCCCACCCTCCACTCCTCCACTGACACAATCATAAAGTCTCCCACTAATGCTTTTCTAATTCTGATTTGCAAAAACTGGGGTGAAGAGTTCATATCATCATCTTTACAGGCCACAAACAGAATCACTCTGATTCCTGTTCAGTACAAGCACAGATAGGAAAAGCATTCTCCCCTTCCCTCCATGTCCCCTCCTCTCCACAGATCTGTCATTGTTTACCATTAGCCCTGTCATATTCTCATGCTTTGTCATTCTATCCAGCCAGTGCCTGGCTGGAATCTTGCTGAATGCTGATTTGATTTCTTTCCATGTATACTGCATTTAGCCCAATTCATGGGGAAAGTGTGCTCCCTAGTGTTAACAGTGTTGCAGAAATTACAGGACTTTACCATCAGGAAAAAAGAAAAAAAAAAAAAAGATGCTGAAATGATGATAGCTTTAACACTCTATTTCTGGGTTTATATAGTTTTCAAATCTGTAGGTCCCCACAAAAATTAGTACTTAAAATTTGCATTTTACTGCAAACTAAAAGGATGTACATTATTTTTACCTGTTCCCCTTTTCTCCTTTCCCAGGATGCAGTTTCCCCACCCCCCTCTAATTCATTTAGGTTTAGTATCATGGTGTCCTAATTCCCATTCCTTTTGACAACTTTTTGGGAAACTTGAGACGTAGATATAGCTATTAAAATGAGAAAAAATATTTCCAAACTTGCTTATATTACCTTCTCTTCTGTTTCCACATAAAATAAGATGTTTGATAGAAGTGACTAATAAAAAGAATAACTTTCAGAAAGTCATAGCTAAAGAAATATAGATAAGAGAATTTGATTTCAAGCTGAGAGAGAGCCAGCAAAGGAAGAGAAAGACAGTGACACAGAGATAGAAAGACAAAAGGAAGAGACAAAGTGACAGAAACAGAGAGAGATAGAAAAAAAGAAAATAGAGAGAGAGAGAAAGAGAAACAGAGAGAGAGAGAGCCAGAGAGAGAGTGAAAGAGAGACAGAGAAACAGAGACAGAGAGATAGACAGATACAGAAAGAAGCATTCTTTGAGGTATTTGAGCTTCACAGAAATTGTAAAGTAGTAGGGTTTAAATGGTCAAGAATGATTTCAGAGGACCCATTATGAAAGATACAAGTCATTTGTGATGCAGATTCACACACACACACACACACACACACACACACACACACACACCCACACCCATTGCACATGGCTTATACATGACTGAATTTTTTCCAAGGGTTTTGTTATTATTTTTACCTCAATGTGGGGCATTAAGTTGGAAGAAAAAAAGATATTTTTTTTATTAATTAAAAATTTGATTTAGTAAAAAAAAAGAAAAAAGAAAAAAGAAAAAAAGAAAAAAAAGAAAACTTGTAAAAAAAATCTCAATAGATTTTTAAAAGGAATTAAATAGCTGATTCATCACCTAATTAACTAGCTTATAAAATGATGCTTACATTAGCAGGACCATAATTCCAAATAAATAAAAGCACTATAACTGGATATTTTCCCCATTGACTTTAGGAGAAAGAAATCATTTGAGGGTAAGGTTTTATTAAGTCTAATGTTGTCTTAAAAAATGAGAATTTAACAACTCATTTTTTTATCAACAAGTATTTATTTATTATTAGAAATCTCACAAATAAAGTAACATACATTTCATAGGTTACTCTCCTCATTAGGCAATTCTTTCATCATCATTAAAAATTTTTAATATCATTAGAAGTTTCAGGATCTGACTCTTTGAGACAAAAATATTTCCCAAATATTCCCAGAACAAATGATCCTTCTCTTCAACCTTGGATTTATTTCAATTTTAATTATTTTTATATAAAAGAATTTAGAAACTCCTTGATTCTCCAGTCACAAAATCATTTTATTTCCTACATAATGATTTGGTAAAAGAATTAGATAAATTTAAGAAAAGAAAAAAGTGGAAATCTCCAGGAAGATTGGGAAGTATATAGAAGATCTTTGCAACTTAATAAAAGAGATGTTTAATAATTCTTTTTTTAAAAATCTATTAATGTCAAAATTCTCCTAAACATCTTTTGTAAACTTTCTACAACCAGTACTAAATTATGAAAATAAAAGGAGAAAAAAAACCTGATGAAACCTTATTCTTATAAGTGAAATTTTCTCTCTTTACAAATATTTTAAAATATATGCATGGGTAATTTTTCAGCATTGATAATTGCAAAACCTTTTGTTCCAATTTTTCCCCTCCTTAGCCCCACCCCCTCCCCCACATGGCAGGTTGACCAATACATATAAATTATGTTAAAGTATAAGTTAAATACATATATATACATGTCCATACAGTTATTTTGCTGTACAAAAAGAATTGAACACTGCTGGATCAAAGGGTATGCACAGTTTGATAACTTTTTGGGCATAATTCCAGATTGCTCTCCAGAATGGTGGGATTCTTTCACAATTCCACCAACAATGTATCAGTGTCCCAGCTTTCCCACAGCCCCTCCAACATTATCCACATTATCTTTCCCTATCATTCTAGCCAATCTGACAGGTATATAGTGGCATCTCAGAGTTGTCTTAATTTGCATTTCTCTGATTAATAATGACTTGGAGCACCCTTTCATATGGCTAGAAATAGTTTCAATTTCTTCGTCTGAGAATTTATCCATTTATCAATTGGATAATGAGCCTTACACTTCTTACAATGTACCATGTTGTCTCCCAATTCAAGGTTTAATTATCTACTTGGCACACACCTGAACCAAATGATCTCTCAAAGTCACCTTAATCTGGAACTTAATGTGAAAATACCTTTGAATAAACAATGTAATACCTGAGTTTTCGCATCTGTCAATTCTAACAGAGGAATAGAGAAAATACTATCCTATTGTGAAATTTGCATCATCTCCCTGGTTAAAGCCCCCTGAATGGCATTTCAGTGAAGAAGATATTTTTTAACTTAATTTATTTTTATTAGTAAATGGTTTCAGTAGAAAAAAATAAATAAAAAAACAACACTTCATTTCCTCATTCCATATAAATGAACATATGTTCCTTCAAATTTTATTTCATTTCATACTAAAAATATATATTGCTACCAGAAGACACAGTTTTCTGCCTTCATCACAAGTCAATCAATAATACATTTTAGAAGTCCTATAATCATGTTCATGACCAAAAAAAATATTACAACAAAATGTTACAAAGAATATCTGGAATGATTCCTTTCCCATCAAAACTCGCGAATTTACTCAGATTAACTTTAAAACTATGTAATTCTCCTAATCTGTTGGACTGGCTAAAATCAGGATAAAACACATGTTTAATATTTGTCATTGTGTTCTTATAGAATTTTCTGATGCTGCTCTTCTTTTCTAATTTGTCTCTATATTAAAATGTGATATCCTCCCATTAACTTTGTTACTTTGGTCTTTGGACTTCATTGCATTCCAAAGTTTTATAGTGATACTTTGGATTTCTTATAAAGTATCTGTATGTGTGTGTGTGTGTGTGTGTGTGTGTGTGTGTGTGTGTGTGTGTAACCATTAGCCAATTACTTATTCCAAAAAGGAATAAATGGGAAGCTTCTAAAGAAATTAGAATAGTTATACAGAAAACCACCTTCTGATGAACTCCAACTGAAAGTCTATTTAACAGATAGAAATACTTAACCAAAATAAATATAACTGAGCTGTATATGTTTATAAGAATTTTTAGGAGATGAAAATGTCCAAATAAGTTGAGACTTTAAAAATATCACTTTATAAGCAATAGGATTTTCCCAATTCTGTTCAGAGCAAAAAAAAAAAAAAAAAAAATGAGGAAACACATTTAATCACTAATTGGGAACGATGGTATTTGTTACCAGATTGTAGGAAAAAGGAAGGCAGCAGTTATGAAGAGGTATCTAGAAATCATCTTATTTTAAGAAATATTAATCTACTAGGTGTTATGGACCAGAACTCTTGTACTTGAAACAAGGATTCATACAATGTATTAAGTCAGTGGAATTGATAAAAACAATTGTTGTCTAGTTTAGCATGGTGATTAATAGTTCTCTAAGTTCAGTATGATTGATTTAATCTTACAACAAATAATGGTTTCCTAGTGATATAATGATTGGCTTATACTCAGTGTAGAGCATATAAGCTAGGACAAACTCAGCCATGGGCAGAATATAGATTCATTCACTTCATCTCACACCACTGTGGTGGCTGGCCTTCTGCACTTCCCCCACTGAGACCAAGGCCTGTCTGAAAGGCTCTCCAGAAAGCTGTCCAGCCCCAGGCAAGGAGACAATAAAGAATTTGGACTTTAACATCTGGCTATCCTCTTAGTGATTACTTTACTGAAAGAAAGCCTGGTCCAGAGACCTCCAGAAAACCAATATAAACATTACAACTAGGGGTATTTAAATTGAATAAAGGAGATATTATAGCTGTTTTTAAATATTTGAAGAAATGCAATATAAAAGGGAAAGTCAATTTATTTTAGGGATGATAATTTAATCTAGTCTATTCAATTCAAGAATATGCTTTCTAATATTCAGATATTCATATTTACATTTTATACAGGGATAGAAAATACATGACACATGGAAAAAGTGTTGTTTAGAGATGCTAGGTAAAAATTCTGCCTCTGCTCTTTGGGAGTGATGTGTTTTAGGAAAGTCATGAGCTCCATGAGCTTTTTTTTCTTATCTGTAAAATGTGGCATTTGGATGACATCACATTCTACGTCTTTTTCACACTTTAGTCTTATCACATAAAATAAAATATTCTACTGTTATATAATCAAAATGGTAGAATGGTTTTGTTTCTGTTAATCCAAAATATATTCTTACAAGTTCTTCACAGCTTTCTTTGCATATTATCTCCCTAAGTAGAATGTATGCTCCTTGAGAGCAAGGACTGTCTCTTGCCTCTTTTTGTATCACATATCTTATCACTGTGCCTGGCACATATTTGGAGCTTAATAAATGTTTATTCATAGATTTGTTGATTGGTAATAGCTCTGTAAGAGATCCTGTGATTTTAATTTTCTTAATTTTCTATGATTGTTTGAAAATGTATTTAATGATTCTCTCTCCCTTTCAAATATAATCTTCATTTCTTTTCTATTTTCATCTTTTTCCCTCCCTCCTCCTTCCTTCCTTCCTTCCTTCCTTCCTTCCTTCCTTCCTTCCTTCCTTCCTTCCTTCCTTCCTTCCTTCCTTCCTTCTTTCCTTCCTTCTTTTTTCATCTTCTCCAAAACTAGGTAATTAAAGAGTATCAGTTCTATTTGTATAATAGAAAAAGTCCAAATATACTAAATCAAACTGAGCATTACTCTTGACCCCTGTTATTTGTCCAACTTAATGATTAAAGATATATAGGAGGTTGCATATACATGTTACGTTTTGCTTAATTTTGGGAAAGTGTGTATAAATGTTGATATGTATATTTATGTCTTTGTGTCTGTGAGTGTGTGTGATATGAATTAAGGAGGAGCAGCACTTGGTGACCCCAGGTATTTGATAACTTAATTACAATTTTTGACTCACAATAATTACTTCACTTGCTACATTTAGATACAGACTCATTTGCAGTTCAATTTTCTCCCATATAGCTTTATTACTCCATGATTGGGGAGATGATGAGTAGAATTTTGCTTATCAATATTCTTTTGGTTTTTACCCTTTCTTTCTTTGCAAAAAAACAAAGCAATCTCTGGGAAATAAATAGATAATGAAGACAAAGAAGGAAAACACTGCATCTATATGCTACCAAATCTGTTGTGGCAAAACCTTTTCACGTCCTAAGTGAGACTACAGCTAGCTATGCATAATGGACTAGAATGGTGATACAGTGATCCTAATTGGCTATTAAGAGTGCAAGAAACATTGATTTGACTCTTCCACAGCTGGATATTTTTTGGTCATATAGAAGCAGCCTAAGGTAAAAAAATGTTTCAGGTATATATAATTCATGAATCGATTATCATACATGTCTAGATAAATGTATACATAGCCTGTAGGCCATTTGAGTTCTCCCATAACTAGTATACCTTATGTTAAATACATCACCCTTTATGCAAATTGAGAATAAACTCTGCCAGAATGCAATACTTCCATGAAATTTTATCAAAATGCAAATCATAAAATAAAGTTTTTTTTTAAATGGACAATAGATTTAGAGGGAAAGGACATCAAATGTCAGTAATTTTGTGTAGATTAAAGTTAAGCATTATGTCCATATTTCTTTGCCTCATGCAAATATTTCATTAAAAAATAACATTTAAGTCAGACTTCTTTTGACAATTATCTAGCCAGTAATTTATTGTTTCTATCAATTTACCTCCTTATTCTCTGTATTATATTGTATTATATTATATTATATCATATATCATATCATGTCATATATTATATTTTATTAATATATCATATTATAAAAAGACTCATTAAGTCTTAATGGGATGTAAGATCTATATAGAAACATACCCATAGTTATATGCTACAATAATTGCCCTTAAGGCATCTTTTCCAAGAAGATAAACCTACCTAAAAAGCACAGCCAATACATTGATGACTGGATATTTCAGTAAACATTTCAATGTACATTCATAAGCAAAATATTCGCTTTACTTTCTGATATTAAAAGTTGTCAATGGTTATAGTAGAATTAATTCACAGATTATAAATATTATATGGTTACATTAGAAAAAGATGTATGTAGAAAATGCCCAAAGAGGTTTAGCATTCCCTTTTATTATTGGCATGACTCTTGAGCTATGCATTTCCATGTGGAAAAGATACTCCCACCTGTCTTACCTCACTTAAATACTTGATCAATAAATGCTACAGTTGTGATAAATGAAAAATGCTGGTAGTCTTTGTCAAAACTAACAAGACAAAAAATTTTCTGTTTATATAAGATTTTCTTCTTCACATAACTGTTTTCTGTAGAGATTCACAGATAGTGGGGGACTCTGGGTAAGGTATAAGACCTTTCAGCCCAGAGGGGACCTGCTAACAATGTTTGGTTTGGCTCCCCACCTCCCTTTGGTGTTCCCCCCCTTCCTGAGAATTCAAGGAGGGTGTAACCACCTGTGTTCTACTTGAAGAAGGGATACTTACAGTATGAGGAATTTCCATATCAATAGCAGGGTGCTTTTAGTCAGCACTTGCTCTGTGAACTGTGGGGATATGGTGATGTAATGCTTTTACAATTGGCGCATGCTCAGTGTGCTGTAGTGATGTAAACTTACTAAGGTATTGAAGGGCTGAGAGGACTTAAAATAAACATCCTTGTGGGTCTCCTGCCTTCTTCACTCCTTCACTAAGTCCAAGAACTCAGGCTGATCTGGAGATCCTCAAGAAAGCTAGTCTGGATGGTATATTTTGTCACCCCAATTTTGGGCTCTAGAAAGCAGACTACAATTTTCTATATGGAAACTATTCCAGCCACATTCTATCTATGGACAATGCATCTTGAAATAAGATGTTATTAGTGATCAAGCTCCAAAAAGTGAATTCACAGAGAGATATTAGGGGTGTTCTGTGTGTTATCTATTATACAGTCCACTTTCCTGTTGCAGAAGAGAAAATCAATTATAATAACATTCTGAATTTATGAGTAATATTGGGCAGTAAAAGTTAGTAATAATGTAATGAAGGTTCACTGTACTTATTTTTATTCACATATCATTGCATCATTGATAAATTTGTATAGAGGGCTGAAACTCCAAAAAGGTATACTTGAATCAGACAACCAAGCACTTAAGGCTAATTACCTATTCAATGTGAGATAAATGATTTTATTAGCATATATTTGGATAATGGCTCTCCTTACTATTGGTACTTGCTGAATGTTTTGTGATTGTAGGCAAGGATTGAAGGGTTGGGGGGAGAAGCCAGAGTCATTTGCCTGTAGGACAAGGAGGAGAGAGGCTGGAGATTCTGGACTCCAGAATCCAGGATTCATCTTTGGCAAGCCGCATTGGAAGCTTGCCTGGTTCCTTCACTTTTCACCCTAAAGACCAAGGACTTTGATTTATCCTGACTCTGACTGACCCTGAAGCCCTTCAAGGGAGCTAGCCTGTACATTTTCTTTTGAATTTAATTTTAAAATAATGTTCAATTATCAAAGTTTCATGTAATATGCAACATAGAAGTAAAAACTAAAAAGCATCTTCAAAGAGTTAGCAATAAGGCAACTTTCCTGCCATTGATAAAATAACTAGATAATCGCCAAGGCTTCTCAATCCTAAATCCCTGCTATTATGCATATAAATAGATGTGAAGAAAATTGTAAAGGAGAAATGTAGACAAAATGCTAAAACACCTAAGAACATTAGTGCTTCTGTTGTACAAATATCACAAATGCATAATATGTGTCAATTATTCAATTATTTCTGTAACAACAAGTCAAATCAATATAAATTTGTGGCAGTTTATCAGCAAATGCTTCTGATTGCCAATCTGATGTAATGGAAAGAGTACCTTATTGAAATGCTAGGATATCAGGCTTAGCTTTTATGATTCATTATCCACTTGACTCTCGGCACTTTATTTTACCTTTCTGAGTTTCAATAATTTGAACTGTAAGATTTGTGAAGTCTTTTTCATCTTTTAAAGGCTATGTTACTTTAAAATTTCAGCTGAAAATAAAATCTTGAAAATGATGAAATGGAAAAATCTATCAAAATATGTCTGGCAATTTAATATGTTTAATCAGGGGACAGTTATTGGATTCAGGATTATAAAGTTGAAAATGGAATGAGCTTTAAAAATCACCTATTTTTATGGATGGGAAACTGAGGCCTTTGAGATATCAATTGATTTGTCCAAGGTCATACAGCTAGTAATTAGCATGGTAAAAATTTGAACTTTGATCCTGACTCTAATTTGCAAGTTTTTTGACAGTCTCACATCATTAGGAAGAATTGATTGGGGAAAAAAAAAAAAAAGTTCAAATCCTGACTCACATTTTGCTAAGACCTTGAAGGAGTAATTGTTATGGGCCAGAACTCTTATACTTGAAACAAGGATTCTTAAAAGGTGTTAAGTCAGTGGAATTGATAAGACAATGATTATCTAGTTTAGCGTGGTGATTAATAGTTCTCTAGTTCAGCACATGTACTTAGTACTTCATATAGTTCTATAAGATTCACACCTATGATGCAATTAAAATAGAGCATATAAAGCTAGGACAAACTTAGCCAGAATCAGAGCCAGGACTGGAGGTGGTAACTCAAACTCTTGGAACCAAGGAGAGACACTCACTTCATCTCACACCACTATGGTGGCTGGCCTCCTGCACTTCCCCCACTGAGTCTGACAGGCTCTCTAGAAAGCTGCTCAGCCCCAGGCAAGGAGTCAATAAAGAATTTGGACATCGGACTTTAACACCTGGCTATTCTTGTGGTGATTACTCTACTGAAAGACAGGCTGCTCTAAGACCTCCAGAAAACCAACAAGAACACTACAAGCAATTTACCCTTCTGGGCCTGTTTATTCAATTGTGAAAGGAAGAGATTGTACTAGATTGTCTCCAAATTCTCTTAAATGCTTAAGTCTATGATCAACAATCCATTTCTGAAAAGTCTTCCTGGTGTAGGACTCAGTAGATTTGGGGCCGAATTCCAGCTAGGTCATAATCCCACAGAATAAAATAATTTAAACTCTCACTTGTATTTTTTATAAATAGTATAGGTTGGACATCATGTTCCTTTCCAGCAGTAGCAGAACTCTATGATTCTAAGTGTCAGAATATAATTCTGGGATTGCAGAAGGAACTTATCCATTGGTTCATTAGTAGATTTCTGGATTAATATCAAGTCTGGTAGAAATTTCTGAGTTTTACTGAAAGAAATATGTGGGCTAATGAAAAAGGAAAGGACAGAGGGAGAGAAGGAAGAAGAAAGTAAAGAAGAAAGGGAGGAAATAAAGAAGGAAGGAAGGAAGAAAGGAAGGAAGGAAGGAAGGAAGAAAGAAAGAAAAGGAAAGGAGGAAGAGAGGGAGGAAGGATCAGGAAAGAAGGAAGGGGAAAGCATTTTGAAAAATAATTAAAATAAATTACACTTTTATTATTAGGTATGATTTTAGATAAGACATACGGTTTCATCCATACAGGATTTCCATATGAGGATGCTCTTCAGCAATGCAGATTTTCCTTGGCCACTAAGGTTTAAGTGATTTGGCCAGAGTCAACTAGTTGAAATGTATCAAAGACATTACTTATTTTCACTGCTCTACCTACTATGTATAGTTGTTCTTATTTTGTTTTGTTTACATAAATGAATAATAAATTCTAAATAAAAATTATAACTTTTTTCCTAGAACTATTATATTTGTTATAAAACTATTTGTATGTTTCATATGATTTTCACTTTGATGTATGATGAAAGCACAATATCTAACTCTATTTACAAAGATTTAAACTTTTATAGTTTCAGAGACTGAAAAGCATACAAGGATAATTAGTGTAAATCCACCATCAGAGTTTGAAAGAGGAGAGAAGGTAAGAGAAGGGCAGTTCTTTATTGTTTTTTGTCTTTTTTTTTTTAATCATTTTCTCTCTTTCAAAAGGGATAAGATAGAAACCTTAAGTTGTGATAGATAATTCTTCTCCCTCATAGTGAGTGAAAGGATTAGGATTGCTTTTATATATTTACTGCATTGTTGTTTGTCCTTCATTCTTGAAGATGACCCTGACATCAGGGAGTGGAAGCCATGATATGCAAATGATTTGGATTTAAGTGAGGGAGGCTGGGCAAGATCAACTGCCTCATTTTCCCCTCCAGAGCCATCTATCTGGAGCTAGTGACCAGATATAGATCAGGATGACTGGAGATGGCCCTGATGTAATGGGAGACCTTGGCCTTTTTAAGCTAAGGGTTTCAACAGGTCTCAGTTTGACTGAGGCTGCTCCCATTCAGTGATTAAAGTTAGGTAACAATTGAGGCAATATTCATGGGTTAAGTGCCTACTGATTCTTCAATATTGTTCATATCTATGGATGGTTACAGGTGAAGTAGACACTGAAGTTTTGGAAAGATTACCATTCGTCTATGGAGATAAAACCTGTCAATGAAATAGATATATAAAATAGCAACAGGGCTGTAGAAATAGACAAGTAATGTAGAAATTCGGAGAATGGAAAGGGTATTATTATCTTGACTGACTTGAGAAGACTTCATGGGGAAGACTGAATTTGATCTGCCAAAACAGGAAACTGGGTACTATAGAAGTCCATTTTTTTCCATTTATTTTTTCTTATTGCTTCTTCTTTATAACTGTGTACTTTTTCTCATTGATATAGCATTTAAAGAAGGTTAAATGTTTAAAAAAAAAGAAAAAGAATAAAAGTCCTGTTATATAGTTCTTCAGAGGAGAGATGTCATAAGAATGAGAAAAAGAGCTAATACATATCCCATTCTTTGACATATTTTGGATTCAATTTGTAATTTCAATTACTACAAGACTTCAGGTTTTGTTTCAATGATTATATAAGTGTTTGCTTTTATATGACCACATAAACTAAAGTATAAGACACATTAGGTCATGTATATGCAATTGCTATAAAAGTGTTCTGAAATACTTTGGGCATATATAAACAGACTCACAAGTTAAAGGGGGAAAATTCTTTTTAATAAACATTAAAGCAGTTTTTGCAAATTCTGACTGTACCTCATAACCATAACTAAACCATTCCTAAACTTCCTTCTCTGTTCTTCATGAAAGAGAACAATTCTCAATTGTCAGTTGCTTCAGTTCTTTCTTTTCAGACACTACACATTCTTTAAGACCAAGTTTCAATTCCATCTCTTCAATGATCTACTCCAAATATGTTATCTCTTCTTTCTTGAATTTCTCAGAAATTTGTATTCTGTCCACTGCACTTATCATATTCTTTCTTTATTTCTGTCTGTCTGTGAAAACAATTCCTTATAAGAGTATATTTGTGTTGGTAGTATCATCTTGCTGTAGAATTCAGTCCAGGAATTTTTAAATGGAAGGAATTCTGACAATATTTGTGAGTTAAATAATACTTGCAGTCACCACTTAAAAATAATTTGTAAAAGTTTGAAATTAGCTTAGCACATGAGTAATGACTTTCAAAAAAGCTTGTTTTGTTATATCTTCAGAAGACTTTAACTATGACAATATTGCAGGAAGAAATGAAATAGTTTTGAGATGATCCCTTTTCCTATTTTTGTTAATAGGTAAAATTTTTACGATCAAAAGACTACACTGGCTTTAGTGTTGAGAGGTGATATGTTATTATCATAAAATTGTGACTAATCATGAAATTTTTATACACAAAAAATCCAATTCAATTAAACAAACTAGAAACATATTGTCTGCTTTAAAATACAGATTCATATCATGCCTACTTTCATTCATACTAAATTTTAAATTTTTAGCAAAGTATTAACAATCCTCTTTATGGGACTCTGATGTCCTTGATAATACTAATGGCCACACATTACCTGGGATTATTATATTTGAAATTATACTATTCACACTATATTTTGTCTCAAAGAGTTCCATGGCTATCATCCTTCTCATGAAATTTAACTGGTCTCCAATTAGATCTCTTCATAATGCACATGATTTTTAAAAATGAAATACCAGATGTGAGGTATATTTGAGAAATCCCTAAAGAAATGTACAATTTTAATAGTCTCCTTCTCCAAGGACAACAGCCAAACAGACACCTCCTGCTTTTAGAGGTTGAACAGATGGAGGGAGTGTCAAAGTCCTGGGGTGTGTGAAAGGTTAAAGAGACTGCTGAGTTTGGTCTGTTAAGGTTTGGATGTTTGGTCACAAAGAACATAGAAGAAACCTATAACTACGCAAATTAGAGCTTAACCTTTAGTCCATCATCTTGACTATAGTGAATTTCCATAGTATGCTTTCCTATTGTATTTTGCTAAAAACATTTTGACATCTGGATATTGCTACATGAACTTTATTTAAAATAATCCTAAATTACATGGAAGAAACTATTAAAATCTTCTGTCTCCAACAAACATTTAATGCAATTTGAGGGCTGCCAGGAAAATTCTTTCTGTCAAATATTGTCTCCCCAATTGCACTTTCTGTAGTGCCTGAAATTTTAACTTAATTTTATTTTAAAATTTCTTTTGGTTTAAAGTATATTTATTTTATATATAAAACCTTCTGTTAAGGGAAACCCATTTTCATTATGAATCATTACCTACTTAGGGAAAATTATTTGTTGATCATTTGCAAGTAACTTGGATTATCTTCTAAATTAGTTATCTTCTGGAATTGGGGCAAGAGATCAATAATGTAAAACTTATAGAAAGATAGAGAAAGAGCTAATAATGTGGATTTCTTAATTGAAGGTCAAGCTGGTAGTCTGTGCCTTGATCAATTAGAAAAATATATTCTTTAAGAGACAAATTTCTTCCCCATATCTTTTATCTTCAGGTGACAGAACTGTGAATGCTTTTTCTGAATAATTACTAGAATTAGTAACTTATCCAAAGAGCTTAAACATCAATTCCTTTGTGAAATAAAGAAAAGGTATTATTATAAGTACATCTTATACATAATAAAATATTTAAACCATATTTTTACGATGGCAGAGTTGATAAATTCACCATGCCAGTATATCCATTCAAAATGAGAATGAAAAATATTTAACTCTGTTACTTGCAAACCATGCTAGCAGTTACCCACCTTCACAGATAATTTTCTTGTTTCTCTGGGATTATGATCCAGGCCACATTTTACTTATACTTCCCTTTTATCTATCCTATGTTGTTTACATTTTTTTTTTTTTTATAAAAACCAATTTGCTAGTTAAGAAAAGAAGTCATAGAATCCAATTACCTTATTTTGCAGATGAAGAAGCAGGCTTACAAGTTTAAATGAATTGCACTGGGTCATATAGATGAACTCTGGTATTGAGTTAGGTTCATTATCTTTCTCTAAATATCATCATCAAACTCCATATAATAAAAACAAAAAGTAAAATTATTTTGTGGCAGGTTTGTCAGTTGCAGAGTTGGCCATTAAAAAACATATGTTGTTCAAGTATTTGTCAGGATTTGAATATCCTCTTCTTTCTTAAGGTCATGAGGAATATGAAATACAAAAGTCAGACTTGTATAATTTGTTGCTAGAGTAGGGTAGAGTCATAAAATCAAAGAAAATAGAAGTAATGTCAAAAATTATGTGGTCTACCAGAGCTTTTTAAACTTTTCCCACACATGACTCCTTTTCACCTAAGAAATTTTTATGTGACCCTGGGAATACAGGTATGCAAAATAGATCACAAGTCAAACATTTACTGATCATCATAATTTTGTGACCCCAGTATTAATTATAAGACCCTATAGGGGGGTCATGAACCACAATTTAAGAAGTTGGGATCTAAGCTAAATTCAAATTCTTACTAAAACATTCTTGAGAATAAATATTAGTAATTTGCTTGAGGACTTCAGATTATGGGTAGCTAACCCCCTCATTACTAAGCACACCTTCTTTTTCTTCAACTCTAATTGTTAAGAACTATTTCCTCATATACGCCAAAAATTCTTTCCTCTTATTCTCACTGATTTTAGCTCTTTCCTGTGGGCCTCAAGCAGAGTATAAGTGTTCATTCTTCCACTAGGCCCTCAATTATTTGAAGATGGTTATCATTAAAATGGTCTGTTTGGTATTAAAATCTGTCATAATCTGGCTCCTGTCCATTTTTCCTATATTATTCCACTATATGTGCTCTATAATCCAGACAACCTGGCTTACTTACTGTTGTTCATAAACAGTATTCCATCTTCCATAGCTATGTCTTTGCACATGGAGGCTGACCCACATACCTGGAATGCATGCCTTCCTTATTTCCACATTTTAGAATCTTTCAAATAAAAACATAATTCATTTACCAGTTTCTATTTTTTTCCTACCACCTCCTGATCTACTACTATGTATAATCTAAGTATTTTATATTTTATATACTTATATATGTTGTTTCTATTCAAAGAATGTAAAGGCAAGGACATCTTTTTTGTCTTTGTATCCTTAATACTTAACAAAATAACTAGTGTATTCTAAGAACTTAAATATGCATGAAAGGATGGACATTTTAATCACTTTGTTTGAATAATTCCACATTGTTTTCCAAAATGTTTATATCATTCCACAGCTCTACTATCAATATGTTAGTGTTAAGTGAACATATTTAACTATATTGGCCATTCTCCAATAAATAAATAAAAAAACAGAGGATATGAACATATAGTTCTCCAAGAAAAAAATATGTAGTCTTCACAACCACATGAAAAATGAACTAAATCATTAATAATAAGAGAAATGTAAATCAAAACAATCCTAAAGTTTCATCTAACATCCTAAAAAATGACAAAAGAAATGTGTAATGTTCTCTTCTCTGGGAGCAGCCTTCCTTTCAGTTCAGTAATCACCACAAGTGCAGCCAGGGATTAAAGTCCAAATCCTTTATTGTCTCTTTCCAAGTCTTGTCTTCTTTCCTGGGGCCCTGTAGCTTGCTTATAGTTCAGCATAGTTTTCCTTATAACAAACTGAAAATGTAGGATGTGAAAAATCAGTGGTTTGGCATGGTAGCTAAAAGAGATAATCCAAGATTTCAGACTCTGTATCCAGATGCTGGAGAAAACAATTCTTTTATAATATGGTATATTCAGGACTATGTTCAGTTTTAGGTATCATAATTTAAGGACACAAGGACAAGCTAAAACATTTAAAGAAAAGTACCACTAGGATTTTGCGTAGTACTACTACTTGAAATATTATTGCTATTACCACTACCACAAGGACCATCCTAGATGTATTTAATATTACTATTGTTATCTGGCATTTACATAGCAATTTAATGTTTGCAAAATACTTTACTCATGTTATCTTGTTATGTCCTCACAGATACCCTGAAATGTTAATGCTATTGTCATTTCCTTTTTATATATAAGAAAACTGATATAGAGGTGAAATTGATGGTTCAAGGTCAAACAACTAACAAGAACATGTTACAATAGGATGAGAACCACTTTAAAGCAGTGGTTCTCTGTAAAGGGCTAGAACTGAGCAATGCACTTGGATAATAAAGCACGTGAGACTAATTGCCAATTGGACAGTTCCCTATTAACTTGTTTGAAGGTTGACCCTCCCCAGCTGTTCTGTGCTGACTTGATTGGTGGGACAAAGAGGGGGAAGTGACTTGTGTGGGAGGAGTAGGAGGAGGAGGAGGAGAAACTTGGGTCACGGTCACGGAACTCATGCTGTCTTGCACTCGTGACCTGGTGTTGGAGGGTGACCATAAAAGATCGAGAATAAAGATGTTTAGTGATCCTGACTCCAGCTGATTTCTGGGAAGACAGAGTTCCAGCGGCTCTCAAAGTGGGGTCCAGAGAATATTGGGATTACTTCTATGAACTGTTATTGCTCACTTAAAATTGAACAGAATATTTGAACTAAAAAGAAAGTTTCTTGATATGTTCTTTTACTAGTGATCTTTAAATAGTACAGCTTCTTTCAATATTAAATTCAAATTCTATATTCTGCAAGAAGGCTTCATCTGGCTAGGTAATAGTACCTTTTATTTAAAGGTTATCTTCTGTCGACTCTATGGCTTTTATATGTTCTGATTTACACATGTTGCCTTTCCTACTAGAAAGTGTTATTTTTGGAGATAGTATTCTATAAGGGTATGGTGAATGGAACATAGTAAGCACTTAATAAATGTTTGGTAGGTTGATATGGTTAATTTGTGACAATGATTAAATATTGTGCCTATGAAAGCACTTTACCATAAGGACAAAAAGAGTTAGACACATACTAACATCAGTGGCTTTATAATTATTAGCTCATTTATTTTACTCCCCAAAGATAATGAATTATAATTCCACAAGGTGATGAGTTCAATTAATTAATAAAAATCCAGATGATGAATCCTATTAGGAAAGACAATAATAAAACTCAGCTATCATCTTCACCTACATTTCCCTTTTTCTAAAAATGAAATTCATAATACATGTTTTGCATTAGAAATATTAATGCATCTTGATGGCACTGTGTGTGTGAGCTTGTGTAAATCAAGAAAGGCAGAGATCAAAAGAAATAGTCAGATAAAATGAAAAGAGTCAAAGATGACTGAGAGACAGAAAGAGAGGGAGAGGAAGAAAGTCCTATCAAGTGCTTAGTGTGAGGAACTCCTGGAAGGAAATTGGAAAATCTTATATAAATTTAGATAAGCAACTATTTTATACCTTAAAGTAAATCAATCAATAATCTTTTTATTAAGCATTTACTATGGGACAGGATATGTGCTTAGAATATTATCCTTATCCTTGCGACATTAAATAAGAGCTTGTGAAGTTAGAGGCAGGTCTTGAACCAATATCTTCCTGACTACATTCATGTCAGTCCATGGCAGTCATCTAATTTACTAAAAGAATATGAATTGAATATTGCTATCAGTTGTGAATCCCAGAAGTAATCTGGTTAAATCAGGAGAAAAAAAGACAAGTGATCTTAAATATAAAATATTAAACATTTTGAAAAGAGTAAAGTTTGTTTAGAAAGATGACATTTATAAGACCTTTTTCATTTATGGTTAATTTAATTTATATCTTAAAATTGTGAAGTATTGAGTTATCTGCAAAAAGAACAATTACTGAATTTGCTTTTATTTTGTGAAAAGATATTTGCCACAAACACAATGTTTTCTTTTATTAATTCCCCAGAAAAACTCAAAAATAACTATTTCATATTTTTACAGTTAACATACCCTCAAATGTTTCAAATTCTTTCTGTTTTTAGCCTTTTTCAAGGAAATATAAACACATCCCTTAAGCCTAAAACCAAGACTTTCTTCTGAGGACTATTTATAATAGGGTACTGCAATTTTGACAATTTATTTTCTATTTTTTATCTAAAAGTGTCAATAGTCAAAAAAATTAAAGATAGCAAATCTTAAAGACAAAGGATCAAAATCTGTCAGTAAAAGTGGACAGTAAAAAGGCAAGAATTTATTCTGAACTAGTTTACTAGTTATCTGGAAAAGAGACTGCTGTATATCTGAGGAGAATATCCCCGATTTTAAAAAATCCTTCCTTTTTTTGTAAGGGACCTAAATGGGCATTATCCAGGAAGCAGAGTAATAACTCTCAGAGATTCACTGAAAAATCTCAGAGTCAAAAGACTGACAGAGATTTTTATTTTAATTTTTAATTTTTGGGAAGAGTGGCTAAAAAGGAGACTTTTTTTTTTTTTTTTTTGTCCTGAATCCAGCTATATACAGTCTTAATACTGGGTTGAAATACTGGTGGCTTAATTATTACAGCTAAACTCATTTCCACCTGATTCCAGATTTAGTTCTCCTTTTGTTTCTGTTTTTTTTTCGAATCACAAAATAAAAAAAAAAAAAACCTTGCAATAAATATTATTCATAAATAAGTCCTTTTTCTTTTCCATTGTTCTCTTTAAACAATGACATACTGTTGGTATTGCTGGGTCATAGGGTATAAATATTTTTATATCTCTTTGAATATATTTATTGTCTATTTTATTTTAGTTACTTTTTATGCATTATTGTGATAGCTAGAGTTTTAAATATATATTAAGTAGTAATGGTTCATCCTTTGTCTTATTGGAACGATTTTAAGTTTATCATCATTACAGATAATGTTTGTTCTTTGTTGTGGGTAGATAATACTTAACATTTTTAAGGCAAAGTTCAATTAATTATTCAACTTCCCAGTGTATTTATTGAAAATGAGTGTCACATTTTGTCAAAAGGTTTTATTGCATTTATCATAATGAGAAAATCACATTTTGTTGTTTGTTGTTTTGATACAATCAGTTATGCTTATACTGTCCCAAATATCAAGCCTGTCCTAGATTCCTGTTTTAAGTTCCATTTGGTCATAAGAAGACTATAAAATTACAATATTAAGCAATAGTATACTAAAAAAAAATATATTTTTTGGTTAAATTTATCTAATACCATGAGGGAAAAGTTGAGTTTCTACACAAAATGCAATTTTACTGCCTATTTTCTCAATAATTCATATTTTTATTTTGAAAATTTGGATGCTATGTTACTTGGTACATAAAGGCTTAGTGTTAATATTACTTCATTGTCTATGGCATCTTTTAATAAAATGCAGATTTCCTGTTCATCTCTTTGGATTAGGCCTATTTTTTTTTTTTTTTTTTTTTACTTTTTATTTTGATTGCTACCTGTGACGTTTTCACATCAGTTAATGAATAATAGTTTCTGCTTTAGTCTTTTATTTTAACTCTTTCTGTGTCTCTATTTCAACTGTGTTTCTTATACATTGTATCTAATCAGTTCTTCTCCCTGTTTCTGGATGAGTTCATTCAATTCATAGTCATGATTATTAACTTCATTTTTCTACATATTATTTATATTTCTCTTTCTTTATTCTGCCCCTCTTCTAAATTGTGCTTTGCTTTTAGTTACCACTTTTCTTTATCTGTTCTTTCTTTTATCCTGCTCCCTTTGACTTATTCCTTTTTGCTCCTATTTTTATTTTGGTTAGGATGGATTTGCATTGAGGATATATGTATGTATGTGTATGTATGCATACATATGTATATACATATATATTTGCATGTATTTATCCCTTTTGGAATCAATTTAGATGACAGTGGGGTTGAAAAAATATCCCACTTCCATAATTTCCCCTCCATTGTAAAGTCTCTTCTTTATGTACCTGTTTTTATTTGAGATAATTTTCTCCAATTATCTTTTTCCTTCTGCCTTTTCTCAAGATACTCCTCTTTCTTACCTATCCATTTTTTTAACATCACCACAATATAATGACTCAGTCTTGTGCCCTTTTCCTATGAAGATTCTTCCTAATTAACAAATTGATAAATTTCTTAGAAATATTATATATAAACTTCACATTTAGAAATGTAAACCATTTAACCTTAAGTAGTCCCTTATAATTTCTTTCATGTTTACCTTGTTATATTTGTCTTGATTCATGAGTTTGAAAGTCATTTTTTTCTTCATGAATTTCTGAAACTCCTCTATTTCATTAAAAAGCCATTTATTTTAAAAGGAGTTTGCTCAATTTTGCCAGATACTTTCTTTTTTGTTGTAATCACAGCTCCTCACCCCACCACTTTTTGCAAAATGTCATATTCCAAGCCCTTCTCTCTTTTAGCATGTCATTTGCAAAACATAGTATGGTTTTGATTGTGGCTTCATGATATTTGAATTATTTCATTCTGGCTGCTTGAGTTATTTTTCCCTTTTACATGGGAGCTCTCAAATTTTCTATAGCATTCCTGAGAGCTTTCATTTTGGGTTCTTTTTCAGTTGGTAATTGGTGGATTCTTACAATTTTAATTTTACTCTCTAATTCTAGGATATCAGTGGAATTTGATAATTGAACATGATGTCCAAGCTGTTTATTTTATATGGGTTTCAAGTATTATTCAAGTTTATCTGCTAGATCTATTTTTCAGGTTAGTTTGTCTGATAATGAAAAATCTGAATATCTTTCTTTTCTTTCTTTCTTTTTTTCTTTCTGCTTTATTTGGTTATTTTTTTTAATTTCATGGACTCATTCTCTTCTAATTGCCCAAATGATTATTTTTTAGCAATTATTTTCATCAAAATAGTTTTTTTAGTTATTTTTTTCTCTTTGGTCAACTTTCTTCATTGTTTTTGTGTCTTTTTACCAAAATTTAAAATTGTTTCCATGGTTTCTTCCTTTGCTTTAATTACTTTTCATATTTCTCTTCTACCACTCATATTTGATCTTTAAATATATGTACACACAGACATATATAATATATATGTACATATACATGCATATGCATATATAAATGTATGTACATATACACACACATACTCTTCTAGGAATTCTTGTTTAACTTGTATCCAATTCAGATTTTTTTTTCTTTCAGGTTTTGCTTATAGGCACTTTGACTTTATTATCTTTTTCTTAGTTTGTGGATTGATCTTACCTGCCTCCATAGTAGCTTTTTATTATTGTTGTTATTATCCATTGTTGTTCATTTATTTCAGTTATGTTAACTCTTCATGGCCCCATTTGTTATTTTTTTGACAAAGGTGCTGCTAGAGTGGTTGGCCATTCCTCCCCAGATCATTTTATAGGTTTAAAAAAAAAAAAACACCTAGATAAACTGAGTTAAGTGACTTGTCCAAGGTCATACTGCTAGTCAGCATCTAAGAACTAATTAATCTTAGGTTTTCCTGACTCTAGGTCTAACACTCTATCCATAGTTCCATTTATATGTCCTGTTTGTTCATATTTTCATTTTTGTAATTTTTAAAATTTTATGTTATGTTTCATGAATGAAACAGGTCAGAGGCACTGTCTCAAACTTCAGGATATTTTGTTGTTGTTGTTATTGTTTTTATTTTGAATGGCTATTTTTAGAATTAATTCTGTGTTTTTGGAAGTTTTTCATATATCTGTAGTGCAATGATCTGCATAGATGTGTGGTCACTGTTCCATTAGTCTTCCCTCTGATCCTTACCCATGAAGGTACATAATTTAAATGACACTGTTCCTTGGGTTCCTAAGTGAGACTTTCTCAGGACACCTATCCTCACTTGACTGAAAATCTTCTCTTGAACTGTGATACAGAAGTGAGTATAGGCAATGGAGTTGTCAAACAGGGTCTGATCCAATATCCACAGGGGTTCCTTATAATATCATTTTGATCAGACTAAAAGTCCCCTCATTGTTGATCAAGAGTTTTCAAAGCTGCTGCTTTTTCTGTTGTCCTGTTCATTCTCTACCCAATTATCTATGTAATGACTCTTTTTCGAAATAGCAAATTCCCCTCAAGAGTTTTCAAAGATTCTGTTGTTTCTGTTGGTATCACCTACTCCTACCATTGGTACGATTTTATCTGCTTACAATCAACTGTCTTACCTCTAAGAATTTTTATTTTCTCGACGTCTATATATTTTGCCTATGACTTCTTATAACTTCTACTCTATTCAGTTCATTTAGCTACCTCTTTCCTCTGCTTCTTCTCACAAGTCAAATGCTACGAAGTGTTTCCTTCTAAGTAATAGTTCAGATCTAACTTATTATATAAAACTCAACAGTTAACACTTTCTCTCAGGTATGACTTGAATCATTCTTATATAATTTCCCAATTGCCTCTAAACAGCTATTTGATTTATAATTACTCAGGTATAATATTTTTAAAAATCTAACAAGGGTTCCATGAAAGATTGACTTCAGTATTTTGTACTCATTGTTGCCTCAGTCATTGTTCTTTCTTCACATAGGCCCTAACAGTACATTTATCAGAAAGGCAGTTTTTAATCTGAGTTTCAAAACAGTGCCTCTCTTCAACATTTTCTTTGTGAGATTGTTTTTTCTCAAGTTGATTATTTCAGTTTATCTACCATACATGTTATTTTTCTACTACCTTTTGCAACCAAATATTTCATTATAAACCAGGTGGTAGCTAACATTCATATATGTAATGAAGATATCTAATTGGAAAATAACCTTCAAGGCAATGATATGCTCTGCCAGATTATATGCTTAAAAATAATATGGAAAGTGGGAAATTCTTGGCTTTATTTTTTGAGTCAATTACACAAGAATCGTTGTCTATATTGGAATATTGCTTGAAAATTTCTGTTTATTCTCTTTCAAAATCTTTATTCTATTTCTCCCTCCCCACCCCCCGAGGCTGGGGTTAAGTGACTTGCCCAGGGTCACACAGCTAGGAAGT
The DNA here is from genome assembly GCF_048593235.1 of Sminthopsis crassicaudata. NCBI lineage: Eukaryota > Metazoa > Chordata > Mammalia > Dasyuromorphia > Dasyuridae > Sminthopsis > Sminthopsis crassicaudata. Next base: position 158,071,499 of record NC_133619.1, on the reverse strand, counting down.
ATTAAGTGTCTGAGACCAGATTTGAACTCGGGTCCTCCTGAATTCAAGGCTGGTGCTCTATCCACTGAGCTACCTAGCTGCCTCCATCTTTATTCTATTTCTGTCTATTAAGGGTGTATGTAAATTATTATTCCCATAAATAAAGTAGGTTTATGGGTTGATGGTTATTAATGTTCTCTAATTCATTTTTCTTTGGTAATAATGTCACGCTTTCAGGATTTTTCACTCTTTCAGATACTCTTAAAAATAATACATTAGCCATTGAAGCCCTCAAAACTGTGGTATTTAAAACATGATCTGACACAGTTTGAACCTGGTTTTGTCTACCTACTCATCTCAGTTTTCCTCAGTTCCATTTGCAATTCCTCTACAAATATATTTGGAACTCTGACATTAGAACACAACTGGGATATCCTTAATGTAAAAATAAATATATTATAAAATTCCCTTCAGACTTTTTTCATATTTCTCCTGTCCATTGTCTTCATTCTAGTTTCATCCATAAATACTCTTAAATTAATTATCTTTATGTTTTCTTAAAAATGGATTTATCCTACTTTTTTTTGTTATATAGCAAATTGTTATATGGTTACTCATATAACATTTATAATATGAGTTTATATTCTAAAATGGCTTTGACTTTGGTTACTATATCTTTCCCCTTGGCAATATCAAGTTTAAAGTATGTGAAGTAACACACATTTCCATGTTATGCCACATAGATTAAGATAGATTTTTTTCTTTTAAAATGGTAGAGATACTATCCTCAAATGTTAATTGTGTCGCTAGGAATTAGGCTCATAATAAGTTCTTGGCCTTCAAAGGAGGGCTCATTGGTTCCTCCCTCAAGTTTAACCCATTTTTCTTCCTAGAACATTAAAATGTACCACATAGAGATGGGGAAATTTAGTCCAAGTAAATCAATGCTACATACTTGATAAACATCCTATCTATATCATGCCTAAGTAAACATTGTTAACTATTAGATGATTTATACGAGTCTTATTTTGTTTCAATCTAAACCATGAGGCTGATTTGAATGTTATGTTTTCATATAAAATTCACACATATTTCTTTAAATGAATCCATAGGAATATATGCATATCTATATATGCATATACACATGTATTTAAAGATATATAGTTCTTGGAATAATCCTAGAACCTTATAGATAATATATTACATTATTTTCTCAAGAATCTGACCTAAAGGACATTCCCAGCCACCATTTCAGAATATGCCTTTAGAATTTTGACTATCTTCCTACTTTTTTACCACACACATGAATCTATTTTTTTTGCTCTACTTTTACATTAACTTCCTCATAACTTGACCTCTATGTCCTTTCCTAACCATAATTTCCATACTATGATACATCACTGGGGATATATCACATACCTATCCTATTGTCAGCTACTTATTATTATTTTTTTTCTTTTACACCTCTATACAAATGTAAGCAACTTGAGAACAGGAGTTATCTTTCTTGCTTCTACTTGGCACTTTGATACTGCTTTCTCAATAAATATTTTATCTGCCTTCCTATCTATCTCTCCAGATATATTTACATATATATGAATGTATATGAATTTTTGTATACATTTTTAAAGACTTGAAACTTCTATTCCTTATGTAAAGATTTGTTTTGATTATCTCTCTTAATTTGTTGTGGTCTTAGTCAATCTCATTTAAATAGCAGCTGGATACTCTATCCACAACTTTCCCACATCAGATATGATCCATGGTCATCTTCTTAGGAAAGAAAGAAGGAGGGGAAGAATGAAATTTGCTTCACTTAATAGGATTATAGATTTAGATCTGGAATAATTTCAGAAAATTCTTAATTTATTGATGAGAAAATTGAGACCCAGATTAGAATTTTTACTTATCCAAAGTTACATAAGTAGATAGTGTCAGAGCAAGGATTTGAACCTAGGTCCTGTGACTTAAATTCCAATGCTTTCTGCTGTATAAAAGATTGATCCATTAGGAAAATAACATAGGTATCTTTCTTAACCATTTATTCCTGTAATATAAACAAGATTACTATCTATTTCTATCTATTTAATTTTGTTTAAAAGGAAACCTTCAGAAAATGCTTCCTCCTCCTTGCTTCCAGAGCTAAAACTAGGATGAAGCTTTTAGGTTTTTTCCCCAAACTGACAAAAATTACAGAATATTGTTACCCCTTTCTCTATTTAAGTGACGAAGAGGTATTTGGAGTGGGGAATACCACTTTCAACTAGTTTGTCTTAAAATGTGATTTAAGCACAAGACTTTACTACTTTTCCTAGTGACTAAAATGGGTAGCCATAGCCATAGCCATAACTACAGCTTATTGCTAGTATTTATTTAATAGGGGAAAATGTCAGTCATTCACTCCAAAGTAATAAAGCTAGAACTGACATAATGCAATTTCCCATTCAGGTATAAACTAATATCAGATCCTTTCCTGAGAGCAGACTTCATTATATAGAGACAGAAAATAATCTCTTGCTATTGAGGGCCTGAACAAACTCTGTCATTAATACTAGGAGAATGGTACCCCAAATCAACTGTTTTTGAATCTATGTCACAACTTTATCAAGGCATGGAATTGCTAGAGGATTGAATTTTCTGAGAGATATAATTACTCAGAGGCATATGGACCACAGGTGGCAAAAACCTCAGGTATCTACTTTCTGCACTCACTGTGATAAAATTTCCAGTAACAAAGTCTAACTACTTTGAAGTCCCTTCAGTAAAACTATAAGAACACCAAAGAAGAAGTTCCCTCATTCTTGGGCATCACATATTAGGGAATGGCTTAGAAAATCTTTAAGAAACATTTTTTTTATTCAGTGTCAATAAAGAAGAAACTTCAGAATAAAGATTCTGCCTAGAAGGCATAGAGCTTTCCTGATAAGTTTTTTGTTTGTTTTTTGTTTTGGGTTTTTTTTTTTTTTTTATTCAGCTGAAAGAAATTTACTAGTAGTCAGGACAAATAAGATCAAGACTGGATAGACTGCAGAAATTCTAAAGGAAAACTTGTATATGTTTTGGGAATTTTGGGAAAAGCAATTCATTTGTATGTGATAACTGTAAAAAAATTGGATGGATCATGCTTTTGCTATAACTGGACATTTTAAATTTTATGTTTCCATAAGCAAGATATGTTGGTTTATGTATATTGTCCTTTTGAACTTGCATATAATACAGCAAAATGTTCAAGAAAGTCATGGAGAAAGGGCAGTAAACATTGATATCAGAAAAAATAATAATAAATCCATGGATGAAGACATTTTAGTACAAGAAAATTATTTTTAAAGACTATTAGAGAAATTAAATTATTCATTATTATAAAAATTATTTTAATTTCCCGTTCACTATATTTCTGTATAGAAATATGTTAGAGATATCAGCTACTATCTCCAAATATACATTTTTATATCACCATTCTCGCTTATAGTTGTCAGAATGGAAATAAATTCTCAAGTGATTTTATTAAACAAATGTTGATTATTAAAAACAAAAACAAAAAAGCATCCAGCACAATGGAAGCATAATTACAAGATCTGATGGGAAATAAAAATGAATCTATTAAGTAGCATTTACTATAAAAATCAAACGGTAAATTAAGAGGCATGTGTAAGCTCCATTAGGAAACTATTTCTTAATTGCTTCATGGGATTAGGTTGATTTTTTTCCCAGAAATATTCTAGTTAGTGGGAAGATGCAATTTAAGTATGCAGACTTTAATATATTTCTGCATGTGGTTGTGGTTTTTTATGTTTTTGTTTTTGTTTTTACCTTAATAAAATTTCAATCATTTTGTTCCATAATTCAGTGATTAATAGTAAGCCTGTTTTCAAAGCAATGCCTTAAATTAAACCATAGGCAAAATATACCCAAGTATTTTTATCTCCTAATGATGAGGAGTAAACTGAGGTTCTAAACTGAGATAGGTCAGTTCCTTTCCTCCTGGTTCTGATTATCTCTCTCCTTCCCAAAGTAACCACCAGGCAGGTTCGGTAGCAAATGAATTCACTCTCAATGCTGTATGGAAACAAAGTCTTTATTGATAGTAAAGGGATAGACAGACGTTTGGCCTCCAGGAAGACCAAACTGCCTGCAAGGGGATGCCAGTAGGCGGGCACAAGGCTGGTATGAACCGAGTGCAACATTTGGAAGCAAAGTTAAAGTCTGATTAGTAAAAGGCATTAGATAGACAAAGATACACACGGAAAGCAGAGGCAGGGACAGAGAGTCTGTGATGCTAGGATGTCCTGTGATGGAAGTGGCTATCTTCAACATAGAGAAGATCTAATCCAGTTCCAATTGATCATTGATGGACAGAATCAGCTACACCCAGAGAAGGAACACTGGGAAATGAGTGTAAACTGTTTGCATTTTTTGTTTTTCTTCCCAGGTTATTTTTACCTTCCGAATCCAATTTTTCTTAATATTAGTTAATTTCCTTTGGTCAAATCCATTTCTTCCTAGTTATATTTCTGTGATGGCTTTCACCCCATTCTTTATATTGTGAGTTTCTCACAAGCAGGGACTACAATATTATTGATTCTTCTTCGTCTTTTTGCTATTATTATTATTACTTTCATTTCTATTTCTTTGCATCCCCAGACCTTAAAATAATTCCTGGAACATAATAGATATGTAAAAATGATTGTTGACTTTATTTAGCTTATAAAAAGCTTGAACACTTGACCAACTCCTCTTTTAAATTTTTTTGTGAATCATTTAGTAATTTAATTGTATGCGGAGGCTTACATTGTATTACAGGTAGCTACACAAAGTCATTATGTTTATTACTGTTGTCCTTAATCTCATAAATGTGCCATAGTAGGTATCTCAGCCATAGAGTTTCAAATATGGGATTACTGCCCTCACCAATGCAAATTTTTTTTGCTATGATTGTAACTAACCCAGAACAATTTGCTTTACCTGAGAAGTCCAGCATATCATCACTAACCTTCCTTATATCTACTCTCCTGATATTGACACATCATGGTGGCTAGAAATTTGAAAGTGGTTTGGCTTCCTATGAGATTATAGCTAATGATGACATAATATTGATCAATTTGACTGAGGTTCCCTGGAAGACCCTTAGGACCTTACTAATGGGAAGGATTTAAAATAATCACTATCAAATTTTCCTCCCATTGCTACATAACTTTTTATCTTTTCTCTGTACAGTTACAGCACTAAGTCTGAGTCATTGCAATGCTTCAAATGTAATGCCGGAGAAACTGAGGCAAAATAGAGATTAGAGAGTTTTTAATATTTTATTAATTGGAGAGTTTAATTGACTGGACAGGACTCTCTTCTCAAAGTATCCAGTAATGAATGGGGGAATGAAAACCCTTTTATAGCTTTTCAGACAAAGCAAAGAAGAAGAGCGGGAAAAGTTAGAAGCTCTTAGTTTTTTGTCAGGATGGGGGGAGGCTATAAATTCTTACTAAAAGCCAGAGTAAAGAAGTAAAGATGTCAGTGAAGTATCCAAGATAGTCTTATCTTTTGGAATATTTTAGGGGGGCAGTGTCATAAATTCTTGAGGGCAGAAGGAGCTAGGAGCCAAAAAGTCTGATGTGCTCCTCATCTCCCATTGACAGTTTATAACCTTAGAGCAAATGGTCCTCAGTCTTAATGAACCAGAGGGTTTTTACAACTTAAGGGATTGAGGCAGAACAGTTAAGGAAACTGAGATAGAACAATTCAGGGAAACTCAGGACAATAAGGGAAACTAGTGCAGGGAAACTGAGGTAGAACAGCTCAAGGAGACTGTGGCATAACCCAAAGACATATTTTTATATGGAGGTGATATGTGTGTACATGAGAAATCTATTTAAATTAAGTGCTTCAATATCCTTGTTGAATACCCTCACTGTGTTACAATGATGAAACCACCTTTTGTTAACTATTGAATGATTTCTCTGTTTCAATATCAAACCTTAATTAATAGGATCATCCTGCCCATTCCAGTGTACCTAACTAGTAAAGATTATCTGTGGATTATCTATTTGGAAAGTGACCCTCAGATAATTGTTTCAAATGTTTTTTATGAGTAGTATTATTACTTTCAGAATAAATGTTTTCACTAAAACTTAAGCTAATTAATGAGTGTTGGGAAAAAGCACACAGATAAGGGCTATTAAGTGGTAATGTAAAAAAATTCAGTCCCATAGAATAACTCCTAGAATCTTAAAGGCAGTCAACTATCCTTTGGAGATACAAACCAGTAATTATGTGTACTTGATTGTGAATATAAGTTAAGAGACTATATACTCAAAAGTAGTGTTATAAGAAATGAACAGTAGGAATCTTTCATGCTTTAGCATCCTGTGATCTTTTCAGATTCTCAATAGATAGGTGTCTAAATTTAACAGTTTGGCTTTCATCAAGTGTTGATACCTGTGAGAATTAGGTAACAAAAATCATTGTCACCAATATATCCCCTCCCTCCCAAGAAAAATCAGATTTTATTCAGTTAGCAGCATATGATTTCTACTCAGCATGTTATATAAGGTAGACCAAGGTTAAAATAATAATAAAAACAACCTCTCTATAAGTTAAGAAACCATGTCAACTAATTTCACCAGTATCGTATGATGCATAATTAAATCTTGATTTCACCTGTGGGGCTATCAAAACTTTTTTTTTTTTTCTCTCAGTTACTGGACTTTTACCATCTGTTTCTTCTGATTCCCATAAGCTTATCTGAAGGAAAGTGTTAATTGCCTATCTAACAGCTCTATGTTAACTCTGAATTATCCTGATCCTGTCTTTCCCAGTAAGGAAAGATGATTTTGTATTTTTCCAAGTCATTGTTGTTCTAGGCTTAAGCCTATATGATTATCTTTATCTCATGATTGGAAAATTCTGAGTATAAAAAATGAATAATTGGTGATCCTAGCAGCAGTATGTTTTTTAAAAAAACTATGTATATATATTTCTATGTATCTCCTATATCTGTATATACATATGTGTATATATATATATATATATATATATATATATACTATATTTTTAATTGTGTGTGTGTGCGTATATATACATATATATACGCACACACACACAATTAAAAATATACTATATACATATCCTTTCACACCTTTTCTGTCTCGATTTATGCTTCATCTCTATTTTATCACATATGCTCATCTTGCACAAACTATTTCTTTTGTAAAGGGCAAATACTTTCATTTTTATTCTGAAACCTTTTAAGCATCAATGCACATCATAGAGCAGGTCTTTCATTATGAAAATACATATTAGTTTCTTCCCATATGCATATGTATTAAACACAACAATGTCTACACATATCTTTGCAATAGGATGTGGTATTAAGACAGATGTTGCTACCTTATATTTATACTTATCAGTGCTGTCACTGTCTTCCTCTCTTAAGGATTTTTTTCAATTGAATCAGTTTTTTAGCCTGACTACCTAGGTTACTCTTGTACTCTTAGAACTCAAATGATCATTCAAATATGTTTAAACCAACTTTTCTCAGCACTAAAGACTGTGAAAATGTGAATATACTCAAATATAACAGTTGATAGCCAATACATCTGCCTTTTGGGAAAAATCCTTGAAGCAAAATTTTATTTACTCTTTCATTTTGAGCTTATCCTTTGCCCACCAAAAAAATGTTCTTTGATTCAGAAGTGGTACAATATTGCTACTCTTTGAGCAAATGGTGCAGTTGTAAGCATCTCTACAGGATTTTTGCTTTGTGTGACCTCTGATTCTGTGACTAGAATGCTCCATTTATGACCTTTTTTGGAGCTATATAGTCAGAGATAGATTGAGGTATAGTCTTCCTTCATTGCAATCTTGAAACCCTTCATTATGTCCCAAAACTATACTAAGGTCATTGCTCAATAGCTTTACCATGCACTGAATCTTCTCCTAAAGGGATACATACAACAATGATCCTTTGCTTTTGCTGGAAAACATATCCTAATTCTTAGTATGTTTTCATGCTGACAGCTGTGAGGAATATATTACATTTATAATCATTTTGTGGGATCTCTATACCTTAACATTATTTTCAAAAACCTAAATGTCCTCTTTCCAAAAAAAAAAAAAAAAAAAAAAAGACTATTACTGCTTTTGCAAGAAACAAAGTATTCACCCATTTTTCTGATATCACTGTATCATTATATTCCAAATTATTTTTCATAAGTGCTATAATCCAATACTACTAATCTGGACATCTTTGAGACTTTTATTGAATGTGCATATTATAAATGTGAAATTTCAGGAAACCAAATTTCTAGGCCTTTTGATGTAATCCCAGCACTCATGGCCAATTGTTACATAAGGTGGGAGCTGGAAATATGGCACTTAGCAAACCTCTTAAAGCTAACAGTAAGCATCTGGTAGATATATACTAGGTATTAAATAGACCATAGGATTTTAAAGAAAAAGCTACTATCGTTACTTTATGTTCTCATTGCTTTTGGAAGGTAGTAGCATATGGATATATAATGGGCCAGGGGAGGCACAAATAGTAAAAGAAGATAGGAAAAATCTAAAGTAAATTAAAAACAGAACTTTAATAGATTCCTATAGAATGAAAATGTGATGTTTAAGGTCTTGATAAGAGATTTCTATTTCTTTTATCATTCTGTAAGTACTATTATAGCAGTTCTCTGTCAGAACAGTACCATATTATAGTGGCAGAATGTATATTTTCATTTCTTTTATTTTAGCAAACATGATTAACTATAATAATACAACATTCAGTTCACTTGTTCAAGAATCCAACTCCCTAGTAATCTTCTCTGTTCCAGTCTCAGAACATGATGTAGCCATTTTTATCATGTATACAACTTTTCTAGCCAATTGACCCTTCCCATGGTTCCCATTCTATAAAATATTTTTCCTGATTTTATCCTAACGGCTCCCTTCAAGATACCTCTTCAATCTATGTTACAAAAAATCTCACTTCATCCTTATTTTTATAATTATTGTCCTATATCTCTCTTCCATTAAAAAAAAAACCTCCATGAAAATTATATCTGTAATTGGTGCATCCACTTCCTTCACCCTCATCATCTAAATCCATCATAATCTAGCTCATAATTTCATATTGTTCTCTCCAAAGTTAGCAACAATTCTTTTAAATTTCCAAATCTGATTACTTTTTTCATTTCTAATCTTTCCTGACCTTTCTGCAATACTGTTACGACATTTTCCCTCTTCAATTCTGTCTTATTTCTAAGTTGTTGAGTTTGTGTGTGTGTGTGTGTGTGTGTGTATGTGTGTGTGATTTTTTTCCTCAATAGTTCTTCTCAATATAGATGAGCACTTCTCAGTCTCCTTTCTTAGATCCTTATACAAACCATGTATATTAATTATAATGTCATAAGATGATACAAGGTTTAGTACCAGACCTTCTCTTTTGTTTCTATAGTCTCACTTGCTGAGCTCATCAGTCCCCTTGGGTTTAACTATCATCCCCATGAAGATGATTTCCAAATCTCTCTATCCAGGACTATTCTTTCTCCTGATCACTAGTTTTACATCACTGACTGCCAACTTAACATTTTGAAATGGATGAAACATAGATATCACAAAGGCAACATGTTGATATAAAACTTATTATATTTTCCCCAAAACCTTATTTTCTTTAAAATTTCCTCTTAATTTTTTTCCCTTTGCCCTCTATTCAGATATTCACCATCCTAGATAGTATAGGACCTTATCATCTGGACTATTTCAATTACTTCTAATTAGTATCCCTTTCTTAAATCTCTTCCCCAATCCAATCAGTCCATCACAAATCACTCAGTGATTTTTCTTAAAGCATAGGTCTTAGTATGTCATTTCCCCATTTCAATGAAATTCAATGGTTCCCTAGTATCTCAAGTATTATTTCTTTTATTTGACATTTAAAACTTTTATTGTATTATCTTTTTTTTACCTCTTCAATTTCATCAAAATTTACCATCTTCCATGTACTATAACACCCCACATGTTGACCTGATTTTCTTGCTGTTTCTTGAAAATTACATTCTCTGTTACTTCTCTGCCCTTATTCTAGTGTTCCCCATTACCAAGTTATTTTCTCCTTTTCCTCTATCTTTTAGAATTTTTAGTTTCCTTCAAACTTTAGCTTAAACATAACCTTTTGTAAAAGACTTTTCTTGGTGCTTACAGCCAGTAGAAAATTATACTCTATCATTTCAATTCATGCTATATAGCCAGATAGATAAATAGAGCATGTTTCTATCCATCTATCTATCTATCTATCTATCTATCTATCTATCTATCTATCTATCTATCTATCTATCATCCATATCTAATGTGTTTATTTATTTATGTACTATCTCCCTCACTTGGAGAAACTACTTGGAGGGAGTGTCCATTTTGCCCATGTATTCACAGAACTTAACAGGATGCTAATAAGAACTTATTAGACTTATTTCTAGGTACCTTGCTAAGTTTTTATTCTATGCTGCAGCATATTCTGCCTGACAATAACTTTAGTGTCCAATATCTTTGATATGATATGATACCCAGAGCATCTATAAGTACTAATAGAGTGACCTCAGAATAAAGTCATGTTTATTTCTATTTTGTTATTTTATATTTACCTAAAACATATACTTTGAATTTCTATCATAAATCAGGCTTAGTCAAGAAAATTTCACTGTTGAAACTTGCAAGCTACATTTATTCTCATTCAAAAGAAAAGACAGCTTTTCATTGCATCTGAGACTGAAGAAGCCTTAAAGATAAAATGGCTGATTTGGAAGCACTTCTGATATCCTCTTAAGGAGTAGTTTAACTGATTTGGATTGCTTATAAGAAGATTTATTTCCCTGGGACCCATGAGACTATGAATTATTGGGGAGAAGGGGAGGCTTTTCAATAAAAAGAACCAAATAGTACTCTCAAGTCATTTTATTTTCTTTTACTCTTGTGCTTTTCTTCTAGAGTACAGATTTTGAGATTTGGAAGGGAGGCTAGATTCTCCTTGCTACCAAAGAGAAATATTCTGGAGAAACACGTGGTAGCTGCAACTATTTGCTCATATAGTGTGAAAAAAAAAAAAGTTAGATAGGTGTTGTCATATAGTGTAAAGATTATGGTATATTAATACAGGGGATCTGGACTTAAATCCTGGGTCCACCATTTATTAGTTATATGAATGGAGGCAACTCCATTCATGTCTCAGAGTCCCAGATTCCTTAATTATAAAAGATGGCCCTTGAGATCTCTTTTGATTCTAAATCAATGAATGAATTTTTCATTTAGAGTAGAGTAAATAAGAATCACAACTTTATAAAAGTTATGTTCCTTGAATACAGCCTTCTGTCAGAAAAGGGTAATTGTTGAGCAGTGCCAGTCTTGGAGGCTACCTGAAAAATAACCCCAAGTTAAAGATTATAAAACTCTAACTTAGAGTGAGAAAGGGGACTGCTAAGCAACATGCTTCTTGAAGAATGAAAATAATTACCCACATAGTTCACTAGCTGGAGGATTGGTAGTCAAATAATAAGAAATTAGAAATTGTGACCAAATGGACCAGCCTGAATGAGTTGACTAGTCAACCTAGCTTATTTACTTGCAACATTTTCCCAACACTTCAAATGCAAAATGAAAATTAATTTAAACATACAAAAAATTGAGGACCAGATATTCATTTACCCTAAGGTTTAAATAATATAATAGTTTGAAATTTTGCTCTTCACAAAAGTTAAATTTCAGCAAAATTCACACCTTAAAATCTAAAGGAATTAGCCTTTAATAAAATTCCAACCATTAGTTACGGCAGTGTTTTTTGAGCTATGGGATTTTGGGAATCACAGAAATTAACTAGTTACTTACTATTACCATACCCACAAAATCTTTCAAATAGATAGGGGACCACTGAATGCTGTAATAGCATAGCTGGGCTTATCCCTAATTAACTTAAATATTAATGTTTAATTATTGTAATTTTAATTATAAATTTAAATATTGTAATATAAATATATTACAAAGACAAATGCTAATAAAAATAACAATGACAAGAAAAAATAAAGGACGAAACAGTTACCATTCTGTAAATCTGTATGAAAAGATTCCATTCATAATTGACTGTTTTTCCCTTTAGCCACTTTTTTCATCTGAATGTTAACTTTAGTCTTGCTTGTTCCCATTACCTATCACAACATTATCATTATTCAGGATGAGAGTATAACTCAGTGCTCTTCAGTTGGAGATATGTTTTAGCTTCAACCTTATATGTGATGCTTTGGTGGTGGAGGTGGAGTTTTAAATTGTCCAGGCACTCAATATGAGGCAAATAGGAGTAGTTTTGTAGACTAGCAAAAGTTTAAATTAACAGGAGTTTAAATCTCTAGAATGCAACTTGCCATAGCTTTATTGCAGTTACTACAACCTAGAGGGCAATTTTTCTCAATAATGCAGATAAACTCCTGGGGACAAATAAGAACATTAGTTCCCACTCCACAAAGTTCTATCTATGTAAATCAATTTACCAATAATACTAGTGATTGGATCTGGCAGGAAGAAAAGCAGAAAGGAATTGTCAGATTGTAAGAATTTTAGTATAGGTGGATTCAGGACTAGTATTATCTAGTTTCATTAATAGAATCATCTGAAGTACAGAATTTCTTAAGTGCAATGTTTTGCTGAATTCTTTTTAACTAGACCTGTCACTTTAATTCCAGGACTTTGAAATGAAAGGTGAATAGGTTAATTTGAAAGAAATATAGACACGGGTGATTAAAAAAAATACTCTTATTGTAAAAAGAAGTTCAGAATTCTCAGATGTGGATTTGGGAAATATAGCAAGTACATTTTGTGCTTTACTATTAGATAGAGACTTCAGATATGAATCCTTGCCATCACAATTATTGTAGGCCAGATTAAATCCCAAATAAATTTACTAATTGATTTTTGTTACTATAGTTTTTATATGACTTTATTCTTGAGCTAACGCTGCAAAAAGCTGAGAAAGAAAAAAAAAATCTAAATATTAAATTACAAACTCCACAACCACCAAAGACAAGAAAACAAAATTATTTAAATCTTTCTACACTTAACTAACATTTATTGACCATATATTATATGAATGATACTGTGCTAAGAATTTAGGGACTATAACAAAATGAATGAAACATAGATTCTGTCTTCAATTAGCTTACAATGTAGTCTTGCAGAATTAATAAGAGTTCACTTACACAAATTCATATAAAGAAAAGTAAAATGTTAGTATACATAGAAGAGAACTGTCCCTTTGTGTATTGGCTATATTTCTATCCATCTTTAAGCCCACCAGCTGGTCCAATCCCTACCATAGATTAGACTCAAAATGCTAGCTCATATAGCCACAGTCTAACACTTTCAGTAGTGGACAGCACCTCATGACCAATGATGTTCCAGCTTAAATGATTTAATTCAACACAAAAGACATTTATTAAATACCTATCCTATTCATTTTTGTGAATTTGTTCTTGACTTTCATTACAATCATACCACCTTGCTTCTTTACTGATTAGAACTGGCTGTTATTCTCTATAGTTGATTGAGAGGTATGTGCTCAGCTGTGCTGATTAGAGAGTTAATACTGTTCCTATGAATCTGGACTTCTGCTTTGTGGTTGTCATTGTTTGTTCAATTTTCCCCCTGGAGTCTTCCTAAAAGGAGTGGAAAGAATTATAAATTTTTGCACTGGATGAAGACCAACCAATCCTCCTCCTCCTCCTCTTCCTCCTCCTCCTCTTCCTCCTCCTCCTCTTCCTCCTCCTCCTCCTCTTCTTCTTCCTTCTTCTTCTCCTCCTCCTTTTTTTTTTTTTTTTTTTTTTTGGCTGAGGCAATTGGAGTTAAGTGACTTGCCCAGGGTCACACAGTTAGGAAATGTTAAGTGTCTGATACCAGATTTGAACTCATGTCCTCCTGATTTCAGAGCTGGTGCTCTAACCATTATGCCACCTAGATGTCCCCAAACATTTCTTTCATTAAATAAATAATAATAATAATAGGAGGAGGTGAATTAAGACAGGAGGATTTTGACCTTATCTGTGATGTATTGTAGCTGTATTGGACAGAATAGAACAGAAGAAGTGAAAAAAAAAAAATTACTGGTCTGACTACTGAATTTAAATTTGATCCCAGTGATGGTTATTTTGATTTCAATATTTCCCCTTTTTATGAAGCTTTCTTTATTTTACACAGAGACTTTAATGTTAATTCTGAAGTTTTATGACTTGTTTTTTAATTTTCATCCTAAAAATTATAATAATATGTTGTCTTCATAGGTATACATGTTTAATTATGCTCATGATTTATCATTTGAAAATTTATTATGTGGCTATATATAATATTATTGAAATGGCATCATAAAGAACAGGATTTCAAAAGGCTCAGGAAATTCTACTACTGATGAGAGTTAGGAAAGGGGGGAACCCCTTTTGGGTCGGCACAAGGACATTCTAGTGTTGGTGCAGAATCCCCTATAAAGGAATTTACAGACCTGAAAACCTAGATTGATTTAAAAAAAAAAAAAAAAAAAAAAAGGTTTATTGTAGAGTTTGGAAGTAAGATTAAAAGGTAGGAAAACACCGGAGCCAGGGTGGCTCCAGTGGGCAGAAATCCTTGACATGACCAGCATAAGGATGCCATGTTTGGGACTTCTGCAAAATGTGGACTCCAAGGTTGCCCCTTTTATAATGGGGGCTCTTGGTGATCTTGAAGGTGGGTGGAGTCCCAGGCTCCTGGCAGGTTTTCAGCCAGAATGAGCATTGAATAGAATTCAATGGGTTTTCAGATAAGGAAGAAACTGTGGGGCTTGGGAAACCTGAGCAGATAGTGGGAGGCTGGGAAAGCCCAAGCCAGCTCAGATCCAGTGGGGGCTGGGAAAGCCCAGATATCTTTGGAATTCAAAAGGCTGCTTTTTGACCAGGATTTGTGAATCAAAAGATCCTAGCTTCTTCAGCCATGGGTCGGTTGGAAATCAGAAAGGAATCTTAAAGGGACCTCAACCTCCATCACTAAGACAGGAATGAAACTGCACAAAAGGGTCAATTTGGTCATACTTGAATACTACCTCATAGAAAGAAATGTATTAATTTTAATTTTAAAGAAAATAACTATAAAAATATGGTTAACACTTTCATTATGGAACCCAAGGTAAATTCAGAGAATTTCCAAAGCAAGAGGATTTTGTACAGCAAGTAGTACTATAGCTTTCTGATGACAGCTATATTTTATCATAAATCTTTTAGCAAAACATGCTATTGACCTTCATATTTGAGTTGTATTAGCACTCCCAGCTGCCTACAATGCACTAATTTCTTCTGTGGAAAATATTTTTATTTAAATTTGTATTTAATTAAAATCAGAAAGAATTGGCAGAAAGAGGTGAAGTATAAAAATACTTAGAGTGTAAAATAAATGAAAAACATCTATAGTAAAAGGTAATGCCTCACAAAGGCACACAAAGTAGTACACAAAGAATACTAGCTATTCTAAAATTGAATTCTTTGTGTGGCTTTAAAATATTCAAAATTATATGCAATAAAAATGGAAACTACCTGTAGGTCTGATAGCATGGATCTGAGTGATAGCCAACAAATACTTTGAACTGGAATCAACTGTTGCACACAATGTGTGGTAGTGCTTTAATCTTAAACCAGCTTGACTCCGATGCAGACTGCCCAGAAGCCAACTGGGCATTTTCCCAGTGACCTGTGGTATAATCAGAATATTTCTAGGGAGGAATAATGAAGTATTACCTTTAAAAGATTTTTTCTTTAGTGACTTTACTAATGAGGCAATTTGCCTGAACTGCTCTATAAAGCAAAATACTATTGCCTTTCTTTTTTGATCTTTCTATTCAAATTTATTGTTAACATATTTAGAGTTTTCCTGAACTAAATTTTATGATTAGACACCACTGTATTCAACTATTATAATTTTCATTATTTTCAGATTCAATTTACATAAAATAGTCTTGACAAGTAAATATTCCAAAACAAATATTTGCTTTTTAATTCATAACTACTCTCTCTTTATATAACAAAGATCTAAATGTTCTTTATTTTTTTCTTATGGAAGGGGACATATTTGTTTATTTTTCTAGTATTCAAGGGGGATACCCCTGCCATTTTAATGAAAAAGGTCTTCTAGAAATTTTGTAGAGAAAGAAAATAAATGGTAGATAATGGTATTTTGCTTGAATTTTAAAGCGTATGGTGAAATGTAATTTCACTAGCATAAGTAGCTCTCAATGATAAAAGCCTTCCACCAATACATATAAAACCTTTTTTACTTTCTTAGAAACTTATAGTTTTAAGATGATATCTTGGAGAACACTCAAAGATTCTCCCCCCTCATGATAATATTTAATCAATTAAAATGTTTCATGTAAACATAATAATGTCAATTCAACAATGAGATGAACCAAATCAGTTCCAATAGAGCAATAATGAACTGAACCAACTATACCCAGCAAAAGAACTCTAGGAGATGATTATGAACCACTACATAGAATTTCCAATCCCTCTAATTTTGTCTGCCTGCATTTTGGATTTCCTTCACAGGCTAATTGTACACTATTTCGAAGTCCAATTTTTTTTTTTTTTTTTTTGTATAGCAAAACAACTGTTTGGTCACATATACATATATTGTATTTAATTTATACTCTATCATATTTAACATGTATTGGTCAACCTGCCATCTGGGGGGGGGGGGAGGAGGGGAAAAATTAGAACAAAATGTTTGGCAATTGTCAATGTTGTAAAATTTACCCATGCATATATCTGGTAAATAAAAACTATTAAAATAAAAAAAAAAAACCTAATAATGATTGGTTAGGAATTTATGTGAGTATACATGTATCTAGAGTGGAGATCACTCCTTCAGTTCCTTATATATGATTTGAAGCCAGTCAAATTGTCTGTTCAATTTTCTTTCTATTTACACAACTGAGAAATAGCTGTGATTGAAACCTATCAGAGGCTTGTTTCTAAGGGGATACTAGCTGAAATTATATTAATTAACTAATAATCTCCATGTCTTAAAATTACATAAAAAGACTCCCTCTCTAAAAACAAATGTGAAAGAGGCCTGCTTCACCCTTTTGTAGAATAAAGAAAGCAATCTTTACAACAGCAACAGAAACAACTTCAAACCAGATACTAATTATTGTTGGGAATGAAAATGTAGTTTGACAATTCTAGACACTAAGTAATGCTATATCTGACTGCACCATTAATTTCCTTATTTTTGCATCTGCTGTCTCAAAGAATTATGGCCTGAGATTTTTGAGTGGATGTGAAAGCCAATGAGAGTCAGCTCATTATAGTTACAAAGAAAACTGCTTAGGAAGGAATACCCCAAATGGACCACTAAGCTCTTAAATTCTTTCCAGTTAAAAAAAAAAGACATTTGAGAACAAATTCTAGGAGAAAATTTTACATTAAGGAAGAAGGTTCATATAAATGTTAGCATTCTAATTAAGGTCTATATATAATATTAGGTTTAGAGTAATCTATTACATGTACATTAAAAATAAAAAGTAAAGCAAGAAAAATATAATAAGGTTTTTCTAAGGGAAATTTATTTTTAAATGTATTTTTCATTACATATTATTCTTTTTGTTGTTGTTGTTGTTGTTGAGGCAATTGGGGTTAAGTGACTTGCCAAGGATCACACAGCTAGGAAGTGTTATCAGGTCTTCCTGACTTCAGGGCTAGTGCTCTATAAACAATGCTACCAAGTTGCCCCCTTACATATGATTCTTAAATTCAGAAATCTATCATTTATTTTTTTTTAATTTTGATATCTCTATAGAATCTGTATTTTATCATCTGGAATCATGAGCACTTCACCTCCATATTTTTGAATTACATGTTCATAAATTTAGAGACTGTCAAATTTTTCTTTTTATTGATGAAAAAACAAAGATTCATAAATGTTTAACAACTTTGTCAGTGTTGCGTAGAGGTAGCATCAATATCCCAGATACACAAAAAGATGAGGCACACACTCCTGATATTTGCCTGACAACAACACTTCTTTTAGACAATAAATTATATTGTTATCTGCCACATACTATTGATTTAACTCCCACCACTTTTAAGTCTGCCTATATTTGTATTACTTTCCCAACATCCATTCCAAGCTCTCAGTTTTACTTCCATCCTTCTCCATTTCACCCATATCCCTATTTTCCATTGTGTCCTTTGAAACACTCATTAAATAATGAACACACTTGTCTTCATTTTGAACCTCTGTATTTCACATTCGTTGCATCTACAGTATCATTGATTTATGGCTTTGCTCAGATGGCACTATTTCTAGCCATTCTTGCTATCACTGACTGTCTCTTCAACAATTACTTCCAACTCAAATAATACCAGAAAGAGCCAGAATTATTCTTTTCCATTACAATTCTGATATTTTCTCTTTAGAACAGGAAATAATAAGAGAAAAGAATGCTAAAATATGAAGTAGCATATTATAAATAGAAATGAGAAATATTTTTAACAAAATAACAAAATAGAAAGCTTATTTCATTCAAAATTTAATCACTTTTTTAAAGAGAAAGGAAAAATATTGAAATTATAACAATACAAGAAACAAATTAAAGATCATTTTAGATTCTGATTTAAATCATACATGCATCAAATCTGCATGTATATTTAAGAATATTGATTGAAACATATATTTAGAATTAAAGATAGAATATTCTAACTGTAGTCACAATTATAATAATAATTGATGTAGTTATAAGCAAAATGTGAAGGAGCAATTGCCTTCTGAATTTATTTGCTATCTGCTCCATAAAAATATAGAAAGTGAGAATCTGATTAATATTTCTTTTAGATTTAGAATATTTGTGTTCTAGAATGGTCTAGAATAGTGGTTTTAGAGTTGTTTTCCCATTTTATAAGCAAATAAGCCAAATGTGACACAGGTTTCTATCACTCTTTTGTTTTTTTGGGGTTTTTTTGTTTGTTTGTTTTTCAGTTTCCCTCCCCTTAACTAAAAATTTGAGCCAAGAACCCAGGCCTTTGTTTTTAAATCCAACAATAGTTAACTTTGGCACCATAGACATTATATCAATTGTATTCTTTTAATTATTAAGAATGCTAAAAAGTAACAGATGAAAGGATATGGAAGAATCAAGGAATACAGAATGTAATATTCATGAGTTGTTTAAAAAAATGAAGCTAAATGAAAGAAATAAAACACATCTCTCTAAAATTATTATGGAGAAACTCTCCAAGTTAATAAAATCTAATTTTAAAAATTCCATGTAGAAGGGCTATGGATAATTTAACAAATAAGAGCATTCTCTGACAATGACATCCATCTGTACCATGTGTGAAGTGCAATTTGATGAGAAACAGTTTTCAGTACCTTCAAGATGATTTTATACAGAAAACAAAAATAAAACAACCAAAAAAAAAACACCCCAAAACTCAAAAACTTGATTTTACCCCAAGCTCTAATTCACAAGCAAAAATTCACATGTTGATAAGCAAAATGTCAATGTTTAATAAAATATTCTACTTTCTGAAGTCATTTGCTATCTGTTCCATTGGAAAAAAAAAACAGAAAATGAGAATATGATTAATATTTCTTTGAGATTTAGAATATATGCTCATTTTTGGAAACAGATTTCAGCCTCCATGGCATTCCTACTATAATGTCTTGTTATGACATGAAGTTGACCCTGAGTTATTAAAAGTAATGCCAATAGGACATAAATTCTGGCAGGTTCTACCTATTTGGAAAATGTCCAGGCTCAGCAAAGGAGTGTGTGGTTGTTCCTCTAAGGCCAGATTTTTAAAAGTAAGAAAGGTTTATCACAAGAAGGACAGCTACGAGGTTAACAGAGCCAAAGTTAGTAATTTTGGCACCTAGAGATAGCAATAGGAAATGTCTTAAAATCAAGCTTAGAGTTCCCTGGATAGTGATAGAGAATGGAACTGTGATTTCATTGGGATAGGAAATTTCCAGGTAAAGAAACCTCATGAAGTTCAGGAATTTCTCTGAAACTTATAAATTTAGGTGTTTAGGATACAGAGGTTGAATGACATATGTCATACTGTATGTGGCAGAAGTGAGATTTTTTTTATTTTAACACTGTCTTTCTTTTGTAATTTTTAATTATAGTTATTTTTCAATTTTTTAAATATATACATCGATAATTTTCATCATTCACCCCAATAAAACCTTGTGTTCATATTTTTCCCTGTCTTCCCTACCCCTCTGCCTCAGTCAGCAAGTGATCCAATATGTTTAAACATGTGCAATTTCTCTATACCTATTTCCACAAATATCATGATGCTCCACAAAAATCAAATCAAAAGGGAAAAAATGATAAAGAAAACAAAATGCAAGCAAATAACAAAAAGGTGAAAATATTATGTTATGGTGCATATTCAATTACCATCATCCTCTCTCTGGGTGCAGATGGTTTTCTTTATTTCAAGACCACTGGAAATGGTCTGAATTATCTCATTGTTGATGAGAGCATGTCCATAAGAATTGATCATCATATAGGCTTATTGTTGCTGTGCACAATGATTTTCTGCTTCTGCTCATTTCACTTAGCATTATTTCAGGTAAGTCTCTCCAGGCCTCTCTGAAATCATCCTGCTGGTCGTTTCTTATTGAACAATAATATCCCATAACATTCATATACCATAATTTATTCAGCCATTCTCCAGCTGATGGGCATCCACTTACTTTCCAGTTTCTTGCTACTACGAAAAGGGCTGCCACAAACTTTTTGCACATGTGGGTCTTTTTCCCGCATTTAAGATCTGTAATGTTCTTCTCTAAAATATATTGTTCTCTGGGAGCAGGTTTCTTGGGGGGCTTCTGGGAGCAGCCTTAGTTTTAGTTCAGTAATAATCACCTCAAATGCAGCCAGGAGTTAAAGTCCAAATCTTTTATTGTCTCCTTCAAAATATCCCAGTTAGCTTTCTTAGAGGCCTATCTCTCTCCTTGGTTCCTAGAGCTCTTGCTGCTAGTCTTTTGTCTCTGTCAATTTCAGCCTCTGGTCTTCCTAATGTCTCCAGGCAGCACAAAGGTAGAAGTTGGAATGAATCTGACTCTGCTTCTGAGAGTGGGCTTGTGGGCTTCTGTGTCTGGTCCTGAGAGCTTCTTGTTTATATGCTGTGCACTGAGTATACTCCAATCATTACATCACTAGGAAACCATTATTTGTTGTAATATTACATCAATGCTAAATTAGATTTAACCATTGTCTTCTCAATTCCACTTTATACCTTGTTTCAAGTTCTGGCCCTCAACATCTCCTTGTGGGATCAGATCAATCATACTGAACCATGCTAAATTAAATAATTATTGTCTTAGTACCTTGTAAGAATCTTTGAGATATAAGCCTAGTAGAAACACTGCTGGATCAAAGGATATGCAAACTTTGATAGCCCTTTGGGCATAGTTCCAAAAGGCTCTCTAGAATGATTGCATCAGTTCACAACTCTACCAACAATATATTAATGTCCCAGTTTTCTCACATTAACTCCAACATTCATCATTAATTTTTCCTATAATCTTAGCCAATAGGAGAGCTGTGTAGTGGTATCTCAGAATTGTGTTAATTTGCATTTCTCTGATCAGTAATGATTTAGAGTACATTTTCATATGACTAGAAATGGTTTTATTTCTTCATCTGAAAATTGCTTGTCCATATCCCTTGATCATTTATCAATTTAAGAATGCTTGAACTCATAAATTTGAGTCAATTCCCTATGTATTTTAGAAATGAGGCCTTTATTAGAAGCCTTGAATGTTAAAAAAATAAAATAAAATAAAATCTTTGTTGCTTCCCTTCTAATTTTATCTGCATTGGTTTTGTTTGAACAAAAACTTTTTTAACTTGATATAATCAAAATTATCCATTTTGCATTCAGTAATATACTCAAAAAGAACTTGAGTTCTTCTTTTGCCATGAATTTCTTTCTTCTCCACAGATCTGAGAGATAAACTATCCCTTGTTCTTCTAGTTTATTTATAATATCGTGCTTTATGTCTATATCATGAACCCATTTTGTTCTTATCTTGGTAGAGAGTGTTAGGTGTGGATCAGTGCTTAGTCTCTGCCATACTTATTTCCATTTTTGCAGCAGTTTTTGTCAAATAGTGAGTTTTTATGCCAAAATCTGGGATCTTTGGGTTTGTAAAAACACTAGATTACTCTAATTATTGACTATTTTTTCCTGTGAACCTAACCTATTCCACTAATTGACTATTCTATTTCTTAGCCAGTACCAAATAGTTTTGCTGACTGCTGCTTTATAATATAGTTTTATGTCTGGTACAGCTGGGCCACCTTTATTTTTATTTTGTTTCATTAAGTCTCTTTCTTGACCTTTGGTTCTTCCAGATGAATTTTGTTATTATTTTTTTCTAGCTCTATGAAGAAATTTCTTGGGAGGTTGATTGGTATGGCACTGAATAACTAAATTAATTTAGATAGTATTGTCATTTTTATTATATTAGCTTAGCTTTTCCATAAGCACTTGATATTTTTCTAAGAGATTAAATTTGACTTTATTTGTGTGAAAATATTTTGGTAATTGTGTTCATATAGTTCTTGATTTTCCCTTGGCAAATAGACTTCCAAATATTTTATATTATCTAGAGTTATTATATCTCTTGCTGCTGGGTTTTGTTAGAAATATATAAAAATGCTGATAATTTACATGGATTTATTTTGTATCCTGAAACTTTGTTAAAGTTGTGAATTGTTTCTAGAAGTTTTTTTTTTTTTTTTAAATTGGTTCTCTAAGTATACCATCATATTAACTGCAAAGAGTGATAATTTGGTTTCCTTGTTACCTATTCTCTTTTTTTTTTTTTTTTTTTCCTGAGGCTGGGGTTAAGTGACTTGCCCAGGGTCATACAGCTAGGAAGTTTTAAGTGTCTGAGACCAGATTTGAACTTGGGTCCTCCTGAATTCAAGGCTGGTGCTCTATCCACTGTGCCACCTAGCTGCCCCCTGTTACCTATTCTCATTCCTTTAATCTTTTTTTCTCTTTTATTGCCAAAGCTAACATTTCTAATACATTATTGAATAGTAATGGTGATATTAGGCAACCTTGTTTCACTCCTGATCTTACTGGGAGTGATTCTAGTTCACCTCTATTACATCTGATGTTTACTGATGGTTTTAAATAGATGCTATTGATCATTTTAAGGAAAAATCCATTTATTCCTATACCCTCTAGTGTTTTTAATAGGAAAGAGTTGGATTTTGTCAAATTTTTATGTGTCTTTATTGAGAAAATTATATGACTTGCTAGTTGGTTATTGATATAGTCAATTATGTTAATGGTTTCCTAATATTGAACCATCCCTGTATTCCTGGTATAAATCTTACTTGTTCATGGTGTATTATCTTGAGGATAACTTTCTGTAATCAGAGGTGAGAATTTAAACTAGATTTTTTTCTGAATAAAGCAGGCTCTCCATCGCCTATACTCTTTTTATTGCAAAAATAATCCTAAAGGTCATAGGATCATACTTTTAGAGCTGAGAGAGACCTTAGTTCAAATTTCTTATTTTCCAGATAAGAAACTCAATAGCAGGAATGTTAAATGAAATTTATAGGATAATATGATTAATTATTTTGAGTGGTTAGATTTGAACCCAGGTTTTCCTTTTTTCTTTTTTTTTTTTTTTTTTTTTTTTTTTTTACTATTATTGCTTTTTATTAACAAAACATATGCATGGGTAATTTCTCTACATTGATCCTTGCAAAAAAGAATTTGTTCCAACTTTTCTCTTCCTTCCCTCCCCTAGATGGCAGGTAGTCCCATACATATTAAATATATTAAAGTATATGTTAAATACAATATATGTATACATATTTATACAGTTGTCTTGCTGCACAAGAATAATTGGATTTAGAAACAAGGAAAAAAATAACCGAATTCAGGTTTTCTTGATATTATCTCTAGAGTTCTATTCAGTTATTTATGCTCATTCTCAACTGTCCAAATAATTAAGACAAATTGAATTGAGCATCAGCTAAATATTTTATTACAATGGCTCCCATACTGCTTGTGATAACCTATTATTACACATTTATGTCCTCTAAATTTTCATGCTCCTGCACTTGGTGTTCCATAGCCTAGTTTTGATTCTACCATGTAATAAGTTATTTTCAGTAAAGTAAGCCATGTTAGAAATTTTCCAATGGATGTAATGATAACTCCATATTTAAAAATAATTCTTCTTAAAGTATTAAAACAGAATATTATTCATATTTAGCAAACACTTATTTAAGATATACTATTACTATTGTGCTCTAGAGAGTATTACTTCCTGATTCTGGTTTTTAATAATTTCATGACATTAAGGACTTTCTTAACCTATCTGGACCTCAGCATCCTCATTATAAAATTGTCTAAGTTTTAACTTCCAAGCTTTAATATATTAATTAATTAATATATTTTTAGGATTTGGAAACTCCTATTTAAAATAAAATGAACTAAGCAGTCCTTAACACCAATACTGTGAACTAAAAAAAAATTACATGTCATTCTTGTAATTGTTTAAAGTAGGCTGGAGGTTAACACAAATCAAGTGTAAAGAAACACCTGTCTATCAGAATGATAAAATGGCTTTTATTTTTTCTAACTACAGTTAATTTTAATTGAATCAGAATTAGTATTGATGTTGGCTATTTTCCTGTCTGTCCATCAAAAGAAGAAAATCTCTGTGTCTACAACTGAACCTAACAAATAGGTGAGGCCTCTGACCTTGCCAAATGACATCTCTGTCTACCATTTGCCATATGATCTGAGGTTGTCAGCAAACAGATGTCTCCTTTCACCTAAGGCATATAAGTAGTTACTAGGCCAGATGTTGCTATGATATTTGATAAAAGTATAGAAAGTGATGATAATGTTATTTGTATATCCATCCAATCCAAGAATATCAGACCTAAAAATGTGTGTTCCTAGTTAATTTGTTAATGTCTATTTTTAAATGCTTTTAGTTAAGTGTAATTTCCTATGCCAAACATGATTTTTTTTCTTTAAAAGTGCTTTCTAAGATGAATTAGACTTATCTTTGCCTTGAAAATGTCTCTATTTTTTATCTGAATGTTGTTATCTTTTATGGCTATCATATAGCTTATAATATTGCTAGTCTTTTTAAAACTAAATGTATCCTAATCATCTATCTTGGAGCATGTGGTAGCTTGAAGACTCTCTTGTCAAGTATTTATTTCTAAAAGGGAAGTATTAGTCTGCTTAAGACTAGAAAAGAGATTGCAATGTGCTGAACAGAACTTAGATCTAAGTCAATAAAGTTTTGGTTTTAGTATATGAGATCCAGCTCAACAGGTTGTTATCAGACTTTGCATGAGGTGGGGGGAGATAAAAGAGACAGATACAGACAGAGAGACACACAGACAGACAGACACAAAGAGAGAGACAGAGAAAGAGAAAGACAGAGAATGAGAAAGAGATATAGAAAAAGAGACACACAGAGAGAGAGACAAAAACAGAGACAGAGAGACAGAGACAGAGAGACAGAGAGGAATGGAGGGAGGAAAAGAGAGTCTCTTATTAAGAAATGAAAGGCTCACTTTTTTTCAGCATGAATATCTTCCTCATACTCCCTACTCTAGTTCATGAATGGACACCCCATTTGGTTAAATGGATTTTTTAAATGTCTTAATGATTGTGCTATTATCTAATGTACTGGAAAGCTATACTAGTCATTAAAATACTAAGTGTACTGACTGCACTTACTTTTTAGAGTAATGGAAGTTTTGTCTATCATAGAATTAAGGGATTAGGCCCGAATTATAAATGTTAGAGTATTTTCTTTCTCCCTAAAATACGGAAAATGACTTATGCTATTCCTATTCTGAATCAACTGCTATTAAATTCTTTATTACATTTGTGAAAATAGTTTGAATTGATCTTGGGGAAATTGGCCAGACTAACTATGCTAAGAAATAGCAACTTCTGTTTCTATTTCTTTTACTACTCCTCAGTAGATAGAAACCAGCATTCTTTGAAAGTAGAAATGTCTTGGAGCCACAAAGGGAAAGTTCTAGAGGATATTTCATGGGAACAATGGCAAAAAGTCTTCTTTTTCTCAATTGTCTCTGTGTTGTTATATCCACTGGAGAGGAGAGAAAAAGAGAAATCAGCTGTTGATAATAATAAAAAAAGAGCAAATTATTAACTCTCAGCAGCTTCAAAGAGAGCATTCAAATATTCTTGAAGTGGCAACTATGATCTCTCTGGTGCCAATGTAAGAGGAGGAAAAGAGAAAGTATCATAAGTTTTGGGTTTACTTTTATGTATGTATATATATATATATACACATATATATGTATATATATATATGTATATACACATACACACACACACACACACACACACACACACATATATATATATATATGTATGTATGTATATATGTATGTATATATGTATTATTTCCAGAAGAATATATAGACATTGAATCTCAGATTTGGTAAAAAACAAAGATCAAGTAGTTAAAGTGTCTTGGAGCCTAAGTCTGTTTTTAATAACCTTAATACATTGCTGTCCATACTGCTTGAATAACCCCATATATGAGTAATTCATTAAAAAAAACCTAAATTTTTATATAGCTCTAATTGTTTGGAAGTTTTTCCTTATGTTGATCCCAAATCTGCCTCAATGTAACTGCAACTATAATTCCCAATTTTGCCCTCTAGAGTCAAGAGAATAAATCTAATCCCTCTTTTACTGGCCAGTCCTTAAAATTGTAACACATAGTGAAAATGTCCTCTTTTATTCCCTCAAGACTTAACTATTTCAGAGCAGTTTCTTCCTGAGAAAATATCAATTCTTTCTAAATCAAATTGTTATCTTCTTTCATTATAGATTTCTATAGGTCTTCCCTACATATTCATTTTGTTTAGATCTGAATTTACTGCAAACACTTTCAAATAACAGAATGATCTAAAATCATTTATATTTTAAATTATATTAAATTGCATATAATATTTTTTTCAATTTTGAGCACCAAATTATTTTCTTCCCTCCTATTTATTTCTCTCCTCTTCATGAGAAGGCAAGCCGTTTGATATTGATTATACATATAAAGTCATGCAAAATATATTTCCATATTATCTATAATATCTTTTTTAAAAATATAAGAATTTCTATGTTACTTCTGGTGAATGAATTTTTGAGAAAGTTCCTTTTAAAGAATACATGACAGTAAGAGAATAAAAAGTAATTTAAACTTAACTGATGAGGATTAAATGTATAATTTTATGATTATGTTTAGCATTCTATATCTTCTCTGAGTAAAAGAAGAGGCTATATATTTCTAATCTGATACCACAGAATACTATGGGAAAATATGAAGCAAAATAAACATCTATCAATAAAATCCATTGTGTGCAATAACAGATAAAATTTGATGATATAATTTTCCAAATAGAAACATTTGGCATTCATTTTAGTTTAATGTCTTAAATCTGTTAGGCAGTGAACAGTTTAGTTGTATTGAAAAGCAATACTGTTCTGGTAGAGCTTGTCAATGTGTTGGAAACTTAAGAAAAACTAAAAAAGAAAATAGGAAGAAAATCCTCATGCATGTTGTTAGAAATGGCATTTTTAAGTTAAAGTGAGATTTATACAAGGCATGCACATTCATAGTGCCATCAAATGTTTTTCTTGAATCTTTGGCCAAGATCATTAAGAATGAAATCTAATTAGACTCAAATTGACTATACATTGCGATGCTAAAGAATCCTATGGAACTCTGATTTTAAAAGTGGGAAAATAATGGTTAATACAAATTTTCCTGGAAGCAAATTTCTTCTCTTCAACATGGTGTTAATCCTTACAACAACAACAACAAAAAGACATTTGAAAGTTGTACTCTGTGTGTATGTATACACAAACACACACACATACATATATATATATATATATATATACATATATATATATATACATATATATATACATATATATATATATACACATATATACACATATGTGTTCAGAGACATACAGGAAGACAAACATAGAAATATATATTCCACATATGTTCATGTATGCATGCATACAGGCATATCTATATAAATGATGACCCTCAAAGATTGACACTAATTACATGGCTTTTATGATAGTACATGCCCAATTCTAAAATTCATTTGTTGTCTCTTAAGGGCTAGATTCTACATGACCCTTAATAAAACAACTATGGAAAAAATTCTAATGGAATGGAAAGAAGGATTAATGGTCCAGAAGCAGCAAGAAAATATACATTATATGGAAGGAAAAGAAAAAAAATGTTTCATATCATTTTTTGTTATTTAGAAGTAATGGTAAAAACTAACAGAAAAAATCTTACCAGATGGCAAGCCATCTTAATCAAGCAAATTAAGGGATCATACATTTTAAAAAATAAAGTAGTGGGTTATTTGACATGCACTGTAATTACATTGGACATATTGCTTTCAATAAACGTTAAAGGACAAATTAACATTAGTTGTGCCAACTACATTTCTAAATCTGTTTTTCAAGCTTATAATTAAAATTCTAAATTATTACTGCAACAAATTAGCAGTTTTAATGTGATTCAAACATTCTAATCATCAGCATTTGGTGGTGGTTGTTTTTTTAATGGACTTTTTAATGCAACTTAAAACAATATTCACCTCACTAAATACCAGACACTGACAATCTTTTTTATCACTGCTGTGAAAAGGAACTGTATGAAACAAGAAGCTATATTTCCCACTTTTTCCTCAATCAGTGAGAGGTCATTTCATGTATTACCTCCACTGCTCTTTTACCTAGTTTAACAATGCTCTAAAATTGTAAAGTAGTAAAAAGGCAGGATAATTTTAAAAGAGAACCCATTGCTCTTTGTTTATTATTTGAAGAGGATCTCATCCACAATTACCAATATACATCTTACTTTCCTCAACTGGAGATTCAGTTCTCAATCTACAATACTGTGATTCCTTGACTTTTTGCTAACATTCACTATAATTTCCTATTCTGTCCTGCTCTGCCTACTCCTAACTTCTTTTTCTTTTAAAAATTCTCATCCCATCCTATTTTGTCTATTTCATAGTTTCCTCATGTGCAAGTACTTTCTTTTCCTCCCAGTTACAAGTAAAAACAGATATGGTCTTTAAAATATAAGCTTGGTAAAATTCTACCTGCTTCTGACAGCTTCATCCAGCTGGCTTTTATTATTCTAGTTACACCTTTGAGTAGTTGTATCCATTTTGTGTCTTTCCATTAAAAATACTCATGGTTTTTAGCTAGCAAACAAGTCATCATTCTATGATCTTATATCTCCATCCCCAATCCTGATCCCAGAATAAACAAGTAATTGTGTAAGGAAATACCCCAGACTATCGAAAACTGATTTCCTAGGGCTTATATGAAAGGAAAAGAAATAAACAGTCTAGATAAAATCTGAAATAGATACAGATGTCCAGAAGGTAGCAAATTGGCCCTCTAAAATTGCCCAGGCAATCTCATCTGTTACTGATAATGATTATTTATCGTTTATAATAATAATTATTGTAATCTTTAAAGAAAACAAAGTGAGTTACAAGAGTGTTACAAATACATTAAGAATTTTAAAAAATAAGATAATTCCTTAAATTATCAAAGGGGAAATAAAACATGATTAAGTATGTGCCATCTCCTTTTCCAAGCAAAAGTTAATTCATTTTATGAAAAACTAAGGTTGAAATTAAATTAACACAAAAGCACTAATTTTTTTGACTATCAAAATTTATAAATGTAGATTTTATATATGTATATATAAATATACATATGGATATGAATTATGAATATATGTGTAGTATGGACCTATAATTTAGATACACATACTTTTATATATGCATACATACATGTACATTCATCCCTATAAACATTCTTATGTATATGCAAATGTATAAATATATATATATAAATAAATATATATATATACATATTTTCACTGAACTAAACATTTTCCAGGTACTACATATACATAATCCAGTTTACATATATATAGATATATGTACATCTATCTATCTATCTATCTATATATATATATATATATATATATATGTGTGTATATATATATATATATACATATATATATATATATATATATATATATGTATATATATATATATATGGGTACACACACATATGCATTTGTGTTTATATATACATAAAATATAAGGGATTCATTTTTTCTCGAAACTGTCATTAACTTTCCATCTCTCCTTCATCCCCACACACATAATGGTATTCTACATGTAACTTCCATAAGAAAACATTGAGAAAAAGAGTCAATTGATTAGTTTGACCTATCCAACTGAATATAAATCTTCATCCAAATCAGACATTTAAAAAGCCTGGAAAGATGAAGCAGCCATTCTGATAGTCATCAGGAGCATAAAATTAATGCAATTTCTAGGACCTATTTAAGACCTTAAGAAAGCAGTCTTATGATTGGTCCATTTAGGGCCCAGGGGATTGCTATAAGATAAAGCAGGAAGTATATATTGAGGGGTGCTTTTCAGTGTTTGAGTGCTTTTGAGTGTTTGAGAGTTGGTGAGTTATTTTACTATAAGAGAAAGATTTCAGGAACAATTCAGGAGGATTCATCTTAAATTCAATGAGAAATATGATGGTAGAACCTTGTAAAGCATAAATAAAAATTAGAAGATCGAATAAGTATTCATGCATGTGAGCAAAATAATATATACAGTTTGTGTTTCTTAGACGTTTTAGTCTGTGACATCTTATTGATCCATTATAATTGAAAGTTATATAAACATGCTAAGTTGAGCTCAACTGTGTTCTTCCTGCCTTCTGCTATATTTTGTGTTTACAAGCAGAGAAAAGTAAGTCTGACACTGTTAATAAGATTTGACCTTTTACCACTTATCTGAAACAGGCATTTTCTGAGATCTTCCTGGTCTGTTTTGGGAAGCGAGTATTGTGAGATATACAGGAAGTACGTGGTTAGGACAATGTCAAAACTGGTATCTGAAACTGTATTAACTGCCCAATGTCTCCCCATGCAGCCATATATAGATCTAGTCAAATGTCTTTTTTTGTTTACTTAATCACATCTTCCAGTAGAAATAAATAAGTGATTTCTTAAGGAAATATGTTAGAAAAAACAAGCCTCTCTTCTATATCCCTCTACCTAATGTTTCTTTTTATTACCACATCTTCACTTGTAAGATATTTAATGACCAAAATCACCTCATTTCTAATCATTTCCATGTATTATTTTCTTCTGGTGTTAGAAAAAGGATGATTCAAACTAACTCTATAAATGCTGATGAATTATCTCTTTGTTTACACTTCTTCTGTACTTAAGGAGGTTGTTTGTTCTACATTATAATAAGTTTGTTTTACTTCTTTTAGTCTAACATGTATATATATGTCTTAGTATCCTAACTAGATTCTAAGTAATTGGAAGACAGATTCTGTGCATTCAGTTTATTTTGTGCATGTAGTAATCATACCACTGATGCAATGTAAATTAGAGAAAAACCAGGTTCATCTAAATATATACTAAAAGAAGGACAATGTGTAAAGTGAATCAAGTATAAAAATAAAGTCTCCTTCTTGTACACCTGGCATTTTCCCCTTCATTCTGCCCTTTCTTCCTAGCACTCTACCTGTCAGACTTCTGCTATGAAGATTATATGTTTCCAATGTATTTTCCACATTTCGCATACAACTAATGAATTATAGGACTGAGTAGTCCAAATGAATTCAGCAAACAGAAATATAGGTGGAAAGATACAAGGATAGATTGAAAGATAAAATAATAATTTTTTTAAATTAATCTCAAAACCATCCAAATAAATTAAAATCAAAGGGACCTCAATCCAACCATCTCATTTCAAAGATGAGAAACCTGAGATACTGAGATACTTTTCCTTTTCTACTTAGTGAAATTAATCCCAAGTCTTCCTAAATTGAAGTCATATCTTACAAATGCCTCAGAAGAAGCCTCAGAGAAAAATAGTATTATAGGTGTCCTTTTTTAAAAAAGGTGAACTTATTTTCTGCTTTTATTGCAATATAGATGTTCTTATTATGAATTGGGAAACTCTTTTGTTGTTTCAGGGATCAGTTTGCAGGATGTGTTTAAAGGATGACCTTTTTAATTGTTTGACTGGGTTCCCTTCTATTACACAAACTGAGGATTCTTGGGGAGACATAGCAGTAGTCTCTGAGGAAAGATGCTGAAATAGTACCTGACTATTAATTGTATTCACTAGCATTTTAAAACATACCACCTATTTCACTGAGTGATTCATGAAAAATTGAATATTCCTGCAGAATTTCAATTGAATGATCAACATTGGCCTCAGAATATAACTAAGTAAAATACATACTTGAAAAGTAGTAAGATAATCAGTCTTTACCACCACCATAAATTTACCCACTGTAGTTAGAAATAAATTTCTGGAGCAAAATAAAAATATCTTCCTTAGTCAAAGCTCTGTACTCTATTTGTCATGCTTCCCAGGTTAATTCTCACAACTGTCTCTAAGAAATTTCAAAAATTACCATGTAATTGCAGATTACTCAAAAATCTATACTTTTACCATAGACTTATTTCCCTAAATTCAGTCATAGCTCCAACTCACTTCAGTATATCAACTCTACTTTAATTTCCAATCAGCATCTTAAACTCATCATTCAAACTGACTTTATACTATTACCTTTAAATATCTTTCTTCTAACTTGGTTATTTCTATTTGTGCTTCCAACCTAAATTATTCACCTTAATTTGAAATGTTTATATCATTTTTGATGTCCCAAATCAAATCTATGTCCCCTCCCATATCCAAATAGGCAAAAGTTGCTTTGATTCTCATTTCATATCTAAACTCTTCCTTTCAATTTGTTCCGTTGTCATTACAATACTATAAACCTTTCTTAGAACCCATGTTAAAAAAATTAGTAGCATTCTAATAAGTACTTACTTTCCTGATGCTTATGAAAGAGTTTCACAAAGATTTTTAGTAATTGTGATAATACTAAAATTTATAGTGAAAATTTGCAAGACAAACATAAAGCCAATACATAATTCTATAAACATACTGAAATGTCCTTAGTGAAACTGCATAAACTAAATTGGTGGTACATTAAAACATGTTGGATAATATAACAATGACTTTTTTTTTATTTTCAACCAAAATATTTATTAAAAATCTAAATGCCTTAATAATTTAATTACAGTTTAGAGAGTTGAGCTCCTTTTATAGATTTTTTTTTGATTTTTGCTTTTATCATTTACTTAAGCTGACAGAAAAATAAAATTAATTTAAACATAAACCAAACATATTATAAAATAATTCTAGTTTTATCTGTTTTTTCTGTTTGTTCCTTATATTAAACTAATGTATAGATTAAAAATAACAGGGATTTATTGTAATCAGATTAGGAACGCTGCATTTTTCTGTCTATATTCTTGCCAACTACAAGAGAAATAGATTTCTTTTTTTAAAAATCATTTATTATATATTACCAGATTCTTCCATTGTAATCCCTTTTTCTCCTTAATTGTCTAAGTACTATTCTTCATTTAAGCATATTTTCATTTAAGTCTTATTTCTGTAGTGACCCTACCTGACATAGGTCAAAGTCATAGGTCATATCATTTATTGTCTATAAAACTCACTTAGGCATTTAAAGTCTTTCAAATTTCAGTTTCAATTTAGATTTCTAAGCTTATTTCACTTTATTATTTTTTCACACTGTATATTCCATCCTTCCTCAATTTCTTTTCCCTTGTCTTCATGTTCCATCTACCACCTATTTTATTTTTTTGCTAACTTGTGCCCTTCATACTTATATTTTGCTTTCTTCTTACTTCTGACTCCTCATAACTATATATTCCTTCAATAGTTAACTTGTACTAGCTCCTTCAAGAAAATATTTCTGATTTCCCCTACATGTTAATGTTTTGTTGTTGTCTTTGTTTTTCATATTTAAATGATATTTCAATTTAGATTTCTAAGCTTATTTCACTTTATTATTTTTTCACACTGTATATTCCATCCTTCCTTGTAAGGATACGGTTCCCACAAAACAAGAGAAGAGAATTGTAAGGGCCCTTTAAATGGGCAGACACGGTGCATTGGGAGATTGAGGCCCAGAAGTAATTTCTGTGGATATTAGGACTGCCTTGTAGGTGGGATCTTGGCCACGATGAGATAGCTTCGTAATGGGTGACTCTCTCGCTGATTGGCTGTGTGTGTGACCTCACAGGCCCTTTATAAGCCCACTGCAGGCAGCAGTCGCTCTCTTTAACCTGGTGTTCTTCACCCTGGCTCCCTAGCCTGGGTGGCCAAGCCAAGATGGGTAGCCAAAAGAGGTAAGGATTTTGGTAGTAAACACATGGGTGGGTCTTCTGACCAGGTGTTCACTTGGGAACCAACAAGTTAGGGCATCAGTCAGGGCATTATGTGAGTAGGTATAATAAAGGCTTTTAAGATTCCATGTGGCTGTTCTTGAGTGCGCTACCAATAATTAAACTATAGATTCAAGAGATCGTGGCCAGAGACCTTTGAAGGCCTCAGAGGAAGCGAGCCAGGTAGAGTTCACACTGCAAAGGAGAGTGGTCAAAGGTACTCTGTTGGGCCTACAGCAGACTAGTAATTGTAACTGCCAGGAGGGCACGTTACACTTCCTCAATTTCTTTTCCCTTGTCTTCATGTCCCATCTACCACCTATTTTTTTTTTTTTTTTGCTAACTTGTGCCCTTCATACTTATATTTTGCTTTCTTCTTACTTCTGACTCCTCATAACTACATATTCCTTAAATAGTTAACTTGTACTAGCTCCTTCAAGAAGATATTTCTGATTTCTCCTACATGTTAATGTTTTGTTACTGTCTTTGTTTTTCATATTTAAATGATATGATCTTTGTTAATCTATCAAAACTACTTTGTTCCCTTTCATGGGAAGACAAGGACTGTTTTGTTTTTATTGTTGTTTCTGTTTTTGTTATTGTTTCAATTTCTTGCACATAGAACAGTTTCTTTCCCTAGTAGTTACTTATGTTATTGCCACAGTGTATGTAAAGACAGGTCTGGACTCAGGAAGACCTGAGTTCAAATATAGCCTTAGACACTGTGTGACTGTAGAAAAACCTTTGTCCATATTTGTCTGAGATTCCTCATCCATAAAATGGAATTAGTAATAGAACTTAACATGAATGATTCTTCAAATTATCAAATGAGATAAGATTTATAAAGCCTTAGCAGAATTCCTGGGACATAATAGGAGCTATATACATGTTGGTTTTTGTTATAAAAGTATAAAATAAAATTATCACATGATTCCTTATATAATTTGAATTTTGAAGCATATGTCCTATTATATGTATCTTTGAGCTTCCAGTTCCTACTGCATTATTACAATAAGAGAAACCTGACAATTTTCCTTGGGCATAGAGAAGTAGTAATGGCTGCTAGTGACTTAAATGAGGGCAAAGATTTATCTTTCAAAGTGAAGCTATGTATAGGGAACATATAAAATATACAAAAGTGGAGTATATGAGGAGAAAGTAGATTGAGTTAGAATTTATATTTTGGAGGGATGTTATATTGGATCAATATATTACAGTTATACACACACACACAACTGTATGTCTATATAGATATATTAATCTACATCTATATATCTATCTTTGTATACAAGAAGAGTAATCAAGAAAGTTAAATCAAATTTTTTGTTGTTTTTATTAATAGTATTTTTTCCAGTTGCATGTAAAGATAGTTTTCCACATTCATTTTTGTAAGATTTTGAGTTCTACATTTTTCTCCCTCCTCTCCCCCCAAGAGAACAAGAAATCGGATCTGTTTGTACATGTATAATCATGTGAAACATATTTCTAGATTATTCATATTGTGAATGAATAATTGGAACAAAAAAGAAGAATAATAATGTGTGGTACGGAAATGGTGAGGGAACACCATTTAATAAAAAAAAGCTGGAGAGAGCTCTAGAGAAAAGCAAAGTTTATTGTACATTCTCGCGAGAAGGGCGTCCCACTCTTCGAGTAGACTATCGAAGAGAGGAAGCACCTCCTGTGGGCAGGACAGCACCTTTAATCCCTAATGCAAAACGCCCCCTCCCACCACTGACCCTCATCCTCATTGGCTGAGAGGCTTACATTCTAATCGCGAGATCTACCCATGAAATTGAACTTGACCAATAAGTACATAGTTGCCCATATTTGGATGAAATAGGGAGATGTCATAGGAGGGGAAGGCAATGCCCTTTGCTCGAACTTCAGAGTCCTTCAGGCCTACTCGAACTCTGAAGTAGATGAAGCCTTACTCGATTTTCACAACTGTCTTGAAAGATCTCACCTCATCTCATTCAATAAGAAAAAAATGAAAATAATATGTTTTAATCTTCATTCAGACTCCATAGTTTGTTTTTTCTGGAAGTGGATGATGTTTTCCATCATGAAGATTTTAGAATTGTCTTGGGTCATTTTCATGTATTGTTAAGAAAAAAATAAGTCCATCATCAATGTTACTTTACTGGAACAATATTCTCTTATTTCTGCTCACTTCACTCAGCATCAGTTAATGTAAGTCTTTCCAGGGTTTTGAAATCTGACTAAATATTTATTACAGCATAATAGTGTTTCATTATATTTATATATCACAACTTATTCAATCATTCCCCAATTGATGGGTTTCTCCTCAATTTCTAATTCTTTTCCATCACAAAAAGAGCTGTTATAAATATTTTTGTATATGTAGGTTCTTTGCACTTTTAATGATTTCTTTAAGATACAGACTTAGCAGTTTCTGTCTCTGTCTCTTTGTCTCTTTCTCTTTTATTAGATCAAATGTATGTAGTATTTTATAAACCTTTATACATGACTCCAAATTGCTCTCCTGAATGGTTCCCACATTCTCTTCAATATTATTTTCCCTTTCTGTCACATTATCCAATATAATAGGTATAAGATGGTACCTCATAGTTTTATTATTATTATTTGTACTTCTCTGATAAATAGTGAATTAGAGAATTTTTAATAAAGCTAAAGAGAGTTTTAAATTTTTCATCAGAAAATTACCTGTTCATATACCCAAAAAGTTATCAAACTGCATACCCTTTGATCCAGCAGTGCTGCTATTGGGCTTATTTCCCAAAGAAATACTAAAGAGGGGAAAGGGACTTGTATGTGCCAAAATGTTTGTGGCAGCCCTTTTTGTAGTGGCTAGAAACTGGAAGATGAATGGATGTCCATCAATTGGAGAATGGTTGGGTAAATTATGGAATATGAAGGTTATGGAATATTATTGCTCTGTAAGAAATGACCAGCAGGAGGAATACAGAGAGGCCTGGAGAGACTTACATCAACTGATGCTGAGTGAAATGAACAGAACCAGAAGATTGCTGTACACTTCAACAACAATGCTGTATGAAGATGTATTCTGATGGAAGTGGATGTCTTCAACATAAAGAAGATCCAACTCACTTCCAGTTGATCAATGATGGACAGAAACAACTACACCCAGAGAAGGAACACTGGGAAGTGAATGTAAATTGTTAGCACTACTGTCTGTCTACCCAGGTTACTTATACCTTCAGAATCTAATACTTAACGTGCAACAAGAAAATTGGATTTACACACATATATTGTATCTAGGTTATACTGTAACACATGTAAAATGTATGGGATTGCCTGTCATCTAGGGGAGGGAGTGGAGGGAGAGAGGGGAAAATTTGGATAAATGAATACAAGCGATAATGTTATAAAAAAAATTACTCGTGCATATATACTGTCAAAAATTTATAATTATAAAATTTAAAAAAATAAATAAAAAATAAAATCTTTAATAACCTGAAAAAAAATTACCTGTTCATATCCTTTGACAATTTATGAATTGGGAAATGACTTGGATACTTATACATTTGACCAGGTTATCTAAATATTTAAGAAATTAGTTTTTGTCAGAAACACTTATGGTACATTTTTTCCCCAGATTTCTGCTTTCCTTCTAATCTTGGGTGCACTGATTTTTTTTTTTTTTGGTAAAAATTTTTAATTGAACATAATCAAAATCATCCATTTAGCATTTCATAATATTCTTTATCTCTAGCTTGGTTAAAAAAAATTTACCTTGTTCATAGACATGAGAGACAAATTCTTCATTGCTGTCCTAATTTAGTTATGATATCACCCTTTTGCGTAAATCTTTTATGCATTTTTATTTTTTCTTGGTAAAAGATGTAAGATGTTGGTCTATGCCTAGATTCTGTCATACTATTTTCTAATTTTCCAAGCAGTTTTTGTCGAATAGCAAGTTTTTATTATGGAAGCTGGAGTCTTTGACTTTATGATAGATTAATATGTTACTATGATCATTTATCTTGTGTAACTGACCTTGAATCAGTTCAGTTTGTTAAGAAGTCTTCTTAACAAGAGTATGGTTCTTAAGGATCTATGGTTCTAGAGTATCCTTCCATTTATAATTAAAATGATGTTCCTTTGTGTTTTAAGTGTACAGAGAATTTATTTTTGCTTTTCCTCAATTTTTCTTGAACTCTGTTATGTTTCTTTTTGTTTTGAGTATACAAGATTTTTTCTTTCCTTTTGTCAATCTATGTTGCATCCTTGAACATTCGGATGGTATAGTAGATATATATATAGTGTGCTACTTATAGTAAAGAAAATCCTAATTTCAAAGCCAGCCTCAAAGGAAGTAGTGACTCTGGACATCTCTTCCTAAATCTCTATTTGGTTCTGTTTCTTTATCTGTAAAATGGGAATAATAATAGTCCTATCTCACAAGGTCATTGTGAAGAGAAAGTGATAAACCTAAACTGCTATATAAATGCTAATAAAAGGAGAGAGAAAAGGGCTGGCATGAGTGATAACAATTCATTATTATATAGGAACTGGGGGGGGTCGGTAATCACTGTCTGAATAAGCAAACAAACAAATAAATACTTTTTAGTCTCCTTATTTTTCAGAGGCACTTTTTCTATTTTTCAGAGATTCATTCACATTTGGAGGAATCTTATGAATGTTGAATGGCACAAAGCAACTTATACTCTGCCAGGATATATATTATAACATAGATAAGAAAAAATTATTTTTCAAAAGGTGAGGAGTAAAATAAAGTAAATGACAAAGAAAGCACTTCAAAACCAAATATTTTGTTCTATTTTATTCTAATTTGTATCAATAGTTGACATGTAAATCTTATTTGTCTCACTCATATACACAATATTCTATTTTTACAAGTACTATTTTGTCTTCATCTTGATAGCTCTAGTGCCATTTACTATCTAAAATAGGTACATAGCTACTATTGTTTTTGTTTATTTTTGATTTCCAAAGAGGATTAATGATATTACAGATTAATGTCTGAACTTGTATGTGAACTGATGATATCACAGATTAATGTCTGGACTTGTATGTGAACTGTATTTAAGTGAGACAGAGTTGCACAAAAACATAAGCCTAATTCTCTCATCAAAGTCCTAGGGCAAAACACAAAGGAAAAATAATATATTTTGGTCAGGATTTAGCGGATGGGCTTGGCATCTTCAATGAATGACCAGACTCTAGAATTCCACATTTGTTTCAGCCATCTTCATGGCTATTAAAACAACTCCTTCTCATTTGCCCATTCTGCCAAGAAGTTTTCAATATATATATATGTGTGTGTGTGTGTGTGTGTGTGTGTGTGTGTGTGTGTGTGTGTGTGTGTCTATGCATCTATATATCTATGTTCATGTACATACAGATATATGTATAAATGTATATATGTGTACAAAAGTATGTATATATGTATCTATGTGTATGTATATGTATGTGTATACACAGTGTATGAGTATGTAACTTTAAAGTTTTTGTAAAAGTGTTTTATGATATCATATTAGTCCCTTAATATCCTGGGGAAAATCAGTGCTTTTATTTTCCCTATTTTATAGTTGAGAAGATTATGGCAGATAGAAGGTTGAGTAACATATTAAGAGTATATGTATATGCGTACACATATGTATTTGGACTCAGGCATGCATATATATGTTCATGTATGTATATGTGTGCATTGTGTGTATACTTAGTCTTGATTAAAATGATGGAGACAGAAAGACAGAGAAGAAAAAAAGGGAAGAAAGAAGAAAGACAGAGAGAGATGGAAAGAGAATAAAGAGGGAACAGAGACAGAGACAGAGAGAGAAAAAGAACAGAGAGACAGAGACAAAGAAATACAGAGACACAGAGACAGAGAGAGATGGAGAGAGAATAGAGAGGAGACAGAAAGACAGATAACAGACAAGAGACAAAGACAGAGATTCAGATCCTTAGTAACTGTGTGATCTTGGGCAAGTCAAAAACTTTCCCTTGGATTCTGCATTTGGTGATATCTTCCAGATCTGTGAAGATAAAATGGGATATTTATAGAACTATTTGTACAATGTAAAGTACTATGTAAATGCTCACTGTTATTCTATTTATTTTTCCCCTTCTAACCAGATTTGTAATTTACTTGACAACCAGAATTACCAAAAAGCAACTCCCTCTTTCTATATGGGTTGACCCCTCAGTACTATTTATAGTATTAAACGTTTACTGGAGAAACTGAGACTTGAAGTAACTTGTCCCTTATAAATCCTGCTGCATCTGTCTAAGGTAGAACTGGAACCTCATTTTTTTTTTTTTTTTACTCTGAAGGCCTACTAATTCCAAACTAACTTGCTTCTCTGTCTCCGTTTCTGTGTGTGTGTGTGTGTGTGTCTGTCTCTTTTTGTCTCGGTGTCTCTGTCTCTGTGTATGTCTCTATCTCTGTGTGTGTCTCTGTCTGTCTGTCTGTCTGTCTGTCTCTCTCTCTCTCTCTCTCTCTCTCTCTCTCTCTCTCTGTTTCTCTCTCTCTCACACACACACACACACACACACACACACACACACACACACACACACATACAACCAAATGACCTCAAATTCCTTCTATGTTCTTTACAATTCCCTTACGGTGCTCCCAAACCCTCAAATAATTTAAGTAGGATCTCAATCCTTTCTCACTTGTTTCTTTTACTGCCCTGTCTAATTTTTGTACTATCCTGTCTTTATCTTGATTCTCAGACAAGGACTTTCTTGCCTTTTTTTGTCTTATTCCCAGGAAACTTTTCAGAAATCTCTTATCTGAACAGTCATGTTATCTGAATGTGGTCAAGTCTCTTTATATGCATCATTCACATTGGAAACTCCCCTTCCTTATCTGAAACCCTGATTATCCAAATTAGTCCCCTGACCCTTGCAATATTCAACTAATTGAGGTTTCACTGTAAGAGAATTCCCATTTGCTAATTTATGAAAATAAGAGAAATACATTTTCCTGTGAAACCTGACCAATATAATGGTTGATAGTCTGCTTATTTTTGCAGTGTACTTTTATGCCTGTGCTTCAAATATTTATACTTAAAAGAAAGAAAAAAAATGTCAGAAAAATAGTTTTAACTAGAAACAGCAAGTTTTCATTCAGGAGAAGTATAGCAGGAGCAACATAGTTTTTCCTTGGAGTACAATAAAGTGTGAGTCAAGAAAAAGTCAGCACACAGAGACAAAAATATTCAGTCTCTGATTGAGAGAGACTGAATTTGTCTTCCTGAGTTCAAATCTAGCTCTAGAAAGGCTTAATTATTTTGAGAGGGCAAGTTTTGTTCATCATGGGATTCAATGTGAAAAAAGTTATTGGCTTTGGAATAAGAACACTTTGTTCTGCCATTAAATAATTCTCCTCTTTGGCAATTAATTTTAACATCTCCAGACTTCAGTTTATACATGAAAATCTAGCATTACCAATTACAAAAAAAAAAAAAAAAAAAAAAAAAAAAACAAACAAAAAAAAAACTTTGTAAACATTAATGCATTACACAAATATGCATTTTTATTTTTTTTGGCACAGCAAAACCAAGCAATAGTCTGCTATAATGATACTTATCAAACACTAAACTAATCAAAAGAAATACTGACTAAAGAGATAAATGATCAGTGGAGTGATGTGAAGTAATAAATGTGAAGATATAGATGAGAATGGCAAAATATGAGAAACCTTGAATATCTTGTAATATACTCAATCAGCACATAGAGAGAGAACATAAACATCAACATGTAAAAGCAATAAGGGTTGATTATCCTAGCACTTCTATTATTTCACAACCCCATTAATAAATATTTCCAAGAGAAAAAAACAATAGAAATTTTGTTGGATATTTTGCAGCTTGTATTTGGGAATTAGAAGTTAGTTATTCAAATAATGTTACACTTGTTTATTTTGTACTGAATTTAGTAAATACATTTTAACAGGTATTTCCATTTTCTTCTGCTATTATAATTTACCAAATTTTAGTTTTCTTAGACTAAAAGAAAGATATAAATATTTTTGAACATTACCATTGAGATCTGCAAAAGAAAATTAATATTATAATGAACATTATAATGATATTTCTAAACACGTGTGCTTATGTGCATTAAAACATACTCTTTGTGGTTATTTTTGTGATTATTAATTTACAATATTCAACTTAGACCAGAATCTAGCACATACATTTTAGAGCATTTTTAAATGCATAATTCCTAAACAATAAGCTAAATAACACTAAATACTATGCTTGTGTAGAACATTTACCTAGCTCTTACTGTGCATCTGATTAAATAGGTAAGTGAAGATTGAAATATTTAGTCTACTAATTCAAGCTATTGATTTGCTGATCAAAAATTCTAAGTCTTTAATGATTCAATGATTTCCTTGATATTTTTCATGTAATAGTAATCCAAGGTTATATATGCCTGCCTCTCCATGTCTTACATTACTTAATACAGAAAAGTCACCTACCATCTAGGGGTCTTTCTCACATTTGCGTAATATAGAATAAATGCCACTCAAACAATCATTGTCTCAATATTTAGCTGACACATCTCTTACTTCTTGTCATGCATTTCCCTTTTATCATTTATACTAATTCCCTGTAAAATTACCATTGGTGAACATAATCAGAAAAAATTATATTCTGTTTATCAATATATATTTTTCTCAATAAGTCACATTCATTTAGTTCTCTATCATTCACTAAACTCACAGAGCTTTATAAAACATGCATTCACATATGTATATACATACACACACAAAGTGTTATTTTTGTACATAGAATGATGCAAAATATATATTAATAAAAATTTATTCAGAAATGTGGTTATCCATACAAAAGAATCTTGAAGACCATCTTGTCAAATCCTTTTATTTTATAAATGAAACAATTGAATCCTCTATATATGAGGTGAATTCTCTAATATATTCTAGGTCCAAGATGATATGACCAGAATTTAAAATATATTTTAATAGTTATGAATTCAATTGGTGAATAAGATGGGGAGAGCATTTTCTAGGCATTAAGGGAAAAAGTCAGCAAAGTCACAACAGAGAAGAACATGGGATGTTGAGAGGATTCTTAACCTCAGTACAGTTGGATTATAGAAGTCAGGGGAGAGAGTAGTATGAGATAACTATAAAAAGAAAAAGCAGCACAATATAAAGAAGCCTTGAATAAAAAAAAAATGAGTTTGAAATTTAAGTACTGAATTAAAAGGGATGTTTAAACATATATTGTAGATAAAGAACATAATTTGTCAATTCAGAATACCTGGGTTTGAATGCCATTTATGATTTAGATGAACCTAAATGTGTTCTTTAAGACTCAACCTTAGTTTCTTCATCTATAAAATGAAAGGGCTTGATCATGTGGCTTTCAAAATCCCTATTCTCTGAAGCTAAGACTATTAGTATATCATTGTTATGAATTGATGAATAAAAGATGATAATAAAGACAGGCATAACTATGAGCCATCAGCAGTAATAATGTAAGGGTGTATTTTTTTTTTCTTTAAAGTCCTTTAGAAAGATGGCACTAGTAGGGAAGGAACCAGTCTGAAAGTTCTTGCAGGATAGACTTTTTATGACTTCATAACTCAAATATGGGAATAAGGAAGATATAAGATCACATATTGGTTTAAAATATGGAGACACATAATTTACCAATGGATTTGACAATTCTCTAGGTCACTGATGAACTTCAATTTGTCAATTGGAGCTTAGAATTGCCCTATTATATGCTTTCAGCATTAAAGTTACAAAAACTAAGAAAAGTCTGACCCTGGCATTGAAAAACTCAAAATCTTGGAGAAGTTTCAGGATTAATATTTGCCCAGATAAATATTTATTTATGGCATATATATGTATGTATGTATAAAATATATATGCATACATATATACATTTTGTATAATATATATCATATATATGATTATGAGAGAGAGAAAAACCCTCAAGAAAAGTAAAAGAGAGAGCCAGAAATAATTAACTGAGAGAACTGGGAAAACCTTCCTGAAGAGACTGCATTTGAATTAGATCTTGAAGTCCTAAGAAGGAAAGTTAAGGGGGAAGAGGAACCTATGTACAGAAAGAGCCTTTTGGAGGAAAAACAAAATAAAACAAACAAAACAAGTATGGAAGTGGAAGGTGGAATATTATGCAAGAAGAATAGAAAATCATCCTTTGACTTGGAATGCAGAACTTGTAAAAGGAGGGGAAAAAAAAAAAAAAAAAGTAGAGATGACCTGAAACCAGACTATGAATAATTTTAAATGAGACACAAGGGAATTTACATTTTATTCCTGAGGCTATAGGTTAGGTCTGAAACCTTTTAGGCCAAATAAATTTGGCTCTTACATAGATGATGGAATGGAAAAGCAGAATACTTGATGTAAAAGATTAAATGAAGGCTAATCAATGGCTCAGAAAACAGACAGTAAGTTTCTGAACTATATTGGTTATGATGAGCAATGTTGTAGAACTGGAATTGACTTAAAATTGATTGAATAAGAGAGTTGAGAGTGAAGAGCTGGGGA
Source organism: Sminthopsis crassicaudata (assembly GCF_048593235.1). NCBI lineage: Eukaryota > Metazoa > Chordata > Mammalia > Dasyuromorphia > Dasyuridae > Sminthopsis > Sminthopsis crassicaudata. Next base: position 158,026,540 of record NC_133619.1, on the reverse strand, counting down.
TGATTCTTAGATGGTGAACTTTAGTGACTAGATAATTGGAATACTAAATGGCAAAAGGGGATAAGAACTTAAAAAGAGTATTACCCTTGAGTTCAAAAATCCTCTCTTGGAGTTAGGAAGATTCATCTTCTGAAGTTCAAATTTGTCTTTGGATACTTACTAGCTCTGTGACATTGGACAAGTTGCAATCTGATTGGCCTCAGTTTTTCCTCCATAAATTGAGCTAGAAAAGGAGATAGTAAACCATCCCAGTATTTTTGCCAAGAAAACTCCAAATGGAGTCACAGAGTAAGATATATCTCAAAATAATTGACGAACACATGGAAAATTCCTGTTGTGGAAAATCCCTCTAGCAACACAGACAAGCAACTATTCTGCAATTTATAGTTTTAGTCTTAGGGAATTGCTTGGAATTAGTGATTTGAAGAGTATCAATATATGTCAGAGAAGAAAATCTCCCAGACTTTGAAAATAGCTTTATATTTGTTGTGTTATTTGGTTACTTTGTTATCAATATATCTAAATCCCTTGAATTTGTTTTATAATGACATGAAAAGTGAGCCACAATGCATTTCTTACCAAGTGCTGAAGAATATTTGGTCACTGCTCATGAATGTTGATTTTATTATTAATGTATATTTAGTTTCGTGTCTGATCTCTTCTAGAGATATAAGGTAAGACATTAGGGTGAATGTTACTAATTAAATGAACTCTAATAACTCCAATCATCACAGAGTCTAGCAAACTATCAGTTTGAGCCATTATGCTAATTAGGTTTGTTAAAACATTACAAAGATCCTAAAAATAAACACTTGTAAATGTTCTTTTAGCTTATATAAGTAAGCCATTAGCCAAATCTATTATAATGTGAAAGCTTTAGAGAATCATAGTTACTTAGCCACATGAATGACTAAAAAGTAAGTTTATATACTTAGAAACCTAAAAAGGATTTCAAAAATATAATCAGCATCCTGAATTTATTCTATTGGTACAGAATAGAATTAGGACACAATTGTTTCAAAATATAGCCTCCCAATACCTATAAAAACCCTTTGAGTAAGTCTTAGTTAATACTAATTATACATACATATATATATATATAATTATAAATATATATAATTATATAATTATATACATACACATATATTAAAGCCTGAGAAAACTATGACCACTAAAAATAATGTCTAAGGTTATTTTCTTACTGTAAAGTTCCCTGTAAATTCTTTCACAGCAAAATTTTGAGAAATTACTTTAGAGATTTTTTTATATAAAGGAGCCATAAGTTTAGAGCTCTTCCTCCTCAATAAATACCTTGTGAATTGTGTTTTCTTTTAGTACCTTAAAACACTATATGCTACACAATTTTCCTCTTTATCTCTAGAATAATTCTTAAAATAATTTCTTTAAATTAAAAAGAAAATTATCACTTTTTGGCCTCTATAGTCACCTTCTCCCTGTTCAGAAAGTGTGTTGCAGAAAAATACTTGATAGGATTAGGGACTAGCCAAGAGAATTCTTGCTAATTGTAGCCAAGAGTGAGAGAATTCTACATTGGGGTATGTTTTCAACCTTCATCCTGATTCATCAGATTTTAACCCCATCTAGGAGAGAAATTAAATTTTTTTTATCCCAGAAATTTTCTGGCAAATACCAAATTTTAAAAATATTTTCATTTATTAAAAGTGCCATTAATAATTATATATAGGACTATGAGAAATTGAAATTTTCTTTAGAATATTAAATATCTCAGGTTGCATTTTTGTCTCAGTCATAACCATGGGGGTAAATTCTGAAGGAATGAAATCAAATTCAATTTAGTTTAAAAATTCCAAAGTTAATCCACATGATTAATTGGGACTGAGGATGGGGATCAGAGAGTGAATCTGGAACTCAAAGTTTTAAAAATAAATGTAAAAATTTTGTTTCAGATGTAACTGGGGAAAAATAAAAATATTTAATTTAATAAGAATAAAAAAAAAACTTCAAGCCAAAAATAAGTTCAGCATTTCATTGAGAAATACCCTTCTGAATTTATGTCCAAAGAAGAACTGGAACTCATAATTGAACACCAAATAGATAAATTTGATTATATTGTTAAAAAGTTTTTGTACAAACAAAACTAATGCAGACAAGATCAAAAGGGAAACAATAAATTGGGAAAACATTTTTATAGTTAAGGGTTCTGATAAAGGCCTCATTTATAAAATATATAATTGACTGGAATTTATAAGAGCTATTCTCCAACTGATTAAATGGTCATAGAATATGAATAGACAATTTTCTGATAAAAAAATTAAAACCATTTCTAGTCATATGAAAAGGTACTCTAAATCACTATTGATCAGAGAAATGCAAATTAAGACAATTCTAAGATACCACTACACACCTATCAGATTGGCTAAGATGACAGAAAAAGATAATGATGATGTTGGAGGGGATGTGAGAACTAGGACACTAAAACATTGTTGGTAAACAGATCCAGCCATTCTGGAGAGCAGTTTGGAACTATACTCAAATAGTTTTCAAGTTGTTCATACCCTTTGATCTAGCAGTGTTTCTATTGGGCTTATGTCCCATAGAGATATTAAAGGAAGGAAAAGAAGCACATATGCAACAATATTTGTGATAGCCCTTTTTGTAGTGGCAAGAAAATGAAAACTGAGTGTATACCCATCAATTAGAGAATGGCTGGATAAGTTATGCTATCTGAATTTTATAGAATATTATTGTTCTGTAAGAGACAATCTTCAGGATGATTTCAGAGAGGCCTGGAGAGACTTACGTGAACTGATGCTAAGTGAAGAGGGCAGAACCAGGAAAACATTGTACACAGCAACATCATTATTATATGATGATTAATTCTGATGGAAATGACTCTTTCCATCAGTGAGATGATTTGTTGCCATTTCCAATGATCTTGTGATGAAGAGAGCCATCTACACCCAGAGAGAGGACAGTAGGAACTGAGTGTGGATCACAATATAACATTTTCACTATTTTTGTTGTTGTTCATTTGCATTTTGTTTTCTTATTTGTTTTCTTTCCATTTTGATCTGATTTTTCTTGTGCAGCCAAAGAATTTTATAAATACATTTATACATATTATATTTAGAACAAGTAAAAAGAAAGAAAGAAGGAAGGAAGGAAGGAAGGAAGGAAGGAAGGAAGGAAGGAAGGAAGGAAGGAAGGAAGGAAGGAAGGAAGGAAGGAAGGAAGGAAGGAAGGAAGGAAGGAAGGAAAGAAGGGAAGGAAGGAAGGAAGGAAGGAAGGAAGGAAGGAAGGAAGGAAGGAAGGAAGGAAGGAAGGAAGGAAGGAAGGAAGGAAGGAAGGAAGGAAGGAAGAAAAAGAAAGACAAAGAAAGAAAGAAAGAAGAAAGAAAGAAAGAAAGAAAGAAAGAAAGAAAGAAAGAAAGAAAGAAAGAAAGAAAGAAAGAAAGAAAGAAGAAAGAAAGAAAGAAAAGAAAGAAGAAGAAGAGAAGAAGAGAGAGGGAAGAGAGAGAGAGAAAGAGAGAAAGGAAGGAAGGAAGGAAGGAAGGAAGGAAGGAAGGAAGGAAGGAAGGAAGGAAGGAAGGAAGGAAGGAAAGAAGGAAGGAAGGAAGGAAGAAAGAAAGAAAGAAAGGAAGAAAGAAAGAAGAAAGAAAGAAAGAAAGAAAGAAAGAAAGAAAGAAAGAAAGAAAGAAAGAAAGAAAGAAAGAAAGAAAGAAAGAAAGAAAGAAAGAAAGAAAGAAAGAAAGAAAGAAAGAAGAAGAAAGGAAGAAAGAAAGGAAGAAAAAAAGGAAGAAAGGAAGAAAGAAAGAAGAAAGAAAGAAAGAAGAAAGAAAGGAAGGAAGAAAGAAAGGAAGAAAAAAAGGAAGAAAGGAAGAAAAAAAGAAAGAAGGGAGGGATTCAGAGACAGAGACAGAGAGAGGGAAGATAGAAATAGAGACAAAGAGACTGAGAAAGACAGAGGTGAGTCAACATTACATATTCTATTCAAGTAGTTTTTGAAGAAAATATCCAGGATTTTCTTCTAAATCCTGTAATTTATTGTGAAATAAATTTTACATTCATTAAAATATTGATTACCTTATACCTTAAGACCTTTATTATTTCATCTTTTGCTTTGACTGCTAAGTTTTCTTAGCAGTCAAAGACAGGTTACATGTTTGATCAATTTTAGCACATTCTAAGAAGGATTTTTTAATAGATTAAACACATAGAAGCTATTCAACCAGAATATAATTAACAAGGTATAACAATATGATGCCTGTAGTACTAGAAGGAAAAGGATCTTGTTAAACATGGAACAAATGTGCTCAATAGTTTTTTTCTATATAAAATTAATTGGAGTAAAGACATTGAATGTTGAGAAGCATTATTATCAAATATCAAGGTGAAAAGGTAAAGTGATTTCCAGATGTAGCTGGGTGTGCAATACACATTTTGTTTTTCTTTATGATTACACTTGCTTTAGATTAAGTCAACCTTTAAATATTGATATTTGGAATTAAAATATGTATACTTAATGTGATAGGTCATATTTTTATAACAATAATTATAAATATCATATAATTTTTCTTCTTTTCCTTATGTGAAATTGGGTTTTTAAACTTCTCAAAAGTAATTTGATTCTCTTGGAAAGGAAGAAGGAAAAGTGCCTGAGCTATTATATTGTATTTACTTTATGTTAGACATGGTGCTAAGCTAGTTACAAATAGTTTCTTTGTTCCTCATAACAAGACTGGAAGATAGATGCCATTATCTCCATTTTACAGCTGAGAAAACTGAGGTAAAGAGAAGTGACTTATCTGGACTCACATAGTTAGCAAGTATTTGAGACAAGATTTGAATTCAGGGTCTTCTGATTTCTGGTCCATAATGACTTTTCTCTCTTTTATTTTCTATACTAGGGTGTCTTATGTCTCTCCAATACTGAACATTGTTAAATATGATCAATATCTCGTGTGTGTGTGTGTGTGTGTGTGTGTGTGTGTGTGTATGTGTTTGATCTTCCTCTTAGACTGTAAACTTTGGAAAGGCAAAGATTATACCTTATCTAAACTTTGTATTTCCTATAAACATTAGGCACTTAACAAATGCTTGTATTGAGCTTAGTAGATGCATTCTTGTCAAAATAAGTTATGACTTTTTTCTTTTGATGCTAACTTGTAATTTCGACTGTGTAAAAATTGAAGCTACTGAATTTCTTCCCAGGTCTAGGTCTTTGAGACCCATGAGTTTTTTGCAAATCAATAGGTAGTTTATAATTTATAATTTTATAGAGTTGACAGAGACACTGAGGTGTTATTTGCATCAAACACTTACCAATCAGATTTGAGGATTAGATTGTTTCATTCTTATCCAACTCTGTGACCTCATTTGGGATTTTCTTGGCAAAGATACAGATGATGAAACTAAGTTATCCAGGGTCATAAGCTGATAAATCCCTAAGACCAGATTTGAAGTCAAGAAGATCTCTCCCTGACTCCAGCCCCAACATTATATCCACCAAGTCACATAGCTGCCCTCAAGACAGATAGTATTTGATTTTGTCTTTGTGGAATTCACTAACTAGTCCCTATTGACTTTATATAATTATAGTTTCTCTCAGTGCTTTACATATGCAGTACCTCCCAGATAAAATCTTTCCTGATTTTCTGAACAGCTAGTATCTCATTCCTCACTCTTGAATATTTATATTTAATTTATACATGCTTATGTTTACATATATGTATATATACCCCCATCCCAATTTCATACAATTTTGTCTGTGAATCAAACACTAAATATATAGTGTGTCGAACTTCTTTAAAATAATGAAAGTATTATATTAGGAACTCTAAGGGATATAGTAAATTCAGATATATTAATTCAAATATAATTATGTCTATTATACTTAGTGAAAGTCCCTTCTTTTGTCAAGTGCTTAGATGTTTTGTTGTTTGGAAAATACTAGTTTAAGCTTTGTCTCTATTATACAAATGTAAATTTCTATTCAGTCACATGTAGTATAATGCAAATCCAGGATCTGGTTGTTACCTCCTTAAACTGTCATTCAACAAACATCAATTATGTTAAAGCAGTCCTGATGAATAAGTATTATGTTTTGATTTTGCCTTAAATTTGGTGTTCTTAAAAAAAAAAAAATCCTGGTTTTATCTGAAAAAAGTTTTGCCTTATTCACATAACTTGAATGCACAATCACTGATGCTTTTTGAAAACTGACTTGGGTAACTAGATGATAAGGTAGTACTGTAAAATTGAAGCCCATGGCCTGGTTAATAGGGATCTGTCATGGAACATAAATTATTAACAAAAAGCACCAACTCCTGGTGAGTTTTTGAATGTGTCCTAAAATATAAAGCTTATATCATATTATTTTAAAATTGTTTTAAATTCATTATTTAAATTATAGTATTTTTCAATGACCAAAAGTCAATTTACTCTATACCCAATATCCCTTTCTCTAAGTGAAAAACAAAATCTTTGTAACTACATACATAGTCACCCAAAACTGCTATATCGAGTAATAATGAAAGTATTATTTTAGGAACTCTAAGGGATATAGTAAATTCAGATATATTAATTCAAATATAATTATGACTATTATACTTAGTGAAAGTCCCTTCTTTTGTCAAGTGCTCAGATGTTTTGTTGTTTAGAAAATGCTAGTTTAAGCTTTGTCTCTATTATACAAATGTAAATTGTCACATTTTGTGCCCAAAGTTCATAAGGCCATCACATCTCTAACAGGAGTTAAATATATGTTTCATTATCATATCTCTGAAATTTTGTTCAGTCATTTCACTGATCAGAGTTCATAAGTCATTCAAAGTTCTGTCCTTAAAATTATTTTGTTGTAGAAATCATTCTCCCAGTTTATATATTTAATTTTTGCTGTTTTTATATGCATTACATATTCTACAAATAACTAATTCTCTAATTTTGTATTTCCTAAAAAGTGAGTTTAAAAGTTGAAAGACAAACATACCCATTACACTGGCAGAAAAGGTGTGAACACAATTTTAGGTGTGTATAACATGTGTTTGTATGCTTCACCATCATTAAAGATACAAATTAAAAAGTTAGGATTGAATATCCAGAACTCCCTTCATGTACTGACATGTCACTTTTTCTTCTAGCAATTCCTAAGAAAGATAAGTATTAACACTAATATAGTCCTTGAAATTTCATGAGTGTTTTCCATATAATACTTAATTTGAGCTTGATAAAAATGCTATAAGTTAGTCTTACAGGTAGTTTTTATATTTATTATATAGATGAGGAAGTAGAAACTCTGGAAGGTTAAATGATTTATTTGCCCGTGCTCAAAATCAATAAATCTCTTTGCCAAAATTGAATCGTTTACTTCCTTGACACAAAATCCACTACTCTTTCCTCTATGTCACACTGGATATAAAACTATTAAGGGTTATAAGGATAATCAGTTATCAGATAAAAGGGACATAGGTTCTAGTTATAATTTATCTATGTCTCACTATAACTAAGGTTAATTCATATAATAGTTATTTTTTATTTCTAATTGAAAATAATTAATAAAAAACTATTTTTAAAAAGTAATGAATAAATTGCCTACAATAGTTCATATAAGTCTTAGGTATTTTTGAAACCTAATTTATCATATATTGCAACACACTAATATTTTATCACAATCATACCACAACTTGATCAAACATTCTCCTACTGAAAGGCAATTCCTAAGCCTCCAATTCTTTGCCACCATAAAAGCTTCTATAGATATTTTTGCACATATGTATCCTTTCCCTTTCATCCATTTTCGGTACAAACAAATACTGTGGTATTGCTGGGTCAAAAGGTATGCACACTTTTATATCTTTTTGAGCGTAATTCCAAATTGTTTTCCAATATGGTTGACCAGTTCACAATTCTATTAATATACCATATCCTCCAGTATTAGTCTTTTTATAGGACATTTTTACATGAATGAATCAAAGTTTTGTGGGGGGGGGGGGGTTGGTAGTTGTTTTGTTTTTGTTTTTCAGTCTTAAAATGATTTATCAACTTTACCCTGGAATTGTTAGAAGGAAATTATCCAATTAGTTCATCATTTCATAAAATCTTTGGGAATTGGAGCTGAAAATAATCTTAGGGGAAACTTAGTCTATTTGCTTCATTTTCAATTTTAAAAATAGATTATGATAGTATTATGTTATTACAAATCATGTTTAGGAAATTAAATTATTTTTCATCACTCTGATTATACAAAGTTCAATTCTTTTGCTTTTATTGTTGTTGATCTTACATTGCTGAAGGCTATTGCTTGTCCTTCCTTTCAAACAGGACTATGACAAGAAGGAGGTGATGCTGTGACATGAAAGTGAATCGGATTTAAGTGAGGGAGTGCTGTGCAAGGTCACCTGCCTCATTTTTCCCTCCAGAGCCATCTGGATCCAGTAGCCAGATATAAATTAGGAAGACTAGAGATAGCCCTGGAAGCAATGTGAGACTTTGAGCTTCAATAGGTCTCAATTTGACTGAGGCTGCACCCGTTCAATGATTAAGGCTAGATAACAATTGAGGCAAAGAATTTTCTCTTTCACCCACAGTAAAAAAAATAACAAAACCAATAATATAAATGAATGAATGCATCTGGGAGAGAAAGACCCTCAGGATTTCTGGTCAAAGTAGAAATAACTGCTATTTACATTCAATTTGAGTCAATCAGGACCCAAACAATGACCAAATAGAGCTTGATATATCTTTCAGAAAATGAGGAAGAAAAAGTGAGTGAGGCAGAGGGAAAAAGAGAGACTCAGGGAGAGATAAAGAGAGAGATAAAGACAAATAATGGCAGATAGTGATAGACAGAAAGAGAAACAAAGACTGAGACAAAAATTCCATGGCTCTTCTCCCTCAAACTTGAGTAAGTTCACATTTTCCCATACATTTCTGTTTTTTCCTCTTTTCCTCTTTTAATGTAATTACAACATTATATTATTTTCATGTTATATTAATCCATGCACCAAAATTATTGCAAGTATTTCACAATAAATATCTACCTATTTTGTTTATATTTCTTTAGTTGGACAAATAAGCCTTTTATTATTATTTTCATGCCTTTGGTGAACTCTAAATTAAAAAATATGGCCAAGAATATCATGTTAAAAAAAGAAAAGATAATTCTATCTCCCTCCTTTTCAGGAGAAGGGTACTATAAGTCTGGATCTTTGAATATACTGTCAGACTCAATTTTTGTGTTTCACTGAACTTTGTCATATATATGTACTATATCTATCTATCATCTATCTCACACATATACACACTCACAGTATTTATATAGACATACACACACACATATATATGCGAAAGGAGAAGACATATCTTTGAAAATTAAGGTGATATGAAAACAAAAGATATCTGGTATCTAAATTTTAAAATATTGCTACAAATTATTTTATGGAAATGGCAACAAAATATGGGAAATATTTGTCTAATAGCATTTTTAATAGAAATTAATCAAGAAAGTATCTCTTTCAAAAAAGCAAGCTATAAAAATTTGGATCAGAGTAAGACTTTTTTTTTTCTTACTAAAGCTTCAAATCCAGATAATGATTTAGAACTCTATACATAGAGTCTTAATATCTCATAATTCACAGAAGCTAGACTAGTAGAACTTAAACCTTAACATACTGATAGGATGGTGAGATCCTTACCTCTGTGCACCTTGACCTTCTGAACCAAAGCTGACAGCCAGTCAATTATAAGCATTCAATTGTGCTATTGCCTCAGATGCCAGAATGTGAGTATTAACTCCAGTGACAGGCTGCTCTGACTCGGCTGTCATTTGGCCCATTTTCTACCATAAACCATCAACATAATTCACCCTAAAGGGCTTTCAAGTGGGTCTAATGCCTTTTTTCTTTCTTTCCTGGTATAGCATGGAATTCAGGACAGATTATTTTAATTTGATAATCTGAACAGTGATCTAATAAGGGACAGCTGTGGCATCTAAATCCCAAGGCTATTTATTGTCAATTAGAATGAATCCTAAATAAACTCCCTTCATTCTGCACTTGACCTGTTCTTAAACAGTAGGAAAAAAAAATGACAAATGGAAAAGGAAATATGGAGGGAAGGGGAAAATGGTAAATCTAAGAAATAGAAGAACTATTGAAAAGAATTAGAAGTTTAAATTATGTGAAGTGTACTTTGGGGAGTGCCAAACAAATACTATTGAATGCCTACTTTAAATTATGAAAACACTCAAGAGGGTAAAACCAAAAAAAAAAAAAAAAAAAAAAAAAAAAAGGAAAATGCTAAATAAAAATGTATTGTGTAATTATAAATGAATTAATAAATTGCATTTTATTTGGGGAAAATAATTGTCTTGTTTAATTTAAAATGCAAGATTGCATAAGGAATGGAACTCATTTAAAAAAATACAAACCCTTTAACTATCATTAACAAACAAACAAACATTAAAACATATTGTTTAATTAGTGGAGGAACAGCAATTGGACAAGGGAGCAAAATCAGCTGCTAAATAAGCAAAGACATTGTCATCAAAGTTAGAAATCTACTCTTTCTTTTAAGGAACATATAGCAAAAATGGAAGCACAATACCAACACTCATTACCATTATCTTGAGAGTGAAATTGTGAAAAGCCAGAGTGTGTGTGTGTGTGTGAAGGGCGATATTGGGAAATTCTACATAGCCCAAGAATATTCCTTTGAAACATAATCATGTCCACTACACTGAATCACTCTGGCTCTTGAAAGTGAAACACAACTTTTTGTTGTTATTGTTCCTTTGATAATCCACACCAGAATCAACTTAGAAAGAAGCACTGGAAATCAAATAAAATAAGGCAAGAATAAAGATAAGTAGAAAATGTAGGGAATGAAGAGAATCTATTCTTCCACTTCTATAGGACCAGATGAGATAAATAAGCAAGATAGAATACTAAAAGATTAGCAATTCTTTTTTTTTTTTTTGGGGGGGGGTGGGGGGAGGATTGGAGTGAATGGAAATTGGACCTATGATAAACAAATAAGTATATTTCCAAAACTTTTTATATGTCAATATGGTTCTAAGCACTGAGAATATAAATACAAAAATAAAAAAAAAATGAAAAATGAAAGGGTAATTTTCTACCCTCAAAAATTATTTTTACATAGGCTATGGCAGAGGTGGTAGGATGGAAACCCCAATTTATATTGTTTTCCTTGATCTCAACTGGGTTAATTTCCAGAGGTTCCTTATGTGTCAGAAGAAAGAATTTGTCTAGAACTTTCCTGATCTTATGGCTATCTTTTGATTTACTATATCACACTGCTTCTCTTAGCAACTGGGGAATTGGGTAATTTCAAACTTCAGTACTTCAGTGAATTTGTTATACCATTGATGTGCTGGTTTTCTTGAAGCATATCACAATTTAATCAACCTTTCTCATTCTGTGTAATTTTTTGTCCATATCCTTTCAACAATTCACCAAATTCTGTTGGGGAATGGCTGAACAAGTTATGGTATATGAATGTTATGGAATATTATTGTTCTATAAGAAATGATAAGGAGGATGATTTTAGAAAGGACTAGAGAGACTTACATGAATTGATGCTTAGTGAAAGGAGCAGAACCAGGAGATCATTATACATGTCAACAAGATTGATTATACAATGATCAATTCTTATGGATGTGGCTCTTTTCAGTTGTGAGGTGATTCAGGCCAGCTCCAATGGTCCTGTAATAGAGAGAGCCATCTGCACCCAGAGAGGGAACTATGGGGACTGAGCATAGATCACAACATAGTATTTTCACTTTTTTGTTGTTCTTTGTATTTTGTTTTCTTTCTCAAGTTTTCCCTTTTTGATATGATTTTTTTTCATGCAGTGTGATTAATGTGGAAATATGTATCAAAGAATTCCACATGTTTAATCTACATTGGATTATTTGCTGTCTAGGAGTAGGGTTAGGGGAAAGGGAGAGAGAAAAAATTTGGAACATGATGTTTTGTTGGGGTGAATATTGAAAACTTTCTATGCATATGTTTGGAAAATATAAAGCTTTCAAAAATGTATAACTGGATGTCATTTACCTTCATGCCTCTGATTCCTAATCTAAAAAAATAATAAACTTTATTTTCTTCCTCCAAACTATAAACCTTTCAACCTACACATGGATTTTGATGCATTCAAGAGTCTAAGTTTATTTATTGCTCCAAAATAATGAAAAAAAGATTCAATCTGAAGGAACAATTCAAAGAAAATTTATAATGATATTTCTTTTTTTGGAGGGGGGAAATTATCATTTTCTAATTTTGAATAGGATTGTTTTGCCTTATATGTTACAAGTACAAAACCTGCCATATGGATTATGTCACTTTGGAGGAGAATCAGCATATACTACATACAATAAAATGAAAAGCTATTTCCACTTATACTGTAAATTCAGCCTATAATGTCTTCTCTTGTATCCCTCTTTCAATACAAGAAATGTAATTGGCACAGGTGCATGCAATTACACGATTGTACCTCTGCCAAACTAGCATCTAAAATATGACCTAAAGATTACCCTCATGATTCCAAAAATGTAGCCTTATCTATGTGTTCACTTTTCCATTCTTCTGCTTATACTATGAACTCTTAACCTAATGTGAAACACTTTAAAAAAATTGATCTGTGGCTTCTCCACAAGCTGATTGATTTAATGAAGATAAATTAGCCTCTTTTTTTTTTTTAAAGGGAATCTCTCTTTAACATGATGGTGATGAAGGAAAAAAAAAAACTTTTGGGGGGAGATTTTGTCAGACCACAATAGTTAATCTTTCACTTTCATCATATTCATTTTTTAAAAAATGACACTTGATGGCTGTCTGTAAATACAGTACTTGAGTACTTGAGAGATCAGAACTCCATTTAACATTCAAATACACTCCATTCCAAACCACAAGAGATGAATTTAAAGAAAAATGGCTTTTGGCTTGCTTCTCCCCTCCCTCCTAAAAAAGAAAAAAAAAAAAAAAAAGGAAAAGGACCATTAACATTAAAGATTATAAAGCTTAGAAGTTCCTTATCAAGTATATAAAACTAATTATTTAGTGGATGGTTTTCAACCATTTTAAATTTTAAAAGTTCACAAATATATTTGCATGGATTGTTCATTAGTTTTCACTTTTCTTCATGACATACCTTGCTGCCACTAGTTGCCTAATAAGGGATAGAAAACATTGTGTTATATTTAGTCAAATAATATTTGGGAGTTGACCATGTCTTGTTTAGAAGTCACATTTAATTATCTAATAAATTATGTTTTACAAAATAATGTGATATTTGCCACATCAAACCTTATTTGTTTATTTTTGTTATGCAAAAAGTTGTCAGACTATTAATCTGTGGAGTTGGTCAGAAATATAATGCACAAAATTAGCAAACAAATTTAGTGTCTATGTAAACATGTAATAGTTCTACCTTTACCCCATAGTATATTGCATTTTTTTCCCTTAAAGCATTACTCTCCCCACTTATCATGGTAGTCCTATGACAGAATAGACTTTAAATTACTATCAGTTCATTAGACTAGAAAATGAAGTTTACCCCATGTTTTTGATAATTAGTGTAATCAATATTTCATATTTATTAACTGACTATTTATTGGTACCCACAAGGTAAAGCACTGTTAGAGTGTCTACAATACTCATCCAATTAAAGAAGAATATTTATCATTTTTTCCTGCTAAAATGTCAATAAATTAATAAAAACTTAAAAGTGAAAAATCCAGAATTTAAAAATATTTTGAAGATGAAAGACTGTATTTTTAAAACTCATGGTTATATAAGCAATAGAAAAATAGATAACTGGACTAAACTTAAAATATATATAAATCATCACCTGACAGAACTCAGACTGACTCCTGATTTACCACTGTTCACTACTAAAAGGAATAGGTAAAAAGAGGAAGGGAGGATTGAGAAGAGACAAGAAGAAAAATTCATGTCTGATTTTGTCAGACATGGATTTCTGTGAAATGTAAACTTGGTTTTAATTTTAACATTAAAATATGCAATTCTTTTGCAGATGAGCAATTCAACATTTCCCTTTAAATTTAAAAGAATGATCATGTTTTAGAACTTAATTTTTTTATCCCCTTAATAGATTTATCTACTCTACTAATTCCAGTTTTTGTTTTTGTTTCTCTCCCTTCCCCCCAGGATTAAATATTCTTTCCAAAGCATCTGCCTGCTATTCTTAGGTGAAAGTTTATATTAAAGAAGAAAAACTCCCAGAATACCCACCAAGGACATTTCAGGCAGTAGCTAAATGAAGATAACACCAGAGTAACTTGAGTAGCAAATCTAAATTGTATTAATATTCTCCTTTTTCTACATTCAGACATACTTAAAATATTTTCTTAAAAAAGAGAATGATTGTTTTAGTTAGAGTTCTGTTCCTTTAATTTATATTACACATGACATGCATATTGCTCACTTTACAGAAAATTTCATTTGGGCAAAGAGATACTGCAACATCTTGATGGAATATTCTATTTCTTTAACCTCCATCTCTTTGCCTTGCCAGGAATGATGCAATTAACCATGAATCACTGTCTTTGTCTCTGTCAGTCTCTGTTCATTTGTAACCATCTTTGAAAGTGTCTGTCTGTTTCTGTCTCTATTTCTTTCTTTGTCTTGATATCTGTTATAATCTCTGTCTTTTTCTGACTCTGTCTCTGTCTCTATTTCTCTCTGTGTCTCTGTGTCTCTTTCTCTTTCTCTCTATCTGTCTGTCTCTAGGGATTGGGAAGTGGCAGAGTTATATTATTTAACTTATTTCAACTTCTGCCCATATCATCAATTGCAATTTTTAGTTGCAGATTATATAGCACTCAATGTATTAGAAGTTAATTTGGACCAGTTGGGAAATTTATTTGCATAAATGCACATGCATTGCTTATATAAGATTGCTTGCAGTCTTACATAGGGAGATGGGAGGGAAAAAATGAAACTCAAGATGTTATTTTTTAAAATGAACATTGAAAACTATCTTTACATCTACTTGGAAAAAATAAAATACTATTTCTCAAAAAAAATTATTCTTTTAAGACCTGACTTGTTTTATTTATCCATTGAACATGATGGTTAGTATTTGGTTCCTACCATTAGTGAATTTCTAATCCTGTCATCTTCAGTGTTTAGACTGTTGGAGTTAACAATTAAAAAGATTTGAGTTCAAGTCTTATTTCAGACTATAACTGTCTGTATAATATTGGGCTAATCACTTGACCTCACAGACTCAGTCTCTTGATCTGAACAATAAAAATAATATCTACCTCAAAAGACTACCAAGGGGCTGAAGTAAGATAATTTAGGTAAAACACTTTGCAAACTTCAAATTGCTATATAAATGTCATTACACATATCTCCACCTCTATCAGTGCTGTTCTCATTTCACAAAAAAAAAAATTAAAATCTATAATCATAAAACAAGTACTGATACAACAGCCCTATTGTAAACTTTCATTGATTTCTCATCAACATTTCTTCACCCCGGACCATTTCATGGCTTGTCAATCAATATCTTCATGCTTACAAAGCTACTGATATTGCATTTTTAAAGATTTTTTTAAGAGGTACATGCAACTACCAAGTTATTTGTGTTCAAGAAGAAGAGGAAAGTTCCTCATAATGTCAATAACATGGCCACAATTCAAAATTATAGTCAAACAAATGATTTCAGTATATTTCTTCTATTTTTAATGGAAGCAAGTGTCCAGATACTAAGCCCAATATCAATGTTGAATCAGTTTACCTTTTCCAGGTTTCAGTTTAAGTTGAAAAGGAAGATGAGCTTTTAGGATTCAAAAAAGAAAGCATCATTTTCTTTGCATCAAACAAATTAAAAGCAAAAGAATGAGTTCCATTTGATTCATCTTATTCTAAAAAAAAAAAATTGTTTTATTTATTTTCATTTCATTTCACTGAAGACTATAAGAAACCTCCTAATTCATGGTTAGATAAAAACTCAATAGCAAGAACCATGTGGACAAGGATTTAATGCCAAACATGTACCAAAACCTGAGTAGCATTGAATATTCAGGGATGCATTGGAGTCGGTTCATAACAGCTTGTGGGATCCAATTGTTAAGTTTTTCAGTGTAAACATTTGTAGCTATAAATCAGGGTTATATTTAGTATTTTGTTCATTGCCTAAACTTAAGAAAATGATGAAGAAAAAGTTAGCAATTCAGATTAAACTTTAAAATGTATATGTGAAGGTGGTACAGTGCATAAAGCACCAGCCCTGAAGTCAGGAGGACTTGAGTTCAAATCTAGCCTTAGACACTTAACAATTCCTAGCTGTGTGACCCTGGACAAGTCACTTAACCCCAATTGCCTCAGGAGGAAAAAAATGTGTGAGAGTGTGTGTGTGTGTGTGTGTGTGTGTGTGTGTGTGTGTGTGTGTTTCCTTCCAGGGAGTGGGTTGTTAAAGCTTTACTAGAACATCCCTGGAGTAATGTTAACAAGTACTGGTCAAAGTACTGTATTTTGATTTAGGAATCAATAATTCATCAATTATTTATTAAACTACTACTATGTCCCAGGTCCAATATTACACACTGAAAATACAAAGGTATATATGAAACAGCTTCTAACAAAAAAACTTGCATTCCATTGAAAGAGGCATACCTTAACGGATGCAAGATTTTGTATATATAAATTCATATAAAACATGCACAAGATAATTTGAAATGATAGACAGTAATAGGTGAAGCCATATATACAAAATGACTTTTGAACTTAGCTTTAAAGAAAATTAGATGTTATGTCATGGGGAAAGCCTGTGAAAAGGAATGAGATAAGAAAACAAAAAAACAAACAAAAAAAATTTATGCTGTTATTCAGCTGTTTGTTTGTTTTTTGTTTTTTTCCAGTTGTTTTCAATTCTTTTTGAACACATTAAGTTTTCTTGGCAAAGATATTGGAGCATTTTGCCATTTCCTTCTCCAGTTTATTTCACAAATAAGGAACTGAGGCAAAGAAGGTTATGTCATTTATTCAAGGATATACAGTTATTAAGGTTCAGAAGCCTGATTTGAAGTCATGAAGATGAGTCTTCCTGACTCTAGAGTAAGTGCTCTATCCATTGCATTACCTAGCTGCATCATACTTTATATAATAAACAACAAAAAGGGCAATTTGGCTAAGGGAAGATGGGTTCCAATCCTATTTCAGATAATTATTAACTATACAAGTCAATTAATTTCTTTCTGCTTCAATTTTCTTAAACTGCAAAATAGAGAATAAGAACAAATATTTGACAGGGTAGTTTTCTGTCAAAGCATCCAAAAAATTTTGTAAACATAAAAGTGGTTTATAAACACGAATTATAATTATTCCTGAATTTTAGTCTATGAATAATATGTTTAGATTATATGAGATTATATAATTATATATATATATATATATATATGTTTAGATTATATGAGATTATATAATATGAGTAAATCAGGAATATTAGATTTCTAAGTCTAAGATCTGATAACCATGGGATCTCTAAGAGAGACAAAAAGGGACAGAGAGAAATTCTTAGATCAGCAATAGCTAAAGGTTTGCCTAAAAACTGCTGTTAATGCTCCTTTTTAAAAATTTGCCTTGTTTATACAAAATTATTGAACAGTGATCACAAACTGCTTTTTAATTATGACTTTGAAATTAATCAAAGTTGTACAAGATTTCAAAGTTTGTTCTTTTAGTACCCAAATAAAAGTATTATATACTCAATTGAAGCAGGTTATGTGACCACAGTCAAGCAGTCCATATAGCAATACAGATTGAGACATAATCTCATTTCCTCTAAAAAGTTTCCTAAATAGAGCCACTTCTTTTAAATTTTTATGTACTTGACTTGGAAAGTATTCCAAATTGACTTATCTAAGAAAATAATCATACCTTCTATTAGGAAGTATTGATTTTCCTCTCCTTTACAAAAATAGAAAACTTCTCATCTTTGCTTGGAGCCTATAATTAAACTTTGTAGTCATCAGATGCACAATCTTGTAAATGTCATGCACTTCTGCATTGTTTAGAAGGTAGATAATTATTATTTTTTATTGATTTAGAATTTTTAGATTTATTTAATCAATAAAGAAATAAAGCACTAAGGAATATAGAAGCGGTTAAAATAAGTGATGAAATGAAATAAGATACTCATAAAACATTATTATGACAATTTAAATTCAATCACTCAACAAAAAATAAATAGTGAACTCAAACTAATTGGGATTAAAAATTCATACCTTTGGGGGCAGCTAGGTGGCACAGTGGATGGAGCACCAACCCTGAAGTCAGGAGGACCTAAGTTCAAATCTGGCCTCAGACATTTAACACTTCATAGCTATGTGACCCTGGGCAAGTCTTTTAACCCCAATTACTTCAGGGGGAAAAAAAATTCAAACTTTTAAATCCTCTTTATGAAGAATAAGAGTACTTTAATATTTATGCCATGAAATCAAGATTTTAAAAAATTGAGTTGAGCTACCATTGATTAATGTTTGCTTTAGACAAAGTATTATTTTAGTCACACGGGATACATATATATAATTGCTACTTTCAATCTAATGGTATTAGAGTAGAGGTGATGGCTGAAAACAAAATTTTATTAATAGAAAATAATAATTTCTACAACAGTTGAGTAAAAGATAAAAAGATTATTAAGTAACCTAACAAATTGTGTTCAGATATCTGTCAATATGATCTATATCTCCCCTCCATTCTTCTAAAACTCATAATCCTATCATTAGTTACCCCTTCCTATTTTTATCCAAAAAGCTGACAATCATTGAAGCATTGTTTTACTCTATATTTACAGACATCAATTCACTGATGATTGATAAACTTTTATGTTTCTGTGTATGTTTATCTATGTGAAAGGACACCATTTATTCATTACTAAGTTTTAATATTATTTTATTTTTCCAATTATATAGATATAAAGATATCATGTGACTTTTGTTTTTTTAATTTAAATTAAATTTATTTATTTTATTTTCAAATTCTCTTCCATCTTTCCTTAACTCCTCTGTCATTGAAAAGGCAAGCAATTTTACATATTATACATGTGCAATCATGTAAAAAATCCTTATTATTCATTGTATGAAAGAAAATAGAGAAAAATATAAAAAAATAGTTTAAATTGGAATTTCTTGGATGTTTTTATTGCTGAGAATAGTGAACAAAGTCATTTACAATGTATCATCATATAATATTGCTGTTATTGTATATATTGTTTTCCTGATTCTCCTCCCTTTACTTTGTTCATGTAAATATTATAGATTTTTTTCTGCAAGATTCTTTCTCATCATTTCTAATAGCACAATAGTATTCCATCACAATCATATGCCACAATTTGTTCAGTCATTCCCCAATTGATGGTATCACCTCAATTTTCATTTCTTTGCACTCCCACAAAAAAAGAATTACTGTAATTTTTTGTACACATAGATCCCTTGCCTTTATTTTAATCTCTTTGTGAACACACATATAAGAGGCATTGCTGGGTCAAAAGGTAGGCAAGTTTTATAGCACTTTGGACAGAGTTCCAAATTCTTCTTCAGAATTGCTGAGTCAGTCCACAATTCCATAACAATCCTCTAGTGACCCAATTTCTCCACATTCCCTCCAGTATTTGTCATTTGGTCAGATAGAAGAGCTCAGAGTTGCCAATTTTCATTTTTTAAATCAACAATGATTTGGAGGATTTTCCCCCATATAACTAAAGTACATTTCATTTTTTTTTTCTGAAAATCTCAGTTCATATTCTTTGAATAATGATTTATATTTTTATAAATTTGATTCAACTTCTCTATATTTTTTTAAATGGGGCCTTTATCAGAAGCCAATGATAGGCTTCATTTGTATTTTTTTTTTGCCCATTTTGTGCTTTTCTTCTAACTTTGTTTAGACAAAATCTTTTTAATTTAAAAATTTAAATAATAAAAAGCATCCATTTAATATACCATTATACTTTCTATTTCTTGTTTAGGCAAATTTCTTCTGTTCTTCATATTTCTGACAGGTAAACCATTCCCTGTGATCCTAACTTATACTTGAGTATCAACTTTTATGTCTAAAAATTTTGTCTATTTTTACTCAATGTTATTATATGGTATGAGATAGTGGTTTACAGTTTCTTTCAAACTACTTTTCAGTTTTCACAAGAGTATTTGTTTAATCATGAGCTCTTGTTTCCTAAGTTGATAGTTCTGCATTTATCAAATTCTTGATTATGAAGGTCACAGTACTATGTATTGTATACCAAGTCTATTTCACTGGAGCATCACTATACACCAGATTAGTTTAATGATTAACACAATGCAATACAATTTGAAATCTAGTATAGCTAATCCATCTTCCTTGACATTTTCCCCATTAAATTCCTTGATATTCTTGACCCTTTGTTTTTCAGATTATTTTTACTATTTTTAGCTCTATAGAATGTTTTTTGCTAGTTTGATCAGTATGGCACCAAGTAGATTAATTTAAATAAAATTATCATTTTGATTATATTGAATCAGCTTACCCAGGAGAAATTAATATTTTTCTAGTTGCTTAGGGTTGTTGGGTGTTCAAAGTATTTTGTAATCATGTTTTTATACTTCTTAGGTTTATATTGGCAGGCAAATTACCCAAGGACTTAATATTATCTAGAGTTATTTTAAATTGAATTTATTTTTCAACTTCTTGCTAATGAATGTTCTTAGTAAAAAAAAGTTATGTGGGTTTATTTTAAATCTTTTTACTTTACTAAAGTTCTTAATTATTTTAAGTAGTTTTTAAAGTAATTCTCTGGGATTCTTTAGCTGTAACACTATGTTATCTGCAAAGAGTGATAGTTTTATTTCCTGACTGCAAATTCTAACTTTTTCAATTTCTTTTTCTTTTCTTATTGCTATAGTTTGTATTTCTAGTACAATATTAAGTAATAATGGGAATCCTTGTATCACTCTTGATTTCACTGGGCAGAATACTAGTAGGTCTTTGGTAGAGGTCATGTTTGCTTGTGGTATATATATACATATACATATATATATATATATATATATATATATATATGTAATACTTGCCATTTTGAGGAAAACTTTATTTATTCATATCACTTTTATTGTTCCCCTTCCCACGAAGAAATCAATGTTGTATTTGTTTGTTTGCATTTAGTACTTTTTAATATTTTATTTTCCCCAGTAACATGTAAAACATTTTTCAACATTTATTTTTAAAACTTTTAAGTTCCAAGTTTTCTCCCTTCCTTTCTTCCCCCTACCCACTTTGAGAAAGCCCATGTGAAAGAAGAGATCAATGAATTAGGCATAGAAAAATTAACAAATTAGAAACCCCCAATTAAATATCAAATTGGAAATTTTGAAACTCAAAGGAGAGATGAATAAAATAGAAACTAAAAACAAAACAAAAAAAAAAAAACTAAGAGTTGGTTTTATGAAAAACTAACAAAATAGATAAAACTTTGGTTAATTTTATCAGGAAAAGGAAAGAAAAAACCCACATCACCAATATCAAAAATGAAAGGGGTGCACTTACCACCAATGAAAAATAAATTAGAAGCTACCTTGCCCAACTTTAGATAGCAAGTCTGACAATCTAACTAAAATGGATGAATATCACAAAAATGTAAATTGTCCAGGTTAACAGAAGAGGAAATAAAATATTTAAATAGTCACATTTTAGAAAAATAAATTGAAGTCATTAATGAACTCCCTAAGAAAAAAATCTTCAGGACCAGATGGATTCACAAGTGAATTCTACCAAACATTTAAATAAAATTAATTTCAATACTGTGTAAACTATTTGGAAAAATAGGCAAAGAAGGAGTGCTGCCAAATTCTTCTATGATATAAATATGCCATTGATACCTAAAACAGGAAAGGTCAAAATAGAGAAAGAAAATTATACACTAATCTTCTTATTGAATATTGATGCGAAAATTTTTAAATACAATGTTAGTAAAGCCATTACAGCAACTTATCATCATGATAATATATTTGCTGATATGACCAAGTGGCATTTATACCAGAAATGCAGGGCTGGTTTAGTCAGGAAAACTATTACCATAATGACCATATCAGTAACAAAACCAAGAGAAATCATGTGATAATCTCAAAATGTGTAGAAAAAGATTTTGACAAAATGCAGCACCCATTCCTATTAAAAATACTAGAGAACAGAGGGATAAAGGGAACTTTATTTACAATAATAAGCAGTATCTATCTAAAATCTACAAGCATTATTTGTTAATCGAAGGAAGCTGCATGAATTCCCAATAAAATCAGGGATGAAGGATGCTCATCTTTACCACTATTATTCAACATTGTATGAGAAATGTTGGCTTTAGCAATCAGAAAGGAAAAAGAAATGAAAGGAATTAAAATAGACAATGAGGAAATAAAATCATCAATTTTTGCAGATGATATGATGATATGCTTAGAGAATCCTAGAAAATCATCCAAAAATCTACTGGAAACAATTCACAGCTTTAGCAAAGTTGCAGTACATAAAACAAACCCATATAAATAATTAGCATTTCTTTTTTTATATAGTTTTTATTTACCAGATATATGCATGGGTAATTGTACAGCATCGACAATTGCCAAACTTTTGTTCTAATTTTTCACCTCCTTCCCCGCCCCCAAGAAGGCAGGTTGATCAGTACATGTTAAATATGTTAAAGTATATATTAAATACAATATATGTATATTTGTCCAAACAGTTGTTTTGCTGTACAAAAAGAATAGGACTTTGAGATAATGTACAATTTAATATTGTTGTTGAAGTAGATAATGATCTCTTATTCCTGCTCATTTCACTCAGCATCAGTTCATGTAAGTCTCTCCAGGCCTTTCTGAAATTATCTTGTTGGTCATTTCTTACAGAACAATAATATTCCATAATATTCAGATACCACAATTTATTCAGCTATTCTCCAATTGATGGGCATCCACGTAGTTTCCAGTTTCTGGCCACTGCAAAGAGGGCTGCCACAAACATTCTTGCACATACAGGTCCCTTTCCCTTCTTTAAGATCTCTTTGGGATATAAGCCCAGTAGTAACAGTACTGGGTCAAAGGGTATGCACAGTTTGATAACTTTTTGAGCATAGTTCCAAATTGCTCTCCAGAATGGCTGGATGTATTCACAATTCCATGAACAATGTATCAATGTCCCTGATTTCCCACATCCCCTCCAACATTGCGCATTATCTTTCCTGTCATTCTAGCCAATCTGACAAGTGTGTAGTGGTATCTCAGAGTTGTCTTCATTTACATTTCTCTGATTAACAATGACTCAGAGCATCTTTTCATATGGCTAGAAATAGTTTCAATTTCTTCATCTGAGAATTGTCTGTTCATATCTTTTGACCATTTATCAGTTGGAGAATGGCTTGATTTCTTATAAATTAGAGTCAATTCTCTATATATTTTGGAAATGAGGCCTTTATCAGAAACTTTGACTGTAAAAAGTTTTCCCAGTTTATTGTTTCCCTTCTAATTTTATCTGCATTAATTTTGTTTGTACAAAAACTTTTCAATTTGATATAATCAAAGTTTTCTATTTTGTGATCAGTAATGATCTCTAGTTCTTCTCTGGACATAAATTCATTTCTCTTCCACAGGTCTGAGAGGTAAACTATCCTATGTTCCTCTTATTTATAATCTCATTCTTTATGCCTAGGTCATGAACCCATTTTGACCTGATTTTGGTGTATGGTGTTAAGGGTGGGTCAAGGCCTAGTTTCTGCCATATTAGTTTCCAATTTTCCTAGCAATTTTTGTCAAGCATTGATTTCTTATCCCAAAAGCTGGGGTCTTTGGGTTTGTCAAACACTAGATTATTAAAGTTATTGATTATTTTGTCCTTTGAACCTAAACTATTCTACTGATCAAGTATTCTATTTCTTAACCAATACCAAATGGTTTTGGTAACTGCTGCTTTATAATATAATTTTAGATCCAGTACAGCTAGACCATCTTCATTTGATTTTTTTTTCATTAATCCCTTGAAATTCTTGACCTTTTGTTTTTTCATATGAACTTTGTTGTTATTTTTTCTAGGTCATTAAAATAGGTTTTTGGGAGTTTGATTAGCGCTAAATAAATTGATTATTTATTTATTTTATTGTGTTTTTTTTTTTTTTTTTTTATAAAATCAACTCTTAGTTTTATTGATTAGTTCAATAGTGTTTTAGGTTTTTTTTGCTTTCAATATTATAAATTTCTCTTTTTAATTTTAGAATTTCAAGTTTAATAGTAGATCGGGGTTTTTCAATTTGGTCTTTTTCTAGCTTTTAAAGTTGTAAGCCCAATTCATTGATCTTCTCTTTCTCTATTTTATTCAAGTAAGCCTCTAAAGATATAAAAATTCCCCTTATTACCACTTTAGCTGCATCCCACAAATTTTGGTATGATGTCTCATCATTGTCATTATCTTGAGTGAAATTATTAATTGTGTCTATAATTTGCTGTTTCATTCAATCATGAGATTATTTAGTTTCCAATTACTTTTTGGTCTATTTACCCCTAACCTTTTGTTGAATGTAGTTTTTATTGCTTTGTGATCTGAAAAGAAAGCATTTATGATTTCTACCTGCCTGCATTTAATTTTGAGATTTTTATGTCCTAATATGTGGTCAATTTTTGTATAGGTTCTATTAACTGCTGAGAAGAAAGTATACTCCTTTCTGTCACCATTCAGTTTTCTCCAAAGATCTATCATATCTAATTTTTCTAATATTCTATTTATCTCTTTAATTTCTTTCTTATATGTTTTGTGGTTTGAGTTATCTAATTCTCCTTCTATTATACTTTCTGTTTCTTCTTGCAACTCTCTTAGCTTCTCTTTTAGGAAGTTAGATGCTATTTCTTCTTGCAACTCTCTTAACTTCTCCTTTAGGAAATTAGATGCTATACCACTTCATGCATATATGTTTAGTATTGATATTGCTTCATTGTCTATGCTACCCTTTAGCAGCATATAGTTTCCTTCCTTATCTCTTTTAATTAAATCAGTTTTTGATTTTGCTTGATCTGAGACAAGGATGGCTTTTTTGACTTCACCTGAAGCATAATAGATACTGCTCCAACCTTTTTACCTTTACTCTGTATGTATCTCCTGCTTTAAATGTTTTTCCTGTAAACAGCATATTGTAGGGTTCTGACTTTTGATCCAGTCTGCTATCTGCTTCCACTTAATGGGAGAGTTCATCACATTCATATTTACAGGTAAAATTACCAATTACTAATTACTACAATTTTGTAAAATTTTGAAGACAAAATAAAATATTTAGTGGTCTAGCTGCTGAGAAAAACCCGAGAACAATATAAACACCTTTGAAAAATATTTCTGACACAAATAAAATCAGATCCAAACTATCAATTATTCATGGCTAGGTTGAGCTAAATAATGAATATGACAATTCTGCCTAAATTTTTCTACTTGTTCAGTGCAATACCAGTCAAACTGCCAAAACATTATATTACAGAAGTAAAAAAAAAAAAAAAAAATTAATCTGAAAAAAAAAAAGGTCAAGAATATCAATGGAATAAATGAATAATAATGAAAACTATGGTGGTTTAGCAACACCAAACCTAAAACTATATTATAAAGCATCCAAACCATTTGTTACTGATTAAGAAATAGAGTGGTACATCAGTGGAATAGATTAGATACACATTACAAAATAACCAAGGCCTATAGCAATCTAGAATTTGATAAACCCCGACACTCCATTTTCTGGAATACAAACACACAAATTGATAAAAATTGCTGGGAAAACTAGAAAATAATGTCAGAAGCTCAGCATAGACTTTGATTATATCAAATTGAAGTTTTTGTACAAACAAAATTAATGCAGATAAAATTAGAAGGGAAACAATAAACTGGGAAAACTTTTTACAGTCAAAGTTTCTGATAAAGGCCTCATTTCCAAAATATATAGAGAATTGACTCTAATTTATAAGAAATCAAGCCATTCTCCAACTGATAAATGGTCAAAGGATATGAACAGACAATTTTCAGATGATGAAATTAAAACTATTTCCGCTCATATGAAAGAGTGTTCCAAATCACTACTGATCAGAGAAATGCAAATGAAGACAACTCTGAGATACCACTACACACTTGTCAGATTGGCTAGAATGACAGGAAAGATAATGCGCAATGTTGGAGGGGATGTGGGAAAACAGGGACATTGATACATTGTTGGTGGAATTGTGAATACATCCAGCCATTCTGGAGAGCAATTTGGAACTATGCTCAAAAAGTTATCAAACTGTGCATACCCTTTGACCCAGTACTATTACTACTGGGCTTATATCCCAAAGAGATCTTAAAGAAGGGAAAGGGACCTGTATGTGCAAGAATGTTTGTGGCAGCCCTCTTTGCAGTGGCCAGAACCTGGAAACTACGTGGATGCCCATCAATTGGAGAATAGCTGAATAAATTGTGGTATCTGAATATTATGGAATATTATTTTTCTGTAAGAAATGACCAACAAGATGATTTCAGAAAGGCCTGGAGAGACTTACATGAACTGATGCTGAGTGAAATGAGCAGGACCAAGAGATCATTATCTACTTCAATAACAATACTATAAGAAGATCAATTCTGATGGATGTGGCCATCTTCAACAATGAGATAAACCAAATCAGTTCCAATAGAGTAGTAATAAACTGAACCAGCTACATTCAGTGAAAGAACTCTGAGAGATGACTATGAACCACTACATAGAATTCCCAATCCCTTTATTTTTGTCCAACTGCATTTTTTATTTCCTTCACATGTTAATTGTATATTATCTCAAAGTCCTGTTCTTTTTGTACAGCAAAACAACTATTGGACAAGTATACATATATTGTATTTAATTTATACTTTAACATATTTAACATGTACTGGTCAACCTGACATCTGGGGGGCAGGGAACTATAATCTGTGCAATTTACATTTTTGTAAATATTCATAAAATTGATTGTTATTCATTCTCTCATTATGATTTATTACTTTTAAATAACATATTGTAAAATTCTAGTTTTTATTCCACTTTGACATCTCCTTCCATTTTATTAGTGAGTTTATCCATTAACATTCACAATTATGATTAGTCTGTATTTGCTTCCATCCTTTTTTCTTGCCCCTCTTTAAAAGTGTTTTGACTTTGAACATTGCCTCCCCCAATTTGTCCTCCCTTGTATCAACATTCCCATTCTTTTAATGTTTTCCTCTCCTACTTCCATCTATGATAAGAGAGAAGCCTCTACCCAACTCAATATGTAAGTTATTCCCTCTTTTGGGCTATTTCAATGAGGATGTGGTTCAAATTATTGTCTTCCACCTTCATCTGCCCCTCCACTGTAAAGCCTCTTTTATGTGGGATAATTCATCAAATTCTATATTTTTCCTTCTTCCAATGAAACTCTTTTTCAACTTTAAATTGTATACATATGTATGTGTGTATGTGTAAAGTTCTTGAATTGTAAGGGTCCGGTTGTCTGCTCAATTATAATCCTTCTCTGGGAGGAGATCTGTAAAATATTTTCCTCTGTGTGCAGGTTTCTTGGGAGCTCTGAATCTCCTCTAGTTCTTGTCCTTCCCCAAATCAGACTGGTCTCCTTTCAGCCTGCCTGGCATCAAAACTCTATCCCAGAGTCAATTCTTTCAGACCCAATGCTGCCCTTCTTTTATCCTCCCAGAGAATAGGCAGGTGAGAACTCAATGGGGCTTGGGGAAATACTTCCACCAATGAACTTGCTTCTCTTAGAATTCCTAAGGTGCAAACTCCCTTTAAAGGTCTGAATGAAAGGTCTGAGCCAGAGAACTGTCAAGTCAACCTGAGTTCTCACCTTGTAATTGTCCAGACAACCTGAGTTCTCACCTTGTCACTGTCCAGACAACCTGAGTTCTCACCTTGTCACTGTCCAGACAACCTGAGTTCTCACCTTGTAATACTAACATGTATGTATATTTGTACAATGCACATATATGCATATATATATATGTGTGTGTGCATATGGGTATGCATGCAATGCAATCTACACTGTATACGTATGTGTGTATTTACATGTATGAACACGTGTATATATTCACTTACATATGTACCTTCTGTAAATGCATTTCCCTCAAATTGCCCTAATAATGATAGAGTTACAAGTTTCTTTTCCAATGTTGGAATGCAAACAGTTTACACTCATTGAATCCCTTTTTGTTTATCTCTCCTATTTACCTTTTTTACATTTCTTCTGTGTTTATATGTGAAAATCATTTTTTTCTTCAATTTTAAATATTAGATCACTCCAGGAAATTTTTACTTCTTCACTTTAGAGCATGGAGTAAAGTAAAATTTAGGAGGTAGAGCTTAGATGATTAAGAGTAGATAGGTTATTGCCTGAGCTCTCCCCAGCTTCCCTTAGAGCCAGCCCTGGATTAAGACTGCAGGTAGATTTGGAGTGGCAGAAACTATGGCTATTCAGAATGTGGTGGTTTTTCAGCTTGGGATATTTTAGAGGGACTTCAGGAAGGGTGTTTTTCAGTTGGGGGGAAGATAGGAAAGACTCAGCCAGACATAAGGTTTGGAGCAGGAAAGCTCAGCATTAGGAATTGTAGGTAAATTTCAGAATTATCAGATCAAGGAGAAAATGCTACAAATAAACAGGAAGAAACAATTCAAATATCAGGGAGCCACAATCAGGATTAACCAATCAGGATTAACTAGTACCCAGTAACTTCCACATAGGCAGAAGAGCAAAGGAATCAGAATCAATTACCCAGCAAATGTAAGCATTATATTTCAGGGGAATTTTGGACATTCAATGATAAAGGGGATTTAAAATAATTTCTGATGAAAAGACCATAGCTGAACAGAAAATTTGATCTTCCAATTCAAGATTCAAGAGAAACATAAAAAGATAAAAGGAAGAAAAACCTTTATATTTAAAATGTTTGCCTCTCTACATGGGAAGATGATAATGTGCAGCTGTTGAGAACTGTATCTTTATCAAGTCAGTTAAATGGGGTATACTTAGAATGTGTGAGTGTAAGCTGAATTATTGTGATAATACAACAAATAGTGGAAAATGGACCATACTGGAAGAAGAGAAATGGGGAAAATAACACCACATGAAGAGGCACAAAAGGCCTACTATAGTTGAGGAAAAGAAGGGAGGAGGTGTAGAATTGTTTGAACTTTATTTTCATGAGATTTGCTTCAAAGAGGGAATGACATATATACTTACTTTTTTATATAAATGTGTCTCACTCTATAGAAAAGTATAGAGAAAAGTGGAAAGGAGAGTGGGAGGCTAATAGAAGGGAGGGCAGAAGTAGAAGGGGAAACAGATAAGAAAGGGGGCTAAAATAGGAAGGGTAAATTGAAGGAGATAGTGTTCAGAAGCAATATATTGGTAAGGAAGGAGAGGGTGAAAGAAGAAAGAAAATTATAACCTGAGAAAATTAAGATGGTTGGAAAGAAAAAGTTAATTATTTTAAATGTGAATGTGAACAGGATGAGCTCCCTTATAAAATGAAAGTGGATAGCAGAGTAGATTAAAAGCCAGAACTCACAATATGTTGTTTACAAGAAACACATTTGAAAAAGAGATACTAACAGAGTAAAGGTAAAAAGCAGGAGCAGAAAATATTATGGTCCAACTGACATTTTTTTAAAGTTAGTTTTTAATCAAACTCATCTCAGCATCCCCAAACCAGTGCTCTCCCATTATAATCTGATCTCACAAAAGTCTGACACTGGGTGGTATCCCAAACATGAGCCAGAGCTTTGGACACTATCCTCTCCTATTTCTCCCTACCTTCTTTATGAATAAAACTTACTAGAAAAGTCTCTCTTTTCCCTATAAGATTGATCTCAAAACTGATTCACATTAACATTTCAAAAATATATATATAGTTTAATTCATTGGTGTATTAACATAAAATAGTTTGGACTATGAAAATATTGGCAAATAAATCAGCACAAATCCTGGACATAGTAGATACTTAATAAATGCTTGTTCCTTTTCTCCATGCACCCCTTTCATTCCAGATTTGCTTTAATCAAGAAATTGAATCCCTGTAATACAGCAATAATAAAGAAATTTGGTTTCAAATTAGCCTCCCTGACACCTTTCAGGTTATTCGACATAGAACTGCTTCTCCTACTTATAGGGTGAGTTCTCTTACTTAGACTTAATCTGCTTTGTGGAATTAAAACAGCCTTGGTTCTTCTTAAGCCAAAAGCCCTGTTAGCATTTGAGAATCTCTATTAATAACTCTATATTTTATTTGTCTGACTCAGAGTCAACAATTGATAAACATTTATTAAGAGTATACTTTGTGCCAGGCACTATTCTAAGTTCTGGGGATATAGAGAACAACATAAGATAGCTCATGCCTTCAAGGCTTTCACAATCTAAGGAAGAAGACAACACATAAAAGGAATTTGTAAAGAGAAGAGGGTAGCTCAGCTGGCTGGAGTAGGAGGTGGACAGGGCATGATGAAGTCATATGTCCCGAGTGAGAAATGATCTAAGTAGGTGTATGTTTCCATGTTAGTTTCATATTGTAGAATGATGAATTTCTAGAGAAGATAAAGTCCAGGAAAGTAACTGTATGAGAAATGATGAGACTTCTCTGGCTGACATTTTTAAATAATTGTAGATCTGAGAGAAGCTCTCCAATGTTTATTTTTAATCTCCTGAATTCCCAGGGAGATAAGGGCCTCTGGCTAGGGTGGAGTGGGGAGAATATTGAGGAGATATAGGATAGTTGGTTAAGAGAATTTCTTTGAGATTCCATATGGATTATTGAGATAAATAATTTTATTCTATTGTCTGTTGTAAAAGGGGGTTCTTTTAAGAAAATGATAGTTTAAGAATTACACAAAAACTGGTGAAAAGTCTTAATACATCAACAAACTGTTAGTCAAATTGTTAGTTAACCAAGGCAAGAAAAAAATAAAAAAACTTATATGAGATAAAACCCAGCATTTTAAATAAAGTACATAAAATTAATGTTTATAATATTTAAATAATATTTTATATATTATATATTTTATTTTAATTAAATTATGTATATAATTTAATAATTTAATATAATTTAATTAATTTTTATATTTAATTTAATATTATTTAATTAATTAATAATATAAATTAATTTAACAATTTAATATAATAATAAATTAAGTGTTTAATATTTTAATTATAATACTTTAATAAATAATAAAATCTGAATTTCACAAGATTAAAAAATAATTTTCTTCATGTAGAAGTTTAAAGAGAATAGCAGAGGGACATGACTAGCTCTGAGATAATAGATATAGATAGAAAATTTTGGAAAGTTAATTATAGTTTTTATTACTATTTTTATTGCTGCACAGGAACTTGTATTACCAATTGGTACCAACTGAAATTATTTATTAGTTATTCACTGTGAATAGAGAGAAGTCAAGGAGCAATAAATTAATGTAAAAGTTAGGAACAACTCAAAAATCAGAATTGAATTTTATTAAATTTTAAAAATGATAATGGTTGTGAGAAACTGCAGTCTGTAGAATTCTGGAAACAGTTTTCCCACATACACATACACACACACACACACACACACACACACACACACACACACACACACACTCACATATATCCACCACAAAAACAGACCAAACAAATGAGTTCTTTCCTCTTAAAATGATGCCAACAATATATGACTTGTTTAAATAGGATACAATGTTTGTTTTTTTTTTCCTAAAAGAATGAAAATAAACAAAATATGCTAGAACAATGTCACATATATCACACTTCAGTTTATATTAGGCCTAAGGATAAAGGAATATGTTTAGTTTATTTTAAAACTTAGACAGACCATGATTTTTAAGTATAGAAAATATCTTAAGCCAATATAAGTTTGCATTCCATTTTTGAACTAATAAACTTGAATTTCCTGGTTTAAAGAAGAAAGAATAGATTAAATTTTGGATACAGAAAAAATGCAAAAAAAAAGTTCTTGAAATGATTTTGAACACATATAACAACATTGCATAATTAATAATATTTTAAAGATGAAGACAAAACAGGAAAATGAAAGAAGCATAATGAATAGAATGAAGGTCTTCAAAATTATGAGAAGTCAAAATACTAAGAATGCTAAAGAAAATCAACTGGATTAAAAAGTAATAAGCCTTCTACATAATCCAAATTATCTTTGCTTCTTCATTTATTGTTATTATTAAACTTTTATTGTTTTTGTTAAAACTTTTTGTTTAAGTGTTGTCTTTTAGGAATTAGTAGATTGACTCAGAATGAAGGGAACAAAGAAAGAAAGAGGCTACATTTAACAATGCAGTTCAAAATTAACAAATAGAGAACCTATCTCCCTAAATATCAACATAAAAAAGCCATGAAATTTGTTGTTCAGATACTGAAGTGGTTTACTAATTTTTTTTCAAACTCATTTCACAGATGAGGAAACAGAGGCAAACAAGTTAAGTGACTTGCCTAGAGTTACAAAACTAGTGAAAGTTTGAGGCCAAATTTGATCTCAGAAAAATAAGTCTTCCTGACATTAAACTGAGCCCTCTTTTCAATGCATCACCAGCTGCCCAATTTTCAAGAAACACATACCCAGATTATAATTACATAATCCCTTATTTTAAACCATACCACTAAGCCTATGAAGGTCTAATTCTCACCATTCCAAATAATCTATGTTAATTATGGATCATAGTGATTCAATCCAGATGATAATTTATATAAATAAAGTACTATCCACGAAGAAAGTGATTTTTAAATTCACAAAGAATACTAATATAGGAACTTAATGCCATTTATGATTAATTAATTAATTGTAAATGCTTTCAGTTAATATTTGGGGGAAAACTCAGCAATGCAAGTGCATAACAATTCACTTCAACACAAGTTAGCAAATGTCTATTGTGAGAAAGAGAATGAGATTGCAAAAGAGCAATAATTGAAAACAAAACTTAATGTGTAATTTCAGCATTCAGCTGACCTTTTTAATCATCACATTCATGATCATTTGGAATCTTGAGAGTTAAATAATATGAGTACTTTTTTTATTTTCTTAAAATGTACTATCATGATCCTCCCTGAGAGATTTACATGAGAAGTGGACAGAGGACTTTTTCTAACATAACCATACATTATTAGAAAATAAACATAACTTACTACATTTTGAACACATGCTAGTTTGTATGAAAGGATTCTAATACATTGTCATTTCTCTCATTGCCCAAGGGACTTTTAGAGAAACAGCACAGAATTTATATCATAGTCTTTCAGCCTTTATCAAATATCCCTATGTAAAGGAATTGAGAAACTCTTCGTTTTTTGGAGACTTGCTTCACATGACCATTAATTCGAGGCCATTTAGGATTATATTACCAGCTGGTAATAGTCCTCTCTCTGAAATAAATGCCATACCAAGGAACAGGTAGGGGATAGAAGTTATTGTGTATGTTACTAATTCTAGATTTGGTAAAGCCACCCAAAAACATAATATCCAAACTAACCCTTGTTATTAAAGATCATTGAATTGCAGTTATTAACCTGCAACAAATTTAGAAAGCTAGAAGATAAAAATTTACAAAATTATCAGTGACTTAATTGAAGAAAAATTAATTCTATAAAACCCCAAACTCTGTGGTAAAAACAAAACAAATAACAAAACAAAATTTTTTTCAGTTTTGTCTGACTATTCATGACCCTATATTGGGGTATTCTTGACAAAAATACTGGAGTTTTCCATTTACTCCTCCAGTTCATTGAGGAACTGAGCAAACAGGGCTAATTGACTTGCTCAGCTGAGGTGAGATTTGAACTCAATCTTCCTGACTCCAGTCCTTGAATTCTATTTACTGGAGCACCTAGCTACAAAGAAACATTCAAAGAAACAAAGCAACTCCCTTTCTTTCCTAAATGGCAAGGGCTCAGATTATGATGAACTGAGCAGTCTAAGCTTCTACCTCTGACATCCTCAGAGTTTGTTCAAATTTACTTATTATCCCCAAACCACTCTGCCAAATTCTTGTGAATAAAGTAGCATTTTTGTTTGTTTTTTTGAATGATATCATAGAACCATCCAACTTTTTCACCAGGTACCATGCAGTACTATTGAAAATGTTTTAAATGAAACTAATTTAAACTAAATGAAACAAATTTAATACATTTGAAGTTCTGAATTATCTCAATGTCAAGTTGGATATTCTGCTGCACACTTTTGCCCTTCAGTTTTGTTTTGCTCATTTTTCAAACTCTGTACAATATATTTTGATACTGCATAAGGTATAGTATATTATCTATAAAATGAAATTTTCAGATAAAATGCATGTATCAGTTTAGATACTACAGATTTAATTCTACCTTCCAAGTTCTAACCTAAGGCAATCTGATTTTTCATCTAGATCTCAGATCTAAATGATTATATCCAAATAGAATTGCGTCTAGATAAGAAATAACCTTTGAAAATGAATTCATTTTATAGATAATATACTATACCTTATGCAGTATCAAAATATATTATATATTTCATTGTATTTATTGGATTCTTATTTATTATCTAGGAAAATGATGCTATTTAGAAAATATTAACTTTTTCACCAGGTACCATGCAGTACTATTGAATTATCTCAATGTCAAGTTGGATATTCTGCTGCACACTTTTGCCCTTCAGTTTTGTTTTGCTCATTTTTCAAACTCTGTACAAGGAACCTTGAAACATATAAAATGCTTTCTCAGAAATATGAAACATTGAACTGGAACAGCAAGATCCCTTAGAATTACCTTTAACTAGTATACTACAATTATCTAGGAAAATGATGCTATTTAGAAAATATTAATGAATATTTGATATCCCTGATACAGTAAAATGAACTTCTTTTATTGTTTCAATATCTCATAAATCTTACTGGAATGGATTTACTTATTTCAATACAATGTTTATTTTTATATCATCTTAGAGCCTTAGGATTACAAGTAGCTCAAAGGTGTTGCATGCATCAAACACTTCTCTTTGTTCTGCATTTATTGTGATTTTTGGAAACAGATATCAGCTTTTACAGTTGGGTGAACAGGTTTTGACCTGCAACTGTCCAATTTATTTGCTTTTTAAACATTAGCCTATGGTAGTAATTTATGTAGAATAAAATGTATTTAAAAGAAACAAATTATTTGATGCTATAATTTGTGGTACAATATTGTGTGTTGTGACTTAGGCATGTATTTTTGCTAGCAGAGTGCTGTAAGATTTATACCACTTAACTGAACATTTTTGCTTCATCTGTATAAAATACAGTATGCACACCTGAAATTGTGCATTTTGGAAAAAACATCCATTGCAATAGAATAAGTGAGCAGAACACTTGTAACCAAAAAAAAAAAAGAGAGAGAGAGAAAGAAAACAATTAAATATGAAAAACAGATACTTCCCTAGTTGTGTAGAATCTTACAGCAACTTTGATAAACATCTCTCAGCAAAAGTGCTGTTTAAGCAACTTTATTTAAAATATAGAAAAAATGCTGATTCTGATTAGCTCTTTAAGTATACATTTAATTGTACAGAAAACTCCATTGTAGCATTGTCTCGATTTTCACAGATCGACTGTAAATTTACCCTTTAGTTTTGTGCAGACTGAAGAAGCACTATATTATTCCAGACAGTGCTTTTGCCTAAGGCTTTTCAGCTTTACCATAGTGATTCTAACATGCATTATGATTTGTAATTAGAAATGTTACTTTCACTGAAAGTGTCATGATATTTCAATTACTTTTAACCACCATGTAAAAATAAAACTTTTTCTTTTGGGTTTATCAGCTATTCCTCTTGTGCACAGGTAATAAAGGAATCTAAAAATGATTTGTGAGTCACTTGTTTCCGAAGTGTTTTGGTAGTCCTATAAGAATAGTTGAACATTATGCTTTTCAGAGGCTCCAAAAAGGAGACATGTTGGAGGAAATCTGCCTCTAAATTAGACCGGGATTATACCTGGTAACCAAGAATCTATTTGAATTGAAATGGATATTGGGTAGTATAGAAATATAATTTACAGATGAAAGATCAAGAGCTGTTCTAACTGATTAGTAAGAACATTTGGCTTTTCTTTATACAGCCTTTCTTCCAGAGAAATCCTATTTGCCTAATTCTCAAACTGTTAGTGTGGTACATTCCTTTAGGACCAATTCAAAGATGACCTAGAAGTTTTTTTTCCCCCTTGTATATAGTTTTAAAAAACTGAAATATGTTCAAGTAACATGGGTGCAGACCAACAAAATCAAGGGAAATATTGAAGTTCAATTCTATTACTTCTGTAACTGCTTGCTACAAAAAAGGTTGTGGAGGCCATATTGCCCCACTAATCTGTTTGGACACTTTTCCTTGGTGGGAATAATGTGCAGTACACAGGCACAAAGAGTATAAGTTGAGTTAACAATGATATTCACATGTCTGCTCTTTCTGCCTTATTTCCTCAGTCTGGTTAAGTACCAACTTCTGTCCTGGTGAATGGTGGTATTTAATTGTGGGATAAAAGTGTCATAGCCAATTTGACAATGTATTAATCATAAAATAACAATAAATCTCTAGCTTTTACAAAAAAAAAAGATTACAAGTAGCAAAATGATATTCATCCAGTGCTTACTAGGTAAATCTTCTATGACCTTATCATTTTCTACCTGCAATATTCATGACTTTTATTTTTAAATATATTTCTCAAATAATTCACTTTTTAAAATAAAATTTAAATTCTGCAAAACTAAAGAAAAATAAATTCCAGTATCAGGATTAGGCTACTTCGAGGCCTAATGTGAGTAAAACTAAAAATAAACATATCTCTTTCATTCAGATCTTTAGAGACACAATCCCTCATTTGAAAGTATTTGAGGGATTATATTCTCATAAATCTTTTCCTCAATCTCTGCTGAATGCTCAGATTTTAGCAAAAGTATGTCCTTTAAAAATTATCTGGGGGGGTGGGGGGAAATGTTAGATCTGCTTTTGTACTATACATGGAGTCCAGCCCTGTTCATTATTACAATTCACAGTAAATACTCAAGGAGTATTATTTTATGGAAGATAGTGAGAAGCTCTCAGAGAATCAGTACTTATATTCTATACTTAGAAACATGAATATCAAGGAAATTAAAATAAAAATTGAGAAAAAAATTTATCCATATGACCTCATTAAATCCAGAATATTTGCATAAACCATTATTTTGGATTTAAGAAATTAACATAGATGATATAACTCTCACTGTTTACCTATACAATTCAGACCAAAAGAAACAATTAAAAATTTTTTATTGTCTGGCTAAGCTCTTTATGATGATCTAATTAACCAGAATCTTGATCACAGCTTCCTCCTTTAATAATACTTAAACTAAGATAGTATGACAAAAGATATTCTTGTATACTTAGAGAATATTAATTAAAAATACATAAATGAAAAACATTTACTGTACAAGTGAACAAAGTTTGAGTTATTTGAAAATGAAATTATTTTGCATAAGATCAATAACTAATAACATTTCTATAATGATCTGATTTTCTATGAAGCCTATTATAGATGAGGCTTGACTATTTTTTGCTCAGGCTTTTCTTCAGAGCTATAGAATTGTACTTGACTTAGTTACAATCAAGATACTAGACGATTCTGTGAGCATTATGGTTGATTTGCTCTATAAACCTCTTTTACACTGTACTCGCATTGTGCTATAATTAGATTAACCCACAAACCACCTGCTCCCCTCACACCAGTTATCACAAATTGTTGCTGCCCAAATACATTTCCCCTTGCTAATTTTCCCTTTCCCATTTTTTCTTGGTCTCTTTCAGCTTCACTGCTTTCCATTCCCCATTTCGTTTTGCTCTTCATTTTCACTATATCCTGGAGGGCCTAGTTGTATTACTTACTTATTCTCTTGCTCTTTTCTTTCATTTACACTTTTGGTAACTGAAGCCCAGATTTCCAATAAACACCACATCCTTTCTTACTATGTTCAGGATTGGTAACTCCTCTTAGGACTTATGATACATAGGATTTACAGAGAATCTGGGCTTGCTAATTGCCATTTATATTTATAGATCTTTGTTATAGCATTTTTATTTAATGTAATTCTTCATTTGAAGGTTATTTCATCTGGTCACTTCATCATCTCACAATCCTGGGTGCTACATATAACAATTCTGAGAAAATAGTTGCCTATTGTTCCATGACTTAAGGAGCTGACACATAATCTTCCTCTCTGTCCTACTACCATTTTAGTGACTTCAATATTCATACTAATAGTCTAACATCTTTGCCTCTCTTTCTCCATTTTACTACAGTCAGCCAGGCTTAAACTTTACCATCACTTGAGCTTAAAGGTTCTCTCACTCTGATCACAATTCCTTGTACCTTGGAATTTTGTCATATATTATTACTCTCTTGAAATTTTTAAGGCTTATGGGGACATTTGTTTCTTTGTTTCTGATAAATTCTTTCCAGTTGCTCCAAAACTTCTTCATTTCCTTTCTTTATTGTATTTTCAAATATTACAAACATTCTCCTTCTAAAATTGCAAACCAATCTTTTGGTGTTTCCATTATGATAAAACACAAACTTGCATAAACCTACCCTTCTAGAATTGCTAGGAATTAGACTTTTTACTTTTCAGCAGTAATAGAAGAAATAATGGAACCCTGTAAAATATACCCACTACAAAATTGATGCCTGACTATCTCTATATCTAACCAACTTTACCTTGCAACACATAAAATGCAAACTTAATCTTCATTACTTAAGATATCAAATCTATGTTTAAGCCTTTCTTCCTCAGAGTAAATGACCTCATATATTAATTTACTGACAACATTGAGTTCATTTGACATGATCTCTTTCATAAGATGGTATAGACTCATTTTGCTCATCCATCGCTTAGGTGGACTTGGAAAAGTATTGCACTTCTCTGTATCTATTTCTGCACTTCATAAAAGTGGGAAGAATAAAATAATATTATTTTAAGTTCAAAATCAATGGATTTGTGGTTATAATTTCTTCATACCTCAGTTTCTCTTTCTGTCATTCCCTCTTTAATCCCTCTAATCTCAAAAAAAAATTAGGATCATTGCTTTATATGTAAAATCTAGAAAAATGGACTGTAGAATTGATGATGGATGCATATTTATCAAGTACCTACATGACATACAGTTTTGTAAGCACTAAATAAACAAATAAAAAATAAAGTCAAAGAGATGATATTCTAGCAAAAAGGCAAATACAAAGAACAGATAAAAAATGGAGAAGAGGAAATCATGTGGGGGATTGGTTTCAGATAAGATAAATTGAAAATTAACCTTTTAGAGGCTAGAAACCTGAGGTCAGATTACTGGTGGTTTCAGTGTGGGGAGATTGATTAAAATGGCCAGAATGAAAAAAGGAAGGAGAATAAAAACAAAGGAAATTGAGACACAGAAAAGTTATTTGGTTTATCACAGGTCACTATAATAATGAATAAAAACACTCGGATTCAAACCAGTTTCTCTGACAAAAAAATTAGTGACATTGTACAGAATGACTTCTTGGCATAAGCCAAGGTTATCAGCTCTCCCTCTTGACAAAAGTGAACTCTTCATCAACAATAATGATTTTTTTTCCCTGTTGTTTCCTTAAGAACTTTATTTCATCAATTGTACCTTTAATATCATATTTATTTTCAGTATCTCTATTGTAGGCCTCAGCCTTTTATGAGGCAGAAGGAGTGAGACTCACTCCTTTTTTTTTTTTTTTTTTAATTATGGCTTTTTATTTACAAGATATATGCATGGGTAATTTTTCAGCATTGCAAAACCTTTTGATCCAACTTTCCCCTCTTTCCCCCCACCCCTTCCCCCAGATGTCAGGTTGACCAATACATGTTAAATATGTTAAAGTATAAATTAAATACAATACATGTACACATGTTCAAACAGTTATTTTCCTGTACAAAAAGAATCAGACTTTGAAATAGTGTACAATTAGCCTGTGAAGAAAATCAAAAATGTAGGCAGACAAAAATAGAGGGATTGGGAATTCTATATAGTGGTTCATAGTTGTCTCCCAGAATAAAACCCTGTTTCCTTAAACCTACTATCCTAGGAAGCTATCATTCTACTTTTGTTCTCTTCTTTTCCAATATTCTAGGAGAAAAGGAAGCATCAATGTTCACTACCTCTAATTATTTTTTAAACTTATTTCTCAACTTCTTTTCAATTTCTGTTTTCTTGTTCTCTTTCCTGAAACTCTTCTCCCAAAGTAGGATAATGACTTCCTATTGGTTTATTTTATTTGTATTTTTCTACTATTTTATAAGCTATCATTTATTTATTAAAGCTCCTCTGTCTCTTGCCTTATGGAGTTTAAATACACAGTTGGAGAAGAAAAAACAAAACTTAGAAACCATTCAGTCTTATCTTTTTCTCTTAGAAATGAGAAAGAGGCCCAGATATATGAACTGATTTTCCCAAGTCCAAATTCAGAGGTTTCTCCTATTTGGTATGCAATATCTTATTTTATGTCAGTATGATTTTCTATTCTCCACCTTTCTCTTAAAATATTCCTTCTCAGTTTTCTTTACTGGTGATGTCCCCTCTTTCATCTTCTAACACAGAGTATAATTGTTTCACAGGACTCTTCCCTTCTTTCTATACTTATTTCTTTTTATTCTGTTTTCCTTACCAATTCTTTGCCAATGCTTAATTTGCTTTCTCTATAGAGATGACTACTATATGCATGTTTTTGAGCAAAGTTCTTCTTTATACCATATTTTCAACTGCCTATGACATACTGCAAATCAAGTCTTCTATTGCCAATGAGAACTCACTATATTCAAATTTGAATTAATAATTGTCTTCTAAAATAAATCCTTTTTTGCTTTCCTTATATATGTTTCAGGTCATATTCTTATCATAGTCAAATCATAGTTCTATATGACTTCTTATTTTCCAATCATACCTATTCAATCAGTTTGGTACGTTGTAATAAGTTTGGAGTGCACCGTGTAATAATTATTCAAACTCCAAAAGTATCTCACATCCATCTGTTATCTTTCCTCTCATATACACTGTCATCAATTCCACTAAGTCTTTCACTGGTTCTCAACTGGATTAGTTCAATATCCTCTTGATTGAACTTCTGGTCCCTAGGCTCTCCTATCTTCAATAAACTCATTCACATGGCTGCCAAAATAATCTTCCTTGTGTGAAGATTTGATTATGTCACTTTTCTACTCAATATCCTTTGATGGTTACTCCATTAAATATTCAATAAAATATGAATTCCTGAACCTGGGATTTTTTAACTTATACTATTTGGTTCCAACCTACTTTTCAAGTTTTAAATCACAGTACTGCTATATTTACCCCATTATATTATAACCATAGTATCAAGTTTGATTTTTTTTCTGAACCTAGTGTGCTCTCTTTCACTTCTCCCAATTTATCCATGCTGTCCCTGTTTCCTAAAAGTGAGTTCTCACCTTTTTCTATTTCATTCCGAGGAGCCCTT
The DNA here is from genome assembly GCF_048593235.1 of Sminthopsis crassicaudata. NCBI lineage: Eukaryota > Metazoa > Chordata > Mammalia > Dasyuromorphia > Dasyuridae > Sminthopsis > Sminthopsis crassicaudata. The sequence continues at coordinate 157,985,000 of NC_133619.1, read as the reverse complement.
CACTGGCTTCATGATGATTCTCAGGAGCTTCTTGAAGTGATTCTATTATAAATATGTCATGCAAAATTGGGATATTTTTGATAAGTATCAGAATCCATTATAACTTGTCTATACTGTGAACATTGTAAAAATCTGGGAATAAACCCAATACTTAATTTTAGGGTGATAATTTTTTTTCAATTGTTAAATAAATGTCACCAGGCCAGGGGAGCCCAAGTCAAGTCCCCTTTCAATCTTATACTTTGTCTAAAACCCTTTGTAAAATACAAACCATCATCACATTTCTTGCTTCTACAGAGTATAGTTTCTTCAGCTCTAACTTTGATAAGTTTTGCTCTGTGTAGAGTAGACTCCTAGCACCAGTATCCTCTATTTTGATTTATCTAAAGACCTTATTTAAGACAAAAATCTTCACCACAGTCCTTGGATCCAAAAGGTACAGCTTCCTCAGCTCATATTTTAATCAGTTCCAGTCTATGAAGAGTAGATTCCTAGTGGCAGTATCCTGTGTTTTTGCTTTGTGCAAAAATACTTCTAGCTACTGGATCATATAGAGACTGGTATTATTTCTATCACTGTATATTTTTAATAAAGTTTATAGCAAAAAAAAAACAAAAAAATCATAAGTATGCTCAATTGTGTTGGACCACAGGAGTCTTTTGAATGAGAAACAATACAGTATGTGTGATCCCTCATTTTCTACCAATATTAATATTTATGAATAATGTGTCAACACTTGGATATATTGTAAGTTTTTTGAGTGCACCATTTTCCATTTTTGTATCCCAAATGCCTAGAACAGTGTCATATACATTTTAAGTATTAAATAAATGTTTACTAAATTGCTGAATGAAATAAAATTTGAGCATAATTGTAGTTGGAAGATATGAAATGAGGAAAAAATATAGTATTTTTATTATAATACAAACTCCAACCTTAAACATAATACTTAAGCATATAATATTAGCAATTAATAAGCATAAAAGGTCATAGATTTCTCAGTTAAACATGTTCCTCAAGACTCTTAGAGACAAGAAAATAAAGTGTGGTCCAGATTGTATTATTATCATATGTATTCAATTCTACTTATGTAATGCAAAAAATAATTGTGTCAACCTGGACACAGGTCTCTAATGGAGTACCAAGGGTTTCAGTTTTTAAATCTATTCTAATGCAACATTTTTAACAATGACTTGAATTAAGCAGGCTTATCAATTTTGCAGATGACACAAAGCTGGGAAGAATATCTAATATGATAGATGACAGAATCAAGATTTAAAATGATTTCAATAGACTGGAATGCTGGACAAAAACCAACAAAGTGAAACTTAACAGACATAAAAGGAAAACCCTGTGTTTTGTACAATAATACTTCAAAAGAGCTGTGGTTTCATTACTGCAAGCCCTCCCTTCCTCCATGACATATACTGTAGTCCTTCCACACCTTATAGAAATGCTTTTCATGATTTGTTTTGATTGAAAAAAATTCAATTCCAGGTGGCTAGCCTTCTAGCAAAGAGGTACTCAAATCTTAGCTTGTCCTCAAATGATGGGCTATCACTGGACATGGACTCAAAGCCTTTTCAGGGTAACTGGCCCAGCCTTCCAGAACTCACATAACCTCCATATCATAATATCCTATATGTAGGAGATGGATAATATATATGTGTGTGTGTGTGTGTGTGTGTGAAACATGATTTCACTGAAAAATGGACTGAATTATGATGAATTCTGATGATTATCATGAAATCACTCATACATGTTATGAAGAAGACATGAATTGGGATAAGTTTCTGTTAAAAAAATCTGAGACAATTTTTTATCACTTTCTTAATAAAAGCATTCAATGTGATATGATTATTTAAAAATGCAATTGTTGGGGTTCATTATAAAATCATTAAGAATTACTCTTTGGAACTGGTTATCCTACTGGGATTTATGCTTTTTCTGTTGGATCTTGAATGCTATGTTCGTTTTTAAGGAGGAAGACAGTGGGCAAGCTACTTTTAAAAAGAAGTGTCCAAAAAAGCTTAACTATAATGTTTTAGGAAAAGTTGCCAGAAACATTCTCCAAGCTGCAGAGTCTGTTGTACTCCCTAGTACTGCCTAAACCATTTTAAAATATATTTATAAAATGCTTAAAAATAAATAAAATGCATTAGATCATATTGTTAGTATATGGTTTTCTAAGGCAATGTACCATAGCATGAACTCTTATGTATGTTTTAAGGACCCCATTTTCTGTTTGAATTTGAAACCACACTGAGTTTCGGGATCTAAAGAACATCTTATATGAAGAAAAATGGAGATGTAAGAGGAAATAATTAATTTGGACAAGAGAAAACCCAAAGGAGAGATATTAACTTTTTAAACATCTTGAAGTATTTTAAAGGTTCTAGCGTAGAATATAAAAGAGAATTATTTTTTTTTATTACTCCTGAGAACAGAATTAGAAATTTCAAGGGCAGAATCTTTTTTTTTTTCCCCTGAGCCATTTGGGGATAATTGACTTGCCCAGGGTTACACAGCTAGGAAGTGCTAAGTGTCTGAGACCAGATTTGAACTCAAGTCCTCCTGACTTCAAAGTTGATGCTCTATCCACTGTGCCACCTAGCTGCCCCAAGGATAGAATCTTAAAATACAAAATATATTATGTTACAGCATCTATGTAATAATCCTCTAAGAAAAACAAATGAATTTGTTCTATGAACATTGATGAATCATAATCACCATTTTACTTTCTAAAAGATCATAAACATCACTAATATCAAAATCTAAAAGTTTCTAGGAATTAAGTTAATTTCACCTGCCCATTTTTCAAATATTCAATTCACTGATTTTAAAAATATTTTAGGGGCAGCTAGGTGGCACAGTGGATTATATATATATATATATAATATGCAGATGATTTGCTTTTTCTAGGCCTATGATAGTTCTTTCATGACTGACCCCTCTCATAGATCTTTAGGTAAAAGATTTTGCTTACTTTTAAAATCTTTACTGCTTAAACTATACTTTGGCCTTGATACTTCTATTTAAATCTACCCATTACATTCCCCACCCCACAATTACATTATTTCCTATACTCTGCACTCTACTTGGACTTTGAGTATTCCTCCATTCTCTCTAACATCCTGATAAGGATGCCTTCTTTGTTTCCAACTTTGATAGCCAACAGCATACAGCACTATTACTGTCACAACACTACTTCCTTGATTCTCTTGGTTTCTTCCATCTTATCACTAGCCAATCTCTACCCTTCACATTTATGTTCTCATTTGCAATGATAATTATCTTGCGCCATACAAAGAAAAAAAAAAAGACAAAACATATTTTTCAGTAGCCTTGAAATTTCTCCTGACTCTTTATTGTATAAAAAAGAAAATTAGCAAATATCCTCTGGAAAGATTATCTGTGAAAAATAGTGTTCTGATCCTAATATTGGGTCTATAGATCCCTATATTTCAGGGTATTCATGAGCTAATTTGAAAAAATAATTACATATTTATTTTAACTAATCTCTAGCAGAAATGCACCCTTTACTTCAATTATTTTTTTTAAAAAATCATTAAATATATTTCATTCATATCTTTCACCAGAATATCAATGACTCCATGAATCATCTAAGTTTAAAAACTAACTAGTGTAAGGAAAAACTAAGTCAAAGTCATGAATATTAGTATGGATAACTGATCTGTGCTTGTCAGAATCCAGATACTAATTTTTTTTTTCTTTTGTATTGTGTTCAAAGGAGGCCCAACATGTACAGAGAGCTGATAAACAGGCAAACCAGAGGGTAAATAGTAAAGGGTTATAAATCAAAGCTGGGCCAGTTCAAGAATCAATTCACAACAGGTCTTTTGAGTAGACTGCAGATTCCAAGTTTTTTTGAAGTCAAGAATGCTGTACAATGCATAACTGTAAAACTAAGACTATGAACTTGGAAACTAAAAATGTTTCTTCAGTGATAGTCATTGGCCCATAGGCTCAAGCTACACATTGTTTTTTAAGCAATAATAATCTACTTGACTTGGATCTCTTGTACATCCAAAGGCATAGACACAACATCTTTCTGCTAACAATGGAAACCATATAACTAGTTTCCCTGAGGATCAAAGGGAAAAAATGTTTCCTCAAATCAAGTTTTTTCCATTGTCAAAATGTTAAGAAAGCATACACAAAGACATACACCTACACATACATACATGCACAAATTCATGCTTTTTCTCATCCTAATGCTACTTGTTGAAGCATAATTTTAATTTTTAAATCAATTCCATGTGTTAAAACTTTGGAATGAAGGATTCACATTGCACAATTCTTGAGGTCTTATGGTCGTGTCCCTATTGCTTGAAATTTCAGAATTGAAAACTGAAGTGTCCCAGAATTTTTTAAACACAAAGAAGCAATGCACCTGGGCTTTCATATTACAAAAAAAAAAATCTTGTCATCAGTAGTTTATGTTCCAGACATTTTAGAAAGCTTGCACATCCTCAGGCTTCAAGTCCCAGAGGAAAACAAAGCTCAGAGGCACAAACAGCTGTCTACAGGTGTGGAATTACAGAGCTCATTGCATCATTTGAAGTTTGAGGAATTTAATGCAAAATAGTCTATATGTACGAGTGTGCATTTATTTATGTGCATGAACTGGGGAAAATGATATTTTTCATGAGTACCTACATTTCATACACAAGTACCATGTCAGAAGAATTAGGAAACTGGACAACTTACAGCTAAATCCACAGAGAAACACGATTTGTCAGTACTATCATAAACATCAGAAGCAGCAGCAAAATAAAATGTGAAAATGATCAGGATATGAAGGAAGGGCATGAAAAAAATGGGTTTGTTTGAACTAATGCAAGAAAGGATTTTTATATTTACATTTGATTTATTATAGTTCTGTCATGACACTGTCACTTCCTCTCTACTACCCCCCCCAAAAGAAAATAAATAATCCTCCCTTATAACAATGAAATCTAGGTAATCAAATCAAACCAATACACTGACTATGTCTGGCAGTATATGCTATATTCCAAACCTGTAAGCTACCATTCCTCTACCAAGGTGATATTTTATATACTACTGATATTTTCTCATCAGTCTTTTGGAGTCAAGTGTACAATAACATATTGCAATATATCTTGGTTCTCCTTGACCTACTATTTCCAAATATTCTTAAACTCATTATATCTACATGTATGTGTATATATTTTCAATTATGAGAAAATTGATTACATGAATATCCTTCCACTTTTCAAACCATCAAATGAAAATTGATTTCTTTTACATAGGAAGATCATACCCTTCATCAGAAATCTGTAACAGAACTTATCTGTCAACACTGTATCATCTTATCTTTGTGATCATGGTTCATATTTTAAAAGTGATTAACTAGGGTCCAATGTAGAGTCTGATGGTATGAAAGATAGCAAACTGTGAAAAGTTGTTTTTTGAGAATTAACTCTTTGAAGTCATTTTCCTTGTTATTAAAACTGGAACGATAAAGCCAGCTGCCTTAAAAACTATTCCACAGGAGAATTGGTTTATGTCCTATTTATACATATTCCCATTCCTCAATAGTTTTGCAGCATAAGACTAGATCCAATTTGAATGTTATGATTAAGCAGATTTATTTAAAAGCAGCTTCTGTTATGTGTGTGTGTGTGTGATTAATTTTAAATGAGGTAAAATTCCAAATTTAGATTAAACCTGGATAAAATTCCTAAAGAGAAAATTCTACAATTTTCATAATAAGGAAGGTAGAGAGAACATTTTGCAATGATATTTCTCACTTGAAAGTATTAATTTGCATGGAACATTAGATTAAAGGACTTGAATTTTAAGAATAGATCATAGAATATATTATCATACTTATATGAAAATTACATAGACCATCAATTATTTATCTACTTATCTATGAAACTTAGAAATCTTATTTGTAAGTCTAGGTAAACATGTGACACATATTAGCTATTATGACAACCTAGTTGCTCCAGGCAACTATCTTAGACCAAACATTGTAGAATGAGTGTGTCTACATTGGTACAGAATTTCTTACTTGATAGTACCCTACTTTCTCCATATGCTATTTTCAAGAATTGGTATTGAACATAGCATTGAACCCTGATTATTTCTTCTATCTACTTCTCTTCATGAGATGTCTCAACTTAATATGGAGTAATACATTTAAGGGTAAATTTTAAAAAACACAAGCAGCTTGTACACGTGACTTCAAGTCCCAAACTGTTTGAGTATGGAAATCCATTGTTCCACAGGAGAGATTAATAATACAATATATATACAATATTAATACAATGGCTTATATTATGTCTTTGTAGCATCATGGTATAATCAGATAAGAATTCTAATTTGTGCAATATAAGCTATAAAAATGGATCTAAAATAAGAAGCGGAAGTCATGAGACATTAAGAAGTGATATGAGTAAATGAGGCAAGATGCCATATTGGAATCAAAATGGAGGAAAAAAAGTGAAAATATGAATCAATCTTGCCAGAGTGCCCCCAATCCTCAGTTATTTTGTCTAGTCCCTGTTAACCCCATAAAGTTCTCAGTCTTCCTTCAACATTCTTCCAAGGTAGTTCTGAAAAAAATACTTCAAGACATAAATGGCTTAATATTATAGTCAGCTCCTCCTGTAACTATAATTTCTGAAGTAATAGGTTTCTCTCTACTATGGAAAGGAAATTTTTAAAAAATTGAAACAGTGTTAAATTATAACCTACCTAGAAATTTAGGGGTGTGGACCCCTTTGTGTGTGGAGCCATACAATATTTCACTGCTTTATTTCTTTTTATAAGTGTTTCTTCATATCTTCATTAAATGTTTTCTTGCTATTAGTTTTTGCTATCTCTGATATGGTCTATAAATACATTGTATTAGAGGACATAGCCCATTGGTTTATTTGTTATTCCAAATCAGTCATAATCACACTACTTTAAAAAAAGAATTAAGGTTAAGGTTAAAATTTTTAGTTCAACAAATTGTCTACTCCCTAGTACTACCTGAATCATAGTTTCCAAATTCTTATCAGATTCACTTATCTTTGAATTATTAGATCAGAAATCAGTTCTCTCACTACATTGAATCTTAGTATCCTGTAGTTACTTTGGCAACTGATCTGATGTGGCTTTCAGTTTATGCTTCCTTAGATGGACATTGATTCTCCTCTTCTGAGTGAGTTTCATCCTTTACATCCAGAGAATTTCCTAATTACTGGCACATGTTGATCCATGATCTGGGCACAATGCCAATCTCCTGACATCAGACAGTGAGGAAAATTTATTTGATAAAGGACCATTTCCAGAACCTCTCAAAATATGCTATTTAGTGGATGCTTGCTTTCCTAGAAAGGTATAGATTTTAACTTACAAGAGATAAACATGTTTTTATATATAGTAGAAATAATTGCTTGATAACTAGCATTTATATGAATATAAGATATGCAAAATGTGTTGCGATTATTATCTCATTTTATCTTATAGGTGCTATTATTATCCTCATTTTTATAAATGAGGAAAATGAAGTAAATAGCAATTCAGTGACTTGTCCAGAATTATAGAATTAGTGACTTTCTGGTGATGGATTGAATTAATCATCTTTGTAATGTAGGCAAAGGAATCTTTTTTTTTTTTTTTTCTCTGCACTTTTGTTTATTCAAATGAAAACACTTTTTAATCTTAATCTAAATCAGAAATAAACTTTTCCTCTTAAAAGTATCATCAGTATCCAAACAAGTTCTTAATGTCCAAATCCTGACTCCTAGTCAAAATACCATGCCCACTATTACAACAGCTTATCTACCAGAGTGTATATGTGGAGCTTGTTTTGTCCCAACTTGCAGTTCTTTACTCAACAGCAATTACCCAGAAACATTTAAAACATTTAAACATAGTTCATTTCAATTGAATTTAAGTTTTTAAAAAAGATGATGTTATGTCCAACAGGAAAAAAAAAAAAAAAAAAGCTTAGACGTCAAGAAGATTCAAGTTCAAAAATCTTACTTGTGACATACACTGACTTTCTTATATTAAATAAGACACTCACTTCTTCAGTGCCCTCAGTAAGTGCCCTTTGATATTTGCAGAAGTTGTTGATCTTCACTGAGGGAGAAAAAGTTTCTTACATTAAAGAAAATCCAAATCTGGAATGATTAATTGAGTATAATATTTAAAAGTTCAGTTAAAGTTATGGTAGAAAATATATTCTGGTCTTTTTTTGAAAGATATACCTTTTGTGGATTTTTAAAATATGACTTATATAATGTAACAATCACTGATGGGTCACTGTGTCCCAGGGAATAGGCATATTTTTAGTGATTCCTAGCATAATCTTTATAAAAGTGTATCATGTGCTTTGTGATGCAATATCTAGATAATTATATCACATGTTTTGTTTTAATTATTGAAATAATTATCTCAGCTTTCCATTATATTTTACATATTCAAATGTAGTTTTAGTGGCCAAGTCATTAGGTTATGATCAATTAAAGCCTTTGCTATTCTGTTATATCTATTCTTTGCTTGAATAATACTTAACGAGCAACATGTTTCAGCTAAGTGAATTCTGAATTACAAAAATGAATTATGCAAATTAGAAGTACAAATAGCTAACAGTTATTTTACCTCTTGTTACAGATCAAATACTACCAGATATGTCACTTTCATCTCAGTAACAATCATCATTAATAATATGCTTATGTAGTGTCATAGACTGGGTCACAACAGCTAAATATAAACACAGTATTGAATCAATTAATCATCTTTGTAATATAGGCAAAGGAATCTTTTTTCTCAACACTTTTGTTTATTCAAATGAAAACAATTTTTAAACTTAATCTGAATAAGAAATAAAATTTTCCTCTTAAGAGTATTATGTCAGTACCCAAAACAAGTTCATGGTGTCCAAATTCCCTTTAAAAACATTTTGTCTTGACAATCTTCCTATTTTCATACTCATCTAATCTTAATTTTTTATGGGTTCAACAATGAGCTGTTTTAAATACTTAATTTCTTCCTCTACTTCAGAATTTCACCAACTTCATGAGACATATACATTTTTTTTTTACCTAGCCTTAACAGTCTTATCTCGAGGATACATTTGATTCCATGATACTCCTCAGCTGAAGCCTCAGATAGAAAACTCTATATTCAGAAATAAATAAGAACATTTAATTATAGATTTAGAGGTTGATAAACGTTGAAGTCACCTAGTCTAATTGTCCATTGTCCCCCTTAATAGTATTAGAAAACTACAAGAAAAGCAAGAAAAAAGTTGCTAAGTGGTAATAATTGCATATGTACAATATAACATTGTTCCTAGAGATATTCTCATATCCTTTCTACTCTTTTCATTTTGCAGTTGAAGGAACTGAAGCTCAATATATTAAAAAGAATGCCCAAAGTCACACCATCAAAAACTGGTAAAGTGCCGATTTGGACCAAGTTTCCCTTGTCAAAAAAATCCAAATCTTTTTTCTATAGCAATTTGATGACTGCTTATATAAAAGTCCCCCCCCACACACACACACACCTTCACTCTCTTTCTCTGTCTCTTTCAATGTGTTTTTCTCTGTCACTTTCTCTCCATGTTCCTCTGTGTTTGTGTCTCTCTATATATCTATATCTATCTATAAACACATCCATATATATATAGATATAGATAGACACACATATACATATATACACATATACATAAATATACACATTTGTGTATACATATATACGTGGATGTGTTTGTGTGAATGTAAAAAATAAAGTTTGAGATCAGTTATGAGATTTATAATTGTGATATTTTCATTTTAAAGAGATCATATTTCAGTTTATTTATTTATTTTCATTAATTTGTTTTGTTTGTTTTCAGAATATATACATGGATAATTTTTGACATTCACCCTTACAAAATCTTGTTTTCCTCCTTTCCCTTTACCCTCTCCCCTAGAGGATAAGTAATCTAATGTACGTTAAACATGTACAATTCTTCTATACATATTTAATTGTTTAACAACAGTTTGTTAAATTTGCTTTCTTCTCCTTTATTGATAGGCTAAGTGTTTAATGTATATAAATATCAGTGACCGATAAATATGGTCAAATAATGCATTAGAATTCTTGGATTTTATCCCAGGTTTTATTATTTCAAAATATAATTTATTTAATGATGAATAATTTCTTTTAGCATGTGTTCAGAATTTTGTAACCTGAAGTTCTTGGTCTTATTTCTAAATAAACTTAAATAGGAACAACATCTCTTTATTCCAACTTTATTCCAATCCAGTCCTGTAAAATGACTGAGATATGGAAAAGAGTAGAAAACAAATTAGAATATGTAGATGAATTCACAATGTCATATTGTACACATGCAATTATTACAACTGAACACTCTTTTTTCTGCTTTTCTTGTAGTTTTCTTGCTGGAACTCTGTCTTCCCAGAAGTCAGCTGGAGTCAGGATTACTAAACATCTTTATTCTTGATCTTTTATGGTCAATGTCAGGGGCTTAGGCCTAGCAACCTCACACAAACCTTCCTCCCTCAAATGCCAGGAGAGACTGACCCCGAGACTGTGTCTCAATTCCTCTTCCTTCTCCTACTCCTCCCACACAAGTCACTTCTCTCTCTTTGTCCCACCAATCAAGTCAGCACAGAACAGCTGGGGAGGGTCAACATTCAAACAAGTTAATAGGGAACTATCCAATTGGCAATTAATCTCATGTGCTTCATTATCCAAGTGCATTACTCAGTTCTAGCCCTTTACATTTTCTAATACTATTAAGTGGTACAATGGACAATGTATTGGGCCTGGAATCCAGAAAATCTAGTTCATATCAGAATTGACATTCCCTGTATGATGCAGATTAAAACACTAATCTCTGTCTTAGTTTTCTTAAAAAGAGATAATTATCATACATACTACCAAAGTTGATTGTGAGGATCAAACAAGATAATATTTTAATGCATTTAGCACAATAGCTGACACTTAATAGGAACTTAATAAATATTCATTTCCTCTCTTTCTTCCTTTATTCCAGACAGACACAAATATTTATTGTTTATTGTTGGTCAGATATACAGGGATACAAAGAAAGGTGGGGAAATGGCCCCTGCACTCAAGAAGCTCAAATTACTTTTTTTTCTTTTCTTTTCTTTTCTTTTTTTTAAAATTAAAACATTTTATTTTCATAATACATGTATGGATAATTTTCAACATTCACCCTTATGAAATCTTGTGTTTTAATTTTTTTCCTCTCCCTTTCCTGTATCTCCTCCCCTAGACAGCAAAAATATGTTAAAAATGTGCAATTAAGAAGCTCAAATTCTAATTGGGTAATTAATTAATAAATAAAAAGGTACATGCAAGATGTATACAGAACAGGGAAAGTAAGCTTGAAAAGGGATGGTATCTGAGGATTGAGAAATACCCTACAAGGAAGTTAAGATTAGAATTGTCTTAAAGATAAAAAGAAAAGAAACTGACTTTGGTGGGGCAGTATATAGAGCACCAGCCCAGAAGTCAGGAGGACCTGAATTCAAATGTGACCTTCCTAGCTGTGTAACTCTGTCAAGTCATTTGATCCCAACTGCCTCAGCAAAAATAAAATAACATAAAAAAAGAAAAGAAAGAAAACACCAAAAGGAACAGAAGAAAGGAGTAGAACAGAGAATTTTCTAGATATGTTAGCCAGTGAAAAGATAAGGAGATGAGATGGAATGCTATAACTTGAAAAACAATGAGTAATTGTATCAAGGGAAGCATAGATAGAAATAAGAAATCTGCAAAGTAGAAAGGATCCATATTTAAAAAGTTTTAAATATCATAGATTATTTTTTATATGGGAATTAATAATATACCATCAAAGTTCACTGATCAGAGTAGTGATATGGTCAAATCTAAACTTGAGGAAAAAAACACCTTGAAGAATAAAGGATATGTTATAGTAGGAAAAAAGCTCTAAGTTGAGAAAATAGGTGGTTATTGCAAAAATTTAGCAGGGAGCTGATTAAGAAAGCATCTGTAGAATGACAATGTGAGTCAAGACAAGGGACATATATGAATGTATGAAATGGGGTCAGCCAGCAGTTAGATAAAGTGCTAGGTTTGTGGTCAAGACTCCTTTTCCTCTTCAGATCTGACCTCAAACATTTGTTAGTTGTGTGACTCTAGACAAGTCACTTAATTCTACTTGCCTCAGTTTTCTTATCTGTAAAATGAATTGGAGGGGAAAGAAATGGCAAACCACTTCAGTATCTTTGCCACAAAATCCCCAAATGAAATCCTAAACTCAGACATTACTGGAAAGTCACTAAGCAGAAACATGAAATGTATAGAAAAGGGAAGGCACAGCCAAGATAGTGAAATAAAGCCCAATCTCTTCCCCAATTTAATTCAACTTCCTTTAAATAGTGATCATAAACATATTACAGAGCATCAGAACACCTAATAAATGGGATAGAAGCTTTTTTCAGCCAAAGACAACTTAGAAGCAGAACAGAAAATGTCTGTGGCACTGGGTTGGATGTGCTGGTGCAGCCCCAGCCCTATCTGGGCTGACCTCTGAATCAGCAGCAGTCCTAGTGGCTTTCCAGACCCCTCAGCTCAGAGACATCAGAGAGGACTTGATGAAAAGATCTGTCAAACCAGAGTGGGACCACATAGGCTTGACCCCAGTTCTGGCCCAGACCTCAGTATCAGTGAGGCAGGACCACTGAATCAGCCACAGTGCTGAAGGCTTCTGGGCCTCTCAGGCCAGGGACTCCAGGGAGGACCTGGAAAGCAACAGAGAGGCTCTGTGGCAATAGGGTGGGATCTGGTGTGCAGTCCCATACAACCCTGGTCAGTGGAGTCCCAGCCCAGCCAGCACTCTAAATCTCACAGCTACAGCTCCAGGGCAGAAAAGAGGGCTTATGCTCAGAATCCTAGAAGGATTTCTAAAAACTGCTGCACAAAACCCCTGACACTTGGGATAATGCACCCTCCATCCTGGGAACAAAGCCCTACTTTAACAAAGAGTTAAAAACAGAGTAAAAGGCTGGGGAAATGAGCAGAAAAAAAAAAAAAAAAAAAAAAAAACATTTCTGACCATTGAAAATCTTCCAGGAATATTATAGTCAAATACCAGAACTTCCAGGTCAAAGAGAAAATATTACAAAGCATAATATAAAATATTACAAGCATCCAGAAAGAAACAATTGAAATATAGTAATTCACAGATATAATAACACCAGATTTAGCTGCTTCTACACTAAAGAACTGGAAGGCTTGGATTATGATATTCCAGAGAGCTATGGAGCTAAGATTGTAACCAAGAATCACCTACCCAACAAAACAGAGTATAATTCTTCAGAGGGAAAGCGGACATTCAACAAAACAAAGGATTTTCAAGCATTTGTGATTTAAAAACCAGAGCTGAATGCAAAATCTGATTTTCAAACACATGAATCTAGAAAAGTATAAGGAGATAATCAGGAAAGTGATAACATAAGAGACTTAATAAGGTTTATCTGTTTACATTCCTGCATGGAGAATGATAATTGTAACTCATTAGAACATTCTTAATCCTATGGCAGTTAGAAGGAATGTAGATATAGATATAGATATAGATATAGGTTGATATAAGCCACAGGAGTGAGTTGAATATAAAGGGATAATATCTTTTAAAAAATAATGAAATTCTTTCAGCCAAGATGGTGGAGAGGACACACACATCTACTTAAGCTCCATGCTTTCTCTCAGAATACTTTATTTCATGACAAGCCTTGGAATTAGTGCTTGACTGAAAAAAAAATCACAAATAATTACCAAGAGGAGATATCCTTGAAATTCACCAGGAAAGGTCTGTTTATGCTCATAGGTGGGGATGGTTCAGGCACAAACTGAAGGCAGATAGCAGCAGCATAGCAGACAGAGTAAGGCAGGCAGCTCACAGCTGAGCAGTCCAGAGCGGGGTGGGATGTGATCTCAGCCATTTCTGCAGGAAGAGCATTAACACAGTGTTGGCTACTTTGTCCTGGCAGCAAGCTAGTAGACAAGCAGAGAAGCTAAAAACACAGGGGTGAAGACTATAACCTCAAAAAGCTAGGGTATCTTGTGACCTGGCCACACCTACCCAGAATGTCTCAACATGCTCTCAGAGTCTCAGAACGAAGAAGATGCAGCACAGCCATTGCTATCCTGCTAGTGCCTCACTGCTGCCCCCTGCAGTCAGTAGAGGAAGCTGGGTAATACTGTCCAGTATTTTTTTTTCCATTTTGCCAATTTTTATTTTTAAAGAGCTATAAAACACAAAACTCCCATTGAAGAAATTTTAAAAGGCTCTCACAAGAGAGCTAGAAGAAAAACAGGAAAAGGAAAGAGAAGCTTGGCAAAGAACTAAGATAAGTCATTCTACTCATTTTAAGATGGAGTAGATAAAGAAATCAAATACTTAAAAAACAGAATTAGTGAGTTGGAAATAGAAAATAGCTCTTTAAAAATAAAAATTGGCAAAATGGAAAAAAAATTCCATAGAACAAAAAAAACATCTTACTTAAAAACTCAATTGGACAATTTAAAAAATATTTAAAAAATGAGTGAAGAAAATAACTCATTAAAAATCAGAATCGAACAAATGGAATTGAATGACTTGAAGGGACACCAAGAATCAGTCAAACAAAACCCAAAAAATGAAAAAATGGGAAAAAAATGTCAAATGCCTTCTTGGGAAAACAACACACCTGGAAAATAGATCTAGGAGAGATAACCTGATAATTATTGGACTTCCTGAAAAATATGATGAAAAAAAGACCCTGGACACTATTTTCCAGGAAATTATCAAAGAGAACTGCCCAGATGTTATAGAAACAGAGGGTAAAATAGACATTGAAAGAATTCATCAATCACCTACTGAAAGGGACCCTAAAATCAAAACTCCAAAAAATATAGAGGGCAAATTCCAGAACTATAAGACAAAGGAAAAAATACTGAAAGCTGATAGAAAAAGTCAATCCAAATATACAGGAGCCACAATAAGGATTACTCAGGATCTAATAATGTCCACATTAAAGGATCAAAGGGCCTGAAATAAGATATTCTGAAAGGCTAAGGAACTTGGTATGCAGCCAAGAATAACTTACTCAGGCAAAATGAACATCTTTTTCCAGGAAAAGAAGATGGACATTTAATGAAATAAATGAATTCCATCTATTCTTGATGAAAAAAAACAGACCTACATAAAATGTTTGATCTTCAAATACAGAACTCAAGAGATTTCTAAAAAGGTAAAAAGAAATCTTGAGAACTATACTTCTGTTATAAAAATATGTAAGGGAAGAAGATGGACATTCAATGAAATAAGTAATTTTGTCTATTTTTGTTGAAAAAACAAAATTGGGTCTAAACAAAAAGTTTGATCTACAAATATAGAACTTAAGAGAAACCTAAAAATATGAAAAGAAATCTTGAGGACCATATTTCTGCTATAAAGATACATAAAGAACACATGTAGGGGCGAAGCCAAGATGGCAGAGAAGATACACGCGAATTTCTAAGCTCCCTTCTACCTTCAATACCAACTAGTTTAATCAGCTTGAAAAATAACGCTGGACTGATAAAAACCACAAGGAGTAGTAGCACAACTTACCAGCCAAAGAGAATCTGGAATTTCGAACAGAAAAGGTCGGTTCTGAGGGGAAGAAAAAAAAAAAAGACCGGTACAGACAGGGTTGGACTAGGGGTTAGCACATTGTGCCAAACAGGTTGGGGAGAACTCTGGGATCAGAGAAGCTACTGAGATAGAGGAATCTGTCACAGGCTGAGAGCTCTACTCTGTTTGTAAAACAGCAGATCAGAAGAGAAATCAAAGCCATTTTATAATAAAAAGCCAGAAAATATAACTACCCCAAACTGGAAGTGACCCAACACCAATCTTGGCACAGCTGTGTAGCCCCCTTCTGCTGTCCGGGGCTTTTCCTTGGGGCACTTAAGAAGCCACACAGCGGGAGTCCTTCACTGGGCACTCCTTGAAACACAACCATGCTAACCACCTCTGAGTCATTTCCAGGGCGAGAGGGAAACTCTCTCCCAGAAGTCTCTCATAGCCCAGTCACAATTTTGCTCCTTTCCATCCTATATGGGAGGAAGCTTGTAAATTTCCTACCCAAAGGGTTGACCCCACCAAGGTTTAACAATGACTAAGAACCTGACGAGAATGATTGACACCTTCTATACAGAGAAAGAACGGGTATCCAATGCCGAGGAGGCTAAAAGAAGATAGTCTCCAGATAATACCCTAAAGGGGAATGATACCTGCCCCCCATCACATAACTTTCTCCTAGAAGAGACTATTAAAAAGTTTGTTTTTCAGAGAATTCTCTCTCACCTCATTAAAAGGGGGGAGAGGAAAAGGGAAAAGGAAAAGAAGAAGAATGGAAGGGTACAAGAAAGGGGAAGGGACTTAAAAGGAGGGGGAAGGAATACTAAAAAGGGAGGGCTGCATGTCAGAAGTGGGGTCCATAAATTCTGGGGAAGGAGTTCAGGGGGACAAAGGGGAAAAAAGCATAATCAGGGGATAATATGATGGCAGGAAATACAGAATTAGTAATTTTAACTGTAAATGTGAATGGGATGAACTTTCCCATTAAGCAGAGGCGGATAGCAGATGGGATCAAAAGTCAGAACCCTACAATATGTTGTTTACAGGAAACATATTTAAAGCAGGGAGATATATACAGAGTAAAGGTAAAAAGCTGGAGCAGTATCTATTATGCTTCATGTGAAGCCAAAAAAGCAGGGGTAGCCATCCCTATCTCAGATCAAGCAAAAGCAGAAATTGATCTAATTAAAAGAGATAAGGAAGAAAACTACATCCTGCTGAAAGGTAGCATAGACAATAAAGCCATATCAATACTAAACATATATGCACCAAGTAGTATAACATTTAACTTCCTAATGGAGAAGTTAAGAGAGTAGCAAGAAGAAATAGACAGTAAAACTATAATAGTGGGAGATCTCAACCTTGCACTCTCAGAATTAGATAAATTAAACCGCAAAACAAATAAGAAAGAAATTAAAGAGGTAAATAGAACATTAGAAAAATTAGGAATAATAGATCTTTGGAGAAAAGTGAATGGTGATAGAAAGGAATATACTTTCTTTTCAGCAGTTCATGGAACCTATAAAAAAACCTGACTATATATTTGGACATAAAGATCTCAAAATTAAATGCAGGAAGGAAGAAATAGTAAATGTTTTCTTCTCAGATCACAATGCAATAAAAACTACATTCAACAAAGGGTTAAGGGTAAATAGGCCAAAAAGTAATTGGAAACTAAATAATCTCATCTTAAAGAATGATTGGGTGAAACAGCAAATTATAGAAACAATTAAGTTCACCCAAGATAATGACAACAATGAGACATCATACCAAAATTTGTGGGATGCAGCTAAAGTGGTAAAAAGGGGAAATTTTATATCTTTAGAGGCTTACTTGAATAAAATAGAGAAAGAGAAGATCAATGAATTGGGCCTGCAACTCAAAAAGCTAGAAAAAGACTAAATTAAAAATCCCCAACCAAAAACTAAACTTGAAATTCTAAAATTAAAAGGAGAAATCAATAACATTGAAACTAAAAGCCAACAAAATAGATAAACCTTTGGTAAATCTGATCAGAAAAAGGAAAGAGGGAAATCAAATTGTTAATCTTAAAAATAAAAAGAGAGAACTTTCCACCAATGAAGAGGAAATTAGAGCAATAATGAGTTACTTTGCCCAACTTTATGCCAATAAATTTGATAACCTAAGTGAAATGGATGACTACCTCCAAAAATATAAGCTTCCTAGACTAACAGAGGAGGAGGTAAACTACTTAAATAATCCCATTTCAGAAAAAGAAATAGAACAAGCTATTAATCAACTCCCCAGGAAAAAATCCCCAGGTTTAGATAGATTTATATGTGAATTTTACCAAACATTTAAAGAACAATTAGCCCCAATGTTATATAAACTATTGGAAGAAATAGGGGATGAAGCAGTCCTACCAAACTCCTTTTATAACACAGACATGGTACTGATACCTAAACTAGGTAGGTTGAAAACAGAGAAAGAAAACTATAGACCAATCTCTTTAATGAATATCGATGTTAAATCTTAAATAAGATAGTAGCAAAAACATTTCAGAAAATCATCCCTAGGATAATACACTATGATCAAGTAGAATTTATACCAGGAATGCAGGGCTAGTTTAATATTAGGAAAACTATTAGTATAATTGATGATGTTAATAATCAAATTTAAAAAACCATATGATTATTTCAATAGATGCAGAAAAAGCATTTGATAAAATACAACATCCATTCCTACTAAAAACTCTTGAGAGTATAGGAATAAATGGACTATTCCTTAAAATAGTCAGGAGCATATATTTAAGACCGCCAGTAAGCATATGTAATGGAGATAAACTGGAACATTTCCCAGTAAGATCAGGAATGAAATAAGGTTGCCCACTATCATCATTACTATTCAATATAATATTAGAAATGCTAGCCTTGGCAATAAGAGTCAAGAAAGAGATTAAAGGAATAAGAGTAGGAAATGAGGAAATCAAACTATCACTCTTTGCAGATGATATGATGGTATACTTAGAGAACCCCAGAGATTCTAATAAAAAGTTATTAGAAATAATTTACAACTTTAGAAAAGTTGCTGGATACAAAATAAATCCACATAAATCTTCAGCATTTTTATACATCACCAACAAAATGCAACAACAAAAGATACAAAGAGAAATTCCATTTAAAACAAATGTTGAGAGTATAAAATATTGGGGAATCCATCTACCAAAGAAAAGTCAGGAATTATATGAGCAAAATTAGAAAACACTTGCCACAAAAATAAAGTCAGATTTAAATAATTGGAAAGAAATTAAGCGCTCTTGGATAGGCCAAGCGAATATAATAAAGATGATAATACTCCCCAAACTAATCTATTTATTTAGTTCTAGACCAATCAGACTCCCAAAAAACTATTTTAATGACCTAGAAAAAATAACAACAAAATTCATATGGAAAAACAAAAGGTAGAGAATTTCAATGGAATTAATGAAAAAAAAAGTCACATGAAGATGGTCTAGCTGTACCTGATGTAAAGCTATATTATAATGCAGCAGTTACCAAAACCATTTGGTATTGGTTAAGAAATAGATTAGTTGATCAGTGGAATAGATTAGGTACACAGGATAAAATAGGGTACAACTATAGCAATCTAGTGTTTGACAAATCCAAAGATACCAACTTTTGGGATAGGAATTCATTATATGAAAAAAAAAAAACTGTTGGGAAAACTGGAAATTAGTATGTCAGAAATTAGATATGGACCCACACTTAACACCATATATCAAGATAAGACCAAAATGGGTCCATGATTTAGGCATAAAGAATGAGATCATAAATAGAGGAAAAGAGGATAGTCTACCTCTCAGACTTGTGGAGGAGGAATTTATGACCAAAGGAGAACTAGATATGATCTCTATCTAGATCTCTATCTAGAGATCATTTTTGATCACAAAATAGAAGATTTTGATTAGATCAACTTAAAAAGCTTTTGTACAAACAAAATTAATGCAAATAATATTAGAAGGGAAGTAACAAATCCAGAAAATATTTTTACAGTTAAAGGTTCTGATAAAAGCCTCATTTCCAAAATATATAGAGAACTGACTCTAATTTATAAGAAATCAAACCATTCCCCAGTTGATAAATGAGCAAAGGATATGAACAGACAATTTTCAGATGATGAAATTGAAACTATATCCACTCATATGAAAGAGTGTTCAAAATCACTACTGATCAGAGAAATGCAAATTAAGACAATTCTGAGATACCACTACACACCTGTCAGATTGGCTAAGATGACAGGAACAAATAATGATGAATATTGGAGGGGATGTGGGAAAACTGGGACACTAATACATTGTTGGTGAAGTTGTGAAAGAATCCGGCCATTCTGGAGAACAATTTGGATCTATGCCCAAAAATTTATCAAATTGTGCATGCCCTTTCATCCAGCAGTGCTACTACTGGGCTTATATCCCAAAGAAATACTAAAGAAGGCAAAGGGACCTGTATGTGCCAAAATTTTTTGCAGCTCTTTTTATAGTGGCTAGAAACTGGTGAATGTATGCCCATCAATTGGAGAATGGTTGGGTAAATTATGGTATATGAATGTTATGGAATATTATTGCTCTGTAAGAAATGACCAGCAGATGAATACAGAGAGGCTTGGAGAGACTTACATGATCTGATGCTGAGTGAAAGGAGCAGAACCAGGAGATCACTGTAAACTTCAACAGTGACAGTGTATGAAGATATATTCTAATTGAAGTGGATATCTTCAACATAGAGAAGTTCCAATTCAGTTCCAGTAGATCAATGATGGACAGAAACAGCTATACCCAAAGAAGGAACAGTGGGAAAGGAGTGTAAATTGTTTGGAGTATTGTCTTTCTACCCAGGTTACTTATAACTTCGGAATCCAATTCTTATCGAGGAACAAGAAATTTGGTTTTACACACATATATTGTATCTAGGATATACTGTAACACATTTAATATATATGGGATTGCCTGTCATCTAGGGGAGGGAGTAGAGGGAGGGAGGGGAAAATTTGGAAAAGTAAATACAAAAGATAATGTTGTAAAAAAAATATTACCCATGCCTATGTACTATCAAAAAAAACTATAATTATAAAATTAATAAATTATTTTTAAAAAAATAATTAAAAAAACAACACATGTATACTTTTTTTCTAGAAAGTATAGTTGGAAAGGAAATTATACCCAGAAAAGGGTAAAGTGTGGGTACTACATCTCAGGAAGAGGCAAAGGAAACCTATTATATCTGAGAGAAAAAATGGAGGGGTATGAACATAGTGTGTATCTTACTGCCATCAGAATTGGCTTAAAGAGAAAAATATTAGACATATTCGATTTACAGTGAAACTTCTCCCACCTCATTGAAAAGTGAGAGGGGAAAAGTGACAAGGGAAGGAGTAAGCTAAGCAGAAGGGAATACAGAAATTGTTTTCTTTTGTTTTTTTTTTTTTCTCCTCTGGAGCTTAATTTTTATTTTCTTTTATTAATTTTATAATTATACATTTTTGACAGTATATATCCATGAGTAATTTTTTTTATAACATTATCCCTTGTATTCATTTTTCCAGATTTTCCCCTCCCTCCCTCTACTCCCTCCCCTAGATGACAGGCAATCTCATACATTTTACATGTGTTACAGTATAAACTAGATATAATATATGTGTGGGAATACAGAAATTGTGAGGAAAAGGGAAGATAGGGGGAGGAACTCTAAGGTGGCAGGAGGGATACTAAGAAGGGAGGGCTATGAGAAGCAAGTGGTGCTCATAAGTTTAATACTGGGGAGGAGAGTAAGGGGGAAGGAAAGGAGAAAAGCAGGGGTTAACAAGATGTCAAGTAATGTAGAATTGGTTATTTTAACCATAAATGTGAATGGGGTAAACTCCCCCATAAAGAAGAAGCAGTTAGCAGACTGGAATAAAGGCCAGAATCCTACAATATGTTGTTTACAGGAAACATACCTGAAACAGGGTGATACATACAGAATAAAGGTAAAAGATTGGAGCAGAATCTAGTCTGCTTCAGGTGAAGCAAAAAAAGTGGGGGTAGCCATCCTCATCTCAGATCAAGCAAAAGCAAAAATTGATCTAATTAAAAGAGATAAGGAAGGGCACTATATCTTGCTAAAGAGTACCATAGATAATGAAGCAGTATCAACATTAAACATATATGCACCAAATGGTGCAGCATCTAAATTCTTTTTTTTTTTTTTTACTTAATAATTTTTTATTATATATATATTTTTATAATATTATCCCTTGTATTCATTTTTCCAAATTATCCCCTCCTCCCTTTATTCCCTCCCCCCGATGACAGGCAATCCCATACATTTTACATGTGTTACAATATAGTCTAGATACAATACATGTGTGTGAATATCATTTTCTTGTTGCACAATAAACATTAGATTCCGAAGGTACATGCAACCTGGGCAGACAGATATTAGTGCTAACAATTTACATTCACTTCCCAGTGTTTCTTCTCTGGGTGTGGCTACCTCTGTCCATCATTGATCAACTGGAAGTGAGTTGGTTTTTCTTTATGTTGAAGATTTCCACTTCCATCAGAATACATCCTCATACAGTATTGTTGTTGAAGTGTACAGTGATCTTCTGGTTCTGCTCATTTCACTCAGCATCAGTTGATTTAAGTCTCTCCAGGCCTCTCTGTATTCCTCCTGCTGGTCATTTCTTACAGAGCAATAATATTCCATAACCTTCATATACCATAATTTACCCAACCAATCTCCAACTGATGGACATCCATTCATCTTCCAGTTTCTCGCTACAACAAAAAGAGCTGCCACAAACATTTTGGCACATATATGTCTCTTTCTGCTCTTTAGTATTTCTTTGGGATATAATCCCAGTAGTAGCACTGCTGGGTCAAAGGGTATGCACAGTTTGATAACTTTTTGGGCATAATTCCAGATTGCTCTCCAGAATGGCTGGATTCTTTCGCAACTCCACCAGCAATGTATTAGTGTCCCAGTTTCCCCACATCCCCTCCAACATTCATCATTATTTGTTCCTGTCATCTTAGCCAATCTGACAGGTGTGTATAGTGGTATCTCAGAGTTGTCTTAATTTGCATTTCTCTGATCAATAGTGATTTGGAACACTCTTTCATGTGAGTGGATATAGTTTCAATTTCTTCCTCTGAGAATTGTCTGTTCATATCCTTTGACCATTTATCAATTGGAGAATGGTTCGGTTTCTTATAAATTAGGGTCAGTTCTCTATATATTTTGGAAATGAGACCTTTGTCAGAACTTTTGTTTTTAAAAATATTTTCCCAATTTGTTACTTCCCTTCTAATCTTGTTTGCATTAGTATTATTTGTCAGAAACTTTTTAGTTTGATGTAATCAAAATCTTCTATTTTGTGATCAATAATGATCTCTAGTTCTCCTCTGGTCATAAATTCCTTCCTCCTCCACAAGTCTGAGAGGTAGATTATCCTCTGTTCCTCTAATCTATTTATTATCTCATTCTTTATGCCTAAATCATGGACCCATTTTAATCTTATCTTGGTATATGGTGTTAAGTGTGGATCCATATCTAATTTCTGCCATACTAATTTCCAGTTTTCCCAACAGTTTTTTTCCGAATAATGAATTTTTATCCCTAATGTTGGTATCTTTGGGTTTGTCAAAGATTAGGTTGCTATATATGTACCCTTTTTTGTCCTTTGTATCTAATCTGTTCCACTGATCTACTGGTCTATTTCTTAGACAATACCAAATGGTTTTGGTGACTGCTGCTATATAATATAGCTTTAGATCAGGTACACTTAGACCACCTTCCTCTGAGTTTTTTTTCATTAGTTCCCTTGCAATTCTCGACCTTTTATTCTTCCATATGAATTTTGTTGTTATTTTTTCTAGGTCATTGAAATAGTTTCTTGGGAGTCTGATTGGTATAGCACTAAATAAATAGATTAGTTTGGGGAGTATTGTCATCTTTATTATATTCGCTCGGCCTATCCAAGAGCACTGAATGTCTTTCCAATTATTTAAATCTGATTTTATTTTTGTGGAAAGTGTTTTGTAATTTTTCTCATATAATTCCTGACTTTTCTTTGGTAGATTCCCAAATACTTTATACTCTCAACATTTGTTTGGAATGAAATTTCTCTTTGTATCTCTTGCTGTTGCATTTTGTTAGTGATATATAAAAATGCCGAGGATTTATGTGGATTTATTTTGTATCCTGCCACTTTGCTGAAATTTTGAATTATTTCTAGTAGCTTTTTAGCAGAGTCTTTGGGGTTCTCTAAGTATACCATCATGTCATCTGCAAAAAGTGACAGTTTAATTTCCTCATTTCCTACTCTAATTCCTTGAATCTCTTTCTCGGCTCTTATTGCCGAGGCTAGCGTTTCTAGTACTATATTGAATAGTAATGGTGATAGTGGGCAACCTTGTTTCACTCCTGATCTTACTGGGAAAGGTTGCAGTTTATTTCTATTGCATATTATGCTTACTGAAGGTCTTAAATATATGCTCCTGATTATTCTAAGGAATAGTCCATTTATTCCTATACTCTCAAGAGTTTTTAGTAGGAATGGATGTTGGATTTTGTCAAATGCTTTTTCTGCATCTATTGAGATGATCATATGGTTCTTATTAATTTGATTATTAATATGGTCAATTATATTAATAGTTTTCCTAATATTAAACCAGCCCTGCATTCCTGGAATAAATCCTACTTGATCATAGTGTATTATCTTGGAGATGATTTTCTGAAGTCTTTTTGCTAATATCTTATTTAAGATTTTAGCATCAATATTCATTAAGGAGATTGGTCTATAATTTTCTTTCTCAGTTTTCGATCTACCTGGTTTAGGTATCAGTACCATGTCTGTGTCATAAAAGGAGTTTGGTAGGACTCCTTCATCCCCTATTTTTTCAAATAATTTATATAACTTTGGGGCTAATTGTTCTTTAAATGTTTGGTAGACTTCACATGTGAATCCATCTGGCCCTGGGGATTTTTTCCTGGGGAGTTGATTAATAGCTTGTTCTATTTCTTTTTCTGAAATGGGACTATTTAAGCAATTTATCTCCTCCTCTGTTAATCTAGGGAGCCTATATTTTTGGAGGAAATCATCCATTTCACTTAAGTTATCAAATTTATTGGCATAAAGTTGGGCCAAGTAACTCCTTATTATTTTCTAATTTCCTCTTCATTGGTGGAAAGATCCCCCTTTTCATTTGTAAGACTATCAATTTGATTTTCCTCTTTCTTTTTTTTGATCAAATTTACCAAAGGTTTATCTATTTTATTAGCTTTTTCATAAAACCAACTCTTGGTTTTATTTATTAATTCAATAGTTTTTTTACTTTCAATATTATTGATTTCTCCTTTTAATTTTTGTATTTCAAGTTTAATTTTTGGTTGGGGGTTCAGCATCTAAATTCTTAAAAGAGAAATTAAGAGAGCTGCAAGAAGAAATAGAGAGCAAAACTATAATAGTGGGAGATCTCAACCTTGCACTCTCAGAATTAGATAAATCAAACCATAAAATAAATAAGAAAGAAGTCAAAGAAGTAAATAGAATACTAGAAAAGTTAGATATGATAGATCTTTGGAGAAAATTAAGTGGAGACAGAAAAGAGTACCCTTTCTTCTCAGCAGTTTATGGAATCTATACAAAAATTGACCATATATTAGCACATAAAAACCTCAAACTCAAATGCAGTAAGGCAGAAATAGTAAATGCATCTTTTTCAGAACATGATGGAATGAAAATTACATTCAATAAAAAAGCCAGGGGAAAATAGACCAAAAAATAATTGGAAACTAAATACTCTCATCCTAAAGAATGATTGGGGGAAATAGAAAATCATAGACATAATTAATAACTTCATCCAAGAAAATGACAATAATGAGATGTCAGACCAAAATGTGTGGGACGCAGCCAAAGCAGTAATAAGGGAAAATTTTATATCTCTAGAGGCTGACTTGCATAAAATAGAGAAAGAGAAGGTCAGTGAATTGGGCTTGCAACTAAAAATGCTAGAAAAGGAACAAATTAAAAATCCCCAGTCAAACACTAAACTTGAAAATTCTAAAAATAAAAAGAGAGATTAATAAAATTGAAAATTAAAAAAATATTGAATTAATTAATAAAAAGAAGAGTTGGTTCTATGAAAAAGCCAACAAAATAGATAAACTCTTAGTAAATCTACTTAAAAAACAAAATGGGAAAATCAAATTGTTAGTCTTAAAAATGAAAGAACTTGCCACTAATGAAGAAACTAAAGCAGTAATTAGGAATTACTTTGGCCAGCTTTATGCCAATACAAATCAATAACTTAAATCAAATGGAAGAATACCTTCAAAAATATAGCTTGCCCAGATTAACAGAGGAAGAAGTAAATTGGTTAAACAGCCCCATCTTAGAAAAAGAAATAGAACAAGCAATTAATCAACTCCCTAAAAAAAAATCCCCAGGACCATATGGATGTACATGTGAATTCTACCAAACATTTAAAGAACAATTAACTGCAATGGTATATAGACTATTTGAAAAAATAGGGATTGAAGGAGTCCTAGCAAATTCCTTTTATGTCACAGACATGATACTGATACTTAAACCAGGTAGGTTGAAAACAGAGAAAGAAATTATAGACCAATCTCCCTAATGAATATTGGTGCTAAAATCTTAAATAAAATATTAGCAAAAGGATTACAGAAAATCATTCCCAGCATTATACACTATGACCAAGTAGGATTTATATCAGAAATGTAGGGCTGGATCAACATTAGGAAAACGATTAGCATAATTGACTATATCAATAACCAAATGAGCAAAAACCATAAGATCATCTCAATAGATGCAGAAAAAGCATTTGATAAAAATCCAACATCCATTCCTATAAAAATACTTCAGGGTAGTCAGGACCATATATTTAAAACTGTCAGCAAGCATCATATATAATGGGGATAAACTGGAATCATTCCCTGTAAGATTAGGAGTAAAACAAGGTTGCCCATTATCACTATAATTATGCAATATTGTATTAGAAATGCTAGCTTCAGCAATAAGAGTTGAGAAAGAGATTAAATGAATTAGAGGAGGTAATGATGAAACCAAATTATCACTCTTTGCAGATGATAAAATGGGATACTTAGAGAACCCCAGAGATTCTACTAAGAAGCTATTAGAAATAATTCACAACTTTAGCAAAGTTGCAGGATACAAAATAAATCCACACAAATCCTCAGCATTTTTATACAGAACCAACAAAATCCAACAGCAAGAGATACAAAGAGAAATTCCATTCGAAATAACTGCTGATAATATAAAATATTTGGGAATCTACCTACCAAAGGAAAGTCAGGAATTATGTAAGCAAAATTACAAAACACTTTCCACACAAATAAAGCCAGATTAAAATAATTGGAAAAATGCTCTTGGATAGGCTGAGCAAATATTATAAAGATGACAATACTCCCTAAATGAATCTATTAATTTAGTGTTATATCAATAAGACTCCCAAGAAACTATTTTAATGACCTAGAAAAAAACAACAACTAAATTCCTATGAAAGAACAAAAGGTCAAGAATTTCAAGGGAATTAATGAAAAAAAAAAATCAAATGAAGGTGGCCTAGCTGTAGCAGATCTAAAATTATATTATAAAGCAGTGGTCATCAAAAACATTTGGTACTGGCTAAGAAAAAGTTTTGTTGATCAGTGGAATAGGCTAGGTACACAGGACAGAACAGTCAATAACTATAGCAATCTAGTGTTTGACAAACCCAAAGATCACCACTTTTGGGATAAGAATTCATCTTTTCACAAAAATTGCTGGGAAAACTGGACATTAGGATGGCAGAAATTAGTCACGGACCCACACTTAACACCAAGATAAGATCAAAATGGGTCCATGGTTTAGGCATAAAGAATGAGATTATAAATAAATTAGGGAAACATAGGATAGTTTATCTCTCAGACTTGTGGAGGAGAAAAGAATTTGTGACTAAAGGAGAATGAGAGTTTATTATTGATCACAAAATAGAAATTTTTGATTATATCAAATTAAAAATCCTTTGTACAAACAAAACTAATGCAAACAAGATTAGAAGGGAAGTAACAAACTGGGAAAACATTTTTACAGTTAAAGGTTCTGATAAAGGCCTCATTTCCAAAATATATAAAGACTGACTCTAATTTATAAGAAATCAAGCCATTCCCCAATTGATAAATGGGCAAAGGATATGAACTGACAATTTTCAGATGATTAAATTGAAACTATTTCCACTCATATGAAAGTGTTCCAAATCACTATTGATCAGAGAAATACAAATTAAGACAACTCTGAGATACCACTACCCACCTGTTGGCTAAGATGACAGGAAAAAATAATAATGAATGTTGGAGGGGATGCAGGAAAACTGGGGCACTGATACATTGTTGGAGGAGTTGTGAATGAATCCAACCATTCTGGAGAGCAATCTGGAATTATGCCTAAAAAGTTATGAATCTATGCATATCTTTTGATCCAGCATTGTTACTACTGGGCTTATAGAGAAAGGGACCTCTATATGCCAAAATGTTTGTGGCAGCCCTTTTTGGAAAATGGAAAATTAATCTTTGTCCATCACTTGGAGAATGGTTGGATAAATTGTGGTATATAAATGTTATGGAATAGTATTTTTCTGTAAGAAATGATCAGCAGGATTAATACAGAGAGACTTGGGAAGACTTACATGAACTGATGCTGAGCAAAATGAGCAGAACCAGGAGATCATAACAATACTGTATGAGGACGTATTCTGATGGAAGTGGATATCTTCAAGAAAGACAAGATCTAATTCAGTTCCAATTATCAATGATGGACAGAATCAGCTATAGCCAGAGAAGGAAAACTGGGAAATGAGTGTGAACTGTTTGCATTTTTGTTCTCCTTCCCAGGTTATTTTTACTTTCTTAATCAAATTCTTCCTGTGCAACAAGAGAACTATTAGGTTCTGCACACATATATTGTATCTATAATATACTATAACATATTTAACAGTATAAGTCTGCCTGCCATCTAGGGGAGGGGGTGGAGGGAGGGAAAGGAAAAGTTGGAACAGAAATAAGTGAAAGGGATAATGTTGTAAAAAAAATTACCCATGCGTATGCACTAATAAAAATTTATCAAATAAATAAATAAAAAATAATGAAATTAAAAGATATGCTGGCAGAAACAGAAAGGGAGAAGTGCAATAGTGCAAATTATCTACCATAAAAGAGTCAAGAAAGACCTTTTATAGTGATGGGAAAGAGGGAGATGAGAGGAGGAGTGAATGAAACTCTCATCAGAATTGGCTCCAAAAGGAAATAATATACATATTTAATAAGGGAATGGGATATGAGAAGGAGGGGAAAGTGATAAAAGAGAGAGCATATTGGGGGAGGGAATGGTCCACAGAAAAACACTTTTGAGAGCATATAGGATTAAAGAAGAGAAAATAATTGAGGGTAAATACAATTAGCAATAGCAATTCTTAAAAAAAAAAAAATTCAAAGCAACTTTCTCTAATAGAATATTATTGTTCTCTGGAAAATGATGAGCAGGCTGTCCTGGGGGGGGGGGGGAAATCTGGAAAGTCTTCCATGAAAAAAAGGGAATTATACTGTATACAAAATAATATCAATGTTCTGGGATGACAAGTTGTAAATGACTTTGTTTTTCCACAACTATTCTGAAAGACTTATGATGAAAAATCCTATCCATACTCAGAGAAGCAACTGATTGTGTCTGAATAGAGATGGAAGCATTCTCTATTTCTCTTTCTCTTTTTGTTTTTAACTTAATTTTTCTTAAGGGCTTATATTTTCATTAGAGTTATAAATCTATGTTTTCTTTCACAATTTGATTTTTATGAAAATGTTTTGCATAATTTCATATATGGTTTCTTAATTGTGAATGGGAATAAGAGAGAGAAGCTAGAATTCAAAAATCTTAGAAACAAATGTAAAAAATTGTTTTGAGTGTAACTGGAAAGTTAAATAAATCATATATAATATGTTTATATTTATATATTCTATTATTACATAATATATTAATTCATTATATATAACATCAAATATTAGTAATATTATTAGTATGATATATTAATATTTTATAACATTAATATTATATATAAAATTATTTATTTATAATTAGAATATTATACTTATTTTATAAAATAAATATTTAAGTGAAAATATTAAAAAAAATAATTTAATTAAAATTAAAATAAGCAAGAATTGGCAATAGATTCAATAAGTGGAGTGGATGAAATACAAGAAATAACAAAAAAACTTTTTTACATTTCTGTATTCATTACAACTTGCATACAACAAATTAAATCCTAAGGAAAAATTGGGATAATTGTTACTATACATTCATATATATCATGATCACATATATCATGGCTCTAAATATTAAGTACCTAAATAAATTAAAAAATATTCAAAAATAAATTCAAAAGTATTTTGACTCATTACCCCATAGTAGAAATAGTGTGTGTGTGGGAGACTTAATGATTTTATTTAGTTTTGTTTTCCTTTCGGTAAGATATAGGCTTTTTGAAGGTAGAGACTATGTATTTTCTAAACTTCACATTCTCCCCAGTGTCTTTGACCATGCTTTGTACATAGTAAGTGGTTAATGAATAATCAGTGTATTAGTATAAATTTTCTCATTTCATTTCAGAAGCATTCACTAAATAATTAAGAATAGCAAGAGATATTTCAATAAAATTTTAGTTAAAATCTGGACAAGTTATCTTTATAGAATGTCCCTCATTTAATAAATTAACAAACCTGTGAGAATGAAAATGGGGATAATGTTTCATGATTGTTCTGAATGAAGCCATGATTGATCTTTCTAATCACCACTATATTTTCTATTTGTTTTCTAATAATCTCTTTAATTATCTACTCTAGAATTTCCACAGAAATTGAAATCATTAGCATTGTTATATAATTCTCTTTCTCTTTTTTCTTTGAAAATTCAAGATAACATGCACATCTTCTGGTATTTTCTCTGATTTTTTGATTACCTGCAATGGTGACTTGGTCAACCACTATATTTATTCTTTCAGATCTCCAAAATGTAGTTCTTCTGGGTCAGATGATTTGAATCAATGATACATTGGTTGTGGGTTTTTTTTTGTTTGTTTGTTTTGGTTTGGTTTGGTTTTGGGGTTTTTGGTAATATCCTTTTACTTATTTAAATATTAAATCTCTGTTATTCATTTTGTTGTTGTATTTTAGTTTTTTTGTGTAACAGAAGTCATTTTTAGTAAGAAAACCACATTATCAATAATATGATAATAATTAGAATAATAGATCAATGTTTAGGAAATGAACAACTCCACCTTCTCACAGATTTCAATCATCATTATCATCATCATCATCCCATCCAATCTAAGCAAAAATATTATCCCATTTGGATTTTATTTTGTGAAAATGTAGAAAATATCTACCTCACTACAGACCACATGTCAGTGTGAGTTTTACACTTCTGGCACTGTTTTTACTTGGCTGTGGCACACTTGCTTATTTTGACTTCTATCACTATTACATTATAAAGCAAACTCACAAACATACAAAAACTAAGCTGTTTGGTGAATTTTCTGTGTAACAACATATAATTAGTCCAAGAAATCTTGTGATATGTTAAAGAAGGAAGAGACTGGAAACAGGGAGACCAATTAGGATGCTGACAGTTTGGGAAAAACAATTTAAATCTTGAATCAGTAAAGAGGTTGTTGGAAATGAAAACAAAAGACATTATGAATAATGATTCAGAGTGTTAAACTTGGAGAATGAAAGGCCTATAGTAATATTTACTAAGAATGAATAGTTCTCTGTATGAAAGCTAGAATAGTTGTTGCCCCCAGATTATCCCTATTCCTCCAAAAAAGCCATGAAATGATTCTCAAATTAATGATTCCAGAAAAATAAACATGAATAAATGGCACAATGTCCTAAGACATTGTATAAGAAACTGAGATGTGTATCATGGAGGAGAAGCCTGGCCCAGAGCTCACATGGATTAAATACAAAGGGTGAAACTAGATGGTGATGACAGAGGAAGCTTTAGGAACTCTCAAACCATAGCAGGTAAGGAGAGTTGGCAACTAGTAAAAAATATATTATAGGGGACCACAGGAGTGGTCATAGATCAAGGGCAGAGAGGAGAACTTTCAGTCAAGAGGGAGAAGAAATTCTGAGACAGTATTACTTCTGGTCTCTAGGATCCCAATTTGGTCACAATTATCTCACATTAAAAAAAAATCATACACAAAGAAGTTTTTTTTTGTTTGTTTGTTTTGTTTTGTTGTTGTTGTTGTTGTTGTTTTTTCCTTTTTTCATAGCTCTACAAAATTCTTCCATGGTAGCTTAATTGGGATAGCATTGTATGAGTAAATTAATTTAGGTAGATTTTCATTATACTGGCTCAGCCTTCCCATGAGCAATTCATATTTCTTGAACTATTTAAATGTGTCTATTGGTGTGTAATGGGCTTTGTGATTATGTTCATTATCCCTTTGTATGTCTTGATAGGTAGACCCCAATTTTTTTTTATTGTATGAACTTGTTTTTTTAAAAATTCCTATTTTTTTATCTCTTGTTGCCAAGTTTTTGGAGGTATATAGAATTTTTTTTCCTATTTTTAAACGTTCTTCCTCTTCCATGACAAAAATATTGATGTATCTAGGGATATAATTATTTTATAACAAAATAAAACCTAAATCACCATAGGATTGGCCTGAACTGAAAACATTTATGTAAATATTATGCAAAAATCTTTATAAATAGCCAAGAGTAGAACCCAGTCAATGGGAGAATTATCATTTTCTTTCAATTTATTAGCAGCAAGACTTCATTATATTTTCTCTAAAATGTTAATGTCCTAGTTGATATTGCTAGTTCCAATCCTTTCCTTTTTAGACATAGCTCAGAATTTCTTGGTGTATTTAGATGTTGTTACATAGGAAACTCAGGGCAAATAGGTTGCACAGTGGATAGAGTGCCTAATCTAGATAAGTGGATTGAGTGCTGATCTAGAAATCAAAAAAAATGAGTTCAAAGCTGGCTTCTAACATTTACTAGGAAGGTAATCCTAGACAAGTCAATTAATCCTATTTACTTCAGTTTTTTCATCTGTAAAATGAGTTAGAGAAGTATATGGCAAACCACTCCCATATTTTATGAAGAAAAATGGGGTCACAAATGGGGTCACAAAGAATCACAAATGAAAGAACTGAACAACAATATAAACAAAAATATTCTCTCCTTCAGTCTACTACTTTTTCCTTTACTTGATATTATTATCACTTCATATGGATGAAATCACGGGTATATCATAGAATATCACTAATATTCTATTTAATTGAAGGATTATATTTTAATATCTTTATATTTCTTTACATACATTGAGTGATAAGAAATTGGCTATAATATATTTAAATAACAGAATATTTACTTGAATTTCTATCATAATTTGTTTTAATATATGTGTTCATGAGTATCTCTGTTTCCCTGTTTTCAAATATTGAAATATTGAAATCCCCCTCTTTTCCTACCTTTCTTTTCCTCTATCATCTATCCCAGCTCAGTGTTTCAGATAAAAATAATGACATTAGGAGAAATGCCAGAGAGTAATGCACAATTAAAATAAACTCATCCAGAGTAAATGGTACTCTTAGAGCAATTGATATTTTGGGGAAAAACACTTAGGAGGCTCTAGAGGAAACATTTTATTCCATTTCAATATATCAAGTTTAGAAAATAATCAACAGCAATAGAGCTAAAAGGGAATTCTATTTCCACAAATGAAAAGTTATGCTTGCTAAAAGAAAATAATTATGTAATTTGTTGACTAACATGTTAAAATGGATTCTTCTCTCAAAACAAAGGCAGTCACATAAAAAAATTGTGCGAACAATGACTTAATTAAAAAATAATGTGAACCATATCTAGTCTAAATGCCAATAACCAAATGTTTTTGTTTGTTTTTAAACTGGCAAGCATTTAGTGTTCTTGTTATTGTTGTACTTTTACAAACATAATTAACAAAGGGGAAAATGAAGACCTATATGAAGATAGATAATGAACTTATCATATTTAGTTACATTTTGTTTTCAGTCAACTTTATGATTTTCATCGTAAGGTTGCTTCATCATTCTATCCTACAAGTATCTCTTGCACGATTCATTTTTTGGGAGAAATTGTACTCTCTCTCTTCCAAACAGAATTCAAAATAACCATGAAGGAATAGATAGGATATAGATTTCAATTATCTTTCTAAAGATAGAGATATCAACACCAGACCAGGTTACAAGAAGAAATTTAATCCTAGCATAAGACACTCTAGCTAGCCTTAATTCATCTTTCATTTATTAATGATCTTTAATGATCATTAATTTCATAGTTAATGATCTCTTTGTGTTTTCACCTCCAATAGCCAAAGGTACTATAGCACCCTGTTGTGAAATATACTATATTTGGGCATGTACTTTTTTTTTCTTATATAATTACTATGCTTTTTTGGCTAAATGTATTTTATTTTTAATCAATGTGTCTTCTGGCCTGATAGCAAAAATAAATATTCCATAGGAGATTTATGAGTTTTGGTCTGAAGTTATTGATGATCCACAGATCACCTTTTATGCCTGGGACAACTTTTCTATGATTTCACATATGAGAGAATATGCCTTGGTGCTATATTTATAATTTGAGACTAAAGTTGTATTTATTCTTTCAGAATCACATCCTCTGTGAGTTGGAGGATATGTCAAAGGCTTTATAATCCAATATACACTTATAATGAGTCACTCAAAAGCCTTCTTGAATACTATTATCTAGCTATTTATTTCTGTCCACTAAACAGATAGTTCCTTCAACTGATATTCATGATAGAAGATTAAGTCATTTCATCCAGTTCACCATCTAGATGCCATCATACAGATATATCAATTAGGTCAAAGTATGAATTATCTAAATACTGAGACTTTCTTAATATAATCTAAAATCAAGTTATCATTTTAGCTTCCATGTGTACTCATTGCTCCAACAATTCATTAAAATTTCCAGATATTTGTCATATAAAATATTATCTGGTTTGGTCATTCTATATGAAATGATAGTTGTGCAGGTGATACAAATATATTAGGAGGGAAGATTCTGGAAAGATGGCAGAGTACATCAGGAAATTTCAAACTTTCAAGATTTCTCCCACAAATAGAACAACTCTGTGCCTCAGGGAGAACATAGACTGATGAAAAATCAAGAAGATTTGGAGTCTTGCAATAATCAGCTTTAGAAAATAACCAAAAGCTGGAGAACTAAAAGGGAATTCTGTCTCCACAAATGCCAAGTTATGCCTGCTAAAAGATTATATAACCCAAGAAGCTCAGAAGAAAGAACACAGCCTGAGGGGAAACTAACCCATGTGAAATGCAAGCATCTCCAGGCTAGCTCCACAGAAACATTTGCTTCTTGGACAGGTGAGGAATCAGGGGTCTGAGTCTGGGAAGGCAGAGTGAACTTTGGCTGATTGGGAACATCAGTCCCAGCTGTGCTGCAGAGATGCTGCTCTGAAAGAGTAGAAACAAAGGAGCACACCTGGTAAATGCAGGAGTGGACAGGGACACTGCTGGGTACTTGGAGGAGGGTTGAGTTCTTGGTTTAGGGTTTCAGGTCAGAGGTCAGTGCTGAAGTCAAACTACAGGCCCTATTCCCCACTCCCCACCTACTGCTTACTCTAATAGTTCTTCTTTTAAGAAGTGAACCAATAACAAAGAAAGAAAAAATAAAGAAAGAATTCAACCACAGAAACTTACTATGTAAAGAAGAAAGCCTGGGGTTCATTCTTATAAGAAGACACTGAAATAAAGATTGTTGGTTTTTTCTTTTCTTTATCCCAGAAAGAAATGTTACATGTTTCCCTGCCTAAAGATAATGTACAGAAGAATTCAAAAAGGAATTTAAAAATCAAATGAGAGACATTGAGGAAATATTAAAAAGTAAAAACCATCCAAGTAAAAAATATTATGAAAAAAAGAAGCCCAACAACTAGAAAAGAAGATAGAAAGTGTTAAAGATGAAAATAATTCTCTGAAAATTAGAATTGGGCAAGGAAAAGCCAGTTAAGCTATAAATAATGAAATAACAAAACATGTTTTAAATTAATTTTTACAATTATAATATTTTTTTGACAGTACATATGCATGGGTATTTTTTTTTACAACATTATCCCTTGTACTCCTTCTGTTCCAAATTTTTCCCCTCCTTTCCTCCACCCCCTCCCCTAGATGGCAGGCATTCCCATACATATTAAATATCTTATAGTATATCCTAGTATAATATAAATGTGCAGAACTGAATTTTGTTGTTGTTGTTGCAAAGGAAGAATTTTTAAAAATGAAAACAGAATGGCATGTAAAATGTCGCAGAAGATAGCTTAGAGAGCTGGAAAATAGATCAAGAGGAAAAACAAAAATTGGACTACCTGAAAGCTGTGACCAAAAAAAAGAATCTTGACAAAATAATTCAAAAAATAATTCAAGAAAATTGTCCTGGAGTGGTAGCATAGGAGGGAAAAGTAGAAATACCAAAAAGAAAAAAAAAATCTACTAATTGCCACCTCAAAGAGATTTCTTTTGTGTGGAAAACATATAGGAATGTTATTGCCAAATTTCAAAATTCCCAGATTAAAGAGAAAATTTTGCAAGAAATAAGGAAAAAAAAAAAAATCAAATTCTCTGGAGCCACCATTAGAACTATATAGTACTTATCAGAGGCTACAATAAAAAAATCATAGGATATGGAATAATATATATCAGCAATCAAAATAACTAGGCCTATGGTCAAAAAATATCATATCCAAAAAAAAATTATCTCTAATATTAAATGAAAAAAAAATCAACATTCAATGAGATTGCAGATTTTCTTTCAACCAAACCCAAGTCAATAGAAAATTTAACTTATAAGAAGATGAATTTCAAGGAACTTGACATGGACAAATTGTTTATGATTTTACATGGAAATCATTATTATATGTTTAAGATTTATAGCAGCAACTGAGGAGCTCAAAAGAAATATTGGGTAAAGTTGAGGTTAAAAAATAGTAATTACATTATACAAATGAGGTGCAGAGAAAGGATAGATACAAAAGCATTAGAGGAGGATTTTGATAGAGAAATAAGGAGGGGGATGGATGAAAGGGGAAATAAAGTGAAAAGCCAGCAAAAGAGTGATCCACAGCAGGGATGAGGGGAGGTTAAGTAATAGAAAGAACAGGTAAAAAGCTGAATTACAGCAAAAAGGTATCAGGGATAGAAAAGATGTGTGTGTATTTGTGTGTGTGTGTGTGTGTGTGTGTGTGTGTGTGTATCTGTATATATACATATAAATATATTCTTGCTTAACTAGTGCCTTCTTCAGGGAGGGGAGATACAAATTCTAAGTAAAAAAAAATAACCAGACTTCCAGCCAAGATGGCCAAGTCGCACACATCTGCTTAAGCTCTGCCTTGTCTCTCAGAATATATTTCATGACAGGCCTTGGAATTAGTGCTTGATTGGAAAAAAACCCACAAATAATTACCAACAGAAGACATCTTTGAAATTCGCCAGGAAAGGTCTGCTTTCACTCAGGAGTGCAGACAACCAGATTGGGCACAGGCTGAGGGCAAGCAGCTAGAGCTTGGCAGGCAGCTCACACTGCACAGAGCTGGGGGGCGAGGGGTGCTATCTCTGCCATTTCTGCAGAACAACCTTTACCCCAGTGTGGATATTCTGTCTTGGCAGCAAAACAGGATCAGCAGAGAAGCTTAAACACAGGAGACAATAACCCCAAAAAGCTATGTCTCTCAGGACCTGGCCACCCCCACCCAGAGTGACTCAGCACATTCTTAGAGCCTCAGAGTCTCAGAGCACAGATGCAGCAAAGCCATTGCTGTCCTGCTAGTGCTTCATTGTTGCCCCCTGCAATCTGTAGAGGAATCCTAATAATACCATCCAGCCCCCCTCCAAAAAAAAAGCAGACTGCATTTGTTTTTCTTGTTAGTTCGTTTTTTTTTTTGTTTGTTTTTTTTATTCTTCTCTGAGAAAATAGGCAAAAAACTAAAAAGGACTCTAACAGTTGATAGCTTCTATATGAATAGAGAGCAGACTTTAAATCCTGAGGAGACTAAAAATAGACTGTCTCCAGATGAATCCCCAAAGGGAGATATGATCTGCTCTTCAATACACAAAACTGTCATAGAAGAAATCAAAAAGACTCTCACAAGAGAGCTAGAAGAAAAATGGGAAAAGGAAAGGGAAGCTTGGCAAAAGAGTCTGGATAAGTCATCCCACTCATTTAAAGATAGAGTGGATAAAGAAACCAAATCCTTGAAAAACAGAATTAGTGAGTTGGAAAAATTAAATAGCTCTCTAAAAAATTAAATTGGCGAAATGGAAAAAAAAAAATTCCATAGAACAAAACAACTCGCTTAAAAACTCATTTGGGCAATTAGAAAAAGATATAAAAGAAGAGAGTGAAGAAAATACTTCATTGAAAATCAGAATCAAGCAAATAGAATTAAATGACTCAAGGAGACACCAAGAATCAGTAAAGCAAAACCAAAAAAATGAAACGATGGAAAAAATTGTCAAATACCTTCTTGGGAAGACAACAGACCTAGAAAATATATCCAGGAAAGACAATCTGAGAATAATTGAACTCCCTGAAAAATATGATGAAAAAAAGAGCCTGGAAACAATTTTCCAGGAAATTATCAAAGAGAACTGCCCAGATGTTATAGAAACAGAGGGTAAAATATACATTGAAAGAATGCATTGATCATCCACTGAAAGGGCCCCTAAAATCAAAACACCAAGAAATATAGTGGCCAAATTCCAGAACCATCAGATGAAGGAAAAAATACTGCAAGCTGCTAGAAAAAATCAATCCAAATATGGAGGAGCCACAATAAGGATTACCCAGGATCAAGCAGTGTCCACATTAAAGGATCTAAGGGCATGGAATATGATATTCTGAAAGGCTAAGGAACTTGGTATGCAGCCAAGAATAACTTACCCAGCAAAAATGAACATCTTTTTCCAGGGAAGAAGATGGATATTCAACAAAATAAGTGAATTCCATCTATTCTTGATGAAAAAAACAGATCTAAACTAAAAGTTTGATCTCCAAATATAGAACTCAAGAGATTCCTAAAAAGGTAAAAAGAAATCTTGAGAACTATATTTCTGCCATAAAGATATATAAAGAACACATGTATAATTTGTTCTAGAAACTAGAGGTGGAAAGGAAATTATACCAAAAAAAAAGGGTAAAGTGGTGTACTATATCTTATGAAGAGGCAAAGGTAACCTATTATATCTGAGAGAAAGAATGGAGGGGGATGAACATAGTGTGTATCATATCCTCATTAGAATTGGCTTAAAGAGAAAAATATAGACCTATTTGATTTATGGTGAAACTCATTACACTTCATTGAAAAGTGGGAGGGGAAAAGTGAAAGGCAAAGGAGTAAGCTAAGCAGAAGGGAATACAGAAATTGTGAGGAAAAGGGGTAAAATAGGGGGAGGAACTCTGAGGTGGGGGAGGGATACTAAAAAGGGAGGGCTATGAGAAGCAAGTGGTGCTCACAAGATTAATACTAGGGAGGGGGATAAGGGGGAAAGAAAGGAGAAAAGCATAAGCAGGGGTTAACAAGATGGCAAGTTAATACAGAATTAGTAATTTTAATTGTAAATGTGAATGGGGTAAACTCCCCTATAAAAAGGAAGCAGTTAGCAGACTGGATTGAAAATCAGAATCCTACAATAACTTGTTTACAAGAAACACACCTGAAATAGGGTGATGCATACAGAATAAAGGTAAAAGCTTAGAAAAAAAATCTACTATGCTTCAGGTGACAGCAGAAGAGAAAGGGTAGCCATCCTCACCTCAGATCAAGCAAAAGTAAAAATTGATCTAATTAAAAGAGATAAGGAAGGGCACTATATCTTGCTAA
This sequence comes from Sminthopsis crassicaudata, assembly GCF_048593235.1. NCBI lineage: Eukaryota > Metazoa > Chordata > Mammalia > Dasyuromorphia > Dasyuridae > Sminthopsis > Sminthopsis crassicaudata. The sequence continues at coordinate 157,945,342 of NC_133619.1, read as the reverse complement.
AGGGTAGCATAGCTAATGAAGCAATATCAATATTAAACATATATGCACCAAGTGGTGTAGCATCTAAATTCTTTAAAAAAAAAAAAAAGAAATTAAGAGAGCTACAAGAAGAAATAGAGAGCAAAACTATAATAGTAGGAGATCTCAACCTTGCACTCTCAGAATTAGATAAATCAAACCATAAAATAAATAAGAAAGAAGTCAAAGAGGTAAATAGAATACTAGAAAAGTTAGATATGATAGATCTTTGGAGAAAACTAAGTGGAGACAGAAAAGAGTACACTTTCTTCTCAGCAGTTTTGGAACCTATACAAAAACTGACCAAATATTAGGACATAAAGACCTCAAATTCAAAGGCAGAATGGCAAAAAATAGTAAATGCATCTTTTTCAGATCACGATGAAATGAAAATTACATTTAATAAAAAGCCAGGGAAAAATAGACCAAAAAATAATTGGACACTAAATAATCTCATCCTAAAGAATGATTGGGTGAAATAGCAAATCATAAATACAATTAATAATTTCACCCAAGAAAATGACAATAATGAGACATCTTACCAAAATCTGTGGGATGCAACCAAAGCAGTAATAAGGGGAAATTTTATATCTCTAGAGGCTGACTTGCATAAAATAGAGAAAGAGAAGGTCAATGAATTGGGCTTGCAACTAAAAATGCTGGAACAGGAACAAATTGAAACCCCCCCAGACAAACACAAAACTTGGAATTCTAAAAACAAAAGGAGAGATTAATAAAATTGAAACTAAAAAAACAACAACAACAACAACAACAAACTATTGAATTAATTAATAAAATTAAGAGTTGGTTCTATGAAAAAAAAAAAAAAAAACAACAAAATAGACAAACCCTTAGTAAATCTGTTTTTTTTTTGTTTCTTTTCAAGGATGCTGCTCTATCCACTACCCTACCCAGCTGCCTCTCCTTAGTAAATCTGCTTTAAAAAAGGAAAGAGGAAAATCAAATTGTTTGTCTCAAAAATTAAAAGGGAGAACTCGCCACTAATGAAGAGGAAATTAGAGCAATAATTAGGAGTTACTTTGCCCAGCTTTATGCCAAGACAAATTGATAACTTAAAACAAATGGAAGAATACTTTCAAAAATATAGCTTGCCCAGATTAACAGAGGAAGAAGTAAATTGGTTAAACAGTCCTATCTTAGGAGAAAAAAAAAAAAAAAAAAAACTAGAACAAGCAATTAATCAACTCTCTAAGAAAAAATCCCCTGGACCAGATGCATTTACATGTGAATTCTACCAAACATTTAAAGAAAAATTAACTCCAATGGTATATAAACTATTTGAAAAAATAAGGATTGAAGGAGTCCTACCAAATTCCTTTTATGTCACAGACTTGGTAGTGATACCTAAATCAGGTAGGTTGAAAACAGAGAAAGAAAATTAGAGAGCAATCTCCCAAATGAATAGTGATGCTAAAATCTTAAATAAAATATTAGCAAAAAAATTACAGAAAATCATCCCCAGGATAATACACTATGATCAAGTAGGATTTATACCAGGAATGCAGGCCTGGTTCAATATTAAGAAAACTATCAGTATAATTGATCATATTAATAACCAAATTAACAAAAAACATATGACCATCTCAATAGATGCAGAAAAAGCATTTGATAAAATCCAACATCCATTCCTACTAAAAAGCCTTGAGAGTATAGGAATAAATGGACTATCCCTTAAAATAATCAGGAGCATATATTTAAAACTGTCAGTAAGCATCATATGTAATGGGGATAAACTGGAACCTTTCCCAGTAAGATCAGGAGTAAAACAAGGTCGCCCACTATCACCATTACTATTCAAAATTGTATTAGAAATGCTAACCTCAGCAATAAGAATTGAGGAAGAGATTAAAGGAATTAGAGCAAGTAATGAGGAAACCAAACTATCATTCTCTGTAGATGATATGATGGGATACTTAGAGAACCCCAGACATTCTACTAAAAAGCTATTAGAAATAATTCACAACTTGAGCAAAGTTGCAGGATACAAAATAAATCCACATAAACCCTCAGCATTTTTATACATCACCAATAAAATCCAACAGCAAGAGATACAAAGAGAAATTCCATTCAAAATAAGTGTCGATAGTGTAAAATTTTTGGGATCTATCTACCAAAGGAAAGTCAGGAATTATATGAGCAAAATTATAAAACACTTGCAACAAAGATAAAGTCAGTTTTAAATAATTGAAAAGACATTAAGTGCTCTTGGATAGGCCAAGGGAATATAATAAAGATGACAATACTCCCTAAACTAATCTATTTATTTAGTGCTATACAAATCAGACTCCCAAGAAACTATTTTAAATCCCTAGAAAAAATACCAACAAAATTCATATGGAAGAACAAAAGGTCGAGAATTTCAACAGAATTAATGAAAAAAAAAAAAATCAAATGAAAGTTGCCTAGCTGTACCTGATCTAAAACTATATTATAAAGCAGCTGTCACCAAAACCATTTGGTATTGGCTAAGAAATAGACTAATTGATCAGTGGAATAGGTTAGGTTCACAGGACAAAAAAGTGAATAACTATAATAACTAATTATATTACAACTAATAGTTAATTGAAACTATTTCCACACATATGAAAGAATGTTCCAAATCACTATTGATCAGAGAAATGCAAATTAAGACAACTTTGAGATACCACTATATATCTGTTAGATTGGCTAAGATGACAGGAAAAAATAATGATGAATGTTGGAGGGCATGTGGGAAAACTGGGACACTGATGCGTTGTGGAGTTGTGAAAGAATCCAACCATTCTGGAGAGCAATCTGGAATTATGCCCAAAAAGTTATCAAACTTTGCATACCCTTTGATCCAGCAGTGCTACTACTGGGCTTATATCCCAAAGAGATACTAAAGAAGGGAAAGAGACCTGTACGTGTCAGAATGTTTGTGGCAGCTCTTTTTGTAATGGCTAGAAACTGGAAAATAAATGGATGTCCATCATTTGGAGAATGGTTGGGTAAATTATGGTATATGAATGTTATGGAATATTATTGTTCTGTAAGAAATGACCAGCAGGACAAATACAGAGAGGCTTGGAGAGACTTAAATGAACTGATGTTGAGTGAAATGAGTAGAACCAGGAGATCATTATACACTTCAATAACAACACTTTATGAAGATGTACTCTGATGGAAGTGGATATCTCCAACAAAGAGAAGATCTTATTCAGTTCCAATTGATCAATGATGGACAGAATCAGCTACACCCAGAGAAGGAACACTGGGAAATGAGTGTAAATTGTTTGCATTTTTGTTTTTCTTCCCAGGTTATTTTTACCTTCTAAATCCAATTCTTCCTGTGCAATAAGAAATTCGGTTCTGCACACATATATTGTATCTAGGATATACTATAACATATTAATATGTATGGGACTGCCTGCCATCTAGGGGAGAGGGTAGAGGGAAGGAGGGGAAAATTCGGAATAGAGTGAGTGCAAGGGATAATGTTGTAAAAAATTACCAATGGATATGTACTGTCAAAAAAAAAGTTATAATTATAAAATTAATAAAAAATTAATCCATAAAGAAGCAAAAAAAAGATGGAGATTCATAAACATAATTTCTTCTATTATATATTCTTTCTTGAACTGGTCATTTATTGTTATATATTTTGAATCCTCTCTTATGTTCTGCTGGACACATGACAATGTTCTGTTGTGTTTTGTTTTGTCTTCCTTTTTGTATTCTATTTTTAATAAAATAGATTTAAGAAGGAATTTAAAGAAAAATAAATTAATTAGAAAATTCTATGAATCTATATGTAGAAAATATCAACAAATCAGCAAGTAAACTACATTGGGAAAAAAGACAAATATATAAGGTACAGCTAAAGGAAAGATGGGAGAAAGAAAGAAATGAAAGAAGGAAGGAGTCAAGGGATAAAGGAACAAAAAAAGGAAAGAACATTTATTTCAATTGACAGTTTATCTAAAACATATATATGATCATATTCATCTGTCCAAGAATTTTCAATTATTTTCTATTGCCTGTAGCATTCAATATAAATTCTCCATTTTGGAATTTTAAAACCTAAACAAACTGTTTTAATTCTGTCTTTATACTTTTTTTTAGAATGACTCATGTCCATGTGCTCCTTTATATAATACACATGAGATTCATCCAGTGTTCTAGACACCTTTCATTGTCATTACATAGAAATAAATGAGTGAAACAATAAAATGTATTTAAAATTAATTTTTTTAATTATCCAAAGGTGTGTGAATGTGTGTGTGTGTGTGTGTGTGTGTGTGTGTGTGTGTGTGTGTGTTCATGCCTAGGCTGTAATGTGCTAATAATTAAGAATTGTGTAAGAGCAAGATAAAGTTCATTGTCAGAGATATGCATGATCAGAAAAGGAAATGGACCATTCTGTCAAGGAATGATAATCAATGGGAAATCAAATTATTTAACAGGATCTCAGAGTAAACATGTTGCAGTATTTGAGGCAGAGAATACTTGCTATGAAAAGTAATAAGTATATAGATTCCCAGACTACAACCAATATTTTAACTTTGTCTTACCCTGGACTCTGATGACTTGAGGAAACAGTGATGATTATAACTTTTCTGCCTCACTTAAATGCAATTCATACAAAGTCAACACACAGACCTATGATGCCATTAGTCTTGTTCAAGAATGAAGAATAAATAGCAAGTAAATAACTAGAGATGAAAAATACTAAAGAAAATAAATGAACACTATTCTTAAATATGGTGTCTGAGTAGTTTGTATTTCATGAAATATTAATAGCTGTGAGATGACACCAAATTTTATTCTATTAAGCAGTTCTTTTTAACTATATAATATTAAGTGCTTGTATTTTATTGCATAGAATATGATATTCTTTTATTGTAGTACTTTAAGCTCTCATTTATCATAAAAATGAACTGGTTGGCATGACAGAAGTCAAGTGGCAGAGGAACCAAGGTATTTTCTCACAGACAGAAGAAACTCCACGGTTAAGAAAAATAAATCTCTGGGGCAATTGTCTTTCCTTATTGCATTAAAAACACTTCTGCTTAAAAGAGCACTTCATATGAAGAGGGTAGAAACATGGAATAAATCAAAGATACAACAATAAATAATTCATTCTTTCCTGCAGATTGGGAAACAGTACATATGAGCTATCATCAGAACCTTTTATTTTTAAACTCTGAGTATGTTTGATTTAACATGGACTCAGATTGCAGCCTCAATAAATTACATCTCACTTCAAATGGAGAAGACTGAATCACTCAAGACTCAATTATTTAATAGTACTGATATTCCTGAGCCTTTTAGAATATTTTGGAGGCAATTAGCTGACTGTCCTAAGATCACAAAGCTAATAAGTATCTGAGGCTAGATTTGAATTCATATCCTCCTGATTTCAGTGCCACTCACTGGCAAGTCTTGGGACTTTCTAACAATATACTGTTCTACCATGAGTGGTAAGTGACTCAATATAAATAGTGTCATTTCTGTCTGCATCCAGTGGAAATTGATGAGTTTCTATGTGGATGGCTATGTAAAGCAACAGACCTAATATAGCAGTAGTTTGAAAAAAATGTATTTGCTAGATGAAAGTTTTGTGAAATTCATCTTATTAATATTAATGTAACAATTACTTAATATTTCATGATTTGTAAATTTATAGAAAAATAATTTAATATCATGTGAAAACAGCATCAGTTACACATGACCCTGAAGCATAAGTATTCAGACTGCTAAGACCTATTCTCACTATACTTCTGTCAAACATGTCTGTATGTTAGTAAATGAAAGAATGATTGATCTTCTGCTGTTGAAAAATCTGCAGCTATTTTTCATCCTGAGTGTGACGAGATATCTCAGTAACATAGTTTTCTTCACTAGTATTGAAAGTCCTGTGATGAGAATTATTTTTTTATCAGACAAGAAATCATATAAAGTGATATGAAAGAGAAAGTCAAAATAACAGATGATTTTTAAAATACCAAGTGGATTAACTATGCCAAAAATGTCTAGAAAGAATCAAGTGACAGGCAGACCAAAAAATTGTGCCTTACTATAAAGGGTGCAATAAAGGAATTCAATAATATTATACAATTAAACTCTCAAGATTATAGTGAATATGAAAAGCCTAAATATGTGACAATGGATGAAGGAGGGAGACAGAGACAGAGACAGAGAGACAGAGACAGAGAGACAGACAGAGACAGAGAGAGAGAGATGCAGCAAGAGTAGAGTACAGATATGGCTTGATGAGTCATTCACCCAACAATAGATAAATGGTGATGATGATGATAATTTCCTATTTAAAAGTGCCATCTAGTAGTATCCTGTGGCTTGCCAAGATTACATTTCAACAGTCACAAAGTGTGTTTTTTAGAAAAAAGTAGAATTTTAAAGCAACTCTGTCAACTGGAAAATGTACCAAGTATCTTGGGAAAAGGAGCAAGGAAAAATGCTATCAGAGGAAAATAGCTCTTTATGGCCCTGTTGGTCTCCCTAAAGGTTTTATGAACCTTAACAAAACTTGAGAAAACATAAATTAGCAAATGGAAATTCCCATTTACTAGTAACTAGTACCATTCTGGGCAAGCATGGCATATGATGATCCCTAAGAGAAAATGAGTAGCAGAAATGAAAAGATGTAGGTGATGTTACACTAATCTCACCATAATTCTAATAAGAGAATAGAACTAATAATAGTTTTTTATTCTTTTGAACCACCCTATGAAAATTAAATGGAGATATTTATGTCTTTTTTTAAAAGATCCATTATTTTCTTAGAATACAAGATTAAAAAAAAGAATTTTAAGAAAAACAATAAAAACAAGAAAGATAAGATCTCAATGTGTTACTTAGACTTTAAGAAATACTTAACATCTACATGGTTCCACCTTACTTGAATATTTCTTCAAATTTTAATTTTTTCCATTTTTGGTTTTTCCTAGTTTCTATTTTAAATGGGATTGGGAAATTATTAGCAATATACAAATATGGTTGTATGAGAAGACTTTCTTTGGACATCTGTGAATAATTATGAAATTTCACAGGTACGTTTTATCTACTTGACATTTTTTTACTTTTGATTATATTATATATTTTAATAGTTTATAAATTATATTTACATAGTTATATTCATATTTATAATGTATTTAATAATAATATTAATTATATATGATAATATAAAAGTTTTTTATTTTTAACTATATGCAAAGATATTCTTCAACATTCATCTTGACAAAATCTTGGTTTCAACTTTTTCTCCCTTTCTTGTACCCACCCTCTATCCTAGACAGCAAGTAATCCAACATTTATTAAATGTGTAATTCTTCTACACATATTTCTACAATTATCATGCTGCACAAGAAAAATCTGATCCAAAAAACAAATGAAAAAAAAAGGTAAACAAACAACAATAAAAAAGGTGTTGCAATTTATGTTGTGATCCCTATTCATTCCCAACAGTCCTCTTTCTGGATGCAAATGACTCTCTTTATCACAAGTTTATGAGAATTAGTCTGAATCACTTCATTGTTGAACAGAATTGATCACCACACATTCTTATTGCTGTGCTAATGTTCTCTTGGTTCTGCTCACTTCACTTAGCATCAATTCATGTAAGTCTCTCCAGGCCTTTCTGAAATCATCCTGCTGGTCATTTCTTATAGGACAAAAATATTGTATTGATGAGAACTACTAAGTAATTCACAGTTGGTTTTATTTATTGTGAATATTGTATAAAGTTTTCTGCTTCCCTCAACTTGAATTAGTTCATACAAATTTTCCCAAATTTTTTATGAAACTATGACTGATCATTTCTTATGTATGATAATGTTCTATCACATACCATACACATACCATAATTTATTCAAACATTCTTCATCAGATGGACATCAACTCAAGCTCCAATTCTTTGCCAAAACAAAAAAAAAGAACTACTATAAATATATTTGTACATATGTGTACCTTTCTTTTTTCTTTAATCTTCATGGAGTATAGACCTAATAGAGGTATTAATTAATCAAAGGATATAAAAATCTTTCAGATATAGTTTAATATTGCTCTCCAAAATCAATGGACCAGTTTATAACTCCAACAATATAATATTAGTGTACCTATTTTACCATTGCCTTCCCAAGATTTGCCATTTTCTTTTTTTGCAATCTTAATTAATCTAATGGTAGTGAGGTATTACCTCAGACTTTTAAAAATTTTATATTTCTCTAATTATTTAGTGATGCATTTAGTAATGCATTTTTCTTTCATAAAATTGTTGATAGATTTATTTTCTTCCTCTAAAAACAAGCTGTTTATACCTTTATTCATCAATTGAGACATACATTCCTTTTTGGCTGTCTCTCCTTTGATCTCTTTGCTTTGGACTTCCAGGGGCAGAGCCAAGATGGTGGAGATGATACATATTTCTTTCTGACCTTCTACAACCCTCAAACTAATTATCAAACCCAGTCTCTGAATTAACTCTGGACTGGCAGAATCCACAAATATTGGGTGTGTAACAAATAAGATAATTTAGAAGATCACCAGAAAAGATCTGGTTCAATAGGAAACAGGAGGGAGGAAGTGAGCATAAACAGCTGAACACAAACACCAGCTCAGAGGGTACAAAGTCCTGGAATGGTGCTCACTGTTAGAAGTGAGTCAGCACTGAGCCAGCACAGCTGAGGACACTTGTAGAGAAAGCTGCTGCTTGTAGAGGAAGTTTAGAAAACTTTCCCTGCCCTAAAAATAGACATTTTTATTATTATTATTTTTTTAATGAGTAAAAGATAAAGAGAACTCTGATAATAGACAGCTTCTATAGTGAAAGAGAAGAACAAATATCAAACCCTGAGGAGACTAAAGGTAGATTGTCTCCAGATGAAGGCCCAAAAGATTATATAACCTGGTCCCCATCACACAAGATTCTCCTAGAAGAAATTAAAAATGATCTTAAAAGCCAAAAGAAAAATGGGGAAAGAAAATGAAAACTTTGCAAGAAGGTTTGGAAAAGGCATATAACTCATTAAAAGATTGATTTGATAAAATGAAAAAAGAAAACAACTCCCAAAAAAACAGAATTAGTGAAAGAGAAAAAGAAAATAACTCTTTAAAAAACATAATTTGTGGAATGGAAAAAAAATTCATAGAACAAAACAACTCATTTAAAAATTCAATTGGACAAATACAAAAAGAAGTAAAAAAAGTAAATGAAGAAAATAATTAACTAAAATTCAGAACTGAACAAATAGAAATGATAATTCAATGAGACAACAAGAATCAACAAAGTAAAAACAAAAAAAATGAAAAATAATAGAAAAAAATGTAAAATACCTAATTGGGAAAACAACTGACCTGGAAAATAGATATGGGAGAAACAATATAAGGATTATCAGATTTCCTAAAATACATGATGAAAAAAAGAGCCTTGACACTATTTTTTCAGGAAATCATCAAAGAGAACTGCCCAGATATCATAGAATCAGAAGGTAAAATGATCACTTAAAGAATTCACCAAACACCTCCTGAAAGAGCTCCCAAAATTAAAACCCTAAGGAATATCATGCCTAAATTTCAGAATTATTGGACCAAGGAAAAAAATATGACAAGCATCCAGAAAGAAACAATTCAAATACTGAGGAACCACAATAAGGATTACTCAGGACTTAGCAGCTTCCACTTTAAAGGATCAAAGGGTCTGGAATCTGATATTCTGAAAGGCAAAGGAACTTGGAATGAATCCAAGAATAAATTGCCCTGTAAAACTGAACATTTTCTTTCAGGGAAGAAGATAAACATTAAATGAAATTGGTGAATTCCATATATCTTTTTATGAAAAGACCAGAACTAAACAAAAAATTTGACCTCCAAATTTAGAACCCAAGAGAAACATAAAAAGGTAAAAAACAAAAAACAAAAAAAACTCTTGAGAACTATTTCTGTTATGTTATGTTAAGGAGAGAATATATGTACAATCTGATTTTATTATTATAATATAAAAGAGAAACTACAAGGGGAAATGAGATTGCAACAGAAAGAAATCAAATGCAAAAAGGTAGAAATAGTAAATGCATTTTTTTTTAGATAACGTTACAATAAAAAATTGCATTCAATAAAATGGCAGGGGAAAATAGACCAAAAAGCAATTGGAAACTAAATTATTTCTTCCTAAAGAATGAATGTGTGAAACAGAAAGTCATAGACACAATAAATAATTTCATCCAAGAGAATGACAGTAATGATACAACAACATACCAAAATTTGTGGGATGCAGCCAAAGCTATAATGAGGGAAAACTCTATATCTCTAGATGCTTAGTTGCATAAAATAAAGAAAAGATCAATAAATTAGGCTTGCAATAAAAAAGCTAAGGGAAAAAAATTTAAAACCCCCAATCAAATACCAAGCTTGAAATTCTAAAAATAAAAGGAGAGATCAATAAAATTGAAACTAAAAGCATTATTGAATAAATAAATAAAGCTGAGTTGATTTTATGAAAAAAACAACAAAATAGAAAAACCTTTAGTTAATTTGATTAGAAAAAGGAAAGAGGAAAATCAAATTGTTAGTCTCAAAAATGAAAGGGAGAACTATCCAACAATAAAGAGGAAATTAAAACAATTATTAGGAGTTACTTTGCCCAACTTTATGCCAATATACTTTACAACTTAAGTGAAATGGAGGAATACCTACAAAAACATAGATTGCCCAGATTAACAGTCGAGGAAATAAATTACTTAAATAGTCCCATTTTATAAAAAGAAATAGAACAAGTTTTAATCATCTCCCTAAAAAAAATCCCCAGGACCAGAGGGATGTACATGTGAATTCTACCCAAGATTTAAAGAAAAATTAACTCCAACAATATATAAATTATTTGAAAAATAGGGAATGAAGGACTCCTACCAAGTGACATAGACATGGTACTGATACCTAAACCAGATAGGTTGAAAACAAAGAAAGAAAATTATAGACCAATCTCCCTAATGAATATTGATGCTAAAATCTTAAATAAAATATTAGCAAAAAGATTACAGAAAATCATCCTCAGCATAATACACCTTAACCAAGTAGGATTTATACCAGAAATGCAGGGCTAGTTCAATATTAGGAAAACTATTAGCATAAGTGACTATGTCAATAACCAAATTAACAAAAACCATATGATCATCTCAATAGATACAGAAAACACATTTGATAAAATCCAACACCCATTCCTCATAAAAACACTAGAGTGTATAGGAAAAATGGACTTTTCCTTAAAACAGTCAGTAGCATCTATTTAAATCATCATCAAGCCTCATATGTAATGGGGATAAAGTAGAAACATTCCCAAGAAAATCAGGAGTTAAATAAGATTGTCCAGTCACCTTTACTATTCAATATTGTATTAGAAATGCTAGCCTTGGCAATAAGAGAAGAAAAAGAGATTAAAGGAATTAGAGTAGGTAATGAGGAAATCAAATTATCACTCTATGCAGATGATATGATGGTATACTCAGAGAACCTTAGAGATTCTAAATATATATATATATATATATATATATTAGAAATAGTCCACAACTTTAGCAAAATTGCAGGATACAAAATAAATCCACATAAATCATCAGTATTTCTATATATCCTAACAAAATCCAACAGCAAGATTGGGAGTGAAGATAGTGGAGAGGACACACACATCTATCTAAGCTCTTCCTTGCCCTCAGATTAGTTCTTTCATGAAGCAGCCTCAGAATTAGTTCTTGACTGAAAAAAAAAAAAAAAAAACATGAATATTGGGAGTACAACACATTACCAACAGAGGATAATCTCGATATTTGCCAGAAAAGGTCTGTTTTTGCTCAGGAAAAAAAATTGAAAAAAAAAAAAAAGTTAAATACCTACTTGGGAAAACAACAGACCTGGAAAATAGATCTAGGAGAGGTAATCTGAGGATTATTGGACTTCCTGAAAATTATGATGAAAAAAAGAGCCTATACACTATTTTTTTCAGGAAATCATCAAAGAGAAGTGCCCAGATTTTATAGAAACATAGCGTAAAATTGAAAGAATTCATTGATTACATACTGAAAGAGATCCCAAAATCAAAACTCGAAGAAATATTGTAGCTAAATTCCAGCACTATCAGACCAAAGGGGGGAAAAAGAAAAAAAAAAAAAAAAAAAAAAAAAAAAACTACAAGCAGCTAGAAAAAAACAATTCAAATAAAGATGATCCACAATAAGGATTGCTCAGGAGCTAGCAGTATCCATATTAAATGATTGAAGGGCCTGGAATCTGATATTTTGAAAGGCTAAAAAACTTGGTATGCAGCCAAGAATAACTTACACATCCAAAATGAGCATTTTTTTTTCCAGAGAAGAAGATGGACATTCAATGAAATAGGTGGATTCCATCTATTTCTGATGAAAAAAACAAAACTAAAAAAAAAAAAGTTTAATCTCCAAATATAGGACTCAAGAGAAACATAAAAAAGTAAAAAGAAATCTTTGCAACTATATTTCCTTTATGAGTATACATAAACAATACATATATAATTTGGTTTTACTATTATAATATTAAAAGAAATTAGAGGTGGAAAGGAAATTATACCAGAAAAAGGGTAAAATGGAGGTACTATATCTTACAAAGAGGCAAAAGAAACCTATTATATCTGAGGGAAAGAAAAGAGGTGGATGAATTTAATGTGTATCTTACTCTCATCAGAATTGGCTTAAAGAGAAAAATATTAGACATATTCAATTTGCAGAGAAACTTCTCCCACTTCACAGAAAAGTGGGAAGGGAAAAGTGAAAAGAGACGGAGAAAGTTAATTAGAAGGAAATACAGAAATTGTGTGGAAAAGGGGTAAGAAAAGGGGAATGACTCTAAGGTGGGCAGAGAGATTCTAAAGAGGGAGGGCTGCATAAGGCAAGTGGTGCTCACAAGTTTAATATTGGGGAGAGGGGTATGGTGAAGGAAAGGAGAAAAGCATAAGCTGGGGTTAACAAGATGACAGGAAATATAGAATTAGTAATTTTAACCATAAATGTGAATGGGGTAAACTCCCCCATAAAACAGAGGTGGATAGCAGACTGGATTCAAAGCCAGAATCCTATAATATATTGTTTACAAAAAACACATTTGAAGCAGGCCAATACTTACAGCATAAAGGTAAAGGGCTAGAGCAGAATCTACTATTCTTCAGGTGAAACCAAAAAAGCAGGGGTAGCCATCCTCATCTTAAATCAAGCAAAAGCAAAAATTAATCTAATTAAAAAAGATAAGGAAGGGTACTATATCTTGCTAAAAGGTAGCATAGATAATGAAGCAATAACAATATTAAACAGATATGCACCAAGTGGTGTAGCATCTAAATTCCTAAAGGAATAGTTAAGACAGCTGCAAGAAGAAATAGACAGAAAAACTATAATATTGGGAGATCTCAACTTTGCACTCTCAGAATTAGAGAAACCAAACTACAAAATAAATAAGAAAGAAGTCAAAAAGGTAAATAGAATACTGGAAAATTTAGGTATGATAGATCCTTGGAGAAAACTAAATGGAGACAGAAAGGAATACACTTTGTTTTCGGCAGTTCATGGAACCTATACAAAAACTGACCAAATATTAGGACATAAAGACCTCAAATTCAAAGGCAGAATGGCAAAAATAGTAAATGCATCTTTTTCAGATCATGATGAAATGAAAATTACATTTAATAAAAAGCCAGGGAAAAATAGACCAAAAAATAATTGAACACTAAATAATCTCATCCTAAAGAATGATTGGGTGAAATAGCAAATCATAAACACAATTAATAATTTCACCCAAGAAAATGACAATAATGAGACATCATACCAAAATGTGTGGGATGCAGCCAAAATGGTAATAAGGGGAAATTTTATATCTCTAGAGGCCTACTTGCATAAAATCTAGAAAAAGAAGGTCAATGAATTGGGCTTGCAACTAAAAACGCTAGAAAAGAAGGAAATTAAAAACCCCAGTGAAACATTAAACTTGAAATTCTAAAAATAAAAGGAGCAATTAATAAAATAAAAAGTAAAAAAAAATATTGAATTAATAAATAAAACTAAGAGTTGGTTCTATGAAAAAAACAACAAAATAGATAAACCTTTGGTAAATTTGATTAGAAAAATGAAAGAGGAAAATCAAATTGTTAGCGTTAAAAATGAAAAGGGAGAACTTGCCCCTAATGAAGAGGAAATTAGAGCAATAATTAGGAGCTATTTTGACCAGCTTTATGTCAATACAAATTGATAACTTAAATGAAATAGAAGAATACCTTCAAAAATATGGCTTGACCAGAATAACAGAGGAAGAAGTAAATGGGTTAAACAGTCCCATCTTAGAAAAAGAAATAGAACAAGTTATTAATCAACTCTCTAAGAAAAAATCCCCAGGACCAGATGGATTTACATGTGAATTCTACCAAACATTTAAAGAAAAATTAACTCCAATGGTATATAAACTATTTGAAAAAATAGGGATTGAAGGAGTCCTACCAAATTCCTTTTATGACACAGACATGGTACTGATACCTAAACCAGATAGGTTGAAAACAGAGAAAGAAAATTAGAGAGCAATCTCCCTAATGGATATTGATGCTAAAATCTTAAATAAAATATTAGCAAAAAGATTACAGAAAATCATCCCCAGGATGATACAATAACTAGGATTTATACCAGGAATGCAGGGCTGGTTTAATATTAGGAAAACTATTAACATAATTGACCATATCAATAACTAGACTAAAAAAAAAACATATGACCATCTCAATAGATGCAGAAAAAGCATTTGATAAAATCCAAAATCCATTCCTATTAAAAACACTTGAGAGTTTAGCAATAAATGGCTTTTCCTTAAAATACTCAAGGGTATCTATTTAAAACCATCAGTAAGCATCATATGTAATGGGAATAAAGTGGAATCATTCCTAATAAGATCAGAGTGAAACAAGGTTGCCCACTATCGCCATTATTATTCAAAATTGTATTAGAAATGCTAGTTTTGGCAATAAGATTTGAGAAAGAGATTAAAGGAATTAGAGTAGGTAATGAGGAAACCAAATTATCACTCTTTGCAGATGATATGATGTTATACTTAGAGAACCTCAGAGATTCTACTAAAAAATTAGAAATAATCCATAGCATTAGCAAAGTTTCAGGATACAAATTAAATCTACATAAATCCTCAGCATTTTTATGTCACCAACAAAATCCAACAGCAAGAGATACAAAGAGAAATTCCATTTAAAATAACTATCAATAGTATAAAATATTTGGAATTCTATCTGCCAAAGGAAGGTCAGGAACTATATGAACAAAACTACAAAACACTTTCCACACAAATAAAGTCAGATCTAAACAATTGGAAAAATATTAAGTGCTCTTGGATAGGCCCAAGTAAATATAATAAGGATGACAATACTACCTAATCTATTTATTTAGTACTATACCAATTAGACTCCCAAGAAACTATTTTAATGACTTAGAAAAAAATAACAACAACATTCCTGTGGAAGAATAAAAGATCAAGAGTTTTAAGGGAACTAATGAAAAAAAAAAAAAATCAAATGAAGGTGGCCTAGCTGTACCTGATCTAACACTATATTACAAAGCAGTGTTCACCAAAACGATTTGGTATTGGCTAAGAAACATAACTAGTTGATTAGTGGAAGAGTTCACAGGAAAAAATAGTCACTATCTAGCAATCTAGTGTTTGACAAACACAAAGATCCCAACTTTTGTGATAAGATTTCACCGTTTGACAAAACCTGCTGGGAAAACTGGAAATTAGTATGGTAGAAATCAGTTATGGACCCACACTTAACACTGTATACCAAGATAAGATCAAAATGGGTTCATGATTTATACATAAATAATGAGATTAGAAAGAAATTAGAACATAGAATAATTTATCTCTCAGACTTATGGAGGAGGAAGGAATTTGTGACCAAAGAAGAACTAGAGATCATTATTGGTTACAAAATAAAAAATTTTGATTATATCAAGTTAAAAAACTTGTACAAACAAAACTAATGCAAACAAGATTAGAACGAAAGCAATAAACTGTGAAAACATTTTTACAGTTAAAGGTTCTGATAAAGTCCTCATTTCCAAAATATATAGAGAATTGACTCTATATGAATTCAATCCATTCTCCAATTGATAAGTGATCAAAGGATATGAACTGACAATTTTCAGATGATGAAATTGAAATTATTTCTACTCATATTAAAGTGTGTTCCAAATCACTATTGATCAGAGAAATACAAATTAAGACAACTTTCAGATACCACTGCACACTTGTCAGGTTGGCTAAGATGATAGGAAAAGATAATGATGAATGTTGGAGGGGATGCAGGATAACTAGAATACTGATGCATTGTTGGTGGAGTTGTGAACAGATCCAACCATTCTAGAGAGCAATTTGGAACTATGCTCAAAAGGTTATCAAACTGTGCATATCCTTTGATCCAGTAGTTTTAATTTGGGCTTATAACCCAAAGAGATATTAAAGAAGGGAAAGGGACCTGTATATGCAAAAATATTTGTGGCAGCTGTTTTTGTAGTGACTAGAAACTGGAAATTGAATGGATGCCTGTCAATTGGAGAATGGCTGGGTAAATTGTGGCATATCAATATTATGGGAATACTATTGTTCTGTAAGAAATGACCAGCAGGATGAACACAGAGAGGCTTGGAAAGACTTACATGAACTGATGCTAAGTGAAATGAGAAGAACCAAGAGATCATTTACATTTCAACCACAATACTATATGATGATATTTTCTGACGGTTGTGATATCTTTGGCAATGGGAAGATCCAATTGATCAATAATAAACAGAACCAGCTACACCCAGAGAAAGAACAATGGGAAATGAATGTGGACTAGTTGCATTTTTGTTTTCCTTCCCAGGTTATTTTTATCTTTCTGAATCTGCTTTTTCTTGTGCAACAAGAAAACTGTACAAATATATACATATATATTTTATTTAAGATATACTTTAACATGTTTAACATGTATGAGACTTCCTGCCATCTAGGGGAGGGGATGGAGGGAAGGAAGGGAAAAGATGGAACAGAAGTGATTGCAAGGGACAATGTTGAAAAATTACCCATGCATATGCTCTGTCAATAAAAAGCTATAATTAAAAAATCTAACAGCAAGAGATACAAAGAGAAATTCCATTTAAAATAACTGTCAATAATATAAAATATTTCTGAATCTATTTGCCAAGGGAAATTGAGGAACTATATAAACAAAACTACAAAATACTTTCTACACAAATAAAGTCAGATCTAAGCAATTGGAAAAATATCAAGTGCTCTTGGATAGGTCAAGCAAATATAATAAAGATGACAATACTCCCTAAACTAATCTATTTATTTAGTGATATACCAATCAAGCTCCCAAGAAACTATTTTTACTGACCTTAAAAAAATAATAACAAAATTCATCATGAAGAACAAAAGGTCAAGAATTTCAAAGGATTTAATGAAGAGAAGAGCAAATAAAGGTAGCCTAGATACACCTACTTTAAAACTGTATTATAAAGCAGTGGTCATCAAAACCATTTGGTACTTGCTAAGAAATAGAGAAGTTCATCACTAGAATAGGTTAGATTCACAGAACAAAATAGTCAGTGACTATAGCAATCTTGTATTTGACAATTTGGCAAAAACTGCTAGGAAAATTGGAAATTAGTATGGCAGAAAGTAGACATAAATCCACACATTACACCTTAAACCAAGATAAAGTTGAAATAGGTTCATGACCTAGACATAAAGAATGATATTATAAACAAGTTAGAAGAACAGAGGATAGTTTACCTCTCGGATTTGTGGAGGAGGAAGAAATTTGTGGCCCAAGAAGAACTAGAGATCATTATTGATCACAAAATAGATAATTTTGATTATATTAAGTTAAAAATGTTTGTATAAACAAAACTAATGCAGAGAAGATTGGAAGGGAAGCAATAATCTGGGAAAACATTTTTAAAAAGACCTGATAAATACCTCATTTCTAAAATATATAGAGAATTGACTCAAATTTATAATAGTTCAAGGCATTCTCCAACTGATAAGTGGTCAAAGGACATAAACAGAAAATTTTCAGATGAAGAAATCGAAATTATTTGTAGACACATGAAAAGGTGCTCCAAATCCCTATTTATCAGAGAAATGCAAATTAAGACAACTTGGAGATATCACTGTCATTTTGGCTAAGATGACAGGAAAAGATAATGACAAATGTTGGAGGGGATGTGGGAAATGGGACACTGATACGTTGTTGGTAGAATTGTGAATAGATTCATCCATTCTGGAGAGCAGTTTGGAACTATGCTCAAAAAGTTATCAAACTTACCCTTTGAGCCAGCAGTATTTTCCAGCAGACTTTTTTTACAAAGAGATCTTAAAAGGGGGAAAGGGACCTGTACGTGCAAAAATGTTTGTGGCAGCCCTCTTTGTAGTGGCAAGAAATTGGAAACTGAGTGCATGCCCATCAATTGGAGAATGGCTTAATAAATTATGGCATAAGAATGCTATGGGATATTATTGTTCTGTAAGAAATGACCAACAGGATGCTTTTATAGAGGCCTGGAGAGACTTGCATGAACTGATGCTAAATGAAATGAGCAGAATACATGGCAACAAGAAGACTATATGACAATTGATTCTGATGGAAGTGACTCTCTTCAATATTGAGATGATTCAAACCAGTTCCACTTGTGTAATGAGGAAGAGGGCCATCTACACCCAGAGAGAGAACCATGGGAATAGAGTATGGAACACAACATAGCATTCTTACCCTCTCTGTTGTTATTTGCTTGCATTTTGTTTTCTTTCTCAGTTTCTCTTTTCCTTCCTTTTTGATCTGATTTTTCTTGTGCAGTAAGATAATTGTATAAATATGTATACATATATTGGATTTAACATATATTTCAACATATTTAATATGTATTGGACTACCTGCCAGCTAGGGTGGGAGGAAAGAGGGGAAAATTTGGAACAAAAGGTTTTTCAAGTGTCAGTATTGGAAAAATTACTCATGCATATGCTTTGCAAATAAATATATAAATAAATAAAAAGGGAATTAAAAGATCTCTTTGCTTTGGAAAAAATCTATTTCAAGCAGTATATGATTGAAATTTAATTATTTCTACTATCCTCTGTACATATAACTTTTCTTTTCCTTTTGATGAGTAGTTGAATATCAAACTTTTAATAAACTTTTTTCCTAGTTTCTATTCTACAAATATCTCATAATTTCTTTACTTGAGCTATATATCATTCACATTTTCTACTCTGTGTATCAGATAAAGATAGATACTGGTAAATCAATACAGATTTATACATATATTTATATATGTAAAATCTTATAGCAGCATGAACTTACTCAATTTGCTTTTACAATGATATTCTTTGAACCATATCTTTACAAGTATTACTTGGTAATGTCATTTTTTCTCTTGATATTGCTAGTGGGATTATTTTAATTCAAATCAATTCCATATGCATTTCTTAAATTATCAATTATATGTAAGACACTGTCCTTAATCTTGAAAGAAATAAAAATAAAATGAAAAACACTAATTTTCAATATATATAGAGAGAAAAAATGAAACTAAAGAGTAAGAAAGGAAAAGTATTCTGGGAGCAAACAGGTTATCTTCATATTCTAAATGAAACTAACTTTCTTTGAAAGCTATTACAGTGTTAATGAGATGGTTATATTTTAAGGTATGGAATTTCAGATATAACATTTAGACTGGAAAATTTGAGTGAATGTGCAATTCAAACTATAGATGTGTATATGGAATTGAATTATGATTTTATTTAATACAGAAAACTCAGAGTTTGTGAAATTCCCTTTATCTAGAGCTATTGTTATCTTCTCTCTAACTTAGAATGAAGAAAAGTGGTCTAGATCATGGAGAATTTATATTTGTCCAACGTCTTAAAGACAGTGTATCATAGGTAAGACTTAGAATGAGGTTTTTCTGGCTCCCAATCTGGCTTCTAATTCTTATGCAAATTGATTCTCCTCTATAGGATTGTTAGAAATTGTGAATTTGTTCATATTTTATGGGGAGATATTGTACTGATTCTACATAAATTCTGTATTTGTTAGTGTGAATTTTTTAAGGTATTATAGACACATCTTCTCAAATTGTCCACATCTACTTGTTCTAATCCCCTAATCATAATTGATGTGCTCAATTCTGAACACAGTTTATCAGGTGTGGTACACACCAAATAACTAAGCTTAAACTTTTCTCTCATTTGGTTCTTTTAGAAAACATAATCATAACAGTTTGACTTACAGAAAAAATAATAGAAGTAATAACAATAACAACAAAACTTTCAAGGGCTCTGATATAAATATAGATATGTTTATATTTGCCTATATATGTGTGTTTATACATAATGTGAATGATTAAAAGGTCTAAAGATCAAGTAGGTGGCATAGTGGATAAAGTGCTGAATCTGTGGTCAGGAAAATTCATCTTTTTGACTTCAAATGTGGCCTCAGAAACTTGTGTAGCCTTGAACAAGTCATTTAATCATTTTTGTTTTAGCTTTCTCATCTGTAATATGAAAACTAAAACATTTAAATTGGAAAAGGAAATGGAAAACCGCTCCAGTATCTTTGCCATGAAAAGCCCAAATAAGGTCCCAAAGAGTTGAACGTGATAGAAATAGATGAACAACAACATGTAGGTATATATGTACACATATATACAAGTGTGCATATACACTTCTACACATATACACATACATATGTATATATATATATATATATATATATATATGTATACATATACAGATACTTATGTATATATATATATATACATATACATATACACATACTTATGTATATATATATAATTTATATTTATGTGTATACATACTCATTAATCTATATATGATATATTAATTTAAATCTTATTAGAGTACATGCATACATGTGTGTTTATGTATTTATATGCATATAATGTTGCTTTCAAAGTAGTTGTTTAATATAAGGTTGTTCTGTATTTATTCTTTTTGTGGATTATTACTGCATTAATTAAATTAATTTTAATTATTAAAGGATCACTTAACCTTGAAAAATAGAGAAATTAAAATTTGTATTCATGTGCCATGGAGAAATGAAAATTCTTGTTCATGTGCCACATGTAAATATTTAGCTTTCTATATTTATTCATTTAATAAATAATATCTTTTTAGGCATTTTTTTCATAACCTCCAGAGTTACATTCTCTGACCAAAATGAAAATGGAGTTTCATTATTTATATAAAAATCACATAAAGTCTTAATTACCTATTGGCATTTTATTAATTTTAACTTTGGGGGCATATTCATAAGAAAATTTGAATGTACTTATAAATTAAACTTGTAGAACATTTTTAAGACAAATAAGAAAAGAAAACAACAAAAATAAAACTTTCTTTTGTATATTCCTTTCCAGTTAGGCTTATTTCCAAGAAGAAAGAGAAAATCAGTTCTTACTCTTACTTAGAAGGGAGCTTGGTTACTTGTATTCCAAAGTTAGCTAATTCATCTTATATAGGGCAATAGTTCATCAAGCATTATCTATTAAGAGTTGAAATTCAAGCAGAAGTCTCCTGAATCCAATTTCAGCTCTCTTGTCACAGAAATAGACAGTCACTTTTTTTTTTCCTACACCAGGCAAATAACTTGTGTAATTTTATTAGGTGTTTTAAAATTCCATATTTTCTGATTTTTTAAAAGTCTTCTCCTCACAAAACAAAACTTCTGATGGTGAAAAGACTCATTTTTAAAATGAAATGCATGGGACTTCCTGAATTTTTTGGTAGGAAAATAATAATAGGAAAAAAAAAAAAGTGGGAAAAAACCCAACTTTTTTTTCCTTTGGCTTCCAAACTCAAAGGATTAGTTCCCTGGAACTTTGCTTTAATACTGTTCACTATAGAATCAAATTCAATAGAATGTGAATTCTATCCACTTAGTTACTTAAGTAGCAAAGGGACTTTGTTATTTTAAAAAAGCCCATGCTTGTAATCCATATACAGCGTCATAAGAAGGTTTCCATGTATTTTGGAGCCTTGGAAACTTTCTTTCACCATTAACTCAAATCCAGCTTAATTTACTAATGACAAAGGCAGGGATGCCTAGTAACACACACAGGAATGAATTGTGTATAAAATCACTTTTTGGTCTTAGGACAGTTCTAGGGAGCAATGACTAACACATTCAGCAAGAATATTGTGGTAATATAACTCTGCCAGTTTACTAAGAGAAAGAGATGTTGGTGGTGGGTGAAGAATATTGAGAATACTGAATGTTCCATGAATTTTTGTCTGCAATTATAAAGTGCATAGGGAATAAAGTCTATGTGATCCATCTCTAGAAGAGAATGAACTACTGGGAGAATAGCCACTGTATAAATTTCTAATAAGAAAGTGTTTATAGCTAGTAGCTTAGCAAAATAGGTAGAGCAATATCAAGGGGAAGATTATATAGAAAGAAATCAGAATTTTATCTATCTGATTTGTTCTTAACAGCTAAGAAAGTGTGACATCTAACCCCAAATCTTTTTTTTTTTTTTTTTTTTTTTTTTTTTTTTTTTTTTAATAGAGGAAAGAAGAAAGGAATTGCTGATGGTGACAACAATCTCAAGAGTTATGATGTATATATGGTTGAAGGGTAAGCTCATGGCTTCTAGTTAAGAAAAGTTTTTTTTTTTTCTTTGCTTAGCAAATTCCTCATGAGGATCTCCTTAGTATTACTCTCTGCCTAACCGAAAGACTTAATGTCCTTCTGTGTTTTGAAGCTTTGTTTACTGCCTGGTTTGCCACTGGTATGTCTCAGTTCAGAATTCAGAAGCTGCCAAGAGATATTCAGTCTCTGGGAACATACTACCAAATGATGCCTGTGCAAACTCCAGGTCTTTCAAACTTTTCAAGTTCATAAGTTTCATCATCTGGTCAATGGAATATTCCTTCTGAGATCAGCATTTCCATGACCATCCCAAAAAACAAACTTACCCACCAGATGCTTTTCTATACAGGTTCAAAATCTTTCCCAGTTCATGTTCTGTCTCCTGAGCTTAGAATCTACCAAAGCTTGATTGCTTCACTGCTGCAATGTGCAATTTCAACATAGTCTGGTATATTAAATATAGTTATATCACATATAGAATGTGATTGAGTCTCTTCAAATACAGATAGCTCCTGTATGGTTTCAATTACTTTCATCCAATGTGGGTGAGGGTAGAGAGATATTTCCCTCATGCCAAATTAAGGGATGTTCATACGTAACTTATACTTTTTGGTTTTGATTCAATTCAAAAGTATTTGAGTCCCAAGCCCTATTCAATCAATTGGGATTGTATGAAACCCCAACTATGGATATTGATCTATATTATGGTAGTTTTAACTTTTTTTTTTTTCTTTTTATTCTGCTTTTTCATGTCTCTGCTACTCTGGCTTGTTGCTATCTTTTCTATCTGTCTCTTTTATTCTGTCTGTATTATACCCTAGTCTTGCCATTATCCACAAGTGTTCCACTTCCATATTCATTAATTTTGAAATTTATCTGATCCTAACTTTGTTTCTCCATTTCTTCATCTTCCTTATGATTTTAAAGTCTGTTCTTTTTCTACAATGTGTCTTCCAGTCACTTCAATCTTTTTTTTCTTTCCAATACACCACTGAAACACTGGCTACATTCTCTTTCCTTCTCCAATTTGACATCTTTGTGAGCCAGTTCAACTATACATTGTCCTCTTCTCTTAAGTCCTTCATCCTTTTATCTATTGAAGAACTTGCCGTTAAATCCCAGCTTTGGATGATAAGCTCTAAGTGTTTATTTCATTTCTAAGTAAGTGTTGTAAATGAAGTTGGAAAAAAAAAAAGCATGAAATCATACTAACTAGGCCCAATACAAGTATAATTTCAAATGATCTCTCACAGAGGCAAGCCAGTACTTGTCTCCAAAATTTATAGTAACTATCCCATTCACCACATAAGCTTTTCCAAATGTTATTCCAAAACTTTCCCAAACCTTCCATATCTCCTCCTGTCAGTTGAGAATTCTCCCTTATATCTCAGAGGGAAAACTAGGGTATTTACAAAGAATTCCCTCTTTTTCTCTATTCCTCATTTCATATTACTCAGATGCCTTCTGAATCTATTTTCTCTGTATTTACCTTTATTTCATATATGGAAGTGATAGCCCATCTCCTTACCAAGGAAAACCCCTCCATATGCTCAAAAATACCCTTTCATCCCACTATCTCCAGCAAATGACCCTTCTTATCATTTCTATTATCTCACTCATTTTCAATATCTCTTTATTTGCTAGCTGCTCTCCTACTGCCTACAAATATGTCCATGTATCCCCATCTTTAAAAACTTTCATTTGACAAATTCAAATTTAGAACATTACCTTTTCTTTTAAAAACATTGTGTCTTTATTTTAACATTATTTTCATTTTAGAATATTGAGTTCCAAATTTTCTAATTCTCTCCCACCTACTACCCAACTCATTAAGACAAGTAAAATATATTTAATTATCTGTGTTAAATCATGCAAAACATATTTCCCTATTAGCCATTTCACAAAAAAATGGGGGGGGGGGAGAAAAAAATTATAATTCAATTTGCATTAAGAGTTCATCAGCTCTCTGGATGTGAAAATTATTTTTTTCATTATGAGTTTTTTGGGATTATCTTGGATCATTGTATTGATCCAAGTTGCCAAGTCTTTCAAGTTCATCATCATTACAACATTGTTGTTACTATGTATAAGGTTCTCCCAGTTCTTCTCATTTGGCTGTTTTAGTTCACCTAAGCCTTGTCAAGTTGATTTTTAATGAATCACTTCTCTCATTATTGCTTATAGCATAGTAGTATTTCATCACAATCATAGGATACAACTTGTTCAGCTATATCCCAACTGAGGAGTATCCCCTCAGTATCCAATTCTTTGTCAACACAAAAAGAGACAATATTTTCTGTACATATGGGTCCTTTTACATTTTTTTAAAATCTTTTTGGGATATATACCTAGTAGTGGGTATTTTTAGGTGAAAAGATGTGCAGTTTTATAGTTCTTTGGGAATAATTCCAAACTCTTCTCTAGAATGATCAGACCAATTCAGTAGTCACCTACAATTCAGTTATGTACTTATTTTGCCTCATGCCCAACAGCATTTATCAAAAGGCTTGCTATAAAATGATTTGATATTATTTTATTGGCTATGGTATAACAAAATGTAGATATGCCAATTAATTAATTTTAATTAGGTCCATTTTCCCTTTTCTTTGAGATCATGAAGGCTATTTTTTTTTTTTAACTTCAGCTAAAGCATTCTGTTCCAGTCTTTATTTTAATTCTCTGTGTGTCTGTTTCATGTATGTCTCTTTTAAATATTGTATTATTGAGTTTTACTTTCTATTCTAATCTGCTATCTGCTTCTGTTTTATGGGTAAACTCCTTCAATACAGTTATGATGAATAATGGTATATTTCCCTTCATTCTTTTTTCTTCTTTTCTTCTTTCTTTTTATATCTCTTTTTGCCACTGGCCTCTCTTAATCTACTCTCTCTCTCTCTCTCTCTCTCTCTCTCTCTCTCTCTCTCTCTCTCTCTCTCTCTCTCTCTCTTTCTCTCTCTTTTTTTTTTCCCATTCCCCCACGTGTCTTCTTTCTCCTTTCCTTCTAGTTCCCTATTGATCAAAAGAGATTATTATACACAACTATATATACCCCTCCTCACACCTATCCTCCCACACTCTCAATAAGAGTGGAATTTAATCATTGCCTATCAATATCTCCATTTTCCCATTCATTATAAATTTCTATTTTGCATGCATTTTTTGGTGAGAAAAATTTTCCCATTCTACTTTTCTCTTTCTCATGCTCCCTCTTTCTTGCCCATTCATTTTTGTAATCTCATTCTAACATAACTGACTCACAGTCCAGTGTAGAGCATTTTTATGGTTTTAATTTCATCTAAAATTTTCCATTTTTCAGTTTGCTGATGACTTATATTTTGACTCAGTTCTCTATATATTTTATACATGAAGCCTTTATCAGAAAAACTGGCTGTAATTTCCCCCCTCCTCCAACTCACAGATTTCTTTTTTTTAAATCTTGACTGTCTTATTGTTTCTTTCTTTTTTTCTTTCTCTTTATTTCTTTCTTCTTTTTGCAAAATCTTTTTAATTTAATGTAATCAAAATGATCCCTTTGACATTTTATAATGTTCTCTAGTTCTTCTTTGGACATAAATTCTTCCTTTCTCCAAAGATCTGAGAAGTAGATTTATCCCTTGCTCTACTAATTTTCTTAGCGGATTACTTTGTAAACTATGAACTTATTTGTCTTTACTTAGTATAAAGTGTGAGATTTTGGTCAATAACTAATTTTTGTCATATTATTTTCCAATTTTCCTAACAATTTTTGTCAAATAGTGAGTTTTTGTCTCAAAAGCTGGATTCTTTGGGTTTATTAAATAGTAGATTACTAGTCATTTTCTAATATGTCTAGTGTACCTAAACTATTTAATTGATTCACTACTCTGTTTCTAAACCAGTACCAATGTTGTTGTTAATGACCACTGATTGATAATGTACTTTTTAAGTCTGGTACAGCTAGATCTTCCTTTGTGCTTTCAATTGTCAGAATTTTTGTTTGTTTGTTTTCTGCTCATTTTCTTAAGCCTATTTCTCAGCTTTTAATTCTTTGTTAAAGTAGAGCTCTATTTCCAGGATGGAAGGTGCACTGCCCCAAGCCTCAGGGATTTTGTGCAGCAGTTTTCAGAAATCCTTCTGAAGAGAAGCCAAACCTCTCTTTTCTGCCCTGGAGCTGTTAGGGGTGTCCTTGCCTCATTGTAGGCTAAGTTGCCTTTGGCTGGAAAAAGGTTCTACTCCATATTTGAGGGGGGGGTGGAGGGCATTCTGATGTTCTAAAATTTGTTTAGAGTCATTATTTAAAGGAATTTGGATAGTTTTGGGGAGAGGTTGGACAAGTTCCTATCTTTGCTCTACCTGTTGTGCCACAGTTCTGTTTTATGTCCTGACCCAGTTTCCCTAATTGTCCTATTTAGTTACTCTGCCTCAGGTTATAACCATTCCCTCTAAATGATAAGATAAAGGTCTTATATCTTAGACCTTAGGCTATACTTATTCCCTCTTAAAGTTTGATGGGATAAAGGTCTTTATTCATTTTAGAGATCATTAGAATATCAGGAGCCTCTCCAGTACCTCCCTCCATTATGTCATCCTAGGTGCCTGTCTTCATTAAGTCATTCTCATCCTAGGATCCTCCCCTCATTAGGTCATTCCCATCCAGGTACCTTCCTCATTATGCCATTGTTCTTTTTATACAATAAGAGAATCTTGTTATCAGACATTCAGGGCTGAATTCTTTGAGATGATAGTATCATTCAACCCTGGGACCAACCATGGATTCATTTGGTCCCAGTAAATCTCTCCCATTTAATAAAGTATTGAATTGTTCTCTAGTCTCTATCTTGCTCAGTTTCTCTGGCATTACATACCATCTTGGCTCTGCCCAATCCCTATTCTTATTTTTAATGAATTATTTTCTTCAGTTACCTTTTTTGTCTCTTTTTCTATTTGGCCAGTTATATTATTAAATGAGTTATTTTCTTTCTTCAATATATTTTTTGCTTCCTTTTTTTAAGTTGTTGCTTGAATTTCATAATTTTCAAGACTCTCATAATTCTCCTGTATATCTCTCATTTCTTTCCCTGATTTTTCTTCTACCTCTCATTTAATTTTAAAAATTATTTTTGAGCTCTTCCAAGAAAATCTTTTGAAGTTTTATGGTGAGGTTTAGATTTAGGGAACCCAAATGAAATAAGGGTTTCTGTTGGTCAGGGAGTTAAATAAGGTCTAGTGGAGGCGTTCTGGGGATTCCCTTCTGGAGGTGCAGAGATCCTCTGTAAAGGAATTTACAGACTTGAAAATGTAGATTGATAAAAGAGGTTTATTATGGGGATTGGAAATAAAGTTAAAGTCTCGTTAAGGAAATAGGTGAGGGTAAAGAGAAGATGGCACTGGAAAAGAGTATTCCAGTGGGCAGAAAGATCCTGGCTGCAAAGGGCACTGCCAAGGTCCATCTGCAAAGACCTTAGTTGATGGGAGCTCATTATATTGCTTGTCTTGGCAGAGGTTGGGAAGCCCAAGGGAATCATCAGAATGGGGGCTGGAAGAAAGCAAGTTGTCTCAGATAAGCCTGGATCTCCTATTGTAATTCAAAGGGATGCTTTTGACCAGGATTTGTGAATCAAAGGTTCAGGCTCCCTGAATTGATAATGCATCTGCCAGGAGGGACAGGGAGTAATCTGAATCACAAATCAATTTGAAAGGAATCACAAATCAGTTTCTCAAAGGGACTATAACTAGCTTCATTCCCCTCTAAAGCAGTTAAAATTTAAATTCATTTAAGAGAAAAAAAAGGACTTGGGGCAGGGTCTCTTACTGAGGCAGGATTGAAGGATATTTTCTCCTTCAAGGATTTTTGGAGTTCCTGGCTCCCCTCTTCATTGAGAACAATTCATATTTCTCTTTGAGGCTTCACATGTAGGTATTTTGCTACTGCTGTTCTTTTGAATTTGTGTTCTGATTTTACCTCTTACCCTTAGTAGTTTTCTGGGATCAGGTCTCTTTAATTTTTAGCACTTTTAAAAAGTTGAGCTCTGCATGAACTCCCAGGGAACACTGCTGCAAGCTTCTTTTGTAGGGGGATAGGATCTTCTCACTAGCTTACCAAGATAGGGCCAGAAGTACTAGCAGTTTTCTCACTGTACTAGGTGGGCTTGGCCTGTTGTGCAGGGGTTCAGGGACTGTAATATGCCTTGCACACTGTGACTTGGTGGCCTTTTGAGCCTCTGGCTACTTAATCCAAGACCTTGGGGTCTTAGCTACTGAATCATTTCCACAGCTAAGATTCCAACCACGGCAGCCCTGGGTCACACTCCCCCTCCATCCAAGTGAGAAAGATCTTTTCTGAAGCCTGTCTATATTATTTTAAACTGAAAAATCACTTCACTCTGAATTTTTGTGTGGTTTGTCTCTTCAGAATTTGTTTAGAGACTTGATTCAGTATCATTTCTGTGGTAAACTGAGAACTCAGGCAATTTCCTGGTTTCTCTGTGTCATGTTGGTCAAATCTTATTCTTAAATAGTTCTTTACTTCAGTTAATTTTTATGCCTCTTTTAAGATTAGGTAAATTCTGCCTTTTGTTATTATTTTCTTCAATATTTTTGTGACTCTTTTACCAAGATGTTATTTTTTTCATATTTTTCTTGCATCAGTTTTGATGAGTATTAAATGATGAGTAGTAAATTGAGGAGTAAACTGTGGTCTAAACAGAGATGGTTCTGTTCCTTTTCTCTCTCTCCTTCCTTCCCCAAAGTAACCAATGGCGGGTTCGGCAGCAAAGGAATTTGCTACTTAATGCTGTATGGAAACATAGTCTTTATTGATTAGAATGGAAACACCGGAGAGCCGGTGGGCAAAATGGCTGCATGGTACAAGGCCATTTACAAAGAGAAGATTCCCATTCTCTCTTTTTATGCAGTGATGTAGGGAGGTTCCTGAGAGTGATGTAAATTAAGATAAGGACTCTCTTGTTATCTTTTGGGGACAGACAGATGTCTCTTCCCAAAAGGAATTTCCTGATGCCATTTTGTCTATCTGAGCAGATTAGAATGGGGGCTGTAAAACCCTGGCCATCTCAGATAGCCCAAACTAGTTTGACCAGATCTTGTATCAAAGATCCAAGTCCCAAAGGAAGTTGGAGATCAAACAAAGAATACCAAAGGGGCTACCGCCCTCAACAGTTTGATTTTTTTTTTTTTCAAATTTTCCTATATACTTTTATCTCTTTATTTTACTTTGCTAGGAATTCTTGCTGGACTTTTATTCAATTGACATTTTTCTTTAAGGTTTTGATTATAATTGTTTTCATATTGTTGTTTTCTGAATTTATGTCTCAGTCTTCCTTGATATCTTAGTAGCTTTTTATGGTCAAGTTCTGTTTTAATTATTTGCTCATTTTTCAGCCTATTTCTTGAAATTTGGACTTGCTTTCCTGAGTTTAGGGAGGTATTGTTCCAAACAGCCTTTTTTTTTTTCATGATGCTGTTTTCAGAGCTAATTCTGAAGGTCTTTAAGATTTCGCTGCTTTCAAGATAATGTGACTCAGAAAGAGGTATTTGCATTCTCTCTTGTTCTTCATTTTGGTCTTTTTCCAGGAAGGGCCTCTTGAGTTACAGGGCTAACATTGTTCTTGATCCTGGAATTATAACCAGACCTTTTACTCTCTTGCCTTGCAAGTGCTAGCATTCTTCTAAGCTTTTGAACTATGACTAGTATACCCTTATTCTTTTGTGATCACTCACCAACTAAATTCTCTGTAACTGCAATCCAGAACTATGAATCTGTAATGGAATTGCCAATCAGTCACAGCTATACCCAATACCATCTAAATGTCCTTTATGGAAGGTTGTCCAACTCCTTTACCATCTCTGGATTGAAGGCTCCTAAAACTTCTGGGTGCTGCTTTGTTAAGTTTCTCTCTCCCCCTTTCTATCTCTCTCTCCTTCTCCTCCTCACTCTTTCTCTATTTCTGAATATTTTACATTTGAATTTTTTCAAAGATCCATAGTTTTATTGGTGTATTTCCTATATAATACAATATTTTCAGACATATTATGTGTTGTTTTGATAAAAAACAAAACAAACAAAACCATCCCCAGATAATGATACAAAAAAAAGAGGGGAGCATTGTAACACGCTTAGTAATCCTAACAGAGCATCTCTGAACTTAACAGGCTGTCCTTGGGGAAAAAGGCAGGTATCTACTTAATATATTCAAAAATCTTAAAACTTAGTAAAATTGACTAGTTTTACTATGTTTCAAAAATTATTTAACTCAACAAGTCTTTATTAAATATATGCTGTGTCAGAAAATATGCTTCAGTTATGTCACCTTTATGCAAACAAGTCATTGGGATTTAGTTTTATGAGGATGAGCCTTTCATTTCTAAAGTATTCTTATAATATCTCTTTGTGATCTGGACATAGAACTTAGTTCTCAAAACATATGCTGATAATTCTAAATATATGGTAATTATGAACTCAATAAACTAGAAAAGTTTAAGATACAGAGCAAGTAATAAGCTCTCTGTTTTCCATCAGAAAATCTGAATCTGAGTATTATTTATAGAGAAAAGATTGGCCACCAGGCAATGATTTTTTGGGAGGTATGTCAAGGGGAACTTTGGGCACATCATGGAAATCTCTACCAAATGTTTGAAGTAATATTTTGGGGAACTAACACTTTTGAAAGCCTAGTATCTTTGGAAGTCTTAAAGATTAAAAAAAAGAATTTAAATTCTATCTCTTCACATTTTATAGTATGAACTGGTATTTTCTTTTTTTCTTTTTTTTTTTTTTTTTGTCATTTTATTATCCTGTTAATCAATTTGTGAAGAAAAAAAGCCAGCTGAGGAAGAAAAGTTCTACAATGTATTAGAACAACTGTGAGCTTTTGTTGAGTGTCTAATACTTTAAAGGCTGCTTATTAGTTTAATTTGACTGAGAAAGAACAATTTTGCCCAAGAGGATAGAGAAAGAAAAAAATAATAACATTCTAGCCATTAGGCCATTAACTTTATATTATGTGATGTATACAATGATATCCAGGCAAAGTGTGTCTTTTTTTTTTTTTTAAAGAAAAAGTAGAAGGAAGGATTAAGGCAGAAAAGAGGAAACAAAAAAAATTGTTCGTTAAGAAAATCAATGCAGAAGAAAAAATCAATACATAAAATTTTTAAGGACTAGGCAATGTTTTTTATGTTCAATATTTTAAAGGCTAAAAAATATTCCTTTTTATTTCTTTAAGTAAGACATCTATTTTGGCAAACACAAGTTTGTAATAAAAGTCTAAAAAATGTATCTCACAAACATTACAACACCATCAAGATTAAAGAATTGAGTCATATGAATATTTCCATTACTTTCAAACTGGTATCACAAATAGAAATATGTCTGGCTTTAATTAACCTAGATTTTGAGCTATAAAAATACTTAACCCTAAGTATAATAATATCATAATTGAAGTGAATAATTTAAAAATTTTTTATGCATTTGAGTGAGAATCTAAATAAGTGCAAAACAAAAGTAAATGGGGAAAAGGTAGAATGGATGTAAAATTAATAATGGTTTGTGCTATGGAATTTTGGTATTATTTAAATAAACATTCAACATTAATGGAATTTAATGTCATACTCTGATTTTGGTTTTATAACAAATCCTAGTCATGTGAACTGAAGAAATGCCTGCTTTAGCTTAGATAAGGATTTATGATTGGAACATTTCATTGAAATAACTGTGAGTGAAGAACTACTTTTTTTTTTTTTTTTTTTTTTAATATTTTTAGTTACACAAGTTAAACTGGACTAATAAAAAAAAAATATTAAAAGTTAGATAATGAAAGCCAACATTGATGTGTTAGATTGTCCTGAAGCATAAGAACAAACTGGTTGTGGTTTTAAATAAGTAGACATTGAAGACAAAAGGACAAGTCTCAGCAATGATGCTCATCAGATGGAAATGGAAAGTTTTTGATTACCTGAGCCTTAGCCTTCCACCCACTACTTGACTTCTCCTCAGCTCCAGCTTTCTTTTAGCCTTTGAGAACATTAGCCACTGTCATGGGGAGGAAGGGGAGAGGAAAAAAAAAATGTTCTACTTTCAATGTCAAGCAGGGTGATGTTCTCTCACCTTTTTCCCCACTCACAGAGCCCACTATCAATCTAATCTTGCTCTCTGTCTTTTTTCTGCTCTCTGTAAAGGCTAGACTTGAAATTACACTCAGGGGTTGTGCTTCAGTGGTTTTAGAACTGCTACTTCTATAGTTATGATTTCACACGGTCAGTCCTCTATGGGAGATTAGTTTATCCTCCATTACCTTCGAACTGAACTTTGACTGAAGTATTGCTATTATGAAATACAAGCTAAAGTCACAAATTTTTCTATCATTTTAAAGAACTATACAGACTCCTTTATTTTTTTGACCCTGATACTTTAAGTGACCTGGAGACTTTGGTCATAAAGACATTGCAGTCAAAATGATGGGGAGGGGAAATAACGTTTTCTTTCATTTCCTGATTTTTCCCTTCAATGTTTAAATTGGATTCATCTAAACCACTTTGGTTCAGGTTAATAGCATGACCTGATAATTTTAACTTGATTTGTAGGTTATTGAAAAAAGTAAATTTGTCTGATTCAAATGGTTTAAAACAGCTAGAATTTGAACTTAATCTAACAAGTTAACAAATTCTATAATTCACCAAAGAATTTTCTAAAATAAAGTCATTGTTCCTATAAAAAAAGCACATTCTAGTGGGTATGAACTTTGAAAACCATCTTAAAGCCTCAGATGGAACTCTCATATTTATTCAAAAATAATGATTATATGGTTTTCTTGTGTCTTCTGAAAAGATCGAAAACTATCAAACATAATACAAATACATTAATTCAAATCTTTAGTTCCAGAGTGACATATACCATAATTAATTAATAGATTCTTGGTCAACTGAATTATATTAGCAGAAGGATAACAGAAAAAGTGGTTTTAGAAAACAAATCAAAATGGTATATGAGGAATAAAAAATTGCTATTTCCAGAAGAATTACATTTTATTTAAGAATTGATTATTTCAGAAATATATATATATATTTTATAATAATTAAATTATTTTAGATTCAAATAAATACCTATATTTATGAAGACTTTTAATTTTTAGTTTCCATCCAAAACTTGAAAATCTTCTATATCCAGAATGATCTCGTTTTATAACAAATATCACAACACATGTTCTGAAAAAGGAAAAATTAGACTTTATAAAATTGGGACTGTCACAGCAAATCAGTTAAATCCCAGTGGAATAGGAAGAGAAGAATAAATTTATTTGAACAATAAAGTAGTGAAGAAGAGTTTAAGGTATGACTACTGTTTTAAATAGCTGAAGTAACTTAGAAATAGAGGTCATGGTGGACAACAAAGTTGAGAAACCAAATCAATCAAAGGTATAAGGATTTAAGGTACAGAAGAGTATAAAATGAAATAATTATACTAGATGATATCAAAGACTTCTTTCAGCTCTGAAATTCCATCATCCTACATACTTCATGATAAAATTTCCAAATGTATTCTTTTTTTTTTTTTTTTTTTATTCATTTTTCCAAATTATCCCCTCCCTCCCTCCACTCCCTCCCCCTAATGGCAGGTAATCCCATACATTTTACATGTGTTACAATATAACCTAGATACAATATATGTGTGTAAATACCATTTTCTTGTTGCACATTAATTATTAGCTTCCGAAGGTATAAGTAACCTGGGTAGATAGACAGTAGTGCTAACAATTTACATTCGCTTCCCAGTGTTCCTTCTCTGGGTATAGTTATTTCTGTCCATCCCAAATGTATTCTTAATTGTAGAAATTACTTCCCAACTTAGTTATAAAACTATAAATACACTGGTACAAACTTTGAGCTTGAAAAGAGGAATGTCTAAGTTAAAATACTGCTCTTATGAGTAGTATATAGATTTATATCTATATGTGACCCAGGACAATTCACTTAATTTCTCAATCTCAGTTTCCTTATCTATATAATAATACTTACCTCAAAGGTTATTGTGAGGATTGAATAACATAATTTATTAAGATGCTTTTAAAAATTTAAAGCATTACATAAGTGTTAAATGCTATCATTGTTATTTGTATTATTAAACTTGGGCTTTGACTATCTATATTATTTATTATCTATCTAAACATGGACATTTTTTCTGGACCTTATTTTAATTATGTGTAAAATGAAAACAACAATATTTAAAACACCTTCTCCTTTGGGGAATGTTATTAAAAATGGCTTGTCAACTGTTAAGTCTTATAGGTGAACCATTGTTACTGTAAATAACAGAAACAGAAGCAGAAAGTATTCACTTGGTATTCACCTCCTAAGATATAACAAATATATACATGGTTAGGAAATTAATTATTGCATTATGAAGTTGAAATGTGATGACTATTTGATGAAATATCTGCCTCAAATCTAGAAAAGGGTGGATAGCTAACAGTGAAAAGTTAATTAGATCACTGAATTCTAAAAATAGCCTCAATAATAGCAAAGAGAAAATGGGAGAATAGTTATGACCAGGAGATGGTTCAATCTTTTTTGAAATTCACAGTTTTTAATAAAGTTTCACCCATTTCAGGGAGAGTCATCTACTGCCAGAAAATCTCAACATAACCAGGAGACTTCAATTCTTAATATCCTTTTAAAAGAAGCAGAGGATGAGAATGGCAGCAAGGAATCTCTCACTAATTCACCATTCAGCTTTTTTGACAAAGTTCTTTAATAACATTAAAATATTCACTTATTACAAATTGCTCTTTTATTTTGCTAAAAACTTTAAGAAGAAATGTTTAACATATGTTCTGGACAGCTCCTAGAAAGGAAATCTAAACCTTTTTCAGAATGGAAAGGGGACCTGAGATTGATAGCTTAACAGAAAATATTTAAAGGAAGGGCTTTATATATTTAAATGAGTAAATCAAAGGGAGCGATTTGAATAAAACTGAATATGACAATATGTATCTAGGAGTGAGCTAAATACCCCTCTAGAGCACTGGTAGACTGAAGGATCACAAAACCTTATTGCTTTGTTTGTTGTTGTTTTATGACAGCCTATGGGCACCAAAGAAAGAAAAGAGAGGACTTAATGATTTAAAAGATGAGGAGGGGAAAAGTGGTTTTATATAGACCCACTTAAAGAAAACAGAAAACAAAGATAGGAAGGGAGAAAGGGGTTAAAGCCAGGATATGTTATAAAAGAAGGAAGATGGAGCTCAGAAATCAGGAAAGTATAAAAAGGACCTAAATGCAATTACATGTAAAAAAAATTTAAAACATTCCATCTTTTTGAGTTCCATATTCTCTCCTATCCTATCTTCTGAGCCTGCATTTTGAAAAGGTAAGCATTTAGATATACTTTATATATGTGCAGTCATGCAAATTCCATATTAACCATGGTACAAATGAAAATGAAGATCAAAAATACCAAAAATAAGAAAGACATTTAAAAAAAATGCTTCAATCTGCATTTAGTCCCCATTAAGTCTTTCTTTGGAGGTTTAGAACAACTAGGTCATACAATGCTTACTCATACAATATTACTTTTGCTGTATACAATGTTCTCATTCTGCTCATTTCATTCTCTATCAGTTCATGTAAGCCTTTTCAGGTAATTATTTTGTTTTGTTTTAAGTAGCTTGCTCATTATTTCTTATAATATATAATATTTTATGGCAACCATAATGTATCATAATTTGTTCAGCCATTCCCCAATTGATAGACAACCCCTCAGTTTCCAATTTTTTGCCCTCATAAAGACATCTGCTATAAAAACTTGTGTGTGTCTTTCTTTCTTTCTTTCTTTCTTTCTTTCTTTCTTTCTTTCTTTCTTTCTTTCTTTCTTTCTTTCTTTCTTTCTTTCTTTCTTTCTTTCTTTCTTTCTTTCTTTCTTTCTTTCTTTCTTTCTTTCTTTCTTTCTTTCTTGTAATTGGGGTTAAGGGACTTGCCCAGGGTCACATAACTAGGAAGTGTTAAGTGTCTGAGTCGAGATTTGAACTCAGGTCCTCCTTATTTCAGAACTGGTACTCTATCCACTGCCCATCTAAATGCCTCTGAAATTTTTCTAATTATTTTCACAAGCACCTTGATTTGACTTCCATAGTATAGCCTACACCTACTTCATGGGTTTCTGGGAAAGATATTTTTTCCCATTTTTAAAAATAAGGCTGAAAAATCAGAAGAGATTAAAAGCTTCAGCAATGTCTATGCACATTTTTCATTTTTAAAATTTTAGTTATTTTATTTTTTATGTTTCAGTGAACAGTAGTGATAATATGGAGCATCTGGAGAAGATCTGGTGAGAAATGTGCAAAAATCCACTGGTTTCAGTATCAGATGAATCCAGAAACTGTGTGACTCACAGTTCAAATCTGAGCTACCAGAATAGAAGTCAGCAGAAGCTGCTAGAATCATATTCAAGTATCAATCTTGAGTAGTTTCTCAAATCTCTTAAAGCTCTATAATTGAGACTGTCACTTGAATCATTCGTAGTGACCTCATAACCTTTGGGGATACCACCTATAGTTCCCTTTTGTCTCAGTCCCCAAAGCTGTCTAAAATTCTTTGAAAACAGTATTCCTTTTCTCCAGTGCTTATACTCAATACAATATCACAGTCCTGTTCTCTGGTCTCCTAGCAACTAACCCAGGCTGCCTGACCAAGGACCAGGTTTCTTCTCTATGTATTTAACCCCTCTTGAACCAGAATATTGACTAGAGATTACATATCCTTCAACCATCAATATTACATATATAAATCACAAAAATCAATATATAAGAGAAATTCATTGCACTTTAAGTGCCATCATGATCTGTAGATTATACATTATTGTTATGAAATCATCAGCATAATATAAGAATAAAAATAGAGAGCTATGTTTGGTTATTAATATAACTTTTTTCTTTTAATTCATCATCTCTAATATTAAGGTGTCATCATTGTTGTTCCAATCTAAGATTGTTAACATAATTATTGAACTATTCAAATATAATAAGTTTACTCAAAGTTCTATAAATCTTGATAAAAAATCATTTATGTTCTAAACACTCTATTGATGCTCTTCAATTATTTTTATTAGTTCCTTTTAAAATGTTTTTTTTTGTTTTTGTTTTTATTTTTGTTTTGTTTTTTATTATTAGTTCTAAAATAAAAGTGCATTATCTCAAAATGTTCTGCTTTTGAACATTACATAAATTAAAGGGTTAAGTCTTCATTTCTTCTCACCTAATATCAATGTCTTCTAGCTTTCTATGTATTCAACAACTACACTGTGTGCTTCCTTTGACCTTGCTATCTTCTTTTCATTCCCCAAAGGCTGGCATCAGACTACCTGTGGAGAAGAGATAATATACTTGGACTTTACAGCCACATGAAAATTATCGAGACTTGCATTTCTTAGCAGTACCCACCCTCAGTCAGTATTTTCCCATGGTGATAGTTCCCTGCAAGGCACTAAGGTCTTGTTTAAATTAACAAATGATAAAACTCCTGAACACCACTCCAATCAGATTTTAGTTAATGAATTATCAACTACACCTCTTTGACAACTTGGTTAAATATATAATTAATATTTAATCATTATCTTATTCAGGTATAAAATTTATTATTTAATTTAAAACTAAAACAATTTATTTTAAACTGAAGTTAAAGAAATAATCATATTATTAGTCAGAGAGATATATAGCTGCCTAAAGTCAGTAATTTAAACATTTTTCAAAACAATAATACTTCAGTTGAATAAAAATATACTTATTATTTTGCTTGACCTTTCAAACTACTGTGTAATGCAGACATTTTTTCATTAATAAGTAAAAAAAAAAAAAAAAAGAACTTCTTAATGGGAGAATTTCACAACAAATCACAGCCAACTTGTATTTTGTCTGTAATAATAGCTGTTACACACAACTAACCTATCTTTTCCTCTCTGGGATGGGGGGAAATGCCATTTCATGCCCCATTAATTATTTGTATAGAAATGGAAGACTTTTGCTCTGTTAATGATAAGCAGAAATAGGTAGCAGGAGAGAGAGAGAAGTATAAGCAAAATTTTACATTCAATCCAAAAATTCCTGACCTTTTTTTTTTAGTTGTAAGAATGAGATTGAAATTGATTATTAATCTTATTGAATAGAGAAATAACTTATAAAGAGGTAACAAGGACTGATAAAATTTATATAAGGAGCTTTTCTAAATGAAGAAAAAATTTTTAGAATACATACCACACTGCATTGTTTTTTTCGCTATAACATATATATATTTCCTCACATATATATACTTGATTAGGTCAGATTAGGTTAAAAAAGATTACCAAAAGAGGGAAGAAAGAATGCTAAATTCTAATCAAACTATCAAACTAAGTATATCTAAGAAGTAGATAAAAATGAGTAATCAAGAATAATTGATTCCAATGTAGAAATAAATTCACTTTGGAAGATGGGGTGGGGTGTAAAAAAGCACAGGAGATAAATATATACATATGTATATATGTATGTGTGTATATATTATACATATACATGTATATGTGTATATATTATAAATTCATCTGCAGGTACATTTCTACTCCCCTACTCTCATTTCATGAGAACTAAAGTCATGAAAAAATGTATCATGTATTTATCACGTGGATTGTTATTTCAATGGCATTGTCAAAGTTCATGGTAACTTCAACTCATTTTAGAGAAGACAGAAAAATGTGAACAATTCTAATTATCAACCCTCTCTAAAATCAGATAGCATTCTATCAAATTGTAATTTTGTGGAGTCATTTGTGTAAGGGGAAGAAAAAATACAAACTGAATATTTTGCTTTCTGATGATCTAAACTAATTCATGGATAGAATTTAGAGAATTTAGAAAATTGAATACTTAACATGTCTACTAGGTGATCTCTAGCTCTCAAATATCAGGTTCTAAAATGAGCTTTTGGCAGATATTAGACTCTAGTGAGTGAATGATGGAATCCTCTAACAAGTGGCTGTAGTGCTGATATTCTGTTTTGGTTTAAGTGAGAACCATATGCTCCTGATAGTATATGTCAAAGAAAAAAAATGACTCTTCTGTTCAAGAAGTTTGAGAACCAGATTACCTTTTCTTCTTAGTTTGAACACAAGACCAATCCATTTTAGCACAGGTGTGAATGGTATGGGTGTTTGCAAACAAAGCCTTTCCTCAGAAAATGACATTATATCTCAAGCACTTTTACAAGTGGTTCATTTAGATCCCCAAATTCTTTTTTTATGTTACATGAAAGAGATTTTTTTTTTTTCCTGAAAAAAATGAAGATTACTTTTACAGATTGACCATCTCTTCAGTATAACTCCTGTGGCATACCAACTTTTAGAAAATGAAAACTTGATGAAAAAAAAACCTCTGAATTCTGTCTGATTTTGGGGGGTGATAGTATTTAGCATGAAACAAATTTTGGTGAGTCATATTTGTTATTAGAGAAATATCTGTGATGCTTTTTTCAGTATACAAAAATATATATTTTAAAGATATTGTTAGAAAATAGAACAAGATTATGATGCCAAATGTGCTTTAAGGACAGGAGTTCACACATATTCTCATGAGCAGAAAAACAGCATCTATCAGTGTATGTATTGATGAGAAAAATAATGCCTCAGCTCTGAATTGAAATCTAGTATCTGGAACTTCTTCCCTATATATTATTGGGTAAGTCCTGGGATTTCAGGCTTTTAATTTATAAACTATGTTTTGGAGCTAGATAGCTAGATAGTTTCTGAAGTCCTTTATAGCTCTTAATTTATGCCACTATGATGATTTGAAAATAAATAATAATAATAATAAATAAAATTATCTATGTTCACATATCTCTATGTCTTTCTATGTCTTTATGTCTCTGTATTTTTGTCCCTATCTCTGTCTCTGTGTTTCTGTCTGTATATCTGTCTCTCTCCCTACACACACACACACACACACACACACACACACACACACACACACACACACACATTCCCAAATCATTTTCCTCCCAATTTCATTTTTGTTATTGACTTTCTTTGATATCCTTATAGTCTTCTCCAATCTCTCCTCACCATTATCCTCTGAAGCTAAATATTAAATCTTATTGAATAATTTATTCAGGTCTTTCTACATAAAACATATAGTGAAGATAGTGGATAGGGACCCATATTTAAAAGTCAGAAAGAGCTGGGATCAAATCTTCTCTCAGACATGTATTAGCTATGTCACCATGGGCAATTTCAGAGATACCCAATGTGAGAAGATTAGGAGTGAAGTAATGAGAAGGAAAACAAGAGTTCAAAGAATCCTAAACCAGTCACTTTATTACTCATAGGTATGCAAATGCGCAATTCCCCTGACTTTCATTTCTATGGAAAGACATTCTTTGCCCTTCTATTTTATTGTTATTACTGGGAAGATTCACTGAAGGGGGAAAGATTTTTAGAACAATCAGTAAGCAGTAAGACTAAAACCAGATTCATGTTCTCCTGTCATTTACAAGGACATTGCAATGAGAAAACTTTGTCAACTTTGCATTCATAGATTACATGAAGTTTGTTAAACTGATTATAGGGAAGGAAAATCTTACAATTCCTTTTTTAAATTAAGCTTCTTGGATCAGTTACTTGGTATATAAGAACCTGCCAGTATAGGTATAGACATGTTAATCAGTGATCATATATGGAGTTACTTCTTTTAGCTAGAGTTTAGCAATAGAATAATCTCACATCCAGGTAATTTGCTGGACTCTGAATTATAGTTATTACTGATCTGCACCAATGGATGGAGTATATATGAAAACACTTCCCTATAGGCATGAAAACTTAGTTTCATACCACTTCAGGTATGCATATGATATATGATGATCATATATTTTTTTTAATATCCTGTCATCAAAATTGATTAATATTTTCAATTCTTATTTTAGGAGACAGAGCCAATGGAATGGAGAGATCATTCCAACTAAACTCTCCCAACAGTCCCCTCCAAATAACTTTAATGCATCAAGTAAAATTCAGGGGCAGAAAAAAAAAAAAAAAAAGATGGAATAAAACATCTTTTCTGTCCTGGGACAATTTAAGAAGTTGAAGAAAAGGTCTATAACAATGCTGAAAATTGGCTGGGAGTGCCACATGGCACAGATACCAGCTGATGGTTTTAGAGGCAATTGAGAAGAATGACAAAAGCAGAAGCAGTAGTACCAAGAATTCTCATGACCTAAAGATAGTAAGAGAATTAAACACCTGTGGAGGAAACCAGTGTGTGAGCACTGTGCATAGAATTGGCACTATTTTTATAATTTTCTTGCACATTACTGAGGTCTTATTTATAGTTTCAGGGTGAAGAGAGAGCTCTAGGGCTTACTGACAAAAAGGAGTAGGATCCTTTCTTGAGCAAGGATGGAATAATAATACCACCCTAGAAACAATAAAAAACCTATAAACCTTCCAGAACGAACTTGGAAACAACAGGGGAAGAAAAACACTAAGAGTTAATTTAATGATCCTACCCACTAGAGGTGAGAAAATCCAACCATGGCCTAAAGTTTAAAGGCTAGAAATATTCTGGGAATATGAGCAAACAAGGAAAAAGTACCCAACAATTAAAAAAAAAAATTCTTCAGTCTCTATCTCCTCATGTGTCTTTGTTCCTATGTCTCCTTCCCTCTTTCTCCTCTCCCATCTCCTATCTCTCTCTCTCTCTCTCTCTCTCTCTCTCTCTCTCTCTCTCTCTCTCTCTCTCTCTCTCTCTCTCTCTCTCTCTCTCTCTCTCACACACACACACACACACACACACACACATACACACACAATATTATTACATCCAGCTGCTTTCTTTTTCTAGAAAGATTACGAAAAGAGGCGATGAAAGAGAACATATACAGAGGTGTCACTTTTTTTTTTTGCCTGATATTCCACCAAAACAAAAGGTAAATATTAATTTATGGTGGTAGAAATACAAACTAGACCTTATGTTAAATCAATAGGAGAGGAAATAAATAAGTATCCTTTACTGCAATTGAGAGAAGGAGGGGCGGGGGTCAGGGAATCCAAGAATCAACTTCAGAAATCATTAGATTCTGTTTTTATTACTACAGGGAGCTTCTGAATGAGAAGATCTCATTTATCTAACTTTTTTTTTAACTTTCAGTTTTGAAGACCCATGTGGGGACCCTGAGTGGTTAAATAACTTACCAAGTCACATGGCCAATATGTGCCTGTGGTGGGATTTAATGGATTATTATAAGAATGGCAAATTCTTCAATATAAATCATGATTTTGTCATATTTTAAGTCTCAGAAACAGATTGAATTGTTATTATCCAAAAAGTCCTTTCAAACATTATACTAATTAATAAAGTGCTTGTCTTTAATAATGATGTCACACTCATAATCTTTTACTCAGTCAGTATTCTATTTCTGTTCTAAAAACAATCCTTCTCCCACCTTCTGCTTTCAGTTGTAGTTAAGTGATGACTCTGGATTTTGCCTTTCAGTGAGTAAATTTAGACATTCTTTAAGAACATCATAAAATCTGCTTTTATTTTAAAATAAACAACATTGAATTAACTTTGTAGATACTGATTCAGGAGAGCACTTACAAAATCTTCCCATATGCTTTATATCACTTTAGAACATCTGTAAATCCACATACTTTGATTATTTTAGCAAAGATATCCAGCAGCTTTTAACTTAGCAATTTTAATCATCATTACTAAGGATAGCAGAAGAACAAGTGGAAGACTAGGCTTTGTTTACTTCACAACAACAACCCCTGAAAAGCAGTATCCAAAGAAATTTAAGCAATGATATGTATGACCTTGGAATAAGAAATTTCATTTATCTGGGTCCAAGTTTTTTCCTCTTTAAATACAGCAAATTGTATTATATAATGTGCATGATTCTATGACTTTCATGCTATTTGGAAGAGTTTTATACAATATTTTTTTTTACATACAAACACACATCCGCACCAGAATTTCAAGATGGTTCAAACTTAGGCAACTATATACATATTCAGTGACATTTGTTTGTTTAAATTATTTTTTTAAAATTCTTTTTGGATACTGACATCAGCATCATTATTTGTAAATAATTTTCCATCTTTTTACTTTATAGTCAAACATTTCTCTTGTTGTTTTATGCTAAATTTATCTGATGATTACTCATTCTATTTACCATCCTTTCTTCTATATATTATTTATCTATTTCACAAAATCAAATAATTCTTCAAAGGAAGAAGATTTAATAAAGTTAATGATATTTTAAAGAATACAAAGAGTTTGGTCAAATTTCCAAAACAAGAGAT
The DNA here is from genome assembly GCF_048593235.1 of Sminthopsis crassicaudata. Taxonomy (NCBI): domain Eukaryota; kingdom Metazoa; phylum Chordata; class Mammalia; order Dasyuromorphia; family Dasyuridae; genus Sminthopsis; species Sminthopsis crassicaudata. The sequence continues at coordinate 157,901,300 of NC_133619.1, read as the reverse complement.
CAATCAAGGATTCTCATCACTTCACATTTTAATATCTTCATGTGAATAACATTCATTTGATTATAAAAAGATTGCTTGTTGAATAATGAGTCAAATTTCCATCAAATATATGTCATTTCACTTTATCTAGAATTTATAGAAAAGCAAATGATTGTTAATTAATAAATTAGAGTTCTAATCAGAATTCCCATAGCAATGGATAAAGAATATAATGTGTTGTGTTCCTTTGTAAATTACTATAGAACTATTAGGTTAGATTAGATTAGAACTTTAATTTGTTAATAACAATGTCTTGTTACTTAAGGAGGCAATATGGTAGAAACAAGTGGGGAAGATGGCAAGCAGAGTATAGGCAAAAAAACCAGCTGAACTCTCTCAACCTTCCACTCTAAACAACTTTAAATTAACTTCTTTAAATGGATTATTAAATTATAGCAAACAACTGTACCCATGATGGGATATTGACAACAGCAAAAGCAATGTCTTTGGGTGTTGTCAACCCAGAGACAGAAAAAATATTGGACAAGTGGTAAGAAAGGATAAGGGAGTTCTTTGGGGGCACTGCATGCAGCTGGCATTGATTGGCAACTCTATTTCCCATTAGTAGTTCTGCGTTACTGTTCTAGGACAGGTTATTTGTGGTAAGTCAAACAGGGAACAGGAGAACTGAGCATAGTTCCAGAGCAAAGCACTAGCACTTGCAGCAGCAAGAGAGAAAAGGATATGATCACAGTTCCAGAGACAAGAGCAATGTTAGTGCTTGTAGCTGCTTGGGAGCTAGGACCCTTTCTAGATAAATACCAGAGCACATACTAGAAGAACAGGTCCACATCTTCCCTCATATAATAACATCTTGCAAATAGTAAAAATTTGTAGAAACCTAGAATTTGCTATAAAAGGAACAGCACATTAAGGCCTAAAACTTGGGAAAGTACCTCCACAATCTTAAATGAGCGGAGTCCAAATTAAACATATAAAGTTTAAAGTCAAGAAAGAAATAGGCAAAAATATGAAAAAAATTATCATAGATATTATAATGGTAGGAAAAAGTTAAAATTAACTCAACAATATGAAAACAAAGACTCAAAGACTTGACTGGACTCAAATTCAACAAAAATTCCTAGAAGAATTAAAGAATAGGTGGTGTTAGTAGAGGAAATATTAGGAAAAAGAAATGAAAGCTATATAAGAAAAATTTTTAAAAGAGTGGATATCATGGTAAAAGAGAAACAAAATACTGGTGGTGGGAGAATAACACCTTAAAATGGAGAGTTGATATAATGATAAAAAAGACACAAAAATTCACCAAAACTCCTTAAAAACTCCACAAAAACTCCTTATGCCAAATGGAAAAAGAGATAGAAAAATGCACCGAAGAAAAGAACCCCTTAAAATCAGGACTGGTTAAAAGGAAAGGGAGTAAAAAATTCCAAAGAAGGAAATAATTCATTAAAAATTAAAATTGTTCAAGGGGAAACTAAGGAGTCCCTGAGACATCAAGAAACAATCAAACCAAGTAAAAAAAAAAATTTAATTGAACAATATGTAAAATATCTCATCAGAAAAACAACTTAGCTGAAACATAACTCAAAGAGATATAATGTAAGAATTATTGTACTATCTGAAAGCTATTGTACTATATAGATCAATGACATCACATTTCAATAAATAAGCAAGAAAAATTGCCCTGATATTGTATGTGTAGAGTGCAAAATAGAAAATAAAAAATCTAGAAATATTATAGTCATAGCCAGAACTCCCATGTTAAAGGGAAAATGATGACTGCATCCAGAAAAACAATTTAAATAGCATGCAGCTAAAGTAAGAATAACATGAGATTTAACAGCTTCTACGTTAACTAAAAAGGTTTATAATACGAGATTCCAAAAGGTAAAGAAGTTAGTATTATAATCAAGTTTTCTCATATTATATCCAATAAAACTGAAATTCTTTGGGGGGGAATGGATATTTAATAGAATATTTATGGAAGACTTTCAAGCATTCCTTAAATCATGCAAAGATCAAAATTAAATAACACATTTAATATTTAAACACAAGGCTCAAGAGAAGTATAAAAAGGTAAGCATGAAAGATAATTATAAGAAATTAAATAAAATTATACTGTTTACATTACTATATGGGAAGATGATAAATAAAATTCCTAAGAACATTCTCATTATGAGGGCAGATAGGAGGCTTATATACAGAGGGCTAGAGTGTGAATTAAGTTTAGATAATATATTTAAAAAAAAAAAGCATTAAGAGTGAGAAAGAAAAATACATTTGGAGAAGAGGAAAAGAAAACGCTGAATGGGAAATTTTTTTTTACAGATAACAGAGGTTTACAGGGAAAATATTTTTTTTTATAATGGAGAGGAATATTGGAAAGTAGGCAATATTGAACTTAATTTACATTTAAATCAGTTCAAATAAATAATGTAGATAGAGACCTATACCTATCTTTATTAATCGCTCTCTTTCTCTTTCTCTCTCTCTTTACACACACACACACACACACACACACAAACGCATATATATACATATATGCATATGTGTGCATACCTATATGCATACACATATGTGTATATATACATATATACACATATATACATAGTGTGTGTGTATGTGAGTATGTGTGTGATCAATTTGTAATAAAAATATACCCAACCTAATAGGGAAGTGAGAGTGAGGTGATGGGAGGGTAAGAGAGAGAGAGAGAGAAGGTGATAAAAGGCAGGACAGATAAAAACACCTACATTAGAAACATAAACAGCATTAGATAGAAAACAAAGATAAGAACTGAGGAAAATAGAATGGAGAGAAATACACAGTTAGCAAGTATAATTGTAACTTTTAATGGCTTGAGCTTATCTATAAAATGGAAGCAACAATTCATTGCTTTGATTTTATTTTTGATTTTGCTTTTTATAAGAAACATACTAGCAACAGAACAGCACATACAAAGTTAAAATAAAGGACTGGAAAGACTCTTTTGCTTTTAAATTGAACTTAAAAAGGCAGAAGTGACAATAATTATTTCAGACAAAGCAAAAGTAAAAATAGATTTAATTAGTAGAAATAATCAGGGAAATTACATTATGCTAAAAAGGTTCCATAATTAATGAAGTAATATAAAAAATTTAAATCAAATTTCTCTCATAAAGGCCTTACTTCTCTGATATATAGGGAACCTAGTCAAATTTATTAAAAAATAACACAAGGGCTCTTTTCAACAATGAGGTGATTCAAGGGAATTACAATAGATTTGTGTGGTAAGAGCCATCTGCATCCAGAGACAAAATTATGAAGCCTGAATGCTGATCAAAGTACAGTATTTTCACTTTTTTTTTGGGTGATGGTAGAAGAGTTTGTTTACTTGTTTATTTTTTTCTTGATTTGATTTTTCTTGCACAACATGATAATATTTAGAAGAATTGCACAAAAATCTCATTTGTAAAATAGAGAATTGATTCAAATTTTTAAGAATTTAAGCCATTCTCCAATTGATAAATGGTCAAAGCATATGAACAGACAATTTTTAGATAAAGAAATTGAAACTATTTCTAGTCATATGAAAAGGTGCTCTAAATCACTATTGATTAGAGAAATGCAAATTAAGACAACTCTGAAGTACTACTACAGGCCTCCCATATTGGCTAAGATGACAGAAAAAGATAATAATGTTGGATGGGATGTGAGAAAACTGGGACACTAATACATTGTTGGTGGAGTTGTAAACTGATTCATTCAACTATTCTGGAGAGCAATTTAGAAGTATACCCAAAGGGCTATCAAAATGTGCATACCCTTTGATCCAGCAGTGTTTCTACTGGGCTTACATCCCAAAGATATATTAAAGGAGGGAAAGGGACCCACATGCGCAAAAATATTTCTGGAAGGCCTTTTTGTAATGACAAAAACTGGAAATTGAGTGAATGTCCATCAGTTGAAGAATAGCTAATAAGTTACAGTATATGAATGTTATGGAATATTATTGTTTTGTAAGAAGAGATCAGCAGGATGATTTCAGAGAGGCCTGGAGAGACATGAACTGATTCTGAGTTAAATGAGAAGAACCAGGAGATCATCATACATGGCAACAACATGATTCTGTGATGATCAATTCTGATGGACATGACTCTTCCAACAATGAGATGATTCAGGCCAATTCCAATGATCTTTTGAAGAAGAGAGCCATCTACACCCAGATCACAACATAGCATTTTCACTCTTTTTGTTGTTGTTTGCTTGCATTTTGTTTTATTTCTCATTTTTTTCCTTTTTGATTTTATTTTTCTTATGCAACAAGAGAAATGTATAAATATGTATACATATGTTGGATTTAAGATATATTTTAACATATTTAATATATAGGATTACTTGCCATCTAAGGAAGAGGGTTGGGGGAAGGAGGGAATATTTGAAACAAAAGATTTTGCAAGGGTCAATGTTGAAAAATTGTAAAAAGCTTTAATAAAAAATAAGAAGAATTGCACACATTTAACTTGTAGTGAATTGCTTGCTCTCTAGGGAAGAAGGGTGGAAGGGAAAGAGGGAGAAAAATTTGGACCACAAGGTTTTGCAAATATTAATGTTGAAAACCATGCTTGCCTGTATTAGAAAAACAAAAAGCAATTATTAAAAAATAAAACAAGGAGGGGAAAAACCAAGGGCTATTCTACAGATGGGACAGGATCAAAAGACATGAATAGATAGTTTTAACAATAAAAAGTAAAGTTATCTATAGTTGTCTGGAAAATATGCTCTAAATCAACATTGATTAGATAAATTCAAATTAAAACAACTTAAAATTATCACCTCATGTCCATCAGAAATGACAAAATAGCTATACCAATAAACTGTTTAGTTGCGAAGTGATTCAATCATTCTGGAGAAAAATGTGGAGCTATTCCCAAAGAGCTGTAAAATTATGCATGTGCTTTGACTCAGCAATAACACTACTAGGATTGTGTAGAGATTAAAAAAAAAAAAAAGGAAAAAGATCTACATGTACAAATATGTTATAGAAACTCTTTTTGTGGTGGCAAAAATTTAGATATATAATAGACACTAATTGCAGGATGTTTGAACAAGTTGTGCCTTATAATTGTGATGGAGTATCATTGTGCTATAAGAAATGATGGGGTTAAGTAGTTTCAGAAAAAAAAAAAAACACAATAGCAAGACTGATGTTTTTTTATGAACTGATACAAAATGAAGTGATAAGAAGCAGATCACAGTGTGTGCACAATAAAATATATTGAAGACAATAACTATTATAATGAAAGACTTCCAGAGAGAGAACTGATGAACTCTAAAGACAAATTGAAGTGTGATTTTCTGTTTTATTAAAAGAAAATTGCAATATGATTTAATGTGAAATATTTTGCATGATTTTCCATGTACCATGCATATTACTTTGCTTGCCTTTTCATTAACTGTGGTAGAGACTGAAGAGAAGGAGAGAATTTGAACTCAACATTTACAAAGAAAAGATTGCTCAAAATAAATTTTAAAAATAATAATAATGAATAATAAAATAATAAAAATAATATTTTAAATGTATAAAAATAATTTATAGAAAAAGAATGTCATTTAATTATAAATCTTCATTTCAACACTACCCATTTGACTCTAGGACCTCCAAATTTGTTTTCTCACTAGTTAAAAATAGAAACAAAATAGTTGTACACATTGTGTTGCTGTGGTCAAAGTAGCAGTAGCAACAGTAGCAGCAGCAATAGCAATGGTAGCAGCAATAGCAGCAGCCATAGGTAGTAATTATATAATGTTTGAAGGTATTTTTTCAAACCACTTAATAAATATTGCCACATTTTATCCTCTCATAATTCCTGGAGATGGGTACTTTTATTATCTGCTTTTTTACATGAGGAAAATGGAGCAGGCAAAGACTGTGACTTGTCCAGCATCGTATAACTTTTAAATATCTAAAGCAGAATTTCAACTCAAGTTTTGCTGAATTTAGGTCTAGCATTCTACCAAATAAATAGTTTTTGTTGATCATCTTTTGTACCCAAAAGGACTGATGACATCGGGATTCTGTAGTTATGATACAATGCATTTGACTGTTGTTAATAAGCTATGTAAAAATTATCAAATAAATGCTAGAGAGCCCTATTTTAATTTAAGCAAATTTAATATTTTCAATAGACAATTTAAATATAAGGTACTCCAAATGAATACATTTGTTAATAAGTCTTCTTCGTGAGTACTGGGCCAACATTCTATCTATATTTCTACCTTGTAGAAAGGTACACATATCCACTAGCTTTTTATGCTGATCTAAGTGAAAAATTAAAATAATCTGCTCTCAATAGATGTGAAAAAATATATTAGAAATTTCAGCTACCTGAAAGAAGACAGTTTAATTTCAGAATGTCAGATGAAGTATAGGGAAGGGAGATACAGTCATGAAAAGGTTACCCTGATTCAGCTCTAATTTCGAGCTATATTTGTCAATCCCCAGCCAAATATAACCTTGGTGTGTCTGATATGCTTTTCCACTTTCTCAAATTCTTCAACTCAACCATCACCTTTTCTGTGTGCCCCTTTCCTCTAGAATGTCAGTGGGTTCATGAATATTATTCTACCTTCCCAAGCTGGAGTGAGGTTTTTTTTTTTTTTCCTGTTTTCTCTATAAAGTGTGGTAATACATAGCTATTCAGTTTGCTGTGCAATACATTTTATTCCCCTGAAAAAGGGGGAAATAATTTACTTTTGAAAATCCCCAAATAGCCTTGCCTCATCTTTTATTTCTGTTGTCATTTTATATAAAGTAGGAGCAACAATAGAATTCATTCAGAGTCCATTCCATGATCACTCTGACAGGCTTCAGCCACTGGAGCTTAGTTCTATTGCATTCATCAAAGAAGCCCTCATAAGGGCAGCTAAAGTACAGAGTCACCCTCTCAGGTGTCAACATGGCACTTTGCCATTACAGTTCTAGCTGACCTATTGCTGAATATAGTACTGACCTTTAAAAGAACTGCAGATAACTACCTTTTCTTTTACAGGTATAATGGCCTTTAAGAGATATGCTCTTGAGTTCAACTTTAAGGTCCCTGGCACATTTAAGGCCTCTCTTGGTTTTATGCATTGGCTTTGTTTTATGAGTCTGTTCTGAATTACACATCTATTCCACTCAACTCTGTCCAGTTTCCACTTAGGTTTTACTTTGAAACTGTACTACAGTTTTTACAACGATTTCTGCAATTTATCTTCCTTTTAAAAAGGCAAAGGTGACTGAACATGGGATTGAGAATTAATACTACACATCTTTGATCTAGGACATGATAATTATAAATTTTGCATTGTCCTTGCAATAATAAAGTCTCCCATTTAAACCTTTTGAAATCAGATGGTATTCCTGTAGTTTGTCTGTATGTTTTTATTTGATTTTATGCTTCTTTGTGCTAAATTATAAGTGTATGTAACACAGTCTGATAAACTTCTTGCACCAAATAATAGAAAGCAACACTTATGTTAGTTGGTCCTTTAAAAAAACAAAAACAAAAACAAAAAACACTAGAAATGTTTTTAAATAGTTAAAAAATACTTAGAAAGTATTCTCTTAGGAAATTATTACTGATGTTCTAGAAAAGAAAATCCCCAAAGTATGAAACATTCACTTGAACTATTAACAGCATTTACTGGTAGGTATTACTCCTATATCAAATCATTATTTGCCAGCAGTTATCATTCCTGCTTTGTTTATTTGTTTTTTATTTTTCCAACAGTAATTGTAACAACAACAAATCATGATAATTAACATATAGAGAGCTCTTTAAGATTTGCAAAGGAATTTGCAAATATTCCCTCATTTTACCCTGACAATTGTCTTAGAAAGATGTTACTCCCAGTTCATAAATGAAAACATAAAGGCAAACAGGATAAGTGATTATTCCATGGTAACATATACATACATATCTGAAGCTCAATTTGAAATAAGGTCATCCTCTATGAAGTCACACTATAATGGAGTGAATGACAGATGGAGACTACTATATATCATTGGTTCTTGAGTCTTTTTGTGATCAGCTAGTTGCTTTCTTTGGTAGATTTCTATCTATTCCTCTTCAATTTAAAGGGCAGTTAGGTATGCAGTGGATAGAGCACCAGCCCTGAAGTCAGGAGGATGTGAGTTTAAATCTGGTCTCAGACACTTAACACTTCCTAATTGTGTGACTTTGGACAAGTCTTTTAACCCCAATTGCCTCAGCAAAAAATAATAATAATAATAATAATAAAAAAATAAAGTAAAAACCTACCGTTCTCATGGCACTTCATGTTTTATGAAGCATTTTAAATGTGTTATCGCATTTAATTTGATAATTAATATTCAAGATTGAGACTCACTTGATTCTCCCACATAGCTAGGAAATCATAACTCTACTGGGAAGAAAGATTGATTCACTCTCTTACTCAGAATGCCAATTTTGTGGAACAGGTGGCCCATAGAGATTCTAAGTAAAGGAGGCAGTGTCCATGTCATAGAGAAATGATTAGCAGTAGCTGGAATAAAGAGTGAAAGAAATAATCATGAAAGTATATTTTGGTTTGTATTACCTGACAACCTATCACAGCGCAAGATCACAATGAGGGGAAGCTATTACATCAGAGAAAAAGAAGTAAGTCAGAGACACAAGAGATAACACTAATCTATATAAGGTTCAGGCAGTGTCTTGATCAAATAATCTATGGAGATTTGCTATGCTAAATTAGTGGGCACACCTTACTGCTTTGAACCATGGGAAAACTGTCCTGCTGATCACTAACTGGTTTTCCTCAGGGAGATGGAATTGTGAGGGAGGTAGGAAGCAGCAGTTAGTCTTCACACTCTTATCACTGGGAGATATTGGTGTTGAGATCAAAACGCTGGAGTTCTGTTTTCAGCATCTAGAACTTTATAAACTTGCAATTTCTTATCTTCCAACAGTTAAATAACCTGAAAGGTTTATTAATACAATGTTATATATATTCATGTATATATAAATAAATGCATATATGTTGTGACATTCAGTCTTGATAGTCCTCTTTCTGCATGCAGATGGCTCTTTCATCAGAAATCTAATGGAATTGACTGGAATTGCCTCGTTGAAAAGAGCCATGTCCATCACAGTTGATCATCACATAATCTTGTTGTGTACAATGTTCTCTTGGTTCTACTCACTTTGCTTAGCATCAATTCATGTAAGTCAATCCAAACATTTCTTAAATCATCCTGCTCATCATTTTTATAGAAAAATAATATTCTATAACTCTACAAAAAAGTGCTGCTATAAATATTTTTGCATATGTGGGCCCTTTCCCCTTTTTTATACACCACAATATTTTAAGTATTCTTTATTTATGTAAAGGACAAAAGCAACAAAAATAAAATAAAGGATGAAGAGTAAGAAAAAAGTAAAGGAAGTACCCTTAAAAACAATTCCTTTCTATTTAATTCAATTTGCCAAAATCTATGATGCAATATGAGAAGCAAAGGGCTATGCATTGGAATTAAAAGGGAAGGAAGGAAGGAAGGAAGGAAGGAAGGAAGGAAGGAAGGAAGGAAGGAAGGAAGGAAGGAAGGAAGGAAGGAAGGAAGGAAGGAAGGAAGGAAGGAAGGAAGGAAGGAAGGAAGGAAGGAAGGAAGAAGGAAAGAAGAAGGGAGGAAAATAGGGAGAGAAGAAGGGAGGTAGAAAGGAAGAAAGAAACATTTGTTAAGCATTTGTCAGTCACTGGATTGGGAATACCAAAACATTAGAGAAAGAGAAATTTAGAATATATTTGGGGAGGATGACCCAGGGCAAGTAATTTAGTTTCTAATGTTTTCAGTTTCCCTATCTGTAAAAAATTGGGAAAATAGTAGCATCTTCCTATAAGGTTTGTTGTGATGATCAAATGAGATGATAATTATACTTTACAAGTTAATATATATATTTTAATGTATATTCTGTTATATTTTATATAAATCCTATTATCATAATCAAATTAACATAAATGTTAATTAATTTAATTAATATGATTATTAATATTAATTATAATGAAGGAATAATTAATTATAATAAAATTGGAGATCATAATACCAGTAATAGGTACCTCATGTAATTATGAAAAATCATATGTGAAAATGCCCTCTGCAAAAACCTTAAATTGCTGCTTAAATGCCAGTTATTGAAGCATGACTGAAATGAAGCATGTATGTAACCCAGTGTCACAGATCTTTTTATTTAAATATCAATTGGAACAAAACAATTCCTGAGATCATGTGATTCAAGATGAAGATGGCAAAATGTACCTTACCAGACATAAAAACTCCTAAATAGTTCAGTGTTACTCTATTCTGTTAGTTTGAAAACCTAGACTACTCCCTTAGGGAATCATGCAAGTATACTATACTGCTCTATTTCTGCTAGCAATTGAAAATTCAATTACCATAAGTTATTTTAAGACCTGAAATTTCTAGTTTTCTTTCACATAGCTCTATGTTCATTTTATATATGGGCAGACAGATTGAGAATCCCTAGTTATTTAGACTTCTCTTTGCCACATCATTCTATCTACTTGGCCCAAGACATTTGTGCTGATAAACTGAGTGGTGATTACAGCTTTATAGTAATCATACCCTAAATATCATATATTTATCTTCCTTAGACATTCTAATTCTTTATTGATTTTTCTAGCTGCACTGAGAATATGAATTTTGTCATGCAATCTTTCCAATTGCCAATAAATTAAACTAAAATTCATCATTTTAGAGAAAGACTGCTAATTTTTATTCAAAATATACATTTCTTCATAACTATTTATCTGTATAATTTTGATGAAGAATTGAACAGTTTTTACTTATTTACAGCATATGCAAACATCTCTGTGATCACACTACTTGCGTAATCTATTTTAGAATTTATTCTATTATTTTTAGACAGATCATAATGAAGATCTTTCTTTTCTCTGTAATTTTCTTTCTTTTTCAGTTGGACAAACAGAATTCTGATTACTCATGTGAGGTTCAAATTAAGGTACTATGACAATAAAAACCAAAAATTAATGCCAGAATTCAAAGTTTTCAATTATTTTCAAAATTTCAATTTTTCAATAGAACATAAAAAAGTATTAGAGGAGAGAGAAATGGCATAGTATTAAAAAGTAAAGTTCTCATGTAAAGCAAATAAATGTTAGTTAATAAATTATTTAATTATTTTCCTGAATTTTCTCACAAAAATTGTTTCTTCTTCCAATTCTAAAAGTTACTAAAATAAAATGTTTTGTATTACTATATATGCTTCCTCAGAAAAAAAAGAGAAACTGAATAATATTTGGTAGAAAATATGATCTATACTAGATACAACGTAAAATCTGGGGTCCCTTGGAGATTAGAAGCAATTTTTTAAAGATTCTAACTCAGATTGGTTTGTTTTTCTTTTGTTATCTCAGGGACTCCTTCATCAGTCTGGTGAAGCCACTGTCCTCAAAATACATAAAATGACAAAAAATATATTATATATATCAAAATATATACTTTATGTTTATAATGCTCAAATACCAGGTTAAAAACCCCCACTCTAACTTGGTTGAGAGTAGAAATATAAAAAAGTAAAATAGTTTGGTAAATTTCTTCCTTAGTACAGTGCTTTGCATAGTGCATATATCTATAGTTATCTAATTAATAGATGAGGGAATGAATGCATAATTCCTAAATTTAATTAGCTGAATTCACTAAACATATGCAATTTATCTCTGCCAAAGATATATCCTTTCTTTTCTTTTTAATTCCATTTAAAAACTTGCTGTCACCCCCATATAATCTCTCCTAATCCCAGATTAATCCCAAATCTGTAGGAGTTCCATGTAATTTTACTTTTTGGAACACTATTCTGATCCCTATTTTCTTGAATGATATCTGTTATAATCATCAATCAATTCAAATTTGCATTTCTTCTTTCCTCTTACTGACCCATTCCTATGCACTTTTTCATTTCTTATGCTGTTCCTTGCCTGGGGTTCTCTACTTAAGAATTTATATAACCATTTGTTTGTGGGGGACTTGGCAAATCTTCCAGGTTAAACATTCTATCTTGGTTTTTTAAAAATTATTATTCATTCAGCCTAAAAAACACATAATTTGAGTTAATTGTCATTTATAATACCAAAAAGCAGGTATCTTGGGGAAAGGGCAAATAAGAATACAGCTATATAAAGCAATTTTTTATAACATGCATCATCAAGTTAATAATATTGTAAAGCATTTATTTCATTTCAAATACCATAAGCAAAACCACTTTTCACGAGTAAGTGAAAAACTTTTAACTACACAGTTATTGGGAGTGGGAGTAAACATGATTTGAATTTAAATGAAATGAGTCTGAATCTAGACTGCACTACATTGTTCCAGTATAACCTTAAAAAAAATTATTTCAACTCCAGATTTCTCTGCTAATTCATCAATAAAATAAGGAGATTACATTATATATGTATTCAATACTAAAGTATGTATAGAAATGAAAAAATGCAGCAGCAAAGAAAATTATCAATATCTTAAAATCTCTTATCCTTGAAATTAAACATTCCGATGTTTAAAATGAGATGGCATACACTCCTTTTTAAGAATAAAATACTAAATATTTTTCCCACTGCTAACAGCAAGAATGAAAATATCTGTGAGTACCTGTGCTCAAAAAATCTAAGAAGGGTTTAAAACATTTTATATAGCAAATTATTAAAATAGCTAATTTTTATTTTAGAAAAACTATAATTTCAAGAGCAATGAATAAGTCAGATCTTTATCTTTCACTAACCTAATTAATAAATGAGATCTTGCATTTTTGCAACAATTGGTAAGATGTAAATTTTTCTTCTTGATATGATGAAATTCTCAAAAACCTAAATGTGTATACATTTTTAAAAATCCTCTGAACCAAAATTATAGCAAAAGATCAGATTGCTCAGAATTTGGTTTCATAATTTTCCACTGCAAAATAGATTGCATTCAAGGATATTCATTTACCTGTTGGCTATATAAATAGCTTAGTTTCCAAGTTTGATGATCTTTAATAATTTTAATTTTAGGAAGTTTTTGAAATGCTTTTAATAATAGCTTTCTTTATATATAGTGTTTTAAAGATTTGCCATGAAAAAAAGTGAGTTGCACAAATATTTATTATTCCTATTATACAGATGAGGAATTTCAAGATCTAAAAGTTGGAAATAATCTACAGGTCATTTAGGTAAATGCATAAGAAAATGATAATTTAGTCTTAGCTGACAATCCATTCTTTATTTAAAATATCCTTTGAGGAGAAATCATTACATGCCAGGCAGTTAGTTTTGCACACCTCTATTGATAAAAAATGTTTGCCATTTGTTAGATATTGTTTTCCACATATGTTAAATATAACTTTTCTCTTATATAATTTGTGTTTTCCAATTCTGTCTTTTGGAGCCAAGCAAAACAAGATAATTCCTCTTATACATGACCACTCAAATACTTAAAGATTGTGTAATTTTCCATTTTTCATCCATTCTCAATTTTTCATTATATATCTATATTAATAAATATATAGATATGTAATGATAAATACTAGATAGACAGATAAATGGATAGATAGATAAATAGATAATTTTTATGCTTATACCAGTGTGGTTTTCCTTTTCTGAACGAATTTGAATTTGTCTGTATCCTTCCTAAAGTGTGTGGCCAAGAACTGAATATATCAATCTAGACATGGTCTATGTACTGCATAATGTGCAATGATTCTTTTGTTCATTAAAAAGCTTAGTTCTGGGGGCAGCTAGGTGGCGCAGTGGATAGAGCACTAGCCTTGAATTCAGGAGGACCCGAGTTCAAATGTGGCCTCAGACACTTAACACTTCCTAGCTGTGTAACCCTGGGCAAGTCACTTAGCCCCAGCCTCAGGGGAAAAAAAAAAAAAAAAAAAAAAGCTTAGTTCTTTCTGCCTCAATTCCTCATCTATAAAATAATCTAGAAAAGAAACTATTCCAACATCTTTGCCAAAACAACAACAAACCAAGCTGGGTCATGAAGAGTCAGATACAACTAAAAACAACTGAACAATATTAAAAGGATATAGGTCACTTGAGTTCTCACCTAGAAAACTTCCTTAATATGTTAATATAAGGTCATTAATGATTTCTCCTAGGATTTGGACCCAACCAAAATTGATTCAAACTAGAAATTATTCCATCCTTCCCAAAGTTTTTCTTTTGTACATGGATAACATGATCACTTCATCATGTAGTTTCCTAACATTATATTGTTTCAGTATACTATACCTAAGAATTTCCCTCACTAAAAATGGTACTTTTTTGTATATGTAGGAAATTGTGAATTCATTTGTTTGTCTCAGGGGTGGTGGTGGGGAATATATATTTCATTTAATATAGTCATATTGATAGGGCCTTGATTACCTGTGTCCACTTATGAACTGCTTTTTGTAGGTTCTGTGTTATTTTAAAGCTTGATGAACTTTTTTTTCTTCATTTTTACCATTCTGACAAACTACACACTCTTCCCTGATTATGTACTCCATCAAGAAAATCACTTCTTTATAAAAGATAAGTTCAGAGAAGTAAAACAAATCTATGTATTCATTATGTCTGAAAATGCATTTATATTAAACAATTAAGGGAGAATTTCATAATGATAATATTCATAAAGAATTTGATCTCATTACAAATTATTTTATAATTTGGACTTCATAACAACCCTAGAAATAGGTGCTATTGTTATCTCTATTGTACAGTTGAAGAAACTGAGGCAAATAAATGAAGCAATTTGTCCAAAGTTATATGTTTAGATAGTATCTAAGGTTGAACTCAGTTATTCCTAAATCTAAGCCTGACACTCTATATACTATATTACCTGTGCTAATAGTGAAGGATATATATTATTGTTTCACTTCTTGGGTTGTTGTTGTTCATTGCAACTCCTGCTAAGAGTTTTCAAGCCTTTCAAGTTCACTTTCTTTTATACCATTTTTCTTCATTGTATAAATTACAATCCTTATTTTCTTCATATCATCTTGCATCAGTGTGACTCAAGTCTTATTAAATTGCTTTTAATCCCTTCCTTTTAGCATTACTTAAAGTACAATATTAATCCACAATTTTCACATAACATATTTTGTTCAGGCATTCCTCATTTAATAAATACAATTTTTCTATTTCTTTGCTAGTACAAAAATATACTACTCTAAGTATTTTTGTACATATCAGTCTTTTCCCCTTGTTCTCTTGGGAGCATATAGTTAGGAGTGGAATTAGGTCAAAGCAGTTATAACACAGTTATGTCACACTTTAGTTACATATAGGGCATAGTTCCAAATTCACACCATTACCTTTTATATGATCTATTTTCCAGTCACAGGCACATATGGACTATTTTTGTTCCATAAATTTGGCATTAGATCTCTAAATCCCCATAGTGAGGATGTGCTTTCTTTGAATTTTTGGATTTTGGAAACCATATTTTCCTTTAAGGCCCTATAAAGTACTACATCCTCTCCAAAACTATTCTTGATTCTTATAAAAATTTGTGTTGTAGAATTTCTTAAATTATTCCTTATTTACTCTTATATATATATATATATATATATATATATATATATATATATATATATATATATATATATATATATATATATAAAGTCTATACCTTATAATGTTCAATCTTTAAAGAAAATTTGTTTGATTTTTGGTTTTGATTCCCATAAATTAAATATAATGTATTTATTTATATGGTACTGTATCTTGCTTTATCTGATAATTTTTCATGTCTTCAGAGCGGCAAATTTGAGATATAGTATTTGATTCTTTGATATAGAAATGCTACAAAATAATTGATGTTATTCATTTTTTGCAAAACCATGTGTTTTCAAAAAATATCTTAAAAAAATAAGTCCATATCACAGCACACTTTTTTTTAGTAGTAAAATATGATGGGATGGATACTAGATTATTAACTTCAACCAAACTAAAGAGTATTTCTGGCTTGATCTATGAGCCTAGACAAAATTAAGCATTTGCTGGCATTGTCTAGATAAAAAAAATACATAAATGCTTCATGCATTTTGAAATGTATAAGTGAGTCAAGATTAAGTTTTTAAAAGGTATTGAGATCATGCTGGCCAGCTGGGCAGAAATATTGGGTAAACTATGCAACTACAAGGTGGATATAAAACTATAAATGTTTAGCAAAGAAATAATTTGTGAACTGATAGTTTGAAAGGATGGTATACCTAGGTTTTCATGGTTGGCCCATTTTAATTAATCACTAAAAATATTTTCTAATATAATAAAACAAATGTGAACTTTTATTATTCAATTAAAATGATTTGTGTTAAATTGAACAAGCTATTAATCAATTCCCTAAGCAAAAATTTGCAGGGCAAGATGGATTAACATATGAATTCTACCAAGCATCTAAAAGAACAATTAGGTCCAAATCTACGCAAACTATTTGGAAAAATAAAGAAAGAAGGAGTCCTATCAAATTCATTTTATGACACAGATATGGTAGTGATATTTAAACCAGGTAATGTCAGAACAGAGGGAAAAAATTATACACCAATTTATTTAATGAATATTGATGCAAAAGTATTAAATAAAATATTAGCAAATAGATTACAAGTTATCCCCAGGACAATACACTATGATCAAGTAGTATTTATACCAACAATATATGGCTGGTCCAATATTAGGAAAACTATTAGCATAATTGACTATATCAATAACCAAATTAACAAAAACATGATTACCTCAAGAAATACAGAAAAAGCATTTGACAAAATCCAACATACATTCCTATTAAAATTAAAAAATGGAGTGCATATCCTTTGATCCAGCAGTGTTACTACTGGGTTTATATCCCAAGGAGATCTTAAAGAAGGGAAAGGGATCTGTATGTGCAAGAATGTTTGTGGCAGCCTTCTTTGTAGTAGCCAGAAATTGGAAACTCAATGGATGCCCATCAAATGGAGAATGGCTGAATAAATTGTGGTATATGAATGTTATGGAATATAATTGGTGTGTAAGAAATGACCAGCAGGATGATTTCAGAGAAGCTTGGAGAGACTTACATGGAAATGAGCAGGACCAGGAGATCATAATATACTTTATCAACAATACTATATGATGATCATTTCTGATGGACATGGCTCTCTTCAACAATGAGATGAACCAAATCAGTTCCAATAGTGCAGTAATGAATAGAACCAGCTATATCCAGCAAAAGAACTCTGGGAAATGAGTGTGAACCACTACATAGAATTCCCAATCACTCTTTTTTTGTCCACCTGCTTTTTTTATTTCCTTCACAGGTTAATTGTACATTATTTCAAAGTCCGATTCTTCTTGTTCAGCAAAATAACTGTATAGATGTGTACATATATTGCATTTAACATATACTTTAACATATTTAACATGTATTGGTCTACCTGCCATCTGGGGGAGGGAGTGGGGAGAAGGAGGGGAAAAATTGGAACAAAAGGTTTTGCAATTGTCAATGCTGAAAAATTACCCATGCATTTATCTTGTAAACAAAAAGCTATAATAAAAAAAAAAAAAATTAAATGGAGTTTTCCTTAAATGATCAATAGCATCTATTTAAAGTCATCAACAAGCATTGGATGTGATGGGGATAAACTAGAACTATTCCCAATAAGATCAGAGGTGAAAAAAATTTGTCCACTATCACCATTGCTATTCAATTTGAGTTAGAAATGTTAGCTTTGGCAAAAAGTAATTAAAGGAGTTAGGGTAGGTAATAAGGAAACCAAATTATACTCTTTGCAATTGATATAGTGGAATATTTAGAGAAGCCTAGAAAATAAATCACTAAAAACAATTCACAAATTTAGCAATGTTGTAGAATACAAAAAAAAAAATATACACATAAATCATCAGCATTTCTACATGTTACCAACAAAGTCAGGCAGGAAGAAATTCAAAGAGAAATTCCATTTAAAATAACTATACATAATATAGTTATTTTAAATGGAATTTCTATTTGTATTTCTTATATTTTATAGATAATTTAAAATATTTGGGAGTCTAATTGCTGAGACAAAGTCAGCAAACATATGAACACAATTACAAAACATTTTCCATACAAATAAAGTCGAATCTAATCAACTGGAAAAATATCAAGTGCTCATGGATAGGCCAAGCTAATATTATAAAAATCATAATACTACTAAAATTAATCTATATCTGCTACCATACCAATCAAACTCCCAAGAAATGATTTTGCAAAGTTCATCTGGAAGAACAAAAGTTCAAACATTTCAAGGGAATTAATAAAAAATGTAAACGAAGGTGACTCCACTATATCAGACCAGGCTCCAATTGATAAATAATTAAGGGATATGGACAAACAGTTTTCAGATGAAGAAATTGAAACCATTTCTAAGCATATGAAAAGGTGCTCTAAATCATGACTGATCAGAGAAATACAAATGAAGACAACTCTGAGGTATCACTACATAGCTTTCAGATTGGCTAAGATGATAGGAAGAGATAATTACAAATGGAAATAATGTAGGAAAACTGAGGCACTGATACATTGGTGTGGAATTGTGAATGGATCCAGCCATTTTAGAGAGCAATTTGGAACTATGCTCAAAAATTTATCAAACTGTCCATACCCTTTGATCCTTGTATTTCTACTGGATTTATATCCAAAGAGATCTTAAAGGAGGAAAAGGGACCCACATGTACAAAAATGTTTGTGGCAGTCCTTTTGTAGTGGGAAGAAACTGGAAACTGAGTGGATGCCTGCTAATTGGAGAATGGCTTAATAAGTTATGATATATGAATGCCATGAAATACTATTGTTCTGTAAGAAACAACTCTTAGGATGATTTCAGAGAGACCTGGAGAGACTTTGATAAACTGATGCTAAGTGAAATGAGCAGAACCAGATCATTCATTATACATGGCAACAGCAACATTATATAATGATCAGTTCTTATGGACATGGCTCTCTTCAACAATGAGATTTAGGACAGTTTCAATGGTCTTGTAATGAAGAGAGCCATCTGCACCCAGAGAGAGGACTGTGGGTACTGAATGTGGATCATAATATAGTATTTTTTTTCTTTTTGTTGTTTGCTTGCATTTTGTTTTTATTTTCTTTTTTTCCCTTTTTGGCCTGATTTTTTCTTGTGCAGCATGATATTTGTCAAAATATGTGTAAAAGAATTGTACAAGTTTAAAATATATTGGATTACTTGCCATATAGAGGAAGAGTTGGGGAGAAAGGAGGAAAAAATTTGCAACGGTGAATGCTGAAATGCTGAAAATTATCCATGCACATATTTTAAAATAAAAAGCATTAATTTAAAAAATGAATGATTTGTGTTGAGACAGGAAAGGAAAATGTTGTTGGACCTATTTGAACACTAATAGTTAGAAAATAATTCTTGGTGTTTTTAAGTAGTTTGAAACTACATAATAATCATGTGAATTCTAATAGTAATGGACTAAAGGTGAACCTGCCTCATTTCCATTTTATTTGCTTAGGAAGTAAATAATAGTTAGCCAGCTAGAATAATAAAAAAAAAAAAAAAGAATTTTTTTTTCTAATTACATGCTGTGTATGAATCAACAGATTTCCAAGTATTTTAATAATCTATTATGCTAATCATCATGGTAGGTACAGGTGAAACAAGTAGAACATTTTAAAAATTCCTCCAGCCATAGAAATAGTGCCCTATTTTAACACAGTATTAAAAATCAAGTAATAGGTTGAGAAAATAAGCAAACAACAAAAAAAGATTCTGATCATAGGAAATTATAATGATGACAAAAAAAAAAAGATCAAAATATAACCTCAGAAGAAAATAACAAAGTCAAAACTTTTACAACAAAAGCCAAAAAGAAAAAAATATGAATTGGTCTCAGGCCATGGAAGAACTCAAAAGGAAAAATTGAGAAGAGAAATGAAACTGATGCAAAATGAAGTAACAAAAAGTAAATGAAAAGAATGCCTTTAAAAAAAAAAAAAATAATAGCTTTTAATTTTTGAAAATACATGCCAATATAGTTTTCAACATTTACCCTTGCAAAACTTTAAGTTCCAAATTTTTTCCCTCCCTCTCCACCTTTCCCTTTCCTAGACAGATGGTAATTCAAAATAGATTAAACACATGCAATTCTTCTAAACATGTTCCCACATCTACCATGCTGCATAAGAAAAATCAAATCAAAAAGGGAAAAATGAGGGACAAAACAAGCAAACAAATAATAATAACCAAAAAAAAAGGTGAAAATACTGTATTATGATCCATATTCAGTCCCCATAGTCCTCTTTCTGGATACAGATGACTCTCTCTGTCACAAGTCTATTGAAATTGGCCTGAATCACCTTACTGTTGAAAAAAGCCAAATCCATTATAGTTGTTCATCACAAAAATCTTGTCGTCGCTGTGCACAATGTTTTCTTGGTTATATTCATTTCATTTGGCATCAATTCATGTCAGTCTCTCCAAATCTTTCTGAAATCCAGCTCATCATTTCTTGTAGCGCAGGATTAGATTAATTATTAATTAAATTAATATTAATTATTAGATTAATATTAATAACTTTTTCAGCCATACCCTAGATGATGGGCATCCACTCAGTTTCCAGTCTCTTGCCACTATAAAATGGCTGCTACAACCATCCTGTTCTTTTTTTATGATCTTTTTACAATACAGATCCATTAGAGACACCATTGGATCAAGAAGTATGCATGGCCTGATAGCCCTTTGGGAATAATTTCAAGTTGATCTCTAGAATGGTTGGATCAGTTCACAACTTCAGCAATAATGTAATCATATTCCAGTTTTCCCACAATCCTCGAACATTTACCATTTTCTTTTCCTATTATCTTGACCAATCTGAATTGTGAACTGGTATCACAGCGTTGTCTTAATTTGCATTTCTCTAATCAGTAATGATTTAGAATATTTTTCCCCATATGACTAAAAATGGCTTTAATTGAGAAGAATATCTTAAAAAGTGAAATTGGGCAAATGGGGAAAAAAAAGGGGTACAAAAGTTTACTGAAGAGAATAATTGCTTAAAAATTAGAATTCAGCAAACTGAAGAAACTATGGGAAATCAAGAAACAAAAGCAGGATAATGAAAAGAAGAAAGATAATATGATATATCTAATAAAAACAACCAAATAAGAAATAGATACAGGAGAAATAATTTTAAAACTATTGGATTACCTGAAAAACCATGATCCAAAAAACATTTTAGACATCATCAAGAAATTATCAAGAAAAAAATGTCTTCAACTAGCTTCACCATGAGATAATAATGTCAAAACATGCAGTAGTTCTGTCAATCATCCTTTTTCTAGAGTCATGAAAAATTGATCTCAGCAATAATTACTCATTTTTATATCTAAATTCTTCACTATAGTTATCAGTTCCTCTCAGACTATAAAAATAAGAATAGTTTATAGACTCTAGTCTATTTTTTCTTACTTATTCAGTACTTATGTTCAATTGCATTATCAATTGAATATCTGTAATATTTAATGTTCTTTTGAAATATATATTTTTATATAAAATGAACCTTACATATTTTAGCTGGCCATTTCTTTCTCTGGGACATTTTCTAATGCTTAATTGACTTCTTATATCATGTGAGATTCAGTTTCCTTAATTTACTAACTCTGTTAATTTTTCCTTAGCAACAATGAAGTTGTAGTTGTTTCCTCAGCAATCATATTGTAGACTTGACTAAGACAAGGAATTAAAACAAATTTTAGAAAATAAACCTCAAAATCAAGCAGAAAAAAATTATGGATGAGAATTGCCCATGAAAAAGCATCAAAGAATTGTGATTTGTACCTTTTGAAGCAGCCTACACATTGATCAACTTCCAGACCCATCAAAATATTGAAAAATCAATGCAATTAGGAAACTCTTACTTAGTTACTGGTTAGGAAACCAGTTAACTTTAAGAAAAAATATCTGAATGTTAGACTTTTGGATAGTCTAACAGGCTTATAGAATAAGAACATCACCACAATGCAGCTTTCATCATATGTACTATGCTATAAGCCCAGCACTGGTAAGAGGAACAGGAGTTATTCCTGAGTAAGTCTGTAATGTAGTGCAACTTCTACACAGCACTGAAATTTGGCTTCTTCAATGATGTAAAAGCCAAACAATCAAACAAATAAATGAACAGGATGGAAAAAATAGTTTTTTTTACTTGTCATAAATGTTGTTCATGCAATAAAAATGAGGTATGTTTACTTTAGTCTATAAACTTTACAAAGAATAAAAGAGAACTCTGGTAAATCTAGAAATATAATCTATGGTATAAAGGAGATTCGATATAATAAGAAATATTCAGTAGTAAAACCATAGTATACATTGATTTAAGCAAGGAGGAAGAAAAAGATAACAAAGAATATTCCAAGTATATCTAAGCTCAGAAATTTAAAGTCCAGAAATTTTGCCCAAGGTTCAAGGAATTGACAATGTCAAAACTGAATTAATAGAATTTCAAGGGAATTTTAAAAGCTTTAAATAAGTTTATATTAAATTTTTTATCTGAGTGGTACCATCATCCATTGGCCCTTTCTATAATGTAGCAAAACCAGTTTTAGTAGAGAATACTAGGGTTCAGGCAAGCCTCATGGAGGCTATTTTAAAGTAGCACTTTGGATTGAACTTGAGATTTTAGCTCTTAAGAACATGACAGTCACAGTCATGACCTGACTGTTCCTTTTAAGAGCCAAACTTTATAGTTGAAAAAGGCATAGATGGCAAAAGAACAAAACACCAAACACCACCTTAGCATCTGGCACAAGACAGGTATGATTTTGATAGTGGGATCTCTTGACAGGTGGATTCTAGCATTGGTTCTTAGCTAAATCTGGAGATTTAAATTTTTATGCTAGCTATGTTAAAATTCATGGGAGGAAAAAGTTAAGGACTAGTTTTGAATTTTTTTTTTGTATGCAATTCCAAATCAACCTCTAATTATTTCACTCTAAATGTTTATTCTCAGAGAAGGAACTTTTGGTGAGTGAGAGAGAAGGGGGGAGGAGAAAGAGAAAAGGGGGACGAGACAGAGAGAGAAAGAAAGAAAAAGAGACAGAGAGAGAGAGACAGAGACAGAGACAGAGAGACAGAGAGACAGAAAGACAGAGAGAGAGACAGAGAGAGAGACAGAGAAAGAGAGAGAGAGAGACAGAGACAGAGAGAGAGAGAGACAGAGACAGAGACAGAGACAGAGACAGAGAGAGAGAGACAGAGACAGAGACAGAGAGACAGAAATAGAGACAGAAAGACAGAGAGACAGAGACAGAGACAGAGAGAGAAACTACATCAAAAAATAATAATGTTACTTTTCTCTAGATAAGCTGTAGGTCCATAGGTAAACTGGTGAAAAATAAAGGCACACTTATAAAGAGAATAATACACTCTGAGGAGAAAAGCTATGTGGATTTAATGAGGGAATGATGATGGATTTACTTTAAGTAGCAGATTTATGGGAGGAGTCAGTAGTTTTACACATTGGGACTCTGTGGTAAAAATGTGGATAATAAACCTATTCAATATAGCCACAAGGGACGTGTTCTTAGTAATTCATATTCTGAGGATAAAGGATTATAATGTCAGTTTTGGAAGTGGGGCTAAATATACTGACTTTGGGGAATTATCAGAAGAAAAAAAGGAATAAAGCCAAGGCAAAGTATTTGGCTCTTATCAGAGATTCAGCTGAAGGGAAGGAATGTCTGGTTGTCTGAATGAATGAGAGAACCGGCTTCCTTTTAGTTCTCCCAAACAAAGAATTCTTCTCTGTACTCTGAATATATCACAGAACATAGGAAGAAATTGATATCTTTTAAAATGCAAGTATAAAAATGATTCAAAATTTTAGGGATGTAATTTCTATTAGCACTTATGCTAACATAAGAATTTTTAAGACTCAAAGGACCAAAACATTTATTGTGTTTGTTGATTCATCTGGTTCTTTACAATTCAAGTTTGTTTGTGTTATTTTTTTTTTCATAACTCATATCAGGGGCTTAGATGAGAATATAGTGTACAGAGTATATAGAATATATAGTGTAAAAGCAGTCATATCCATCTTATACTCAAATAATTTTTTTTCCAAAATAAATGATATGAATGTCCCAAGAACTCTTAAGAAGTCATAACTATAGTGAATAATATAGTGAATACCTTTGATTCTTTTCTGTTTCTCATGCTTATTTAATTTTGTATCTTTCATTAATTTATAATCAATTGCTTTCATATATTATATGCTATTCAGTTTCGGAAGCTAATGTATTTATCACTTATACTTCTTTTGTTTTTTGGATTACTGTTTAAAGAAAAGCTGTATCATCCTTATGACATACATGAGAAATGGCATGACAAATATTAATGTCCTTATTTAATAAATGCAGAAACAAAAGTGGAGAGGTTTCTACATCATAAAGTTACCCAAGAATATCACCAAACCAGTTTCTTCACACTTTTAAAAAGAAAAGCTAAGTAGTTTGATGAGTCAATATAATGGTACTTCTGAACTATTGACAATATCCTGGTCAGACTGATCATATTTAATACCAAATAAAGTGGGCAACCTCAAAAATATACCAAAACTCTAAAAAAATCAGGTCTTAGAGACCTTGAAACAAAACAACAAGCCTTTCTCTCTTCCTAATTCTCCTGCTGTTATGAAAGGCACCACTAGGTGTCATCTTCAACTCCACATTCTCTTGCTTACGTCCAAAAACCAATCAGCTTCCAAGTCTTGTTTCTATTTTTGCAACATTCACCTACCTATTCCAATTTATCCTCCTCCGAGCTGTCAAACTGATACTCCTAAAGACAGGTCTGTCACTCCACCCATTCAATAGAAAAACTAATTGTTTCCTTCAACATAGTCTTCTCTTTGACATCCAAAACCATATGTAATCTGGGCCTTTCATCTTTTATGAATTTCTTGCACCTCATCATATCTCTTCTCCCCATATTCTCCAATGACATTAATGATCTCATTGCTCTTACAGACATAAGACATGGCATCTTCTGCTTGTTTCTTGAAAATATCTACATTGTCAACACCCAAAACAACAAAATTACTCTCCTGCTCAAAAGGTTATATAATTCAACATATTATTGAAAATGTCTTTAAAATGAAATCTACCATTATAATAAAATTCACTTACTTTTTGCTTTGATTTGTGATCTCATCAATGGATTACTTTCCATGCATCAATTCCAAAAGGAGCTCATTTATAGCTTTATATCTTGCATGATTTTTTCCTATTCTTTTCTATAAATCTTCCATAGAGGATTTACATGATCTATTCACTGAGTTAAATCTGTCCCCTCATTTTTATCTTTAAATATGTCAAAAGTACTAGAAAAAGACATAATTTATCATTTTCCTCTTTTTAAATGTCCCCCATTTATCACTTATTTTCCAAACATTCTTATGAAATAGTGTAACACAATTGTAAAAGAAAAATGGAAATGTTAAAATATTATTAAATGGTGCTTTGAAAAAAATAATGTAGGTACAGACATTTACTGTTAATGGAACTTATCTTTGTTACCATGGATCTATAGCCATACAAATTTCTAAGTATACTTCCTAGATGATAATCTTCATTAATGATATCTTTCTATTCCTCACAACCTTATCCAGAAAAATCTTCCAGCCAATTTGTCTTGTTGGGGTTTGAAGTTAATGGCTCATCAACCTTTCAATAGCTTTCCTAATTCCCAATTTATATAGAGTTCCATCTAACTAAAATGAAGAAATATGACTTCCAAAGCAGTGACTGTCAGTGACACACATTACCACCATCAGGGAGTGTTAGGTTCTTACTAAGTGCTAATGAGATAATGAGATGATAGGTTCTTACTAAGTGCTAAGTCCGTACTTAACAATTCTCTAGTTCCAGCCTTTAGGGGAGTTTTACCCCTGTGAACTCCTGGGGAGGAGCTTGGATGCTTAGGAGGAGCAAGTTCATTGGTTGAAGTAATTTTTCCCAGAAGCCCTTGCGTTATTCTCTGGGAGGATAAAAGAAGACACCATTGAACAAGGAGAGAGTCTTGTCTGGCCAGACCTGGGGCGGCTCTCTGGAGGAAAAGAGTCTCTAAGTAAGGTCAGAGTTGGCGGCAGTTGAGACAGCAGATCTCCTCCCAGATAGTGATGGGCAGTTTCTGGAGACAACAGCACATTACAAGGGCTTTGGGTAGCTCAAGAAAAGTATTATTGTGACTAAAGCCATCAGAAAAATCCTGATTGGGTCCAAAAACTTTTCTCACTTCTAGAAAGTCTTGCCTCCCATTTTCTTGCAACTCTATAAAACAGACCCAGAATGCTTCTATAATACCAAACTTATGATGACATCAGAATACCCCAAAATATAATTTTTTCGTTGCATGAAGAGTAAATAGTCCTTAACGATTTTTTTTTTGTTAGCAACATTGTTAGCAATGGAAGAGAAAAAAAGCAATATTATTTTGCTTTGAAAACCTCTTCTTGTAAATTTCAATAATAGCACATGAACTTTCCTTTCAATTTTGTTTATGCCTTGTTTATGCCTCCCACTGATCCTTTCCTTGAAATTATGACCATCTAATTTTCCCAATATAGGAAGAGAAAGAGGACCAATCACATTTCAAAACATTTGGAAAAATAAAACACAAAAGTGCGGAATGTTAAAAAAAATCTACAAGTTAGCTTAACTGATCTGAAGAATGATGTAAATTTGCATGACAAATTCAAAGGATCCATCTTTTCTTACTCCAGATATAGTCTCATTTCTGAATTAAGTATAAAACTTCATTTAGAATTTGTTCAGTTGAAATGTCATCACTGATCAGTTTTCACTAGAGCACCAATAAGCTGTTCATTCTTACACTTCAAATCTACAGGGCATTTTGAAATTACATTTGCAAAATCCTGACAAAGCACAAAATTCAACTCAGGAGCATTTCCAGTGTTGATATTTCCCATGTTTGGTCAGTTTCCCAAGCAGAGACGACCAAGAATAACAGTACAATTTATTTCATCCCCTTTTGGCAAGTCTTTAACTAGAACTTAATTATGTTTCTTTCTTGTCTGCAACATTCCCTCCAAGGTTTCTGTGATATTAGAATACCTCCTTTAAGTGTTATGAAAAGAGCATTAGAGATATTTTTCCCTGTGATTATTTTATAACCTAACATAACAGATTATTCTGCCAGTGAGCCCACACAACTGTTTTTAATAATTAAACAAAGTTTATTTTAATATATAAAATGGAGATTAAACATTAATTAGTCATGGCTAAATTTTAACATTTTCCTTAAGCAATGATTTCTCTAACTATTCCTTAAATGAGGGCAATAAGGACTTATGGCATGTACACAAAGGTACAACTCTCTTTTTAAAGGCAAGAATTTGGGATTGAGTCAATCTTAAATAGTTTTGTAATGATTTTCCTCCAAGAAATTCTCTATATTTCTCAAATGAGTTTGTTTTCTTTCCTTGTTTTAATTCTTTACCAACAGTAGAAAAAGTCTCATTAAATGACTGAAAAGGACTCAGAAATCTTTTCCCCTTCACACCACCTCCAAAACTCAGAAAATAGAAAGGGAACTAGTTAAATATCTAGTCTAACCAGGGTAGCTTCAATATCTTATGGTCACTTGTGTCAGTTCTTGTCATTTTTGTTTACTATTATTGGCTTGTCATAGGCGCCATATCTCTGAAAATAATTGAAAATGAAAACAAACTTTTATATATGTCCTTTTTCACCTCAGCAATGTGTCAGCCTGGGAAAATGCTCTCTTTGAAAAGAAAGTAAAGCTGACATATAATTGTTGCCTTTACCCCAGCTGTTACTGACATTACATGTTGGACCTTCCTTGGAGACGCAAAACCAATTTTGATGTGACACTCTGAAAAGTCACCACTGGTACTCTACAAATAGTTCAAGGTCACAGAAATCTTTGCCCTAGACACTTTCAGGTAAGCTTTCAGAGAACTTTTCTTTATGGTCACCAGAAATGTATTTTCTAATGATTTTTGCAAATTGAAGATTTAATACATAGAAGAGAAATATGAAAAAAAACAGTTTTAAAATTTATGAATGTCTTTACTTTAAAAAATAAACATAATTTAAATTATAGGCTAGAAATTACACATTCCTTTATCACTTGAAATGTAGAAAATTATTTGGGAAACATCTCATTCACACAGTATGTGGTAAGTAAGTTTAAAATATATTTAATAGACATGATTAATATTAAATACTTTTATCTGATAATAATAAATCACAAATCTTTAAATGATTTCTAGGTGCACTTCATTGACATTGTTAAAAACCTCTTTACATATCATTTTTTCATTATAAAACAAAAATTTATGAACTTTTTTTAATGAACTCTTACTGACAAAATTAACTGTGAAATCACCACCCCATTCAAATAATTATCAACATTAGCATCAGAATTAAATGCATAAAACACAAGTAAACAATACATTAAAATTTATTAAAAGTGGATTTTGAATGATGCAATTTGGAGTCAGGATCAAGAGATGAAGCCTTTGCCAGATATGGACAAATAACATGTTTCATTTTCCCTGATCTTTCTGTCCCTCTGGCTTATTGATTTTATAGTCATATCTCTACACTATCTAGAGTTCCTCTCAACACTTACAGGATTCACTCTAAAATATCCATCTATCTCAATGACCTTCTCAACTTTGAATATTCTGTGAAATGCACTTCCCCTTCTCTCAAATGTATATGCTTGTTGTGGTCTCCATTTATTGCATGAGCCTAAGTTTACCTTTATTTCTCTCTCAGTTCTGTTTCCAGTTTAGACTTCATAACATTCCTGTCCTTCCACCTTACTTTTTTGTTCTCTTTTGTGTTTTGTCTTTTCCCAATAAAAAGTAAGCTGCTTGAGAACAGGAATAGTTTTTCTTTTGGTTTACATTTATAACTCAGTATTTAACACAGAGCCTGACACATAAGTAGTGATTTGTAAATGAGGTTTTATTCTTCCTCTCTTCCTTCATTTCTTCTATGTTCCTTCACAACTTCCTTCCCTTTCTGCCTTCCCACCATCTTTTTTCTCTCTTGTTTCTTCCTCCCCTCATGTCCAGCCCAACCCCTCATTTGAATAAATCCACTTCTCATTAAAATATCAATTCTCACATTAATTCTTAATTAATCAGAGTTGATTTCTATCTGTCAGGAACACTCACTCTTCCAAGAGTATTTAATATTTAAGCATTTGAGGTCTGCAATGTTCATCTTTGACTTATGAGAAAAACAACCTCAATCTGTTAGCCCTAATTAATTAATTGAGTATTAATTACCCTGACATTATCTTTCTTAGATATTTTATTCACTCTGACAGGAAATAACATTGTGGGTAAAAGATAACACCCAGATTATGAACCCATGGCTCTGGGAGGATGATAATAGCCTTCAAGAGTAATGGGGGGGGGGGGGCAGCTAGGTGGTGCAGTGGATAGAGCACCAGCCTTGAATTCAGGAGGACCTGAGTTCAAATCTGGTCTCAGACACTTAACACTTCCTAGCTGTGTGACCCTGGGCAAGTCACTTAACTCCAGCCTCAGGGAAAAAAAAAAAAAAAAAAAAAAAAAAGAGTAATAGGGAAGTTTGGAATGGGGGAGAGTTTTTGGTTAAAAAAAATGCTAAGTTCACTTTTGGATATCTTTAGATTGAGATGTCAGTTGGACATTCATTTAAAAATGCCTAATAGGTAGTCAGAAATATAAAACTAAAAATAATCAAAATGATAGGGCTGAATAAATAAGATTTGAGAATCTTTGGCATAGTGATGACAATATATCAGTTACTGTATGTATGCATACATATAAGGAACTGGAGAAACTTTCTAGACACATCATATAAGACGGAGTAAGTGAGGAAAGAAGGAAGAAAGGAAAAAATGAATGAAAAAAGGGAAGAAATGAATGAAAGAACAAAAAATGGAAAAATGAACAAAAAATGGAAAAATGAACAAAGAAGCAAAGGAACAAGAAGGAAGGAAGGAAAGAAGGAAGGAAGGAAAGAACGAAGAAAAGGGAGAGAGGAAATGAAATTGTGAAGGAATGTGGGATTAAATCAAATCTTATCATGAGCCCTGTCTTTCAGACTGTCTTAAATTAATGACTAAATGAGGAAACAGAAGAAGGAACCTGATATGCCCCATATTGATTTATTATTTATAATTATTTCTCTCATTACAAACAATTTGTTAACAAGACCTATCAATTTCTCAACATCTAATAAGTTCCTTTGTTTCCTCTTACATTGCTGTCACCATCATATAGTCTCCCATATGCTCATGCCTAAATTATTACAATGTCGTGTTAGAAACTTTTGCCTAAAGTTTCTCCCTGCTGAAGTTCATTTTCCACTCAGTTGTAAAGATATTTTGTTTTGTTTTGTTTTGTTTTGTTTTGTATTGTTTCCCAATGCACAGATCCAACTCTGGGATTTGTCCTACTCAGTAAATTCTAATGACTTCTTATCACTTTCTGGATCAAATATAAAAACCTCTCTTTAGTATTTATAGTCTATCAAAACCTATCCAACCTCAAATTTTCTAGTCTTCTTACAACTTGTATCACCCTGCTCCTCTGTGGACTCTTTGATCCAGTGACCACTGATTTCCTTACTCTTCCTTGAACAAGATACTCTATCTCTTAGCTTCAAATATTGTTCTTTGTCTGCCATACCTAGAATTCTCTAGCTGTTCATCTCCACCTCCTAGATTCCCTTAATTCCTTTCATCCCATTTAAAATTCCTCCTTCTAATAGGAGTCTTATTCAAATCCTCTTAATTCTTCCTATTTATTTATCATGCATATAGATTTCTTTGCAAATAGTTGTTTGCATCTTGTCTCCTCCATTATATTATGTATTCCTTTAGTGTAGAAGCTATCTTTTGTCTTTCTTTGTCTTCCTAGAACTTAGCACAATGCCTGGCATATATTAAACCACTTTCTGACTTAATAAATGCCTTATTGACTGACTGATTGCACAAAAGCACCATGATAAAGAAATTATATGGGGCACTTGGTCCTATCTGCATATTTTTGTCACTAAGCAATCATAGGTAATTTTTGGATGGATAAGATTTTATAGCTAGATTTTTTGTAATTATTTTAAATTCTCTCTCTCTCTCTCTCTCTCTCTCTCTCTCTCTCTCTCTCTCTCTCTCTCTCTCTCTCTCTCTTTCTTTCTCTCTCTCTCCGTATAGATTTTCTTTTCTTTTTTTTGTTTTTTGTTTTATGGAGGAAATAGAGGTTAAATTAAGTTAAATATCTGAGGCCAGATCTAATATCAGGCCCTCTTGACTTCAGGGTTAGTGCTCTATCCACTGTGCTACCTCTCTGTTCTTGAATATAGCTTTTATTTATTTTCCCAAATAATTATATATTAAAAGAGTCATTCCTATATTTTCTGTATTTACAGTTCAAATTCCTTATGGTTTCCCCATCTCTATCATCTTGTAAAAGCAGTCTGCTTCATTTTATCAGAAATCTTTCTCCCTTTTTTTTTTTTTTCTTTCAGAATATATTCCAAATTCTACCAGTTCCATGAAGTTTATCCTAATTTATTGGAAAATGGAAATAACTTTGGCCCATGGAAAAAACTGTTCCTTTTCTAGTTAAAAAAGAAAAACCTTGTTAAAGAAGATAAAATAATTATTTATCCACATTATTTTCTTTGCAATGTATGTGAGAGGGAGATCAAATACTGACTTGTGTAGTATTGTGTACTACTGAGAAGCTTTGGCATAGTGATGATAACATATCAATTACTGATATCTGTATACAAGGAACTGGTCACAGTGTAGCACTATGGCTGCTGATCAAATGCTCATTCTTATATATTAACAAGTTGATTCAATTTTAGACAAAATATAGCTTAGATTCCTCATTGTGCTGATTAAGATTCATCAAGAATAAATACATGTGATCACGTAGATTATAAATGGTAAAAATCATATTTGAACCAAACTTCGTATACTTCAAAACCAACAATCTTTACAATTAAGATTTGCCTCCTAAAGTTTCAAATACATAGATATCTAGTCAATCATTTGACATTTTTGTTGTATATTATTTAGAATTATAGTAACTGGACCAAACATGAAAGAAAAAAGTACCTGATGTTATCTTAAGTTATTCATTGTAAGATATTTTACAAACAGTAATAGCATAAATTTATGCTACTTTTTGGTTCTCCAGAAACTAGCACAGAATAACCACTTGAAGATTGATTGTTTGTTAAATATCCTATCAGTATTGGCATCATTTTCAGCAACTTACATCTTTCTGTCAAGGTCACCCTCCTCTGACAGGAAAATAAAAAAGATATAGTATTCACAATGACTAGCTTAATCTGCCAGGAAAGTTTTCAATCTAGACAAAGGGTTGTCTATATTATAATAACCTACAAATTGGTGCTAAAGGATTGTAAAAACATGAAATAGGCTTTCATTTCTTCTACCACTATCTTGGACAATAAAATCAATTGTGAGTCAGAAATTTCTCACACTGTCTCCCTAGACCTTACATTTTAAAAAGTAGAGTAATTGGGGTTGAAGGTGGGGCTTATTGGTTTACAGACCAATGAATTAAGCTGTATATTCACAAATTGTTTTGGGCATATGCATATGATTTTAATCTTCTCATTAGGGGACTATAGTTCATATCTAAGAGGAAAATGAAAATCTGTGTCTGAGCATGACAAATTCCATTAGGCTCCTAAGCAGGATTTATATAAGCAGTTTTGAATGTAACAGTGAATTCAGCTAATACAACTGTTTGTCTTATCATTTAAATTTTATCCCTTGAAAATTCCCAACCTTGGGGGGGCGGAGCCAAGATGGCGGAGAGGAAACACACGACTCAGTGAACGTCCTCACTCCCTCACAACCAATTAGATAAATTAAGTCTCAAAATTAGCTCAGGACTGATAGATACCACAAGGACTGGAAGCACGACTTACCAGCTGAAGAGAATCTGGAGTTTCAACAGGAAAGGTCAGTTCTCAGGGGAGGAATAAGAAAGACCAGCACAGACGGTGGGGTAGGGGCACACTGCGCCCATTGCGCTGGGAAGGGCTCTGGGATCAGAGAAGCCACTGAGGTAAAGGAATCTGGCACAGGCTGTTAGCTCTTCTCTGCTAATTATTTAGCAGTTCAGAAGAGAAAGCCAAAATATTTTAAAACTCAGATTAAATTTTCCCCAGACCCTGGGGGTGACTCGGCACCAGGGGGTGTGGCCTCAGCTACCTCCTGAGAATAGTTAAGAGACTGACAAGTGGGTGGATACGGCCCAAGGCAACACACACGGCCTAGCTTAGCTGGAGGGAGTGGAACTCAGCTCCAGGAAGTCCCAGAGAAGCGGAACCTTTGAACTAGGGACCGCGGTTTCTGGCAGACACTTCCAGTTTGAGCGCAGGGGCTTCTTACGTCACCTGCTGCAGACACCCACTCCCCACCCGGACACATAGCCTGGGCTTCCTGCAGTCTTCACTATTCTACGCCCTCGAAGCACAGCAGTGCTAATCACCTCTGAGGCACTCCCAGGGAGAGGGTGGGGAACTCTCTCCCAGAGCTCTCTCTTAGCTCAGGCTCAGGAGCCGCTGCATCCATCCCGTCTGGGAGGAAGCTGGTAAAGAAGTAAATAATTTCCTACCCCAGAGACAGACCCCAAAAGATTTTTTTCAAGTATGAACAAAAAAGCTAGAAAAACCATAGATTCCTTCTATACAGAGAAAGAGCGGGTGTCCAACCCCGAGGAAGTTGACAGCAGAGAATCAGATAACAACCTAAAGGGGAATGATTCCTGCCCCCCATCACATAACTCTCTCCTAGAAGAAGCTCTTAAGAAATTGAGGGAGATCGAAGAAAAATGGGGCAAGGAAAGGGAAGTTATGATAGAGAATAACAACATCCTGAAATTGGAGTTGGAAAAAATAAAGAATTCACAGGAGATGCAGGGAAACAAAATTAGTGAATTAGAAAAGGTTAAAAAAACACAGGAAAGTAGGATTTCTGAATTGGAAAAGATAAAAAAGTCTCAAGAAAATAGAATTTCTGAATTGGAAAAAGAAAATAATTCTCAAAAAAAAAAAATTAGGGAAATGGAAAAAAACTCAATAGAGCAAAATAATTCATTTAAAAACGAAATTGGGCATTTACAAAAAGAACTAAAAACTGTGAAAGAAGAAAATAACTCCTTAAAAGTCAGGATGGAACAAATAGAAATGAATGATTCACAGAGAACCCAAGAATCAGTCAAACAAAACAAAAAAAATGAGAAGCTGGAGAACAACGTCAAATACTTACTGGGAAAATCTATAGACCTGGAAAATAGATCTAGGAGAGATAATCTGCGGATTATTGGACTTCCAGAAAACTATGACCAAAAAAAGAGCCTAGATTCTATTTTACAGGAAATTATCAAAGAGAACTGTCCAGAGATAATAGAAACAGAAGGGAAAGTAGATGTGGAAAGAATTCATCGAAAATTCCCAACCTTGATCCTTGGTTTAATATTTTAAGATGCAGGTCTACTTGAAATTTAGGCAGTATCCCTGTAGCAACATTAGCAATTGAAAAATTTATCTTGTGGGGCGGAGCCAAGATGGCGGAGAAGAAACACACGACTCAGTGAACGTCCTCACTCCCTCATAACCAATTAGATAAATTAAGTCTCAAAATTAGCTCAGGACTGATAGATACCAAAAGGACTGGAAGCACGACTTACCAGCTGAAGAGAATCTGGAGTTTCAACAGGAAAGGTCAGTTCTCAGGGGAGGAATAAGAGAGACCAGCACAGACGGTGGGGTAGGGGCACACTGCGCCCATTGCGCTGGGAAGGGCTCTGGGATCAGAGAAGCCACTGAGGTAAAGGAATCTGGCACAGGCTGTTAGCTCTTCCCTGCTAATTATTTAGCAGTTCAGAAGAGAAAGCCAAAATATTTTAAAACTCAGATTAGATTTTCCCCAATCCTGGGGGTGACTCAGCAGAGACTCGGCACCAGGGGGTGTGGCCTCAGCTACCACCTGAGAATAGTTAAGAGATTGACAAGTGGGTGGATACGGCCCAAGGCAACACACACTGCCTAGTTTAGCTGGAGGGAGTGGAACTCAGCTCCAGGAAGTCCCAGAGAAGCGGAACCTTTGAACTAGGGACCGCGGTTTCTGGCAGACACTTCCAGTTTGAGCGCAGGGGCTTTTCATGTCACCTGCTGCAGACATCCACGCCCCACCCGGACACATAGGCTGGGCTTTGTGCTGTCTTTACTATTCTACGCCCTCTAAGCACAGTAGTGCTAATCACCTCTGAGGCACTTCCAGGGAGGGGGTGGGGAACTCTCTCCCAGAGCTCTATCTTAGCTCAGGCGCAGGAGCCGCTGCATCCATCCGGTCTGGGAGGAAGCTGGTAAAGAAGTAAATAAATAATTTCCTACCCCAGGGACAGACCCCAAAAGATTTTTTAAGTATGAGCAAAAAAGCTAGAAAAACCATAGATTCCTTCTATACAGAGAAAGAACGGGTATCCAACCCCGAGGAAGTTAACAGCAGAGAGACAGCAGATAACAACCTAAAGGGGAACGATCCCTGCCCCCCATCACATAACTCTCTCCTAGAAGAAGCTTTTAAAAAATTGAGAGAGATTGAAGAAAAATGGGGAAAGGAAAGGGAAGCTATGATAGAGAATAACAACGTCCTGAAATTGGAGTTGGAAAAAATAAAGAATTCACAGGAGATGCAGGGAAACAAAATTTATGAATTAGAAAAGGTTAAAAAAACACAGGAAAGTAGGATTTCTGAATTGGAAAAGATAAAAAAGTCTCAAGAAAATAGAATTTCTGAATTGGAAAAAGAAAATAATTCTCAAAAAAAAAAATTAGGGAAATGGAAAAAAATTCAATAGAGCAAAATAATTCATTTAAAAACGAAATTGGGCATTTACAAAAAGAACTAAAAACTGTAAAAGAAGAAAATAACTCCTTAAAAGTCAGGATGGAACAAATAGAAATGAATGATTCACAGAGAACCCAAGAATCAGTCAAACAAAACAAAAAAAATGAGAAGCTGGAGAACAACGTCAAATACTTACTGGGAAAATCTATAGACCTGGAAAATAGATCTAGGAGAGATAATCTGTGGATTATTGGACTTCCAGAAAACTATGACCAAAAAAAGAGCCTAGATTCTATTTTACAGGAAATTATCAAGGAGAACTGTCCAGAGATAATAGAAACAGAAGGGAAAGTAGATGTGGAAAGAATTCATCGAACTCCTTGTGAAATACACCCTAAAAAAAGAACACCACGGAATATAGTGGCTAAGCTGCAGAATTACCACACAAAGGAGAAAATCCTGCAAGCAGCTAGAAAAAAACAATTTAAATACCAAGGTGCCACAATAAGGGTCACCCAAGATCTGGCTGCCTCCACATTAAAAGATAGAAGGGCCTGGAACCTGATATTCCGTAAGGCAAAAGATCAAGGACTGCAACCAAGAATGAACTACCCAGCTAAGTTTAGCATCTTTTTCCATGGAAGAAGATGGTCATTCAATGAAACAGAGGAATTCTATATGTTTCTAAGAAAAAAACCAGACTTAAACAAAAAATTTGATCTACATCCACAAGACTGAAGAGAAACAGAAAAAGATAAGGAAACAGGCCCATCCAGATGATACGGAATTGCTCAAAGTAATAAGGAACAAAACTGAATGTGAAAACCAGGTCCTATGACTCCACGTCCAGCACTTTCTGTCATACCAATAGCTGTTTAATTTAATAACTTGTTTTATAGATAGCAAACATATTGAACATAATACTAAAAATAAAAGATTCTTAACTTTAAAAAAAAAAAAAAAGAAAAGAAAAATTTATCTTGTCCCCTTGTTCCTATTATCAGACACTGTGAGCTAAAGGAGAGAATATTGTTTTTCCAATAAATTTGGTATTCAAAGGCATAGAAGTTATTCTATGTTGAAAGTGAGAAGGCAATACTCAAAAAAAAAAAAAAAAAAAAAAAAAAAAAAAAAAAAAAAAAAAAAAGCATGTACTAGTTAAAAATAGATATTAAGGGGGTGCAGTAGAACACTGGACCTGACATCAAGGACAAAGTTAAAATCTAACCTAAGATACATAGAATTATTTGAATCTTGGCAAATTCCTTCAGCTATAAAATGAAAGTAATGATAGTATTTAACTCACAGGATTGTTATGAGAATCAAATGAATTGAAATTGTACTTGAAAATAGTAAGCACTATATGCATGTTAGCTATTATTAAATAACTATAGAGTAGAGATCAAGCATTACTTAAACAACAAACATTTATTACATTTGGACTACTTATAAACTCTGTTCACTATTTATTAGATATTGTACTAAGCCTATGAAAGGGAATAAAGAAAATAGGAGAGAAATTATTACTTTCAAATAACTGACATATTATTGAAAGTAGGCAGCATATATAAATTACTATATCCCAGAAAATGCAAAGAAGATGAAACATAGTTTTAGAAAAAGAGACAATAACAGTGGAAGGAATACAAAAGACTTACTAGTGAAAGTGGAATTTTATCTGAATCCTAAAGGAAGGCATGTAAGTAATTTAAGAGTCAGAAGCTGGAAGAAAGAATATTATATTATGATAGCCAGTAAAGAGATCCACAAACTTGAGGAACTGCGATATGATTTTATACTCATCATCATTTTTTACTATTAAAAATAAAATAATAAAAACTTTCATTCATACTATACTAGGTTATGTTTTGAGTTTTTTCAAGGATTCAATTCCTCAAGGACAGAGTCAAGATAGCAGACAGTAGACAAGTCTTTAACTGAGCTCTTCCTGGCACTACTCAGATCAACATCAAATCAAGCCTCTGAACTGGTTTTGGAGTGACAGAACCTAGAAATATTTGGATTGTAACAAATTTCCAACAGAAGATATTTTAGAAGAACTTCAGAAAAAGGCAATCTAAAATTTATTGAACTTCCTAAAAAAGAGCCTAGATAACATCTTTCAGGAAATCATCAAGAAAAACTGCTTTAATGTCCTAGAATCAGAGGGTAAAATTGCCATTGAAAGAATTCACTAATCACAACTTGAAAGAGTCCCCAAAATAAAAACTCCAAGGAATATTGTAGCTAAATTTCAAAATTATTAGATTAAGGAGAAAATATTTCAAGTAACCAGAAAGAAACAATGCAAATATTGAGAAGCCACAATCAGAATTACCCAGGACCTAGCAGCTTCCACTTTAAAGGATCAAAGGGCCTGGAATTTGATATTCCCAAAGGCAAATAAACTTGGATTGCACCCAACAATCAACTATCCAGGAAAATTAAGCATTATCTTTCAGGGGAAACAATGGACATTCCATGATATATGTGAATTTTATTTATTTTTTATGAAAAGACTAGTGTTGAATAGAAAATCTGATCTTCAAACACAGAACTCAAGAGAAGTATAAAAACATAAAAAAGAAAGAAAAAAAAACTTTTTTTTTTTTTTTTTTTTTTTTTTTTTTTAAGTTAAAAAGCTTGCTCTCCTATTGGGGAAGATAATATGTTTGAAAATTGTATCTATGTATTGATATACTCAGAGGGTGCAGGTATAATTTGATTTTATTGTGATAACATGAAAAAAAAAACTAGAGGTAAAAAGAGGGAAATGGAAGTTAAATGTGGTAAATTGTAGCGATTATCTAAGGACAGTGGAGATCTGAGGGTCCAGGGTTCAAGTCCCTGTTCGGGCGCCAAATTGCGAAGGTCTGGTCTAGCTCCTCTTGTCAGGATAAGCAAAAGTCCTTGCCCCACGTTGGGCGCCAAATGTAGCGAGCTGTCGTCTCTAGAAGCTGCCGGATTACTCTCTGGGAAGAGATCTGCTGTGTCTACTCAAATCTCTCCGACAGATTCTTCTTCCTGTAATGAACCGTTGTCTCCAGGCATTTGCTGTTAACTCTTGTCCTTAGAAGTGACTTCCCTTCCTGCAGAGAGCCCCGTCAGGCCTGATGTAATTCAGAGTCTTCCTTCTTGAATCCTGGCTCTGAATCTCCTCCAGCTCTTATCCTTCTCCAGGCCGATCTGCCCTCTGCGCCCATTGCTGTCTCTTTTTATCCTCCCAGAGAATGGGCGTGGGATAATGCAAGGGCTTCTGGGAAGAACCACCCCAGCCAATGAGCTTGCCCCCTCTATCAAGTCAACCTGAGTTCTCACCTTGTAATTGTCCAGAAAACCTGAATTCTCACCTTGTCACTGTCCAGACAACCTCAGTTCTCACTTAGTAATCCTAACAGTAAATTACATCTCATGAAAAGGCAAAAAAGACCTATTACAGCTGAGGGCAAGAGGGGAGGGGGATGAACACTATGTAAAATCTTACTAATCATATTTGGGTCAAAGAGAGATTATCAGCCTTATTTAGCTTCTCAGAGAAACTTTTCTCACCTTATAGGTAACTAGCAGGGTAAAGGGGAAATTGATGGGGGAAGCTAATAAAAGGGAGAACAGAAGCAGAAAGGGGAAAGTACAAGAAAAGAAAAAGGATTGTAAAAGGGGAGGTCTGTTTAAGGGATATGGTGGTTAGAATCAAAAAAAGGGAGGAGGAAAAGGAGGAAAGTAAAGAGAAAAGTATAACTTGAAGAAAATAAATTGGCAGGGAATACAGAATTAGTAATTTTAACTGTGAATGTGAATGTCTGGTCCAATACTAGGAAAACTATTAGCATAATTGACTATATCAATAATCAAACTAACAAAAAAATCATATAATCATCCCAATAGATGCAGAAAAAGTATTTGATAAAATCTAACATACATTCCTATACATTAGAGAGTATAGGAATAAATAGGGTTTTCCTTAAAATAATCAGTAATATCTATTTAAAAGTAACAGCAAACATCACAGACAATGGGAATAAATTAGAACCATTCCCAGTAAGGAAAAGGGGTGAAACAAGGTTGCCCATTATCACTATTAATATTCAGTATTGTATTAGAAATTTTAGCTTTGGCAATAAGAGAAGAAAAGGAGATTAAAGGAATTAGAGTAGGAAATGAGAAAACTAAATTATCACTCTTCGCAGATGATATTCCATCATGTCATATTAGAAAATCCTAGAGAATCGACTGAAAACTACTAGATACAATTCACAACTTTAGCAAAGTTGCAGGATACAAAATAAATAGATGTAAATCACCAGCATTTGTATATATTGCCAACTAAGTCCATCAGCAAGAGATACAAAGAGAAACTGCATTTAAAATAACTGTAGATAACATAAAATATTTGGGAGTCTACCTGCCAAGGCAAAGTCAGGACCTATATGAACACAATTACAAAGCAATTTCCACACAAATAAAGTCAGATCTAATTGATTGCAAAAATATCAAGTGCTCATAGGTAGGCTAAGCTAATGTAATAACAATGCTAATGCTACTTAATCTCATTATTTCATTTTTTCTTGGATGCTTTTTATTTTTTATATTTTCCTCAGTGTATTTCACTTGATTTTTAAATTCTTTTATAAATTTTCTCTGGGAAGGGATCCATTTAAAATTACTTTTTGGAGTAGAAGCAGCATTATTTTCAAAACATATGCATGGATATTTTTTAACATTGACCCTTTCGAAACCTTGCATTCTAATTTTTCCCCACCTTCCCCCACCACTACCTCCCTTAGATGGCAAATAATACAATATATGTTAAACATGGTAAAAATATATGTTAGATCCAATATATGCATGCATATTTATACAATTATCTTGCTACATCAGAAAAATCAAATCAAAAAGGGAAAAATGAGAAAGAAAATAAAATGCAAGCAAATAACAACAAAAAGAATGAAAATATTACATTGTGACACACATTCAATTCTCACAGTCCTTCCTCTGGGTGTAGATGTCTCTCTTCAACACAAGATCATTAGAATTGGCCTGAATCATTTCATTGTTGAAAAGAGCCATGATCATCTGATTTAATAGTCATATAGTCTTCTTATTGTATGCAATGATCTTTTGATTCTGCTCATTTCATTTAGTATCAGTTCATGTAAGTCTCTCCAGGCCCCTATGAAATTATCCTTCTGATCATTTCTTATAGAACAATAATAATCCATAAAATTCATAAATAATTCATAAAATTTTAATTTATTCAGCCACTCTCCAGGCACTCTGCAGACACTCAATTTCTAGGTTTTTTTTTTTTTTTTTTTAACACTACAAAAAAGGTTGCCACAAACATTTTCCACATATGGATCCCTTTCCCCAGAAGAAGCATTTTTTAGCTTCTGTATCTTCCTCTGAAGATGAACTCTGGTCTTCCCTATTCCCTTTGAAAGCAAGTTTCTGTACTTGGATTCTTCTTTTCTAGTTCATTTTTAAAATGAGAAATATTAATATAAGAACATCTAATTTTGGGGTGGGAAGAGAGGGCCTTTAGCTTCTCCCTCTGACCTGGAACCACAAACCAAGAGCACTACCCTCCTGCAAGTGCCAGCAGCCAGCAGAGTCCTGCCCCATGGCTTCCACAGATAATAGATATTCTGGTTCCTTTTTGCTCAGGGCTGTGTATCTGCAGCATAACTGGACCCAGCACAACCATTGCTGTCCTACTGCTGCTTCATTGCTACTTCCTGTTGTCTGTAGAGGCAGTTTGGAACTACCATACCACCCCATAAGCAAAACTCAATGGGGTTTTTTGTTTGCTTGTTTGTTTTAAATGAGTAAAAAGGCAAAGTGGGCTCTAACTATAGATAGCTTTTATAGAAATAGAGAGCAGATTTCAAACCCTGAGGAGGACTAAAAACAGATTGTCTCTGGATGAAATCCCAAAGGGGAATATGATCTGGTCTGGTCCCCATCACACAAGGCTCTCATAGAAGAAATTAAAAAGGCTCTTATAAGAGATCTAGAAGAAAAATGGGGAAAGAAAAGGGAAGCTATGCAAGATGGTCTGGATAAGGCATACAACTCAAAATGTTCTCTAGCTGTTTGATCATAAATTTCTCCTTTCTCCAAAGATCTAATAGGTAAATTATCATTTGTTCTCATAATTTGTTTATGGTATCATCCTTTATGCCCATATCATGCATCCATTTTGATCTTACTTTGGTATAGATTGTTAGATGTAGTTCTATAGAGATTTTCTAATATATTATTTTCTAGATTTCCCAGCAATTTTTATCAAACAATGAGTTCTTATTCCGGAAACTCAAGTTTAGGGATTTTTCAAATACTAGAATGCTATAGGTCTTGTCTGTTGGAATACATGGGAACCACTTGACAGTCACTGCTGGAGATCCAGCCCAGAATGGATCTCCTCTTGTGAGAGGATGATACAAGGAGACCGACCTTTCTGATTGACCTCTCTCCTCTTCTCTCTGCTTCCAATTTATCTTATTTCCAGTCCACAAGCAACACCTGTGTCAGCAAAAGCCACCCTGCAACTCCTTCAAATGCTATGATCCACAGCTGTGGAGGCTCTCAGAGAATTGACCTGTTCCTTAATACCTAGTTATCTTGTTGTGTGTATGTAATCTATTCCATTGATCCACCATTCCACTTCTTAGCCAGTACCAAATGGTACTGATGATTGCTGCTTTATAATAGTTTTAAGTTTCATGCTGCTAAGCCACTATCCTTTGTATCTGTTTTCTATTAATCCCCTTGATATTCTTGATCTTTTGTTATTCCACATGAATTTTGCTGTTTTTTTCTTCTCCTAGAACATAATGTTTTGACAGTTTGATTGATATGCCATTAAACAAGTAAACAAATTTAGGCAGAATTATCATTTTTCTATGAGCTTGGCCTAGCCATGAACAAATGATATCTTTCTAGTTGTTTATAACTAATTTTATTTGTCTGAGAAGTGTTTTTTAACTGTTTTCATATACTTCATGGGTTTGTCTTGGCAGGTACACCCCAAAATATTTTATTTATAGTAATTTAAATTGGAATTTCTATCCCTATTTCTTGTTGATGGGCTTTGTCAATAACATATATAAATGCTGATAATTTGTGTAGGTTTATTTTATATCCTGCAACTTTGCTAAAGCTATGAATTGTTTCCTGAAGGATTTTGGATGATTTTCTAGATTTCCCTAATTATATCATCATATCAATTGCAAAGAATAATAGTTTTATTTCCTCATTGTCTAGTTTAATTCCTTTATTTTCTTTTTATTGCTAAAGCCAACATTTTTATTACAATGTGGTGATAATGGACATCTTGTTTCACCCCTGATCTTACTGTGAGTGTGTCCAGCACCTCTCCATTACAAATAATGCTTGCCATAGGTTTTATATAGATGCTGCTTATTGTTGTAAGGAAATTTTCCTTTATCCCTATGCTCTCTAGTACTTTTAATAAAAATAGGTGCTGTATTTTGTCAAAAATTTTTCTGAATCTATTGAGATTATCATATGATTTCTTTTGTTTTTGTTATTGATATAGTCGATTATGGGAATAATGTTCCTGATATCAAACCAACCCTGCATTGCTTGTATAAATGTTACTTAGTCATAGGGTACTATCCTGCTGATAGGTTGTTGTAATCTCTTTGCTAATATTTTATTCAAAATTTTTGCATCAATATTCACTAGGGAAATTGGGCCATAATTTTCTTTTTCTATTTTGGCCCTTCCTGGTTTAGGTATCACTGCCATATTTATTTCACAGAAGGAATTTGATAGTACTCCTTTTTTATCTATTTTTATAAAAATTTATTACTTCTTCTGTTAACCTGGGTGTTAGGATTACAAGGTGAGAACTCAGGTTGTCTGGACAGTGACAAGGTGAGAATTCAGGTTGTCTGGACAATTACAAGGTGAGAACTCAGGTTGATTTGACAGTTCTCTGGCTCAGACCTTTGGTTCAGACCTTTAAAGGGAGTTTATACCTTAGGAATTCTAAAAGGAGCAAGTTCATTGGTAGAAGTATTTCCCCATGCACCATTGAGTTCTCACCTGCCTATTCTCTGGTAGGATAAAAGAAGGGCAGCATTGGGTCTGAGAGAATCAACTCTGGGATAGAGTTTTGATGCCAGGCAGGCTGAAAGGAGACCAGTCTGATTTGAGAAAGGACAAGAGCTGGAGGAGATTCAGAGCTCCCAAGGAACCTGCCCACAGAGGAAAATATTTTAC
Organism: Sminthopsis crassicaudata; assembly: GCF_048593235.1. NCBI lineage: Eukaryota > Metazoa > Chordata > Mammalia > Dasyuromorphia > Dasyuridae > Sminthopsis > Sminthopsis crassicaudata. Next base: position 157,857,081 of record NC_133619.1, on the reverse strand, counting down.
AGATCTCCTCCCAGAGTAGGATTATAATTGAGCAGACAGACCCTCACAATGCAAGAACATTACGTATTGGCGCCCAACGTGGGGCAAGAACTTTACTGACAAGGACTTATTCTGAGCCCTTTAGAGGAGCTAGACCAGACCATTGCACCTGGGCAATTTATATTTTTGTAAATATTCATCTTGCTACTATAAAGGTGTGTAAAATAGTTCCTAATTATTACTAAATTTCATTTTAAATGGTGGTGAGTTTACCCCTGTCATTTTGGTGCTGGTGATTTGTTTTTTTCTTTCCTTTTTCTAATCAGATTAACAAAAGTTTATCTATTCTGTTAGATTTTTCATAAAACCAACTTTTAGTTTTGTATATTATTTCAATAGTTATCTTAGTCTCTATTTTTATTAATCTCTCCTTTGAGTTTCAAAATTTCTAATTTGTCATTTAATTGGGGGGGTTTAATTTATTCTTTTTCTAGCTTTTTTACTTGCATGCCTAATTCATTTATCTCCTCTTCCTATTTTTTATTCCTATAGCTATTTAGAGATGAAATTTCTCCTAATAACTGCTTTGGCTGCATCCCATAAGTTTTGGTATGTTGTCTCATTATTGTCAATTTTCTTGAATGAAATTGTCGATTCTTTCTGTGATTTGTAATTTGACCCACCCATTTTTAGAATTAAATTATTTAATTTCCAAATGGCTTATAGTCTTTTTTTTTTTCTTGTCCTTTACTGAATATAATTTTATTTTATTGTGCTGTGAAAAAAAAAGTTACTATTTCTTCCTTTTTGCATTTGATTAGGAGGTTTTTATGCCCTAATACATGGTCTATTTTTATGTTAGTGTCATGTATTGCTGAGAAAAATGTCTGTATCTGTTCAATCTTCTTCAGAGGTCTCTAGGATCTTATTAACCTCCCTAGCTTCTTTCCAGTTTATTTTGTGATTAGATTTGTTTGATTCTGAGCGGGGAAGGTTGAGATCCCCCACTAGAATGTTTTGCTACCTATTTTTACCTGTAACTGTTTAAAAATTTAGGACTTTGCCTGCTCAAGCACTTAGTGCATACACATTTGGTACTATAACTTCATTATTTACTGTGCCCTTTCACAAGATGCACTTTTCCTCTTTGTCTCTTTTAATAACATTTGTTTTTACTTTTGCTTTATCTGAGATCAGAATTGCTACCACTGCTTTTTTTTTTTTTTACTTCAGCTGAAGCACAGTAAATTCTGTTCCAGCCTTTTTTCCTTTACTCTGTATGTCTCTCCAAGTCATAAGTGTTTCTTGTAAATAACATATTATAGGATTGTTTTTTGATGCATTTTGCTATTCACTTCCATGTTATGGGAAAGTTCATCCCATTCACATTCACAGTTATCATTACCAGTTCTGTATTTCTCCCCATCCTATTTTCTCCTCAATATATAATTTTATTCTCTTTTTACACCCTGTTGTTGTGTGTGTTTTTTTTAAACCCATACCACCATTACCTCCTATCACTCTTTCTCTTAGTAGTGTTTCCATCTACTGCTTTATGTCCTATCACCCTCCCCTTTCCCTTAGTAATGTTTTTTTTTTCAAATCCACTCCACCCACTGCCTTATGTTTTATCTCCCCTCCCCCCTTTTCTTACTTTTTTTTCCCTACTGTTTCTGCCCTCTCTTCTATGTTGTCCCTCCCTTTTCTTTTTCCTCTTTCTTCTCCTACTTATAGGATTTATAGGATTATTTATAGGATTAAATAAATTTCTATACTCACTTAATGATGCCCTCTTAGAGCCAAAACTGATGAGATAAAGCTTCAGACAATGCATATCTCCCTCTTCCCCCCATTAAAGTAGGTCTTTTGAGCCTCTTGCTGTAAACTAATTGTCCCATTATAACTTCCCTTTCTTTTTTTTTCTAGTACTGCCTTTTTCTAATCCCTTAACGTATTTTTCTTTGATGTCATCACATCAGAGTCCATTTACAATCATTCCTAAGTACATTTTTTTTTCCATTTTTCATTCTTTTTTGTTTGTTTAATTGATTCTTGCTGTCTCACAAAGTCATTAGATTCCATTTGCCCTGTTCTAGTTTTTAATGAGTGATTTTCTTCAGCCAGCTTTTGTACCTCTTTTTCCATTTTGTTTATTTTAATGTTTAAGGAATTGTATTCTTTAGATAATTTTTTCAACCATAGCAACTTTCTATGGTCAAGGTTCTTTTCTGTTTCTTGCTCATTTTCTTTCCTTTTTTTTTGGTATTTCCTCTTTTTTTACTTTGAAAGTGGATCTCTGCTCCTGGAGTAAAGAGTGTGCTGTTCCAAAATTCCTGTATAGCTCTGATTCTTGTCTTTGAGCACAAGGGCCACTTGCATTTGTAAGAGGGAAGCTTTGCCCTACTCTTTTTTTAGGAAACAGCCTGGTTTCACTTACTTTGCTTTTTGAGCCAGAACTGGAAGCTTCTTCACTGATTTGCTCTTCTCCAGAGCCAGGACTGAGGTTCTTAGTTACTTATTTGCTGTGATTAAGACCTTCTCACTGACTTTCCCAGAGTCTATCTGACCTGGACTGAACATCCTTTTCACCCCAGTGAGAGTGACCTTTCTTGAAGTTTTTTTTCAGTCTATCTTGAGCTGGAAAGTGGTTTCATTGCTTCAGACTCTGTTCAGAGGTCTGGTTTCATGTGTTTTTCAAGAGAAACTGGGAGAACTTGAACTGCCTCCTGACTTTATTCCACCATCTTGTCTCTACCTCTAATAAAATCATCTCATTGTTGAAAAGAACCAAGTCCATCACAGTTGATCATCACAAAATCTTGTTGTGTACAATGTTCTCTTGGTTCTATTCACTTCACTTTGCATCAGCTCATGTAAGTATTTCCAGGCTTTTTTGGAAATCTGTCAGGTCATCATTACTTGTAGAAAAATAATATTCTATTGCATTTATATGCTATAACTTATTCAGCCATTCCCTAACTGATGAACATACATTTAATTTCCAATCCCTTGCCACTACAAAAGGAGTCCTACACACATTTTAACACATGTAGGTCCTTTTCCTTTTTTTATCATCTTTTTAGGTTACAAACTCAGCAGAGTCACTGTGAGATCAAACATACCCCCTAGATTGATGGCCTTTTGAGCATAATTCCAAATTACTCTCCAGAATGGCTGGATCATTTCCCAACTCCACTAACAATGTATAAAGCATCCCAGTTTTTCCACATCATCTCCCACACTTATCATTATATTCACCTATCATCTTAGCCAACCTGAGAAGTCATTCATGGTACCTCAAATCTATTTTGATTTGAATTATTCTAATAATAGTGATTTAGAGCATTTTTATATGACTAAAAATGATTTTTTTTTTATCTGAAAATATTGTCTGTTTATATTCTTTGGAATGGCTTGTATTGTTATACATTTGCATGAGTTCTCTATTTATTTTAGAAATGAGGCCTTCATCAATGTAAAAACTTCATTGAATGTAAAACATTTTCCCCCATTTTATGTTTCTCTTTTAATAAAAAAAAATTAATTTAACATAATCATAATAATCCACTTTGCACTTTGTAATATTTTATAATTCTTTTTTAATCTTCTTTAATCACAAATTCCTTTCTTCTCCACAGATCTGAGAAGTAGACTATTCCTTATTTTCCTAATTTACTTATAGTATCACTCTTTATGTTTACATCATAAGCTTATTTTGATATTATTTTGGTATAAAGTGTTAGGTGTTGGTCAATACCTAGCTTTTGCCATACTATTTTCCAGGGTTCCCAGCAATTTTTGTCAAATAGTGAATTCTGTAGCCCTTGGGTTTATGAAATATTAGATTACTATAGTCATTGACTATTGTGTCTTGTGAACCTGACTTATTTTATTGACCAACTGCTCTATTTCTGAGTCAGTATCAAAAAAACATTTGATTTTGATGACCACAGCTTAAAATTCAGTTTTAGGTCTGCTCTAGAAAACCAAAATGAATCAAATAAAAAACCAATTAAAGCAAGAACTTCAGCAGTTTCAAGATAAAAATTAAACCCACAGTAATCATAATCATTTTTATATAAAATTGATAAAACTCTGTCACAAGGGATAGAATAAGAAATTCCATTTGAAATAATTGTGAGGGGGATGCTGGGAAAATGGCTGAGTAGGTCGGCAAATTTCAAGTTCTCCAGATTTCTCTCATAAACAGAACAAATTTGTGCCTCAGGGTAAACATAGACTCCTGAAAAATCAAGAAGACTTGGGGAAGAACAGGGGTCTTCTGGGTCAAATTCAAAAAGAATTCAAGAATAAACTATTATGCTAAAGCGAAAATTTCTTTCAGGGAAAAATGAATATTCAATGAAACAGGTGAATTCCATTTATTTCTGATGAAAAGACCAGAGCTTTACAAAAAAAAAAAAAAAAAAAAAAAAAAAAAAAAATTGACCTCCAAGAGAAGCATAACAAAGTAAAAATAAAAGAACTCTTGAGAACTGTATGTCTGTTATGTGTATACGTAGAGAATGCATGTATAATATGCTTTTATTGTTATAATATACAAAATATACATATATAATATGCAAAAAGAAACAAAAGGTAGAAGGGGGATTTCCTGGGGAAAAAGGGGAAAGTAGAGATGAGGAAAATTAGATTTCACAAAGAGGCAAAGAAAACTTATTATAATTGAGGGAATGAAGAGAGAGAAATGAACATTGTGTGAATTTTATTCTCATCAGATTTGACTCAAAGAGAGAATATTAAACACATATGATTTCACAAAGAAACTATTCTTACCTTATAGGAAAGTGGGAGGGGAAAGGGGAAAAGGGAAGGGGTAGGCTAATATAAGGGAAAACAGAATTAGTAGGGGAAATTAAAGAGTAAGGGGCTCTAAAATGGAGGTCTGTGTAAGGCAAATAGTGCTCATAAGTAAAATACTGGGAAGAAGGGAAAGGGAAAAAGGAAAAAGAAAAGTATAATTGGGAGTAAATAAGAGGGTAGAAAATACAGAATTAGTAGTTTTAAACCATAAATGTAAATGGGGCAAACTCTCCCATAAAGCATAAGTAGATAAGCAGACAGTATTAAAAGCCAAAATCTTACAATATGTCATTTACAAGAAACATATTTAAAGCAGAGTGATACATACAGAGTAAATGTAAAAGGCTGGAGTAGAATCTATAGGGTACCATGGGTAATGAAGCAATATCCATATTAAATATATATATATATGTGTGTGTGTGTGTGTGTGTGTGTGTGTGTGTGTGTGTGTGTGTATGTATATATGCACCAAGTGGTATAGTGTAGAACTGCCTAAAAGAGAAGTTAAGAGAACTGCAAGAAGTTCATGGTACCATACAAAAATTGATCATATATTAGGACATAAAGATCTAAAAATCAAATGATAAAGCAGAAATAGTAAATGCTTTTTTTTTTCAGATAATGATGCAATAAAAATAACATTCAATAAAAGGGCAGGGAGAAATAGACCAAAAATTAATTGGAAACTAAATAGGCTCATCCTAAAGAATTAATGGGTAAAACAGCAAATCATATTAATTAATAATTAATAATTTCATCCAAAACAATGACAATAATGAGACAACATACCAAAATTTGTGGGTTGCAGTCAAAGTTATAAGGGGGAATTTTCTATCTCTAGATGTGTACTTGCATAAAATAGAGAAAGAAATGATCAATGAATTGGGTTTGCAACTAAAAAAACTTGAAAAAGAACAAATTAGAAATCCCCAATTAAATACCAAACTTGAAATTCTAAAAATAAAAGGAAAGATTAATTAAAGTATAAATAAAAAACAAACAAACAAAAACACTATTGAATTAATAAATAAAACTAAGAGTTTGTTTTATGAAAAAAACAAAAAAATAGATAAATCTTTATCTAATTTGATTAGAAAAAGGAAAGAGAAAAATCAAATTGTTAGTCTCAAAAATGAAAAGGGAGAATTTTTCACCAATGAAGAGAAAATTAGAGCAATCATTAGGAGCTAATTTGCCCAACTTTATGCCAATAAATTTGATAACCTAAGTGAAATGAAGGAATACCTACAAAAATATAGATTGCCCAGATTACCGGAAAAGAAAATAAATTATTTAAATAGTCCCCTTTTAGAAAAAGAAAAAGAACAAGCTATTAATCAACTCCCTAAGAAAAAATCTCCAGGGCCAGATGCAATTACATGTGAATTCTACCAAACATTTAAATTATAATTGATTCCAATAATATAAACTATTTGAAAAAATTAAGAAAGCACTCTTACCAAATTCCTTTTATGACATAGACATGACACTGGTACTTAAACCAAGTAGGATGAAAATAATCTCCCTAACGAATATTGATGCAAAAGTCTTAAATAAAATATTAGCAAAAAGATTACTGAAACTCATCCTCAGTATATACACCATGACCAGGAATGCAGGGCTGGTTCAATATAGGAAAACTATGAGCATAATTGACTATACCAATAACAAAACTAAGAAAAACCATATGATTATCTTAATAGGTACAGAAAAAGCATTTGATAAAATTCAACATCCATTCCTATTAAAAACAGTAGAGAGTATAGAAACAAAAGGACTTTTCTTTAAAATAGTAGCATCTATTTAAAATCATTAGCATGCATCATATGTAATAGGAATAAACTGAAACCATTCCCAATAAGATCAGGGGCAAAACAAGATTCCTCATTATCACTGTTACTATTTAATATTGTATTAGAAATGCTAGCATTGGCAGTAAGAGAAGAAAAAGAAATTAGAGTAGGTAATTGTTAGGTTCTTACTAAGTACTAACGAGATAATGAGATATTGGGTTTTTACTACATGCTAAGTCCGTACTTGACAATTCTCTAGTTCCGGCCTTTCCTGGAGAAGAGCTTGCATGCTTAGGAGGAGCAAGCTCATTGGTTGAAGTACTTCTTCCTAGAAGCCCTTGCATTATCCCATGCCCATTTTCTGGGAGGATAAAGAGGGCAGCTCTGGAAGGAAAAGAAGTCTCTGCTCTACATCAGGCTTGATGCAGCTCTCTGCAGGAAGGGAAATCACTTCTCTGGACAAGAGTTAATGGCAACTGTCTGGAGACAACGGTTCTCTACAGGAAGAAGAATCTGTCTGAGAGATTTGAGTTGACACAGCAGATCTCCTCCCAGAGAGCGATCGGCAGCTTCTGGAGACGACAGCATGTTACAGGTAATGAGGAAATCAAATTATCACTCTTTGCAGATGACATGATAGTATACTTAGAGAACCCTAGAGAATCAACCAAAAATGATTAGAAATAAATCACAACTTTAGCAAAGTTGCAGGATAAAAAATAAATCAACATAAATTATAAGTATTTTTATACATCACTAACAAAATCCAACAACAAGAGATAGAAAGAGAAATTTCTTTTAATGTAACTGTGAATAGTATAAAATAATTGGGAATCTATCTGCCAAAGGAAATTCAGGAACTACATGAGTAAAACTACAAAACACTTCCCTCACAAATAAAGTCAAATCTAAACAATTGGAAAAATATTAAGTACTCTTGGATAGATCAAGTGAATAAAATAAAGATGGTAATACTACCTATACCAATATATTTATTTAGTGGTATACCAATCAAACTCCCAAGAAACTATTTTACTGACCTAGAAAAAAACAACAACAAAATTCATCTAGAAGAACAAAAGTCAAGAATTTAAAGGGAATTGGCAAATGAAGGTAGCCTCGTTACACTACTAGATCTAAAACTATATTGCAAAGTAGCAGTCACCAAAATCATTTGGTACTGGCTAAGAAATAGAGTAGTGGATCAGTGGAATAGGTTAGATTCACAGGTCAAAATGATCAATTACTATAGTAATTTAGTTTTTGACAAACCCGAAGCCCTCAGCTTTTGGCATCAGAATTCACTATTTGACAAAAACTGCTGGGAAAATTGGAAACTAGTATGGCAGAAACTAGGCATTGACCCACATCTAATACTATTAGGTTAACAAGATAACCTCAAAATGGGTTCATGGTCTAGACATAAAGAATGATATTATAAACAAATTATAAGACCATAGAATAATTTACAGATCTGTCGGGGAAGAAGGAATTTGAGACCAAAGAAAAACTAAAAATCATTATTGATCACAAAATAGATAATTTTGATTATATTATGTCACAAAGATTTTGTACCAAAAAAAAAATGTAGACAAGATTTGAAGGGAACCAATAAACGGGGAAAACATTTTTATATTCAAAGGTTCTGATAAAGTCCTCATTTCTAAAATATATAGAGAATTGACTCAAATTTATAAGAATTCAAGTCATTCTCCTATTGATAAATGGTCAAAGGATATGAACAGACAATTTTCAGATGAAGAAATTGAAACTATTTCTAGTCATATGAAAAGGTGCTCTAAATCATTATTGATAAGAGAAATGCAAATTAAGACAACTCTGAGATACTACTACATATCTGTCAGATTGGCTAAGATGACAGCAAAAGGTAATGACAAATGTTGGAAGGGATGTTGGAAAACTAGGACATTGATACATTCTTTTTATTGTTTTGTTTTGTTTTGTTTTGTTTAAATTTTTTTATAATTTTTATTTACCAGATATATGCATGGGTAATTTTATAGCATTGACAATTGCCAAACCCTTTGTTCTAATTTTTCCCCTCCTTCCCCACACACCCCCAGATGGCAGGTTGACTAATATGTGTTAAATATGTTAAAATATAAATTAAATACAATATATGTATACATGTCCAAACAGTTGTTTTGTTGTACAAAAAGAATCAGACTTTGAAATAGTGTACAATTAGCCTGTGAAGGAAATCCAAAATGTAGATGGATAAAAATAGAGAGATTGGGAATTCTATATAGTGGTTCATAGTCATCTCCCAGAGTTATTTGCTGGGTGTAGCTGGTTTAGTTCATTACTGCTCTATTGGAATAGATTTGGTTCATCTCATTGTTGAAAATTGCTACATCCATTAGAATTGATCATCATATAGTATTGTTGTTGAAGTATACAACAATCTCCTGATCCTACTCATTTCACTCAGCATCAGTTCATGTAACTCTCCAGGCCTTTCTGAAATCATCCTGTTGGTCATTTCTCACAGAACAATAATATTCCATAATATTCACATGCCACAATTTTTTCAACCATTTTCCAATTGATGGGCATCCACGTAGTTTCCAATTTCTGGCCACTGCAAAGAGGGCTGCCACAAACATTCTTGCACATACAGGTCCCTTTCCCTTCTTTAAGATCTCTTCGGGATATAAGCCCAGTAGTAATACTGCTGGATCAAAGGGTATGCACAGTTTGATAATTTTTTGAGTTCCAAATTGCTCTCCAGAATGGCTGGATGTATTCACAATTCTACCAGCAATGTATCAGTGTCCACATCCCCTCCAACATTCTGCATTATCTTTCCCTGTCATTCTAGCCAATCTGACAGGTGTGTAGTGGTATCTCAGAGTTGTCTTAATTTGCATTTCTCTGATTAATAATGACTTGGAGCATCTTTTCATATGACTAGAAATAAGTTCAATTTCTTCATCTGAGAATTATCTGTTCATATCCTTTGACCATTTATCAATTAGACATTGACTTGATTTCTTATAAATTAGAGTCAATTCTCTATATATTTTGGAAATGAGGCCTTTATTGGAACCTTTGACTGTAAAAATGTTTTCCCAGTTTATCGTTTCCTTTCTAATCTTATCTGCATTAGTTTTGTTTGTACAAAAACTTTTCAATTTGATATAATCAACGTTTTCGATTTTGTGATCAAAAATGGTCTCTAGTTCTTCTTTGGACAAAAATTCATTCCTCTTCAGGTCTGAGAGGTAAACTATCTTATGCTTCTCTAATTTATTTATAATCTCATTCTTTATGCCTAAGTCATGAACCCATTTTGACCTTATTTTGGTGTATGGTGTTAAGTGCAGGTCAATGTCTAGCCATACTAATTTCCAATTTTCCCAGCAATTTTTGTCAAACATTGATTTCTTATCCCAAAAGCTGGGGTCTTTGGGTTTGTCAAACACTAGATTATTAAAGTTATTGATTATTTTGTCCTTTGGATGTAACCTATTGCACTGATCAACTAGTCTATTTCTTAGCCAATACCAAATGGTTTTGGTAACTGCTACTTTACAATATAAGTTTAGATCTGGTACAGCTAGGCCACCTTTATTTAATTTTTTTTCCATTAATTCCCTTGCAATTCTTGACCTTTTGGTCTTCCATATGAACTTTGTTGTTATTTTTTTCTAGGTCATTAAAATAGTTTTTTGAGAGTCTGATTGGTATAGTGCTAAATAAATAGATAAGTTTAGGCAGTATTGTCATCTTTATTATATTTTCTCACCCTATCCAAGAGCATTTAATATTTTTCCAATTGGCTAGATCAGACTTAATTTGTGTGGAAAGTGTTTTGTAATTTTGCTCATATAGTTTCTAATTTTCCCTTGACAGATATATTGCTAAATATTTTATACTTTCAGTAGTTACTTTAAATGGAATTTCTCTTTGTAACTCTTAACTGTTGGATTTTGTTAGTGACATATAAGAATGCTTATGATTTATGTAGGTTTATTTTGTATCCTGCAACTTTACTAAAGGTGTGGATTAATTCTAATAGCTTTTTAGTAGAATCTTTGGGGTTCTCTAAGTATACCATCATATCATCAGCAAAGAGTGATACTTTGTTTTCCTCATTACCTACTCTAACTCCTTTAATATCATTCTCCATTCTTATTTCCAAAGCTTTAATTTCTAATACAATATTGAATAGTAATGGTGATAGTGGGCAACCTTGTTTCACTCCTGATTTTATTGGGAATGGTTGCAGATCATCCCCATTACATATGATGCTTACTGATGGTTTTAAATAGATGGTACTTATTATTTTAAGGAAAGGTCCATTTATTCCTATACTCTCAAATGTTTTTAATAGGAATGGGATGTTGGACTTTATCAAATGCTTTTTCTGCATCTATTGAGGTGATCATATGATTTTTGTTAATTTGGTTATTAATATGGCCAATTATACTGATAGTTTCCCTATTATTGAACCAGCCCTGCATTCCTGGTATAAATCCTACTTGATCATGATATATTATCCTGGGGATGATTTTCTGTAGTCTTTTTGCTAGTATCTTATTTAAGACTTTAGCGTCAATATTCATTAGGGAGATTGGTCTATGCTTTTCTTTTTCTGTTTTCAACCTACCTGGTTTGGGTATCAGTACCATGTCTGTGCCATAAAAGGAATTTGGTAGGACTTCTTTATTCCCTATTCACTGATACATTCTTGGTGGAATTGTGAACAGATCCAACTATGCTGGAGAGCAATTTGGAATTATGATCAAAAAGTTATCAAACTGTCTATATCTTTTGATCCAGCAATGTTTCTACTAGGTTTATATCCCAAAAAGATCTTAAAGGAGGGATATGTGCCCAATATGTACAAAAATGTTTGTGGCAGCCATTTTTGTAGTGGTAAGAAACTGGAAACTGAATGGATGCACATCAATTGGAGAATGACTGAAAAAATTATGGTTTATGATGTCATGTAATATTATTGTTCTATAAGAAACAACAGGCAGGGTGATTTCAGAGAAGCCCTGAGAGACTTCCATGAATTGATTATGCATGGGAACAAGAAGATTATGTGATGATTAATTCTGATGGACATGGCTCTCTTCAATAATGAGATGATTCAAACTATTTCCAATTGCTCAGTCATGAAGAAAGCCATCTAAACCCACAGAGAAAACTGTGGGAACTGAATGTGGTTCACAACACAGCATTTTCATTCTTTTTGTTGTTGTTTGCTCACATTTTATTTTTATTCTCTTTTTTTAAACTGATTTGATTGGATTTTTCTTGTGCAGCACAATAATTTTATAAATATGTCTTCATATATTGGATTTAACATAAAAATAAATTAATAGAAAATTAAAATCAAATGAGGGATACAATGAACAAAATTAAAACTAACAAAATAAATAAAAGCATCCAAGAAACATGAGAAGATTGTGAAAAAAATTAACTAGAAAAGGAGTTTCAGAGATGAAAATAATTCTGAAAATTAGAATTGGGCAAGAGGAAGCTAAGGAAACTACGAGAGACCAAGAAATCACAAAATATTATAAAAAATCTAAATAAAGAACAGAATATGAAACATAAAAACTGGAGAATAAATCAAGAAGAGAAAATAAAAGAATAATTGAATTACCTGACAACTGTTTCCAGAAAAATAACCTTGACACAGTAATGCAAAAAATAATCCAAGAAACTTTTCCCAGAGAGATAGAACATGATGGGGAGTAGAAATGGAAAAAAATCTCCTGCTCACCACCTCAAAGAGATCCTTTGTGGAAAATATATAGGAACATGATAGCCAAATTGTGAAATCCCCAAATCAAAGAAAAATTACAATTATAATTATAAAGTATTTCTCAACAACCACAATAAAAAGATTACAGGTCCAAGAATCATATATACTTGCAATCAAAAGAATTAGACCTGTAGAAAAAAATATATCTAGCAAATTTATCTATAATATTGAATGAGAAATGAATATTCAATAAACTTGCATATTTTCAGAACTTTCTATCAATCAAACCCAAACTTAATAGAAAAAATAACTTATAAGAGCCAATATTAAAGACAAATTTCAAGGAAATTAACATGAACAAATTGTTTATATTTTTTACTTGGAACTATATACCATAGATTTAAGATTGATATAAGCAATAGGATAGCTCAAAAGAAAAATTGGGGCATAGTTTAGGTAAAAATAATTATGTCATACAATTTGGGTGCAGAGGAAGACTAGATACAGAGGCAGTAGAGGGGGGGAGGGCTGATAATTCCTACTACCTACTCATGTCTGGAATGGGTTAAATAGACAACACTACATATATATCATGAAGGGTATGACATCCTCCAAAATCTATAAAGAAATAAAGGGGATAAGATGGACAGAGAGAAAAGCAAAAAGATGAGGGAAGACAACAGGGAAGGGATTTAAGGGTGGGAGAAAAGGATAAGTAATTCTAAGGCAAATTGAGGACTAGACTAAAACCCAAGAGTTAGGATTAGGAAAAGTGTGTGTGTGTGTGTGTGTGTGTGTGTGTGTGTGTGTGTGTGTGGGAGGTGAGGACAATTAAAAAGTGAAAAAGAAAGTAAAAAAGGTGTACAACAGAGAACAAAATAACAACTTACAAGGAAGTAAAGAAAGATGAACACTCATACATATACTTTTTCTACTATTTTGTATCTTTTCTTATATTGGTAATTTATAGTTATGTATTTTGAATTCTCCCTGATATTATGCTGGTCACATGACAATGTTTTGTTTTGTTTTTTTATTCCTTTTCTGTTTTTTTTTAAATAAAATAAATAAAAATATAACACCTGTAGACAACATAAAATTTTAAAATCTCAATTAATTTGTCTTTGCTAAGACAATTCAAATGATTATTGAAACACTTTTACAAAATACTTTTCACACAAATAAAGACAAATAAAACCAATTTGAAAAATGTTAATTCCTCATGGGTAAACCATACCAGTATAAGAAAAAATGTCAATCCCAACTAAATTATTTTTACTTAACCAATGTCATATCAATTTAATTACCAAATAATTATTTTAAATAGCTAGGAAAATGATAACAGAGTGCAGATAAAAGTATAAAAGGTCAAGAATACTGACCTATTGAATAAAATATTAAGAAAGGAGGCCCTACCATTTTCTGATTTCAAAGTCCATTTCAAAGCAATAATTATTAAAACAATCTGGTATTATTTAAGAAATAGAGTGGTGGACCAATGTAATAGATAAGATACACAGTACACTGTAGGAAATGATGTACCAGTCTAGTGTTTGATAAATTCAAAGACTTTAGGACAAGAAATCACTATTTGGCAAAGATCCCTGGGGGAGAAACCCATATGGCAGATATTCATCATAGCCTAAGATCTTGCACAACATACCAAGAAAAGATCAAAATGGACAAATGATTTAGACAGAAAGGGTGATGTCATAAATAAATATACTTGTTAAAATTAAAAAGATATTCCTGTTAAATCTATGAACAAGAGAAGAGTATATGACTAAAGAAGAGATTAGGAGGGTTAGAGGAGATAAAATTGATCATCTTGATTACATGAAAATAAATAACTTTTTTATAACAGAACTATCAAAGCCAAAATTAGAAGGAAAAAAAAAAGCAGGAAATTAGAAATGCAAATTAAAACAATCTGATTTCTGGAGGGAAAACATTTCTTAGATATGATTTAAGTACTTCAACTTGAAGTAGAATGAATAAATAGAGAATTATTTCCAAAATGATTTTAACTCTGTTGTGTTCTTATGATTTATTAATAAGATATATGATCTTATATTATATGACTATGTTGAAATACTATTGTCCTATTAGAAGTGACAAATAGGATTGAAAAACTAGGAGGATTTTATGAACTGAAGCAAAGTTAAGCAAGCAAAATAGGAAAACCATTGCAAAGAACAATTGCAATATTGTAGAAATAATCAACTGTGTAAGATTTAGCTACTCTGATCAAGATCCAAGTCAATTCCAAAGGACCCAGGATGAAAACTACTATCCACTTCTAGAGAAAGAACTCTGAATGGATTAAATCATCCTTTTATGAAACTATATTGGTTTAATTTTTGCCTCTATTTTTTCCAAAATGGCTAACAAAGAAATACATTTTGCATGACTTTATAAATATAATTAATATCAAAGTGCTTATTTTCTTAAGGAAGGAAGGAAAAGATGGGATAGCATTTTGAAGTTAACTTTAATGTAATGGCGAGATATTTTAAAATACATCTTTTTAAAAATAATTGAATACAATGATCTCTAAAGTGGATTTAATCTTAAGTAAACTTGTTTCTTTGCCAATGAATTCATTTCTTGATAAAACAATCAGGAAAAATAAAATTTTGATTTTACATTATATAATTTATATTTGAAGCCTAAATCTGCCATTTTCTTATTATATAACCTTGGTAAAGTTATTCCATTTCTTATTAGAGGACAAGATAACTTTTGAAATATGTGAGAAAATGAAAAGATCATTGGATTTTGAGTTGCTAGACTTGTATTTGAATTCTTCTAAGACTTATATTTGAATTCTAGAATTAGGAAATGTAAAATAACAGAAAAACAATATACTTATTATTTTCAGGATAGAATCTTTCCTCCAACCATGACTATACAACAATTGATATCAATGTCTTTGAACCATTGTTTCCTCATCTATAAAAATGGATTAAAATAATGACACTCACTTTTCAGTGCTATAATAAGAATTAAATGAATTAACATGTGTAAAATATTTTGTAGATTTAATATATTATATAATTCTGTGTATCTATATTTTTACTTCCATGATTACAAAAATTTTTATAATTTTTTTGTAAGGGCCCTATAGGACTCAGTTTAATCATCTTTTAAAAAGGAGTGAGTAGGAGTTAAATTAGATAACCTATAAGATTCCTCCTATCTCAAAAAGTATAAAATCATATAATCCTGTGTAAAGGGCTGAAACTATGAAAAGATGCAATTGAATCAAACAACCAAGCACTTAAGGCTAATTACCTATTTGACAATGACTTAGCATTTCTTTGAAATTAGCATATGTTTGAAAAAATGGCCCTTCTCACTGTTTGGTGCTGGCTCAATGTTTGGTGTATACAGATAATTGTAGGCAAGGATTAGAGGGTGGAGTGAGATAAGCCAGACTCACTTGGTGGCAGAATGAGGAGGAGAAAAGTGGAGATTCTATACCCCAGAATTGAGAAGAGATCTTTGGCAAAACTCGATAGTTTGCCTGCTTCTCCCCCTAAAGACCAAGGACTTTTACTTATCCTGACTCTGGCTGATCCTGAGGCCTCCAGGAAACTAGTCTAGACTTAACAATCCTGTCCTGTTATAAAGTCATGTTGTTTAATTATTACATAAAGATGACATATATTGAAACTCTCTTTCATAAAGTTATTTTTATTTTTAAAAAAAATTCTCAGTTATTTAAATAATTTACAGGAATAGTATAGGTAAATAGAGAATTCATATATTCAATTTTATTCACACAATACCTATGCAACCTAATGTGCAAGTTCATTATAAACCTAGTTTCATTATAGATCAGTTTCTCTATTAATAAAGACAAATTATATGAAGAACAATTATTATTTTTTTTTAATTTATTTTCTTTGATGCTGCTGGAAAAGTCAAAGTTATTGTCTAAATGACATTTTAACCTAAACATAGAATATTCCATTGTCAATATTGTTCAAACTCCTCTTTGGGACTCATACTCTCTTTACTAATATTGCTATATTTGGTAAAAGGTACCTTTAAATATGTTATGTATTTTTTTCTCAAAACCAGTCAATGCTCAATGAATAACCAATGATAAAACTTTTATTGCATACAATAAACTGAAGAATTTGGAATATAATTAATTTCCATTATTAATTAAAAGTGAAAGAGAGTACACTAGAATGGAAATGACTAACAACTGTGAGTTAATAAAACAATGAAGCTCTGTAATTATACAACTTTAATTTGTAGAACATAAGAAATATAAATTAACATTGAATTAACTATATTAATATTCATAATTTTAGTAGGCCACCAGGCATAAACTAATGTTAAGTTGAAATCTAGAATTTGATTTAATTTACTCAATAACAATGTATTCAATTCTTGCATTTTTGTGATGCATTTGTTCTAGTGGCTTCAAGAATATGTTTACACATAAGATCCAGACCATGTTCTTAAAGACATTCTGATAATGTGGGAGCAGAATGTCCTAGAGTAGATCCACAAACACCAACTACCTATTATATCTGGAAGATTTCCAATGAGCAAAAATAAGCATAATTAAATGACAATGGGTAATCAGAAGAGGGAAAAATTTTAGAATAATAAACTGAGAATTAGAAGAGATCTTGAGGAATATCTAACCTTTTATTGGAAATTTTAGAGAACTATTTAGAGGGGAAAAACCCTGAGGCCTAAAACCCTGAAATTCCTGAAATAAATAGGAAGAAGAGGATTAGAATCAATGTCTTCTGTCTAATAATATACTCTCTACAAAACATGTTGATGGGTAATCATGGAAAATTGGATATTGGAGCTAATATTTCAATTGGATATTGAAGACTACATTTTCACAGGCAGACATAGACAATACAGACCATCAAGAACAAAGACTTGTAGAAGAGAAAAATAAGAAATAATGTCAATTAAATGAAAAAAAAAATCTTTTTTTTTAGCATAAAATACATACAAGGTAATTCTAAAGGAAAAGACAAAAAAAAATGTAGATTAGTGGCAAATTATGGAAGGTTTTGAATGCCAAAGAAAATTTTTTATGTCTTTTTTTCAGATAATAAGCAGTTTATGTTGTTAAGAGAAAGGTCAATTCTCAGAGAGCCTCCACAGCTGTGGATCATAGCATCTGAAGAAGTTGCAAGGCAGTCTTTGCTTACCCAGATGTTGAGAACTGGGAATGAGATAAATTGGAGGCAGAGGGAAGAGGAGAGAGGTCAGACAATGCAATGGCCTCTCAGACAGAGAGGTCAGAGAACAGCAACTGTCTCTCAGTCTCCTTGTATCATCCTCTCACAAGAGGAGATCCATTCTGGGTTGGATCTCCAGCATCAATTGTCAGGTGGCTTCCGTGTAGTCCAACAGCTCCTGTGTATCCCAACAGCATGCTGTTGTTTGTCTTGTTGTGTTGTTTTGTTATTTGGTTGGTTTTTAGAAAGCTATGACTTTGTAGCAGTTATTATAGAAGTTCAGAAAATAATATTAACTGCTATTTTCTAGCTGAAAGAATTTCAAAGGAAACTGTGGAGCAGCAGGCCTGGACATAAATAGAATATATAATACTTCATGGAAGCCTGTAAATAAATCAGTACAACAAATTAGAATTCTCTTGGTCTAATTCAATATTCTTGTTTTCTGAATACTGAACTCTGGAGGGGTGTGTGTGTGTGTGTGTGTGTGTGTAAAGAAAGAGAGACAGTAATAGGCAAAGAAAAACAACTGAGAGAAGAGGAATAAATAAGATACAGACATATAGGAGATAGAGAGACAGAGACAGAGAAACACGGAGACAGAGACAGGAAAACAGAGAGTAAGGAAAAGGAAGAGAGAGAGAGAGAGAGAGAGAGAGAGAGAGAGAGAGAGAGAGAGAGAGAGAGAGAGAGAGAGAGAGAGAGAGAGAGAGCAGAGAGACATAGAAAGACAGAGACAGAGAGACAGAGACAGACCCAGCTATACTTTTAGTCCTCTGTGGATACAGTCATTGTATTTGTTCCATTTAGCTCACAAAGTGTTAATCTCAGAAATGAATCTTTACTTCTAGATGGTACAGTGAAAAAAGTGCTACATTTAGAATGAGGAGAGTTTGAATTCAAGTCCTGTTCAGTGTCCTTACTATCTGTGTGACTCTGGCCAAGTCATGTAACCAATCTGTCTCTATTTTCCCTAATAAGTAAAAAGGAGGAAGGTAGAGCCACTATGGCAGAGTAAAGGTAAGAAGTCATCCAACTTCTCCCCCAAACCACTCCAAATTCTTTTTTTTTATTATAACTTTTTATTGACAGAACATATGCTTGGGTAATTTTTTACAATATTATCCCTTGCGTTCACTTCTGTTCCGACTTTTCCCTTCCCTCCCTCCACCCCCTCCCCTAGCTGGCAAGCAGTCTTATACATGTTAAATATGTTATAGTATATCCTAGATATAATATATGTGTGCAGAATCAAACAATTCTCTTGTTGTAAAGGAAGAATTAGATTCAGAAGGTAAAAATAACCTGGGAAGAAAAACAAAAATGCAAACAGTTTACACTCATTTCCCAGTGTTCCTTCTCTGGGTGTAGCTGATTCTGTCCATCACTGATCAATTGGAACTGAATTAGATCTTCTCTTTTTCGAAGATATTAATTTCCATCAGAATACATCCTCATACAGTATTGTTGTTGAATTATATAGTGATCTCCTGGTTCTGCTCATTTCATTCAGCATCAGTTCATGTAAGTCTCTCTAAGCCTCTTTGTATTCATCCTGCTCCTCATTTCTTACAGAACAATAATATTCCATAACAGTCATATACCACAATTTACCCAACCATTCTCCAATTGATGGGCATCCATTCATTTTCCAGTTTCTAGCCACTACAAAAAGGGCTGCCACAAACATTTTGGCACATACAGGTCCCTTACCCTTCTTTAGTATTTCTTTGGGATATAAGCCCAGTAGTAGCATGGCTGGATCAAAGGGTGTGCACAGTTTGATAACTTTTTGGGCATAATTCCAGATTGCTCTCCAGAATGGTCCAAATTCTTTAAAATAATGACTTCTGACAAATTTTAGAGCATCATAACACCCCACAAGACAGAGAAGAACATCTTCCACTTAAAGGCAATTTAAAAGTTCAACAGAAAAGATCTGTTGATCTAGGGTGGGAGCTTAGCATGACTTATCTGCACAAACTGAGTCAGCACAACCCTGGACCCAAACCCAGCCCAAATCCCAGCATCAATGAGATGGGACCTCTGAATCGGAGACACTGCTGGAGGCTTTTAGACCTTTCAGCCCAGGGACACCAGGGAGGACTTGAAAGGTCAGAGAAGGGAGTCTCTGGTAACAGGGTGGGAGTCTAGCTTGTAGTTCCAGCCCAGATTATGCCAGCACAGCCCCAGCCCCAATCCAGCAGCCCCAGGGTCATCAAAGCATGACTCTATTGCTTTATCACACTAGATCTTACAACTACAGTAGGGCAGAACACACCTAACAGCTCAAGAGAAGAAAGGAGTGCTTGTAGTCATATGCCTAGAAGGATATTTGAAAATAGCTACACAAAATCACTGAAGCTTGATACAGTACATCTTCCACCCTAGAAATAGAGCTCTACTTTAACAAAGACTTAAAAGTCTAGTAATAGACTAGAAAACAGAAAAAAAAAATTCCTAACCATTGAAGGTTATTATGATGACAAGAACGTTCAAAATTTACACTGAGAAGATAACAAAGTCAAAGCTCCTACATCCAAAGCCTACAAGAAAAATAATTGAGCCCAAGCCATGGATGAGCCCAAAAAAGCATTTTGAAAACCAAGCAAGAGAGAGAGGAAAAATTAGGAGAAGAGTTGAAAGCAGTACAAAAATGAATTTTTTTTCATGAATGAAAAATGAAAACTCCTAGGAATATTATAGCCAAATTCCATAATTCCCAGAACAAGGAGAAAATATTCAAGCATCCAGAAAGAACCAATTCAAATATAGTGGAACCACAGTCAGGATAACACAAGATTTAGCAGCTTCTACATTAAATGTCTAGAGGGTTTGGAATATGATATTCTGGAGAGTAATGGAGCTACGATTGCAACTGAGCAGCAAAACTGAGTATAATCCTTTAGAAGAAAAGGTGATCATTCAGTGAAACAGGATTTTCAAGTACTCATGAGCAGAGCTGAATGGAAAATTTGATTTTCAAATACAGGATGCTGAAGAAGCATAATGAGGTAATCAGGAAAATGATATAATAAGGAACTTAATAATACGGTAATAATATAATATAATAATAATGCATTCCTACTTGAGAGGATGATGCTTGTAATTCATTAGAACATTCTCATTATTATGACAGTTAGAAGGAGCATATGTAGACATAGGGCACAGGAATGAGTTGAATATGAAGTGGTAATATTTTTTAAATGATGAAATTAAGAGGTTGTAAAAGAATATACTGTTAGAAAAGAAAAGGTAGAAGAGGAATTATCTGTCATAAGAAAAAAGGCCGGAAAAAGCTTTTATAGTGGAGGGAAAGAGGAGAAGGAGAAGGGGAGTGAGAATTGGCTTTCATCAGAATTGGCTCAGAAATGAAATAACATATACACTCAATATGGATATAGAGATCTATCTAGTCATGCAGGAAAATCGGAGAAAAATGGGATAGGGGAAGACAGGAGGGTTATAAAAGAGAGGACATATTGGAGAAGGGAGTGGTCAGCAGCAAACAATTTTGAGAAGGACAATGTGAAAGGAGAGAATAAGAAAAATGGGGAGAGGGGAAAATACCATTAGCAATACTAATTGAAAAAAATAATTTTAAAGCAAGTCTCCTTGATTAGGCTTCAGTCCTCAAATATAGAGGGAATTGAGTCAAATTTATTAAAAAAAAAAAAAAAAGTACTAGCCATGTCTCAATTGATCAATTATCAAAAGATATGATTAATGCCAAAAGGACTATAAATTCATGCATATCTTTGGACCTAATAATACCACTATGAGACATGAATATAAAAAAAGATTTAAAAGGAAAAAAAAAAAGGAAATTTACCCATATGGGCAAAAATAATTAGAATCTAAGGAGATACCCATTAACTGGGGAATGTCTCAAAAATTATGGTATGTATTTGTGATGGAATGTTATTTTTCATTGGGAAATGATGAGCAGGATGCCCTTGGGAAAAAAAAAAAAAACAAAAAACTGGAAAGTCCTCCAGAAATTCAAGCAAAGTGAAATGTACTGTTTACACATGTTACAAATGTACAAACAGCAATGTTCTGGGATGACCAGCTTTAAATGTCTTCACTATTCTCGGTAGTACAATCATCCACAACTTCTCAGATGGATTTAAGATAAAAATCCTATCCATATCCAGAAAAAGAACTGAGTGTGTCTGAATACAATTTGAAGCGCTCTCTCTCTCTCTCTCTCTCTCTCTCTCTCTCTCTCTCTCTCTCTTTCTGTCTGTCTCTGTTTCTCTATCTCTACCTCTGTCTCTGTCTGCTCTCCTTCCCTCTTTTAACTTAATTATTCTTGAGGGAGTATTATTTTATTTTATTTCATTAGGGTTTTTATTTTTTTTTAAATATTTTTATTTTTTATATTTTTATTTTTATTTCATTCAGGGTTTCATCTATATTTTCTTTCAAAACTTGACTTATATTGAAATATTTTTTAAAATTTCACCTATGGTTTCTTGATTATGGGTGGAAAATGTGTGAGAGAATCTTAAACTCAAAAAATTTAAAAAACAAATGCATTTTTTTGGTTTTTGAATGTAACAAGGAGGAAATATTAAATAAATCAAATAAAAGAAGAACATTCAAAAAAAATTTCCCTTCCACTTAAACAAAATATATAAAAAGGAGATAATAATAGTACCTACATGCTTTGGGTCACATGACAAAGAAACTGTAGGACTAGAAATATTTTTCAAGCCTCTCAAACATCTCCAAAACAGGAATTATATTCACAGATAATTTTTCCCCCCATGGCCATGGTTTCTTAAAACCAAAAACTAGCAATACGAAAAACCCATTGAACTAATGACAGAGGAGATCAATCCCTAACCATTAACATAATCATCAAACTTTCCTTCCCTTACCAGATACCACACTCTGACTGAACAAAGCAGAAACTTACAATAAAACTTAACTCTTTTCCAACTCCCTCCTACCCCCTCAGATTCTGGGAAAAACAAAAAGGCACAGGTACTCAGACTGAGAATTCCATGTTCTGGATTGAATATTATTCCGTGAGAGTACTGAAGGACAGAGGAAGTTGGGCAGTATTGCAAAACATTTTTGGATCTATCAGTCCTGAACCAACATAAAATTGGGCCTAATTTTGCTCTCTTCCCCACCTAGGTCCCACCAAAAGTTATTTCTGGTAGACATTGAGGTTAATGAAATTTAAATTATCCTACATGGGTGAAGACTGGCAATATCTCCAACAATCCTGGAGGAAACAACAATCAAAAGGTAAGAATTCAGAAAATGAATAATAAAAGAATATAAAAGAAAAGAAGAAGTTACAAAGATTAAAGGAGAAAAATAAACTCAAATTCTATTGAACAATATCAGGATATTTCTGCATGATTTAAAAGAGAAATAATTATAAAAGAAGGGTATATGAGCCATGCACTGGGAAAAAATCAAAAGAATGGAGGGGTAGGGATTTGTGATTGAATCAAAATGGTAAGTGTCACAAAAGAAATGAAATAAAATAAATGATTACGAATGCAAATACACAGAAGTGAAGAAAAAATCAGGAAATAGAACAATAAAATGCAGTAAATGTTCTCTCCATGTGTTCTCTGCACAAGCAAAAATCTTGATCTTAAAAGAAAGACTATATAGGTAGAAATTAAGAATTGTAAATCACCAAAAAAAAAAAAAAAATCCAAAACACTTAAATAACAGAATGCAACAACTAATATAAGAATACTTATCAGAATGTCACCCTCCCCGCAAAAAAAAAAAAAAAAAAAAAAAAAAATGCAAACTGGAAGAACCAACAGGTTGCTACCAAGAAAATAAAACAAAGTAAAACTAGAAAGAAAAAAATCTTACATCACAAATTTCAATATATATTGGTGACATTTAATTATTCTATGACAAGGAACAAATTCTGCAGAAAATCAACAAAATATTTTCAAGTATAAAGAAAAAAAATCTGAAAAAAATAAGATGATTCTTTAGATAAGGGAAAACACAGTAAGGACATGAAATGATGTATTTAAAAAAGAGAGAGATCAAGATGCAAATCAAAGTGAAAAGTTGACAGAAAGAATGAGGGAAATCTTGTTTTTTTTTTTTTTTTTTGTTTTGTTTTTCATTTTATTTTATTATAGCTTTTTATTTACAAGATATATGCATGGGTAATCTTTCAGCACTGATTCAAAAGCTTTTGTTCCAACTTTTCCCCTCCTTCCCCCACCCCTTCCTTCCCCTAGATGGCAGGTTGACCAATACATGTTAAATATGTTAAACTATAAGTTAAATACAATATATGTATACATGTCCATACAGTTGAAATCTTGTTTTAATGGTAGGATTATGGCCCACTAGGGAATGCTCCCACATAAAAGAAAAATATTCTATAATTGAATATAGTTACCTTATATAAGTTACAGTCTTCAAGGATTTGATGCTTTGAGAAACTACTCTCTTGACTCAGTAGAAAGAGAATCATCTCAGTTGAGGACAGTTGGTTCCCTGAAAAATGAGAGGACATAGAAACAGAAAACAGATTTAATAGCAAATAAAAAGTGAAAACAAACTTTTAGAGTATCAAAATCAGTAATGACCTGAACAAACTAAGAAATAGAAATTTATTAATGTGGGGCATAGCTCCCCTACCAACTAAAGAAATTGGTATATCTAAGAGTAAAACCCAAAGAAAAAGGGAAACAGAGAGAAAAATCTCCAAGGCAATTACTTTAAAATTGTCAGAAAAGGAAACTCAAATAGGTAATTTAGCTGCTTTAATTCTATAAGGAATACTGAAGTAGAAGTTTCATGAATCTAAGAATAAAATCACTGAATTATCAGGTGGAGAAATGGGGAGAGATTAATAAAGAGAATGAAGAAAACAAAACATTTTCTGGAAAGAGTTCCAGGAAATTTAAAACTCATATACAAAAAAGTTGAATGGGACAAGAGGTTCATAATACTATACCTTGCATATATTTTCAGAATTTTAAGTGTAATTACCATTGTGCTGATTTTTTTCCTTTTTTAATGCAATTTAAATATTGTTTGTTATATAAGATTGTTCTGTATGAAATGTAGTTTTACTTCAGGAAAATTAGAGTAATATAAAATGAAATTTTAAGAAACTTATTATAAAAGTAATAGTAACTT
Organism: Sminthopsis crassicaudata; assembly: GCF_048593235.1. NCBI lineage: Eukaryota > Metazoa > Chordata > Mammalia > Dasyuromorphia > Dasyuridae > Sminthopsis > Sminthopsis crassicaudata. Next base: position 157,832,374 of record NC_133619.1, on the reverse strand, counting down.
CCTCTCAGAGTTATTTTGAGGAATAAATAAGGTAACATTGAAGTGCTTTGCAAACTTTAAAGTTTTATGTAAACTCCAATTGCTTGTCATTTTCTTCTCTTTCTCCTTCTCCTTCTCCTTCTCCTCCTTCTATTTCTTCTCCTCCTCCTTCCTCCCCTTTCTCTTATAATAACAATAATAACAATTATTATGAACTAAAATTACTTTTGCTTGTTTTTTCATTCTAAAATATTTATTCTCAACTTCTTATCATATCTAGCTAATACAGTAATTCTATCCTCATTATATATGTGTATTCAATATTATTTCATTACTTTCTCATGAGAATCCTATGATGTAAATACTATATTATTGTCATCCAATTTTATGGTTTTGAAAACTGAAAGGTTTAGTAACTTGCCAAAAGATCACAGAGCTAAGAAATATCTGGAATGGAATGCTAATTTTTGTCTTCCTTACTCCATGTTAGGGATTCCAGACATACTAGCTATCAAGCTTCCCTATAAATTCATCAGCTAGACATCACAAAAATGTTATTATATCACTCAAAGAAAAAAGTATTTAGGTTCTATTAGTATATGTAATCCAAAAATATGATAAATACACAGAACCTATCATTGAAAGAACACATTGAAAAAAAAAGTTGAGAATAAAATTAGAAACATAAAATTGTTTTATGCCTTTTGTTTTTCTTTCTTTTTCCAGTGTTTATTAGACCTTGGGAAATGATATAATAGAAATTATAAGAATCTAAAGCTTGTGTACAAAAATATACATATATGTACATATATAGAAATTTATGCTGGTGTGTGTTGTGTTTATAGAGATAGAGAAATACCTATATCTATATATACATTTATATATATATAGTATAGTGTGTATATATATATAATTTATAATTACATATATAGTACATTTCTCACCCTATTCACTAACTCACCAACATCTGTTATTGCAGACTATTTTTAAAAGTGAAACAACAAGAAAATAAAAGAGAAAAATCATGGGAGAAAATCCATGTGATCACAAATGTTAAAATCAGATCACCAAAGGAAACTTACACACTCTGGGAAAAGTGTGGTGTGGAAGTTCTTTAAAGCTAGTCAATTACAATAATAAAACCACAAAAGAACATTTAAGAAGATGGACTAGCACTACAGGAATAAAAAATTCAGAATCTCCTGTCCCATACACTTCCTGTGACCCAAGAACCTGATTTTTTTTAATCACAGTGAGAAAACAAAACAGAATAATTTCCGTAAATACTATTGAATTTTTAAAGAACTAATTTTGACCTCTTTTAAGAATATCATAACACTGACTTTATTCCAAATCCCTAATGAATGTTTTAAAAAATGAAATAAAAGACAGATATTGGATATGTATTATGAGAGAAAGTATCAAAACCTTGCTCAGTAAGAGATATTTTTCCCCCTGAGGCAATTGGGGTTAAGTGACTTGCCCAGGATCTCACAGCCAGGAAGTATTAGGTGTCTGAGAGCAGATTTGAACTCAGGTCCTCCTGATTTCAGGGATAATGCTCTATCCACTGCACCATCCAGCTGCCCTTGTAAGAGGACATTTTTTAAAAGTTAAATTCTCGGGATTTATAGGGTCAGGATAAGCTGGTACAGTCTCTTTCTGCTGACAAGTCATAATGAGAAGTGTTACAAGAGGTCAAAAGAATCTCTTGGGTCCTATCACAAAAGGTTTCCTAGATATATAGCAAGACAACAGTTTCAAGTTGCATTTTATGGTCTGATTCAGTCATTAAGACAACATAGAAAGTTCAGTTTAGTGTGTATAGCATGCAATAGATTATGAAGAAATAATCTGTTGTCAAGAGAATGTTAAACTTTTTTCTCTATGGACTATATATGCGTTATTAATATTAAAACATATTGCCACATTATTGTATTAATATTATTCAAGGAGAATAAAGGTTCATCTTCAGAAAGTCACTAAAGGAGTGATAGAGAAATGAAAGCTAAAGAAAAATAGCAGAAAATTAAGAGTAACAGGTACATAAGTGAAAGGTCAAAAGTAAAACTAGGTATGTTAGAAATTCTCTATTCTCAAGCATAAGCCAACTGACCTAAGTTTAAAGAAATAGTAGGAAGATTATATATGACAATTTTGAATGAAAATGGCCTCAAATTGAATTTAATTGTGAAGAAGGAGTTAAAACTATGAACAAGAAACATTATTTTTACAATTTGTTCTGTTTATTTGGGGGAGGCATTTCTACAATTTCTATTTTTATGCCAAATAATATTTTTTAAATTTCTTTTTAGGTTATACATGGGTAGTCATGAAAAACATTTACATAATAGAAATGTTATAAAAGAAAGCATAAACAAAAAAAAAAACCCTTTAAAAAAAATAAAGAAAAATTTTAAAAGGATGTTTCCTGAAATAGACCCCCAAAATGAAAACTCTAAGGCATATTGTAACTAAATTTCAGAATTATCAAATCAAAGAGAAAACACTGCAAACATCCAAAAATAAACAATTCAAATATTGAGAAGCCACAATCAGGATTATTTGGGACATAGCAGCTTCTCCTGCTAGGATCAAAGGACCAGGAATATGGTATTCTGGAGGGCAAAGCTTGGACTGCAGCCAAGAATCAACTATCCAGAAAAAATAAGCATTATCTTTTTTTGGGAAAAGATTGATATTCAAGGAAATAGGGGATTTTCAATACTTATTGATGAAAAGACCAGAGCAGAATAGAAAATTTGGCAGAGTGGAAAAGAAAATGTGTGTACTGGCTTTTTGGAGGACATCTGGATGGATCTCTTTGGTGGAGAAGTAATGAAGGTAGGAGAGCCATCACAAGGATGGTCAAGGATGGGGTCTGGAATCTGGAGTCTGAAATCAAATGAGCACACATATTCCTTCTTTCTCCAGTCCTCTCAGCTCTTAAATATCTTAGTACAATTACATCACTACAGCACATTGAGCATGTGACAACTGTGGAATCATTACATCACACTAATTACTAAGTACAGGTGAACTAAAGTATCATTATCTCATTAATCACACTGAGTAAACACCTTACTGTAAGTATATTTGCTTCAAGTATACATTTCTCAGAGTTCCCCAATATTTGCAGTCCTCTAGATCTCTCACTTTCTTTTGTTTTAGAACACAGGTCCCTGACTTCTCAGGAAGGGAGGTAAGAACACCAAAAAGGAGGTGATCATACCCTTTCTTACTACTCAGGAAGGGAGGTGGGCACCAAAGGGAAATGGGGAGTCAAACCAGATATTGTTATCGGGTTTCCTCTGGGCTGAAGGGTCTGAATTGAAACAGGTATACATAAATCCATCAAAAAAGGAGGTATTACACAAGAACATAGTAATATAAAACAGGCTAGTCTCAATGTAACACAAAATATGAATCAATATGAGGAAGTATAATATACATGTCCATAAGTCCTAGAAAGAGGATATATAAATAACATTCACAGATACACCTCCTTCAGCAGCCAAGGGATAGTTCAAAACCATTTTGTTATCCATTATTTCATGTGTCAGAGAATCCAGTGGTTCCTGCAAGTTTTGAAGTCCTGCAACAGTCTCATTTTTGATGTTTATGAGTCAATTGCCATATTCACAAGGTTAATACTCATGCTTTTTCAGTGTCACATGTAGTCAGAGATAGAACAATCTGATGGGTCTTGGGTCTTTTCCTTTGTTTCAAGGGTCTTCTCCATCTCTTTCTGATGGGCAAGGCAAATATAGATCATTGGCACTCATCTGATTCTTTCTCCATCTATAGAAATACAAGTTAACCCTCTCCCCCAAGCAGTTAACCCTATTTGGTCCCTTCCATTCACCAGTTTCTGGATCACTACATCACCTGGTGATTATCTAAAGAAAGTGGAGCTGCTCACACTAGACATTGTCCTTCCAGTGGATTATAAAATCTGTCTGCCAGAGCCAGTTCATCTTTATAAAAAAAAAAATGAATAGTAAAAAGAATGAAATTTAAAAGTTCTCTAGGGTTACCTATGGCTCCCCCCTTTCTTTTGTTTTTGATGGAGTGTCTTGATGTGTCTGTTCCTCCTCTCTACTATTGTCTGTCCTTAAGGATTAAAAGGTATACCAGTGATGTTTAAAATCTGATATTGTGAACAAAAGTGTGCAGAATGTTTAGAATATGCAGATTGATTTACTGTTTTTATTGCTTGTGGCACACCCATAATTGCAAAAACTTGTAAAAAGAATTCAATTACTACTCAGGCTATCTCTTTTGCTGCTGGTATTGCAAAAGTAAATCCTGAAAAGATGTCTACTACAACATGGATAAAAGACAGATGACCAAAAGATTTATAATGGGTCACATCCATTTTCACTGGGTCTCAAATCATGAGGGTTCTTCCCTGAAGGAAGTGTAGGAGTGTGGAAAGGAAGGCAAGCTGTATAGACTCTCAAGCAGCCTGATGATATTTAGAATAAAATTCTTGGGCTGCCTGAAATAAAAGAGCATGGCTAACATGATTAGAAGGTGATCTGCCTTTGAATTTCCATTAAAAATAGGACGTGGAAGTCCACTATGAGAGTGGTCATGCAAGATATAAATCTTACCTTGATGTTTTCTCACTTGCTCTTGAAATTCCTTAGAGAGCTGATACATATTAGAAGCTACAAATTTTATTTGGGCTGTGGTGATTCTTTGTTCAACACCTACTGAATAAGCTGAATCAGATATCATATTTACGTCTCCTGGATAATAAGCAAGAGGCTAGTATGATTGCATAAAATTCATTCTGCTGAGTGGACTAAGAAGGAGTTCTGACTACTCTCTTTCAAGTTAAGTCATGAGAGTATACAGCACAAATGTTATATTTATATGCATCTGTAAAGATAGTTGATCTTTTAAGAGGAGCCATAAAAACCTTTTCTTCAAAAATCCATTGCCAATTATGTAATAGCCAGATTATCTTTAATATAGAATATATAAAATTTGGAACTGTGGCCAATAAAATTTGCCACTCTGGGATGGTTTCACAGCATACATTAATTTGTGCATTAGTATAAAAGGTGTATATCTTCTTAGGTCCTATCCCAGATAATTGCACTATTCTCTCATTGGCCTTTAATACAATTCTAACCATAAGCACTGGGTAAGGAGTAAGGTTTTGGTCTGGTTGCACTGGGAGGTTCACCCACTGGATCACGCTGTCTCCTTGATGAAGGACTGCTGTGAGTACCTCTTTTGTACCAAAAAGTTATTTTTCTGAGGGTTTTTGAATGACTCTTTCAACCACATTGGATAAAGCAAGCTCAACTTCTCTCAAAGCCTCTTGAACTTCTTTTGTAAGCTGGCGTAAAGAACTTAAAGGACAATCTCCCCTTAAAATGTCATATAATGGTTGTAATTGATAGGTAGCTAAGCCTAATACTGGATGCAGCCATTGGATATCACCTATCAATTTCTGAACATCATTTAAGGTGTTCAACTTCTCTATTCTTAAAGAAAGTTTTTGTACTGTAAGCACATTACGATATACTTTATAACCTAAATATTGAAAAGGAATATGCCTTTTAATTTTTTTCTGGAGCTATATGCAATTTGTAATTCCTTAGTGTTGCTATGGCCTTTTGTAGATTTGCTTCTATCATTTGCTGCTCAGGTACACACCCCAAGATATCATCCATGTAATCTAACAACATAACTTTTGGAAATGCTTTTCTTACTGGAGTAAGAGCAGCAGCAACATACATTTGACACATAGTAGGGTTATTTTTCATTCCCTGTGGCAAAATTGTCCATTCATATCTTTTATAAGGCTCAGCTAAATTAACACTGGGCACTGAAAAGGCAAATCTTTTCATAACCTACTAATCTAGAAGGATAGAATAGAAATAGAAATAGAAACAATCCTTAATGTCTATAATCCAAAGAGGCCATTCTCTACACAAATGAGTAGGAGATAGAAGTCTAGGCTGAAGAGTTCCCATAGTTTCCATCTGTTCATTTACTTTTCTTAAATCAGTCAATATCCTCCATTTCCCAACTTTCTTTCTTTTTTTTTTCTTTTCTTTTCTTTTCCTTTCTTTTCTTTTCTTTTCTTTTCTTTTCTTTTCTTTTCTTTTCTTTTCTTTTCTTTTTTCTTTTGTTTTCTTTTCTTTTCTTTTTTTTTTTTAATAACAAATACAAAGGAATTCCAAGGACTTTAGAGAAGGTTGTAAGTGTCCTTGCTCAAGTTGTTCCTGTACTATATCTAATAAGGCCTATTTTTTTTTCACTTGTTAAGGGCCACTGTTCTACCTATTCTGGTGTATCAGTTTTCCATTGAATGGGAACAGGTGAAAATGCAGGCAGGCCTTCAACAGCATCCCAGTCTAAAAAACCAAAGTACTCAATTATTATCCTAACTGTTGTAAGATGTCTCTTCCCCACTTACTTCCTTATTCATCACCTTATTTACAACAAAATGAGCAAAAACTCCTGTTTAAATTTCAAATATCCATCTCAAAGGAGTAGCACTCAGCTACTATTGGTCCTCCTATGCCAGACATATGGTGTCAACTGTAATCTTTGGCCAATGACTGGCCCAACTGGCACTTCAAATGACTGGAAGATCTGCACCTTTGTTTACCAACCTTTCCAATGGTATGCCATTTACATAGATAATGAGCATAGGTCAGTCATCTATAATAGCTGTAGTCTAGAATATTCCTAGATTCTGTTGTTGGGAGTCAAAATCCAGATAAATATCACCAAACTGCATATTAGGAGTATGTATCAGTAAATCTGATGCTACTACTTCTCCTGGTGATAGATCACACATTGTCTACTTGAATTAGTGACAGGGACATTAGCTACACATTCCCCAGTTTCCCAAATCAGTGTATGGATGAACACTGTTTTGTAAGTACTCTCAGGAGGTTAAATGGTCAATCCTACTGTGCCTGGAGGCAAGGGATCTGTAGGCCAGACAGGGACAGATTTCACCTTTTCATGAGACATCTTAGTAGTCCCAGCTGCATACAACTCTATTCTCCCCAATTGTAATCCCTTTCCCACATCAGGTTGCTTCTCGGCTGATTTATCATGTTGTAGTACTGAAGTTCTGGCGATTCTCTGGGTGTAACATTGGCTTCCATCATGCCCCAAGTGTTTTTTTGCCTGGGGCCTTGGAGCCCTGCTTCCCATTTCCCTGAGTCCATCTACATTCTGATGCCCAATGGAAGTCTTTGTTGCATTTTGGATATGGAGTTTTGGGTCTTGTTCTCCCACCCTGTTTTTTCATTTTATCTTTATGCCAACATTGAGCTTTCAAATGCCCTATTTTATCACATTGAAAGCATTGACAAATCTCTCTGGAAGTCCCTTCCTGAAAGGGACCCTGTCTTCCTATTTTCAGATCTTGAGAATTCTGCATGATAGCCTGGCTATCAAAGTTATTTGTGCCCACTCTGGCACAGCATTTTATGATCTCCTCTAATGGAGCATCCTTGTGTATTCCTAGTATAATTCTTCTACAAACTTCATTAGCATTTTTCTCTAGCAAGTTGTCTTATCATAATTTATGTTGCTACATTTTTACCAATAGTTCATATGACAGGAGGTCTGCAGACATCCCACAAAATCAGCAAAGGGTTCATTTGGACCTTGCATTATTTTTGTGAAGGCTTTCCTTCTATCTTGTCTTTCCGGGAAGGTGCCCCATGCTTTGATAGCAACAGAAGCAATTTGCTCATATGCTGCTATAGGGTAATTAATCTGCTCTAAAGAGTCTGCATAAGGATCTGTACTTGCTAATTGATGAGAGGTGACTGATATATTAACTCCAGGTTGCCTATTTCATTGGCCTTGTATTCTACAGAGTTCACTATACTTTGAAAGCCACAGCAAGTTTTATCCAGGTTCTAAACATGTCTTTACTATAGATTTCCAATTAATAGGGGTTAAAATTTCAAAAGCCAAATTCTCTAATATCATCTTAACATAAGATGATGTAGACTCATTAAGAGTGCAATTTTATAGATCTTTGATAATTTTCAGATTAAAAGCAGTGTATCATATTCTGTCTTGACCTGAAGAGTCAAACTCTTCAATCACAGGGTATGCTTCTATTCTCAAATCAGATGTATCCTGTCCTTCCTCTTTAGCTTTAACCAATGCCTTTTTGTAAATGTGTCATAGGGGATGGACAAAACTGCTACATAGGTGGTGCTAATAGTATCAATGCTATTTCTACTCTTTCTCCTCCCTTCACCCACAAAGGCAAAATTGAGGGAGGAAGGTCAGGAGATGAGGAATGCCCTAAGGGTGTCTGCTGGAGTGTTGGGGAAGTGAACTGTGAAAGTGAGAAGCACCACACCCCTTAAGCTCATCAGCACTGTACTTAATTCCTTAATTCAACTCTCCTTGCCTTTCAGCTGCTTTGTCAATACCAATCCCCTCCTGCTCTTTCTCCTCACAGTTTCTTGTCTGGCTGTCTATATTTAAATTTTTCCTTTCTTTAGACTACTGGGCTTGTTTAAAGCCAATTGTATTATGTTGTATATAATGAATGCTTCCTCAGGGATTGAATCAGGACCTTTAGCTTTGTAATATGCAATTAGTTGCTCTCCCTAGTTTGTACATATCTTGGCTCTAATTTTTCTTCCTTAGAGAGCCAAGGAGATGTACATTCTAATATATTTAAGAGTTCAGTGAATTGCCTCTGAGTTATCAACAAAACTTGCTTCTCTATTAACCTAACTATGCTTGCTATACACTCCCTCTCTAGAGGGTAGGCTTTTTTCTTAGAATTTGCCTATTTCAGCTTAAAAGCAAAAGTGACTAGTTTAGTCCTTACCAAAGTTTCCTGCTTGTCTATTTTTGTACTCACCCTATTTCCAGATCATAGGGACTTCTCCACTGAGCTTACAATCTCATCAGTCGAACTGCTGAGTGTAGGTGCTTGAGTCCAGAGCCTCAAAATGTAGTGTGCTTCTTTCAGTGCTCCACTTTGTGCACCCAACTGTAATGTCCAGATTAGCTTTATGGAGGATCTCTAGATGGACCTTAGCCTTTGGTGAAGAATTAATGAAGGCAGGAGAGCCACCATGAGGATGAACAAGGATGGAATCTGGATACTGGAGTCTGGAGTCTAAGTACACACACTCCCTCTGTCTCCAGTCTTCTCAGCCCTTAAATACGTTAGTACAATTACATCACTAAAGCATACTTAACAAATGTCAATTGTGGAACCATTATCATACTAAGTATATGTGAATTAGAAAACCATTATCTCATCACTCCCACTGAGTAAACACCCTGTTGCAAGTATCTTTGCTTCAAGTATACTTTTCTCAGAGTTCCTCAATATCTTTGGTCCTCTACAAATTTGCTCTGAATATAGAACTCAAGAGAAGCATAATAACCTAAAAAGAGAAGAAAAAATTATTTTAAAAAAAAAAAGGTTAAAATGTTTATATCTGTACATGGGAAGATGATATATGCAATAGTAAAGAACTGTATTTTTCTAGGGGGTATAATTAGAGAGTTTAGATATAATTTGACTTTGTTGTGATGATTAAAAAAAAAAGAACTAGGGATGGAGAAGGAAATGTACTGGAAGAAGAGGAAAGGGGAAGAAAAATGGGGTAAATTACATCATGTAGAGGCAAAAAAGATCAATTATAATTGAGGGGAAAAAGGGAGGGAGATAAAATTGTTTGAATCTTAATCTCATCAGTTTTGGTTCAAAATGGGAATATCATACATATTTACTTTCGGAAAAAAATTGAAAGGGGACAGAAAAGAACATTGTTTTTTTTTTTGTTTGTTTGTTTGTTTTGTTTTGTTTTGTTTTTGTTTTTGTTTTCTCAGCAGTACATGGAACCTACACAAAAAGTGAACATGTCTTAGGGCAAAAAACCCTCACAATCATGTGCAGAAAGGCAGAAATAGTAAATGCAGGGTTTTTAGATCATGATGCAAGAAAAATTAAATTTAAAAAAGCACCAGGAAATAATAGGCCAAAAATTAATTGGTAACTAAGTAAATTATAAAGAATGAGTAGGTGAAACAACTAATTGTAGACACAATTGATAATTTAATCAAAGAGAATGACAATAATAAGACCACATATAAAAATTTATGGGATGTAGCCAAAAGAGTTATCAAGGAAAATTCTATATCTCTAAATGCTTAATTGAATAAAGTACAGAAAGAGAAGATCAGCGAATTGGACATGCAACTAATAAGCTAGAAAAAGAACAAATTTTAAAAGCTGAATTAAATACTAAATTTGAAATGATGAAAATAAAAGAAGTTCTAAAAAATTGAAATTAATAAAATTATGAGTTAATAAACATAATTAAGTATTGGTTTTATGAAAAAAATAAGAAAATAAATCAAACTGTTAATTTGATTACAAAAAGGAAAGAAAAAAATCAAATTGCCAATATCAAAAATGAAAAGGGTGAACTGACCTATAATGAAACGGAAATTAAAATAATAATTAGGAGTTCTTTTGCCCAATTGTTTGCCAATAAATATGATAATCTAAGTGAAATGGATGCTTATAGAAATATAGATTTCCCAGATTAATAGAGGAGGAAATAAATTACTTGAATAATCCCATTTGAGAAAATAAAAATTGAACAACCCATGAACTAACTAAGAAAAAAAAATGTCCAGGACCAGATGAATTTACAAATGGGTTCTACCAAACATTTAAAGAAAAATTAATTTCAAAACTATGCAAATCATTTTTTTTAAAAAGAGGAAGAAGAAGTTCTACCAAATTTCCTTTAAGCCACAGATATAGTGCTGATACCTAAAGCAGGTTATGGTCCAAACAGAGAAAGATAATTATAGACCAAATTCAATTTGATGCAAAAATCTTAAATAAAATATTAGCAAAGAGATTATAGCAACTCATTACTAGGACAATATACCATGACTAAGTAGGATTTATACCAAGAATGCAGGACTCAATATTAGGAAAACTATTAACATAATTGACTCTATCAACAGCCAAACTAATTAAAATCATATAATTATATCAAAAGTTGTAAAAAAGCATTTGACAAAATACATCAATTTCTGCTAAAAATACTATGAAGCCTAGGAATAAATGGAATTTTCTTTAAAATTCTATCTAAAACAATCAACAATTGTTGATAAACTAGATAAACTAGAGATAATGGAGATGAACTATAAGTATTCTCACGTAAGATGAGGGGTAAAACAAGGTTGCTCACTATCACTATTATTATTTAATAACATAATGAATATATTAGTTTTAGCAATAAGAGAAGAAAAAGAAATTTAAGGAATTAGATTAGATAATGAGGAAACAAAATTATCATGCTTTGCAGATGATATGAAATATAATTAGAGAATCAACTCAAAAAGTATTAGAAAAATTTCTTGGGGGGAAATGCCTCTTTCTTTGTACCTAGATTTCAGGCATTCCAGGAATTCTTAAATTATCGCTCTTCAATCTACTAAGTCAGTTGTTTTACCAATAAAATATTTTATATTTTCTACTTTGCTTTATTGTTTCTTGATAACTCACATAATCATTAATTTCCACTTGTCCAATTCTGGTTTTTAAATACTTTTCTTCAGCAAGGTTCTGTACTTTTTTCCCCCAATTGGCCAAGTATGTACATTATTAAGGTGCTAATATTTTTTATTATTGTGTGACTCTTACCAGTCTGCTAATTTTCTTTTTTATAATTTTCTTGCATTACTCTCATTTTATATTTTCCCATTTTCTATTACTCTTACTTTAAAAGTTTAAAAATAATTGTTTTTAATTCTTTCAGTAATTCTTGTTGAGCTTGTGTCCAATTCATTTTTTTTTTAATTTTGAGGATTGCTTGTAGCTTTTTCAAGTCTTATTTTGAGTTTGTGCCTAGATTTTCCCTGCCACAATAGTAACTTCAATGGTCAGAATCTTTTTTGTTCTATGGTCATTCTTTTCTGGCTGATTCTTAAATTTGAATTTTATATTAAAATTGGGATTTATTCCTGGTGTGAAAATGGTTGAGCACTGCCTCAGCTTCATGATTTTTCACTTTGTTTTTAGAGCTAGTTTGGGGGAGAAGGGGGAAATGTTGAAAGTTTTTAGGGTTTCCAAGGTAGTGTGAACTGATTAGAGATGTGGTCACTGCTCTTCACTCTGTGTTCTTATCCTTAACCAGGAAGGATCCTTCATCCTTTGAGAATTAAACAATCTTCCTTCTCACACCACTTGATCCCTTGTAATTGTAAAGGATAATTGCTTTTTCAAACCCTTACCCTTTGGGATACCAAGGGATACTGCTCCTCAGAGCAGTTTTGTAATCAAAAGTTATATTCCTGAGGGATCTCGGTCTTTTCTGTCTGCCATGGTTCCTCCCTCCCTCCACCCACCCCAAATTACACATAGAATGTGAAGTAAATATGGAGTTTCCAAACAGATCCCAATTTGGTGCCTAGTAGCACAGAAGTCCTCTGTAGTCTCTTTTTTACTGGTTGCCATATCCTCATCATCTCCAATTTAAAAGCTCCTGAAGCTGCTGCTGGTACTAACTTCAAGGTCAAAAGCTAGTGTTGCTGTCACATGAACTCCAGGCTAGTCATCTTGGTGTCACCGACCTGTTCTTCAAATTTCTTAAGTTTTCTTGGAGTAGGGAGAAAAATGTCTCATACTGTCTTTTCTTTATTTGACTCTGCACTCCAGGATTCAATTTTTGAACTGTTATTTTAAGTACATTGAAGAGAATATTAGGAAAGTCTGGATGCTTTCTCTAATCTTTGACCTTGGACTTTTCCTGGAAAAAATTCTTCCCTTTCTCTTAAATTCTTTATCTCCTATTTTCCTGGTGGGCAAGATTAATGCATACCCAATAATGTATACCCAATTTACATTTGAATTTTTATTCTTTCCTCTTTGAACTAGTTGGGATATGAATAAGATTCAAGTGTTCCTAGGTTTTCCTTGTCCCTTCATAACATAAACTCTTTTTGCATAACGCTTCCGTATAATTTGCCCATTCTTAAAACCTCTCGACCCACAAAACAAAACAAAAAACAAAAAACAAAAAACAAAAAAAAAAAAAAAACTAAGAATTTCTCTTTCTCACTCTTCCACTATTCTTTAGTGATCATCTTAGCATAATGGCATTTATATCTATATCCTCTAAATTATACTCTCACTAACAAACTTAGAGACGATTAAATCCTGAGAAGCTTCAGATATTATTCTCCCGTATAAATATACAAAGAATTTAGCCTTATTTAGTTCTTTGTGATTTTTTCCCATCTTTTCTTTTTTATGATTCTTTTGAGTCTTGTGTTTGAATGCCAAATTATTTTATTTTATCTCTGGTCTTTTCATCAGAAATACTTAAAAGCCTTCCATTTTAGTTATGATTATATTCAATTTTCTGAACAGATTATTTTTGGCTATAATCTTAGACCTTTATTTTTATTTTTAGGCCTTTTAGAATATTACCATCCAAACTCTCTTTTATATTATATTGGTGGTTGCTAAATCTTGATTGTAACTTTATGGTCCTTGACTTTGTTATTGTTGTTGTTGTTGTTGTTGTTTGTTGTCTTTTCCTGACTACTACCTTTCTTTTTGATTTAAGAGATGTGGATTTTGGCCCAACATTGCTAGAAGTATCAATTTGATATTCCTATCAGAGATGACCAGTAGCTTCTTTCAAGTTCTACTTTATGCTCCAGTTTTAAAATTTGAGGAAATTTTTCTTTATAATTTCTGGACATTCTAAGGTTAGGATTTTTGTATTTGTGTGTGCCTGGCTTTCAGATAGTTTAGATTCTAAATTTCTCTTTGCTTTTCTTCTATGTTTGTGTCTTGATTTTCCCTGTAATATATTAGCTCTTTAGGGTTGGCTTATTTTTTGTTGAACACAGATCATACTTCCAACCTTCTTGACTTTGAACTTTAAGTTAATATGGAATTCTATTTACTTCTTGGGGGAATATGTGTCCTGAGTTTCTATTTTTAAGCTCTTTTTACAACTCAGTCTGGGGACTTGCAGGGTTTTGGTGGTTTGGTGGTATAGCCTGGGGAAAGATATGTTCTTTTTCTCCTACTATGATTTCCTGAAGTTTGATTACATTAGATATCTTGTGCTTAAAGTTCAATAGACTGCTACGGGACTCAGTTGCTTTTAGTCTTTATGAAAGTTCTACAGTTTCAAAGCAACCGAAGTGTTTGATTTTCCTTTTATCTTAGTGTTTTGTGCTTGTTATTCCACTATGTGTTCCTGTGTAGGATGGGAGCTATGTGTAAATATTAAAACTGAATCCCCTTCTCTGCTTTTTGTCTCAAAGTCACACAGCTAAGTCTTTGGAACTTATTCTTTGCTCCAATTTCTAAATACATCTAAGGCATATTTAAGCAGTTATCACTACTATACTTTTTTGCTTTAGAATTGTGATCCATAATAGCTGCAATAAAAAGCAGAGCTACCTCTGACATTTCTTTCTGTTCAGATGTTTTAAGTACTGCTGTTCAATCCCCAATGCATTATTATTCCTAAGACTTTGTATCACCCCTGACTGCCATAATACTCTTCACTTCTGTGTCCAACTCCAACTATTTATTGTAGCCTCCACTGGGGTCAAGAGCCATGATTCAATAGAGACATGGTTAAAGAAAAATACCTGAGTCATCTACACCCAGAGAGAGGATTGTGAGAACTGAGTGTGTATTGCAACATAGCATTTTCACTCTTTTTACTGTTGTTTGCTTGCATTTTGTTTTCTTTCTCAATTTTTTTTCCTTTTTGATTTGATTTTTTTTTGTGTGCAGTAAGATTATTATATAAAAGTGTATACATGTATTGGATTTAATATATATTTTAACATATCTAATATATATTGGATTAGTTGCCATTTAGGAGATGGGGGGAAGGAGGGGAAATTTGAAACATAAGGCTTTGTAAAGGTAAATATTGAGAAATATCCATGCATATGTTTTGAAAAGGAAACATTTTAATAAAAAATAAACTCAAAAAAACCCTTGAAATTGTTATAGCCATGAATTAGTCCAACTGTTCATAAAAGTAATTTGAAATTATATACAAAAAGTCAACAAAAATGTAGATGAGAGCAATGCCACTACTAAGTATAAACTCCAAGGAGGTCAAATACAAATAAGACTCATATGTGTGAAAATAAGTATAGCAGCATTTTTGATGTATCAAAAATTTGCAAAGTAGGTGCCCATCAAATTTGGACTAACTAATTAATGGAATGGAATATTACTGCATTATTAGAAATGATGGAGGAGATGAATTCATAGAAACCTGAGAAGAATTCTGTGAAATTATAAAGAAAGAAATAATTGAAACCTGGAAATTTTATATAATGATGACAATAATGCAAAGCAGTTATAGCAAACTTAAATAAAAACTTTGGTTATTAAACTATGTATAAAGTGTGCTGTAGGCTACATATTATATCTTTTATTATATATGTTAATTTAATTTTTATTGATATAAAATATTTCTCAATTATATTTTAATCTGGTTGCAGATTTCAAGATTGGCGATTGTTGTAGGTTACATATCATCCAGGAATTGCTTTTTTGATACATCTGAGGAAAGTATGGGCTAGCTCTCTGGAGAGCCTCGGGGTCAGCCAGAGTCAGGATAAATCAAATTCCTTGGTCTTTAGGGGGAGAAGTGAAGGAGGCAGGCAAACTGCCACATGGCTTGCCAAAGATATATCCAGAATTCTGGAGTCTGAAGTCTCCAGGCTCTCTCCTCCTTGTCCTGACAAGTGACTCTCACTTCTCTCCCTCTGCCCTCCAATCCTTGCCTAAGATTATCTTATTACCAAACATTCAGCAAGCACCAATTGTGAGGAGTGCCATCATTCAAATATATACTAATAGAGCCATCATCTCACATGGAATAGGTAGCCTTAAGTGCTCTCTTGTATGATTCAGAGTTTCAGCCCTCTACATATCTGATGTCAAGAAAAAATAATTTTGAACTTCAAAACCTTAATCAATTTAATACACATTCAAGATTCCAGGGTGCTGCTCATGAAAAAATGTTTTCTTTCAAGAAGAAGTGAGGAAGGGAAGGAACTGGAGTCATAGTGAAAGTGATGGAAACAAAATAAGGAAAGAAAAATAAGACCATCAATGAAATTTTAAAATACATAAAAGACAGCAGAAGAAGAACAAGAGGGAAATACATATATACAAGGGTGTTGTTAGAGATACCATTTTAAATTTAATCCATTTTTAAAAGCAGTACATAATAGAGATTATATTATCCAACACTATTTTTAAAAATTTATACATAGTTCATATTTGTAAAGTTTATAACAAAATAATAAAAAAATATTCAGTCAATCAGTATAACCTCTAGAATGTATCATGTCTACTTTGTGGTAGGCAAAGTGCTAGTCACTGGGAATGAATATGTAGGTTTGAAATAATGAAGTTTATCTTCTCTTGAGTACATATAACAGCTTGTCACATAAGATATACCTAAAATAAATTCATAGTGATGACATAAGTGGGGAAGGAAGGGTTCCTTAAAGGAGAGGGACATTGCCTTGAACTTTGAAGTAAACTGGTTTCCAGAAGATGGGGATAAAGAATGGGAAATATTCCAGACATGAGGAAAATTTTGTGCAAAAGCATGGTGATAAAAGATGGAGTGTTTCTTATAGAGGACTGAAGTAAGTGGGTTTGTCTAGAGCAAAATGTACATTAAGAAAGAAATATGCAATCATCATACAGAGATAGAGATAAGCATAATGGATAAGACAATGTGGAAATAGTGAAAATTCTTAAGACATGATTAGACTTGCACTTAAGGAAAATCATTTTGGCAGTTATACTTAAAAGTATAAAAATTAGGCATTCAGGAAAACATGAAAATGTTATAGACCAAAATAAACAGAAGCAAAATGGCAGTGTTTTAGTGAAGAATCAATGCATATGATTACCATGTGGAAGTAAAAACTGAAAAAGAAAGGATCATCTGGGATAAGAGATAAATTAATGCATCTTTTCAAAGCAGTGAGAGAAGGAACTGGATTTTTGCGGAAAGATAGTGTATACATCACAGGAAAGTCACTTTATTATTTCAGAATAATTATCTTTTTTACTAGAAAGTTTTCAATTTGGATGTAAAAGTTGTTGGGATTATTTTAACTTCTTAGAAATGACACGCAAAAATCTATAAGTAAAATAATTTATAGGTGAATATGAGTAAGTAAGAAAATAAAAAGTAAATTAACAAGATTTTCTATCTATATTGATCGATATAAAGTAAATTCAAATACATATGTAAATTTATATTTATAGCATTGAGTTTGTTAACTCAATAGATGATATTGTCATTTGGATCTCAATTAGACCTATTAAAAATGATATATTAAAGGAATTTTTTGTTGAGAGATAAAGAAAAGTGTCTATGGGGAGATCCCTTTTGATCCCAAATTTAAAAGGATTTCAAAGTTTATTAAAAAGACTACCTAGTACATGGTAATACAGGATCCTGATTGGGACAGATAATCAGATAATGAATCCCTCTGAAGTGGTCACATATATTATTTAAAATTATAATTACATAAAATATGATAATTAATTTCAGCCTAGTGGAAATATGTAGTATAAATGCAAATAATGCAACTACTTCAGCAGATTTAGTTTTCACACTTACTGGGAATTTCAGTCAAATTGTTTGGGATTAAAATAGCTAAATAAATAGCAAATATCAAATAAGTTTGAAGGGATTTTGGGGAAAAAAACTCTAATATAAGTTAACAACTGATGCAAAAAATAAACTTCCATATTTAATTTTATATAATTACACATACACACACAGAAAGAGAGAAAGAGAGATGTAGATGTACAATTATACACACACATTCAGTCATTCATTACTATATTACCTTAACTTCAGGAGGGAAAGAGAAAATACATGTTCAAAGGATGTAAATATAGCTCCTAGATATAGGTGGAAAGGATAAATGAGTGTTACATGAATTGGTAGAACTTCCTAACCCTTGTCTTGATCCTTGGCTAATGAAGGACAGAAAAGTTTTTCTTGGAAGGCAGTAGATCACTAACAAATTTCTCCAAATCCTTTAACTAACTCTGCCCAAATTTAAATTCAGGTCATTTACCCATGATTTCTAAAAATAATTTCAAATAGGAAATGGCAGATTCAGTGATCTAAGAACACTGAGAAATGTGTTCTGAATACTTAGTGCAGCAGGGTTATTGGTGTGACAACACTCATATCACTAACTTATTTAACAATTTCACTAACATAAGAATAATTTTGGTAGGCCAAAGTGAATACTAGACTTCTGAACTATATGACATCATCATTCCTACTGAGCTAAAGGAGAGCTATCCCATGGTTTTGCACTGAGAGCTTTAAATAGATGTTAATAAGGAAGTTTTGGGGGAAATAAATGTATAAAGGAGGATTACACTTGGCAATTTCTTTTCAATCTAGCAGAAGATTAGTATACCCAGATCTTAGTTCAGCACAGAAAGTTAAAGTATTTCTTCCAGGGTAACGGTATCTATGACATAAAAATTCATTTTGGTACTGTCTCACTACAGTTGCAGGATCAAAAGAAAGGAAAATCCAAGGTTACAGTGGCTTTGAAGGTCTCTATGGACTGGGAGATTCATGACAAAGAGAGATTGAAAAGCACAATTCAGGTTAAAACAAGATCAAATCAATTTAACCTCCCTAGCCAATCTAGACACACGTTATCAACATGGATAAAAGCCAACATCCAGCCTGTTGAGAAAGGCATAAGCACAACTTTCAACCCCAATTAGGAAAGTTCTTAAAAGTGTAATTCCCCTTTTCCTATTAAGCTAATGGAATATAATTGAAAAATTGCATGGCCATGTCTTTTTCAGTAACCAACAAGTAAATTTCCTAGTAAGAATTCAAAGGATGTCAATAATCTGACCAGCAGTCAACTTTACTGGACTACAATGGTCAGTAAACATATTTGCCTAATCTTGTAATTGGGTCCTGTGGTTATCTCTGGCTTTTGAAACTATGGATAGCAAAATGGTATAATTCACTGAATCTCTAGAGTGTCATAGTTTAATAGTATTTCACAGCTATAGCACATCACATTATATTATATTCACAGTGTCACAGTACCATAAAGTGATAACATAGTGTAATGAGACATCCAAACTCAATGTAATGTGACACACAAGAAAATCAATGTGGCATATCATTAAAAATACCCTGGTTTAAAAAGGCAATACCTATGGGAATTATATATGAATTTACAGATCATTCATTTCCTACATATTCTTGCTGTATTTAATTTCTGCATATCTGTGTGCTTTTGCAGAAAAATATAAGGTTGAGTTTGCAAACTGTGCCATTGTAGCACTTTATTTTCCAAAAGAAACTCAAATAGGAAATGCAAATATATAAAAGTCGTCTGAGAAAAAATATATAAGTAGACTTCAATATTTTCATTCCTTTACTTCTCTTTAAAGTGGAATTAATTTTTTAGAACCTTTCATGAGAGAAATTCTAGGGTCTAAGTATTTTTGGGTTTTGTTTGTTTGTTTGTTTGTTTTTTTTACCAAAAGAGTGTCAAGTCCAATTCAGGGCTTTAGAGTTGGATGATGCAAATAACACTGGATTGCTGGGAAGAGTTTAGCTCTCCCACTTAATAAATGTCTGACTTTGAGCCAATCATTCAATTTGTCTGAGATTCTGTTTACTCCTCCATAAAAATAAAGGCTATATATTTTATCTTTAAGATCTCTTTTACTTCTAAAATTGATAATTCTGTGAAACTGGAAGTCATGGAAAAACCTTGGAAAAATTGTCAATAAATATAGTATATAAAATAGGATTATATGAGAAAAAAATTAAATTTCATTATTTTTCATTCCTTTATCTCTTTCTGATATGGGGTGAATTGCCATTTCACCTTTGCTTGGTGCTCTTGAGATTTGAGGGTAAGCTGTGTAAAAGTTACGAACCTCACTTTTTATTCCAGAGTTATCTGGGTCAATAGCAAGATATAGATCAAGTTGACTGGAAATGGACCTGAATACAGTGAAAAACCTTGGCCTTTTCAAGTTAAGGTCTTTAACAGGTATCATTTTGACTGACACAATGGCTTCTTTTACCTAGTCAATCATAGATTGAAAAGTAGATAAGCAAAAAGACAAATATCTAGATGGATAGATAAATGTATACACATATATGTATAGACATATACATATATGTGTGTATGTATGTATATGTGTATCAATTCAGGAGTGGAAAACTCCCAGGGTCTCTTGCCAAAACAGAAAGTTACTTTTCGCATTCACACTGAACCAATGAGGGCTACAGATGAAATAATGAAGTTGGTGATTTTGTACAGCCCTCTATCAGTTAAATCTAATTCATTTGCATGTCATGGCTTCAACTCCCTGAAGTCATTGTCTTTTTCAACAATGTAGGAAAAACAACAACAATCATAACAACTTGAACTCTCACCAAAACAGCCTAAGGTTCTGGGAACTTTAAGCAAAATGCAAACCTCTATGGATAGTGAAAACCTGTTTGAACTTATTCCCCACTAATTAATAGTCTTTCCTCATGATATCCTTCCCATCACAGGGATTCTTGACTGTTATCTTTCAAATTTCTTCTCTGTGTCTCACTGTTTGATTCCTTAGTCCCACTCCTCTAGACACAAATTTTCCCTCCCCAAAAATGACCACTCTACAGCAATTCAACTTTTTCTTTGTGATTTCTATAATTCCTGCTCTATATACAATATATTTGCTTTCATCATAGATCATTTCCTTTCCCACCTTATCCAACTTTTAGTTCTCATTGAAGCCTCACTTCCTCTTAATTTCCAAGTATGCCTGAACTCTTTTTTCAGCATTGTCTGTACTTTCACTCATCCTCCTCCTCCCTTCCCCAGCTCATTAGTCAAGATATGGAAGTTAGAATACTCCTTACTCCTCATAGCCATTCCAAGAATCTCCCTCTGCCACCTCCACTTAGCAGTTTTTCCTTCTTTGAAGTTCACTTAATCCATATCTAAAAATGAAGCAAAATGCTGGGATCTGTTATCTGTTGACTTCCAGAATGGTCTTACTTCTTTCTTTACTTAATACCTGACACACTCCAATTTTCCTTTCCAGCTTCTGACTTCATACTAGGGGACTTCAACATACATATTATACATATTAATATTAGCTTAAGAACCTTAACTTCACCATTTCTCAAATAACTCATTTCACATAATCTCAACTCCACATAAAGATGGTCATGCCATACCCTTGATCTTGCAATCACAAAAAAAAAAATGTACTTTCATTTTTATGAATTCTGAAATTCCTTATCTAATTACAATGAATTTTCATTCTACTTTTCCTTCTGCCTTGCTTTAACCTGTGCTTTATCCATACCATGACCTCCAATCCCTCAGGCTCTTGATATCTTTACTAGGCTACCAACAATGCAATAACTATGCTCTTCTCTTTCCCTACATAGAACTCTTGCTGAATCTCTTCAATTCTACATCATCCTTTACTTTTAAATCATTTGCCCTTTTATTCTGTTCTTGATAGGATCTTGTCAAGTTTCAGCCTTGAACCATTTGTATCAACATAATCCTTTGCCTATATTCATACCAAGGCTAAATGAAGCCAGAAAAAAATCATGAAACCTTACTGACTGGATCCTCTACAAATTTGTGTTGTCACCTCCAGGCTCAAATTTAAATTCTGTGTTTGACATTCAAAGCCTCTCATATCACTTCCCTCAACTTTTTCAATCTCCTTATACATTATACTTCTAACCTTTTCCTTTTTAATCTTTCCCACACACACCTACTTTGATCCAGTAACACTGACTTCCTTGCTATTCTTTTAACAAAACATTACATTTTTAGACTCTACATATCTTTCACTGTCTTACCTGGAATATTTTATCTCTTCATTTTTGTCTCCTGTATTCCCTGAATTCTTTCAAATATTAACAGTCCATCTTTCATATGAATTCTTTCCCAATTTCTCATAATTCTAGTGCTTTCACTCTGTTTATTTTATATATATATATATATATATATATATATATATATATATATATATATATATATATATATATATATATATACATATATATGTCTTATGTATAGTTTTTTTTTCTTTTACATATATTTATATTTTGTCTCTATTAGATTGTAATCTTGAGAACACGGATAGTTATTTGCCATTCCTAGGATTCTGAGAGGTTAAATGAATTGTCCAAGGTCATAAAACCAATATATGTCAGCAGCAGAAAGCAGAGGATTCTTAAGTGTAATGACAGCTTGACAGTATTATAACATAAAATATGGTGAGTACACATTCTATTTATCCCCTGAGGTTAGAAAGAATGTGTACTTGCTAAAAGAATAATTTATATAAAAAAAGTAATTTTATAACAGTAAAAGTTTGTAAACTTGGATTATCAAGGAACATAGGTCATTTATTCTTTTATGGAATGATTTAAAATCTAATGACTAAAGACAGAATTATTTTAGATAATGCTATTTCTCTCTTTGATTGCATCATTCTTTAATCTTCATAGCATATGTTGAATGATTTAATCAAGATAATTATAAGAACAATTTTTAATCTGAAAACTGAAAAAAAATTCAAAATGAAATTTTATCCATAAAACCCAAATTCCTTTTTCTCCTACTACATCTAAATCCAGTGCCTTGGCATGCATTACTTCATTTTTTAGTGAAATATTTGTTAGTTTTCATGTGTTTATCTGTCCTATCACACTTTTCCAGTTCTAAAACCATCTCCATTCCTGCTTATTCTCCTTAAATTCTTCTACAAAATCATCTTTCCCTGGTCATCACTCCCTTATGCACATTTTCCCTATGGTACAAAAAAACAGAATTAGGCAAATATGATGCAAAAATGAATAAATGCTGTTACCATGAACTCACACACATATGTGTGGTATATCTGTTACCATGAACTCACACACATATATGTGCTATTGTTGCTATGAGGCAAAAATTACATATTGCCTCTTTTTCTGCTTCTTTTCTCAGTTCTCAGGCTCTATTCTCTTAATAGCTTCATTATTATCTTTTGAATAGATCAGGAAATTATTAAATTGAACTTATACTATATTTCAATATATACAATTATTTCATAATTTGTAAAACAGAAAACAGGAGAGATTTATTAACAATTTGTGACTATATTTTAAGTTTTTTCAAGGTAAAGAATTTTTTTGGTCTTTAATTCCCAGTAGCAAGTAAAATGTCTAGCCCATTATGGTACCTATTTATCTATGAAAATATTAGAGAATTTAGGGTCTTTTACTTTGTGACTATGTCTTTATGATATACTAACCTTATGGCATTTACATACATATATATGTATATGTATATCTATCTATCTAATCATCTATTGCTCTCTCTCTTTCTCTCTCTCTATATATGTATATATGTATATATATATATATATATGTAAATACTTTCTTTTATAATCATGACTAAATTGGCTTATAAATATCTCCTGAGTATTTTTGATCCATATCACAATTTTGATAATCTGTTTTTAAATTGGATTAAAATTATCTATAACTATCACAGTAAGTAATACAAATAATTTGGTAATTGGAGGATATCCACATGTAAATAAGGATTACTGGAATAAAACTGAATATGTTTTCCTTTTTTTGAATTTAAATATTCTGTTAATGAGATGGAATTTCCAAAAGTAACTTTAAAAATAATATTTCAATTCTATTCTAAGTGTAGTTTTCTGCAATCTATATTTGAATTATTTGGAAGATAATATTTTTAAATGAACACATTTTACTTTCCTATGAGTTATTATGAAAAAGATAAATAAAATAGAATTATTCCAAGAATGCTTTTCCTGCAGAAAAACATATCCATGGCAATTCATTATTACTATGTCATGTAGTCATTTATATTTTCTTTATCATTTCTCTTTCTTGAAATTTGTTACTCAGCAACTGTGTTTCCAAAGAGATGACATTTTCAAAGGTATCAGTATTACTGATACAATTCTATACTCCAAGAAAAAGATTAACTATAATCTTTCAAATGGTTGAAGTATGAGTCTGATAGAATTAAGAAAAGTTAAAACTGCACAAAGAGAGACAGAGACAGAGAGACAGAGAGACAGAGACAGAGAGACAAAGAGAGACAGAGAGAGACAGAGAGGTAACCAAAAAAAAAAAAGAAAAAAAAGAAAAAAAAAGAAAAGAAAAAGAAAAGAAAAGAAATGTATATGGATAATCAAGGTTAAAAACAGTAGCAAATGCCCATTAGGATATGTCTAACAATGTCACTTCCCTGTATCAAAAAGGATAAATGACACTCCCTTTAGTCTAAAAAATAAATTATTTTCATTGGTATCAAAAACTCTCTAATGTCTTTGTAAAATGATCTTGCTTTACTCTCATTCCCAGGTTCTGTTTTCTATGTATTTGTCTTTAACTGGAAGGATCTCCCACATTACCCTTGCCTTTTGTGATAATTATTGATATCTAAAGCTCATTTTATTGCTAAAGTGTAGAAAGGAACTTTTGCCTAATTCATTCAATGTAAAAAGCTCTTTATGGGAGTATTTTCTCTGTCATTGTTGATCAGCACCATCTTTGAGGCTTAAAGCCTTAGAAATTTTCTAGTGGTTCTAAGAAATAGTTCTATAAACATTATAGATCAAAGATAGAACTTGAACTCAAATTTCCTGTCATAGAAATCAGTTTTCTATTCATTATTATGATCTAGTCCTTGCCTTTCATCTGTAGTTCACTAGTGCAAAGAGCTCCCACTTTGAAGATAGGGGATATAAGTACAAATCATAGCTTTACAACTTCCTACCTGTGTGATCCAGGGCAAGTCATTTTACTTCTGTGGGTTGTAATTTCTTATATGTAAAATCTCAGGATTGGGCTTGATGATTTCTTTAAGCTCTTCCAGTCCAAATATATGACCCTAAAAGTGTAAATGATCACACCTGAAAACCAGATATATGTGATATATAAATGATCTTCAAGTAAATTATTTCGTAATGGGTCACATCATATGACCATATAATTTCTTGTAAGCTCCTAATGGCTTTGCCATGATGCAAAGGGAAAAGAATGATTCAGTCTATTCTTTGTATTAACATACTGACTGTTAACCAATATCTCCTGAGGAAAATATGTATTTCTGAGAGACACTGGACGTTAATAGGATTTCACATTCTTGCAGCAGGTGTTTGAGAGTATGTTTGAGAGTACTGAATAATAAAATAATTAAGTGGAACTTTACCTGCAAAACAAGATAAAATGATGGATATTGTACAGTATTGGCCTGAGTAATAGACCTTTTTTTGTTCCATTTAACAATCCTTGCTATGTTTGAAGGTTTGCATTCTATCCTATTAATGGAATTTTCATATATTTAACCCACAGTTTAAAAGCTCCTAAATATTCATAATGCTAATTTTGTCACAGCATGATTTGTTAATTCTTATAACTCTGCCAAACCTTGATAAATTGGGCTAAATTTGAACCAGATTTTCTAAGCCTTGGAGAGACATATTAATTCAATATTATTACTGTCAAATATGAAATATGTTCAGAAGCTTGAAGCATCATATCACACCACTTCCCAGCTGAACAGGCACTCTATTCCATTAAAATGACAAACTTATCTACCATCGTTAAAAGAATCAGTAATATTGTCTATTGTTCTTTAATGGTATACATTCTCTGGACAAGAAATAGGATAGAAAGGGAAACTTAGAAAGCTGTTTTTGAAAGTTTTTAATTCAAGTACTTTAGCCATATGGAGTGAGATTTCATCACTTTAAATCTATTTAAAAACATGTTAGTGAATGGCCAATATTGAGAAATTTCTGTTCTTTTCTTAATTGGCAAAAGATGAAATATTTTCTCTCTCTCTCTTTTTTTTCTCTTTCGGTCAGTATGTGCATGTGTGTATATGTGTGTGAATGTGTGTGTGTGTGTGTGTGTGTGTGTGTTAGAGAGAGAGAGAGAGAGAGAGAGAGAGAGAGAGAGAGAGAGAGAGAGAGAGAGAGAAGTAGGGTGATATATATATATATATATATATATACATATATATATATATATATATATATATATATATATATATACATATATATATATATATATATATATATATATATATATATATATATCCCAAAGACTTTGAGAAAATCAAATATAAGGTTTCTATAACTGTATGGATGTTATGGGTTTCAAATATCCAATTAATTGACAGGCCAAAGAGACTTCATTTCATTTCATCTTGCCTAAGGGGTAAATACCAGATGAAATGCATCCCATTTTTGCCTATAGGTATGAAATGCAAAATGATTTTACACATCTTTGGTATCAATAATATCAAGCTGAAGATGCTACTCCACACTTTATTTCCTTCCACCTATGTATCACTGCTTCTCTATGTATAACTTTCTCTTTATGATTATGGTGGGTGTTTGAATTCCTCTCTCTCCATATGAGATGTTTATGCTCTTTCATCTTCATCTCTCCTTTTATTTAATTCCCAAGCCTCAGAACCAAAGCTCCTTTAAAAGAATAATTGTACTCTTATTCATAATAAGAGAATAAATGTAACTTCTGTATATAATATTTTGTTTGGTTCTTTTAAACTTATATTTCAATTGAGTTTCTATGTTTTAGTGAACTTATAAAAGAAAGCAGAAAATTTATCCTCCCCAATCAACATGAAACAAATAATTCAATAATAATTTGACATTTGATTAAAGCATAGTGGCTTAGAAAAACATGGATTTCTCTCTGTGTATAAGCATACATGTGGATTATTCACTATCTCCATTTTCATCCAAATAATCCAGATAATATCTATCAATTCCATGTAGCAAAGACAATCTCACAATCATGTAAGTGTACCAATTCAACAAGCAGTATGAACTTAAAAAACAGCATGAAAACAACTTAATAGTATCAAAAAATGATGTATGTTACAAATTTTTGACTACCACAGAACCTTGACCTCAAAGATAAAGGTAACTGTGTCAAAGACAGAGACAATCTATTTCAAACACTTTTGTTCTCCAAGTCAAACAATTACCTCTGTCTTAAGGACAAATAAATCTGTATGAAATTTCTTATTTTTTGCTTAAACTTTGAATAAGGTATCCAAACACTCATAAATTTCATTTATTGAAACACAAAAATATATCTTTTGAAATGTGCATGGGATGTTCTATAATGGAATTTCCTAATTCTCAATTTTGATTTTATATACACATTACAGGGGAATTTGTTCTCTCAAGTCATTTTTTTCTGTAGGATTTTATTTCTCTTTCTCTCTCTTTTGGTTGGCATATAGATCGAATGAATTTAATTACATTAAACAAACCTTTAAAAATAGTCAGCTAGAGTAGGAAAATGATATGATAAAACCTGTAAAAAGATTGTTGTTTTTTTTTTAACTGTATTTAACCCCCATACAAATGAAAAGGGTTGAATATCAGGGACCTGTGCTGAAAGTTAAAACAACAACAACAACACACACACACACACACACACACACACACACACACACACACACACACGCACTGTTATTGGTGTATATAATGATTCCCTTACCTCATTGCTGTACTCCATAATTTTGAATTTAGAAGTCTGATATATCCATTACTGCTTTATTTCACAATTATTACATATACCTATTATATTAATATGTTTGAAATTACATATGATGTCTAAAATTGCTGGAAATCATTTTTCAGAAAAATATTATTATCCATCAAATTATAGCAATGACCAAATTAATGAATGTGATTTAAAACTAACATGTAGACATGGAAAATATTGTTTTTGCAAGATTGATGCTACATTGGAGATATTCAACCCTTTAATATCTTATGAAGTTATCATTAATTAAGAATAGAGATTTTATAAAATACTGTCAAAAAGTTATCTTCTCACTTGGAGGATTAGTTCAGTTTTATGGATATTTGTGGACCAGCAACTCTCAGACATTCTTTTTTCTTCACATGCATATATGGTCAGAATTAATTTTGTCCTTGAAACTGTCATTTTATACATTTTAGTCTTTCCTTACACACAATATTAGTATAAAAAGTATATATCAAATGAAATAGATTAAGTAGATGAATATTATGAATATGCAAAAATGGAATGTCATTATGCCTTAAGAAATGACAAACATGGACCAAAGCAAAAATTATGGAGAGAAGCCAGGAAGTTGCTAAAGTTCTCCTCAGTTTCTTGCTAAAACAACATATCAAGCCTCTAAAAGAATTCTGGAGTGATAGAATACATAAAAAGATGGAGGAAAACAATTTTCCAGTCCAAAATAGCTTAGGATTTCAGTAAAAGTCTTTCTCACTTGGGTAAAGAGGAAACATAATCCAGCATAAGTGGTGTCTTGGTTTGCCTGACTCTTAGCCACAGCATAGATCAATAATTGAGGGCCCACAGTTTGAGTTCAGACCAATGGCACAGCAGACCATTTATGATGGGTCTACCCCCAGCAAAGCAGGCAAATAGTCAATCCTGCAATCATGGCACAAGTAGTACAATTAAGCCAGATCACCCCACTTCAGGGGGCAAGCAACCAGCACCTGAGGCCTCAAAAAAAAAAAAACAATGACCAGTCCTCAGGCCCCTGGTGCTAGCTAACTTTTTTTTTTTTTTTTAAATGAGCAAAAAAAAAAAAAAAATCCTTAAACATAGAAAACCACTATGGCAACAGGGAAGATCAAAATACAAACTCAGAAGTTGACAATAGTGTCAAAATGCCTGTATGTAAAGCCTCAAAAAGGAGTTTGAATTGGTCTCAAGCTCAAAAAGTCTAATTTAAAGAGCTCAAAAAGGATTTTAAAAATCAAGTAAGAGAGGTAGAAGAAAAATTGGTAAAAAGAAATAAATATACAAGAGAAATATGAAAAATGAATAGCTTAGAAAAGGAAGTACAAAAAATGACTGAAAAAAACAATTCCTATAAAAGCAGAATTGGCTAAATAGAAAAGAAGATACAAAAGCTAAGAAAATAATTCCTTAAAAATTAAAAATGGGCTTTTGGAAACTAATGACTCTATAAAACAACAAGAGTAAATCAAATAAAATCAAAAGAATCGAAAAAAGTGGTAGGAAAATGGAAAATACCTCATTGGATGTGGAAAATGTATTCAAATTATTAGACTATCTGAAATATTATTAAATTAAATGATTAAAAAAATCCTAGACATCATCTTTTATGAAATCATCAAGGAAAACTGCCCTGATATTCTAGAACCAGAGGGCAGAATAGTTATTGAAAGATTCCACTGTTTATTTCCTAAAAGAATTCTAAAATGAAATTCCAAGGGAATATTATAGCCAAATTCTAGAACAAGCAGGTCAAGGAGAAAATACTGTAAGCAGACAGAAAGAAACAATTCAAATATCAAGGAGCCACAGTCTGAATTATAAAGGACTTAGAAAATTCTACATTAAAGGATCAGAGAGGTTGACACATGATATTCCATAAGGCAAAGGAGCTTGGATTACAACCAAAAATCAACTACCAAGCAAAATTGAGCTTCATATTTTAGGCGAAAAGATGGATATTTAATGAAATAAAGGACTTTGAAATTTTCCTGATGAAAAGAATGAAGCTGAACAGAAAATTTGATCTTCATATACAAGACTCAAGAGAAGTATAAAAAGGTAAACAGGAAAGGGGGAAAAACATGGTTTTCAATAAGGTTAAACTTTTTACATCCCTACATTAGAAAATTACACTGTAACTCTCTCTCTATTAGGAAAATAAAGAGTATACTTAGAGTATATGGGTATAATTTTAATTTGATGTGATGATTAAAAAAAAAACAAGTAAGAGATGAGAAAAAATATGCTGGGAGAAGAGAAAAGAGGGAGGCAGAATGAGCTAAATTACATTACATAAAAAGGCAGGAAAAGATCTATTATGTAGAGGAAAAGAAAGGAAAGGATGAGCATAGTTTAAAGTTTGCTGCCATCTAATTTGATCAAAGAGAGAATAACATATACTCAGTAGGCTGCAGCAATCTAACTTATCCTATAGGGAAGTAGAAAATGAAAGGGGGAAAAAAGGGAGGTAGCTGATAGAAGGAAGTTTAAATTCAGAAAGGCAGTGATAAGAAACAAAACACTGGTGAAAAGAGAAAAGATGAAAGGACAGAGAAAAATACAAATGGAAGAAAATAGTATGGAAGGAAATATTATAGCATTTCTACATATTTACAGAAAAACAGAAAGAGAAATTACATTTAAAATGACTGTATACAATATAAAATATTTGGAAATTTACTTGCCAAGACAAATCCAGGAAGTATGTAAACATAATAACAAAATATTTTTCATTCAAATGAGAAAAATACCAGTTGCTCATGATAAAAAAGACAATCTTACATAAAGTTACTCATTCAATGTCATACCAATCAAACTACCAAAAACTTTCACAGAGCTAGAAAAAATTGATAGTCATCTGAAAGAATAAAAGATCAAAGACATCAAGAAAATTAATCAAAAAAAATTGCAAAACAAGTTGGACTAACAATACCAGATCTAAAAATTATATTATAAAGCAGCAATCTTCAAAATTCTTTGGTACTGGCTAAGAAATCAAGTAGTAAAGAAAAGTGGTAAAGAAGAGATTCAGATGATACAGTAATAATTATAGTGATATGCAGATCAAAGACTAATTTCCGGTGAAGCTAGAGCTTTATAGTGAATGTGACAAAATCTGCTGGAAAAAATTGGAAAATAGTATGGCAGAAATGAGGCATATCAACATAAACTCAACATGGGTACATGATTTAGACATAATGAGTAATACCATAAGTAAATTGAGAGAGCAAGGAATGGGTTACCAGTTAGATGTATGGAGAATGAAATAATTTATCACCAAACATAGACAAAGGACATTATAAAAATTCAAAATGCATAATTTTGATTGCATTAAATTAAAAAAATTTACACAAACAAAATCAACACAATCTAGATTACAAGGAAAGCAGAAATATGGAAAGCAATTTTATAGCAAATCTCTGATATGTAGAGAACTAATTTATAATTATAATTTATAAGAATGAAAATTGTTCTCCATTTGATAAATGTTCAAAAGATATTAACAGATATATTTTAGATTAAGAAATTAAAACTATCTACAATAATATGAAAAATGCTCTAAATCACCATAGATTGAAGAAGTACAAATTAAAACAACTATGAGATATCCACTTACATTTATCAGATTGGTTAGTATGACAGAAAAGGAAAATGATAAATATTGGAGATGTGGAAAAATTGATACTCAAATGTAT
Source organism: Sminthopsis crassicaudata (assembly GCF_048593235.1). NCBI lineage: Eukaryota > Metazoa > Chordata > Mammalia > Dasyuromorphia > Dasyuridae > Sminthopsis > Sminthopsis crassicaudata. The sequence goes on along the minus strand of NC_133619.1, from coordinate 157,801,008 downwards.
TAAGGGACTGGTCAATTCTCTGAGAGCCTCCTCAGCTGTGCATCATAACATCTGAAGGAGTTGCGGGGCAGCTTTTTTTGACACAGGTGTTGCTTACTGGGAATGAAATAAATTTGAGGCAGAGGAAAGAGAAGAGAGGTCAGACAACTCAAGGACATGTCAGTCAGAGAGGTCAGAGAACAGAAACTGCCTCTCAGTCTCCTTTTATCATCCTCTCACAAGAGGAGCTCAATTTTGCCGATCTGTGTTGGACCATTGTCAGGTGGCTCCCATTTATTCCAACAGCTCCTGTGAATTCCAACATTAGTGCACTGTTGGTAGAGTTGTGAACTTATTCAACCATCTAAATAGCATTTGGAACAATGCCCAAAGGACAATCAAACAGCAATGCAACTATTAGGTTTGTTTCTCAATAACATCATAAAAAGGGGAAATAACCTTTATATGTACAGAAATTTTTATAGCAACACTTTTTGTGGTGGCAAAAAATGGAAATAGAAGAAATATCCACTTATTGGGAAATGGCTGAACAGGTGGTGGTATATGAATATAAAAGAATATTATTATGCTATAAGAAATATTGAGCAGGTGGATTTCAGAAAAACCTGGAAAGACTTGCACGAACTGATAGCTCAATGAAATGAGCAAAAGCAGGATAATATTGTATGATTGATTTAGCTCTTCTCATCAAATGCTATCCACACCCAAAGATTTAATTATGGATACTGAATGCAAATTGAAGTATACTACACTTTTTTATTTTTTGGTTTTCTGCTTTTCCCTTCAGTTCTGTTCCTTCTTTCACATGTCTAATAAATATGTTTATATAATTGCACATATGTAACATAGATTGCTTATTTTCTTGGGGAGAAGGATTGGAGGAGAGGGAGAAATTTAAACTCAAAATAGTATGAAAATTAATTTTGAAAATTCTTTACATATAATTAAAAAAACAATACTATTTACAAAAAAAATGGCAAATATATTTTAGGAATGGTTGAAAAGTTGTATAACTGAGACTGAAATATGCTACACTAACTTCACAGCATAAGCATATTTTACACAAATCTCCTCGCCAACAGAGAAATAATGCACTAGAGATAAAAAGTGAGATATATATTTTCAAAACTGATAAATGCTTAATTTGTTTTTGCATTTCTGCCCATTCTCTTTTTAACTGTCCGTCAATTGGGGTTGATTTTCACCTGTAAGGACATTCCCTTTTCTAAAAGCCTATTAAAAGATTCAGTGTTTCCATTACTGGCTTTTGGCTTTTGATGAAAAATGTGGACCAATTCATTGATTATTAACTAACTTAATTACTAAATTGAAACCAGAATTGCCCAGAAACTCTGTCTCTTACATTTTTCATTCATCTCAATTTCAGAAAATTTTGGTTCTGAATAATAATTTATACTGCATATTATATTTACTTTGCAGAATTCTTTAAGTATATTAAATTATTTATTTTTATTACAATCCCTCAAAGATGAAATAAATCATTATTCTTCTCAATTAATAAATGAGAAAATACATATAAATGAAAAAAATTGATTTATATATTGATCCAGCATGAACCTTAAGTTTCATTTTATTTAATTTCCTTATTCTACAAGTGATAAACTGAGACCTAGAAATGTCAAATTACTTTTCAATGAGACAAGAAAAGTAGCATAGAATTGAGCAGGCCTCCTGATTTTTAGGATTCTTTTTTCCTATTTAATATCCAATGTCACATAGTTGTATTTGCTACTTGTGGTTGAATAAAGAGTTGAAACCAGGTCTTCTTACTCTCAATCTAATAACTACCTATTAAAGTTTCTTTATTTTTAGAATGTTTTTAAGAATATCATTACCTAATTCCAAACACTATTGTTTGATATCATGAAGTAATAATACATAGCTTGCAATACTTTTTATAAAGGAGGACATACTGGGGGTGGGGTTTTAGTAGACATATTAAAAATAAGAAACATAAAGCATTGGTACTATTTAATAATAAAAAAAAATTCAGTCAGGAAAACAGATTTTATATTATTTTATTAAGTTTTATGAAACTTTATGAAATAGAAATTCAAACTTTTTATCATACACCATCAGTAAATTATCGACAGCCATAAGTAGAGCCAATATATTGTTTTTGAAATCAGTGCCTATGACTTATTATTAATGTAAGTGAAAATGACTGAAAAAATATATAATAATTTTCCATATTTTGCATGGTTCTTATTTTACTTTCTCTTCATAATCTTTCATCAGGTACATCTCTAAGTCTGACCTTGTACTGTAATTTTCAGCAGTCTGCATTATATGGTTTGAAATTGTGCTCCCATGCATTCTTATGGTGTTTCCTTTAAAGTCCTTACTTGTAATGAATGAGCCCTTTGACGATGCATGAAATGCTTCAGAATGACTCAAAAAAGTTTTCTTTTTTCACCCTCAGACATTTAACCCTACAAAGGAATGACTTAGACATCTAAGGTAGAGAAGTAATTCAAACTAATCAGATTACTTTATAAAAATGTTTAAGGGAACTTAATATTTGACAAGTATATACATTCTCAATTTTGCTATTACTAGAAATGAACTTGAATGTTTATGACCTTGGATTATGGGCAGAGGGATATAGAGTGGCTATGGAGTGTTGGCTCAGAGTCAGGAAATCTCATTTTCAAAGATAGTCTCAAATAATCACTAGTTTTGTGACCCTGGGCACATTGTTTCATCTTGCTTTCCTCATTTTCTCATCTTATAGATTTTGTAAATGAGCTGAAGAAGGAAATGGAAAACATTGCAAAGTCTTTGCCAAGAAAGCCCCCAATTGAATTATGAAGAGTCAGTCACAAATGAAATGACTCAATAACAACAACAATATTTGTAATAGAAAAAAATAGCCTTTCTCCAAATTTCTCCTAATTGAAGTTTATAAAGTCAATTTAAAAGTTTTAAAAGCAAAACCCTTGAATGTCCTATAAGTCAACACTGCATTTCTCCTTGCTGCAATTAAGCAATCCTGAAAATATGGAGGAATGAATTTCAAAGCATTTTCCAAGTCATATGCTTTTTGGATCTCCATTTCCCTAATTGCTAAATGGAGCAGGATAGACTTGACTTGTAATTCACCTTTGACTGCTGAGGTCCAGCCTCTAAATCTATTTAATCCTGTGGTGTAATGATCTTATAGTATGATAATATCCCCTAATAAGTACATAGAATATTAGATCACCCAATCTGAATTTAGCATGACCTCATTTGATCTTTTTGCATGATCAAGGCAAAAGGGAATGAGTGTGTTTGATCATCACAGCTGTTCTATTTATTTCTCTTCAGCATCCCTATACTTTTCTCCCAGGCTCTTGCCCATACAGTGTAAGTAGAAGTCTTAAAACTTAACCCATTATTTATTGCCAATACTTATGTAAAACAAAGACATCTCTTTGTAAACTGGAGAATTCAGAAACAGAATGAATGACAGTAGTTTCCAAAAGAGCGGAACTCATCTTTGTTTGCCTGTCTCTAACTAAAGTAATGGTGTTAGAACATTAGACCAATGTCTCTTAAGGAAATAAATGCATTTTCTTTCAGGATTAATGGCCCACTGCTAGATTGAAGAAGATTAAAATAGAGAACCAAAAAGCCGCAGTAGGCTTTACAGCCTTAGACTGAGGAGTTGTTAGCAAACAGAGCCAAAAAGTCAAGCATTTGAGTAAACAGTTCAAGATGAAATAACTCACCGAATGCTATGAGCCCTTGTGGTCAAATACATCTGCTCCAGAGTTAAGCTATAGAGGGAGTGATTTAGTCCTGCATATAAATGAATAGGCTTCTATGTGTGGGTACCTAGCAAAAGGCTGGCAACAAGAAGGAGATTGCCAATCATCTAGTGCTACTTCTTTATTTACATCCCATTGAGATTCTGCTGATGGCAAAAACTTGAAAAGTGAATTTATTGTTATGAGAAAGTCAATATTTTACAATAACAGTGGACAGTGATTTAAAAGAACTACTTTGGGCCTTGCATTTATTTCTTCATACACATGTATATGACTATTCATTGCCCTGGCTACCTACGACCAAAGTAATTGCAAAAAACTCACCATTTTAAACATTCACTCTTTACAAAGTAAACAGCCTTGCAATGTTTTATCATTAAAACCAAGTTATTAAAGCATTCTTTGGCTTTCAAAGGGTATTTACTGTACTTGTTCTATTGTCTGCCTTTCAATTTTTTCTTTAAAAGTTTCTTTCTTTCTTTTTTTTTCAATACAATATAACACAAAGTCACATTGTTAAGTTTGTCACTCCCTCTAAGTGAAAGAGCAACCTTTTCATAAGAAGACAGCCACATATAACTAAATGAATATAAAATATACTGGAAAAGGAGGAAAATTCATGAAACTCAGAGTAAGATTAGTGTTCTCTCATGGGGCCTATGATTTCTCTACTCATTTACAAATGGTTGTTACTGGATTAAAATTTTTGAATTAAATTTTAGAAAACTCAAATTTTTTAAGATGTCAAGATTTGGTCTTATGAGAGCCTCTCTCTGGGTACAGATGGTTCTCTGACTTGAAAGAATTTGTGTGTGTGTGTGTGTGTGTGTGTGTGTGTTTGTGTGTGTACTTTCTCTGTGTTATGCAGCTAAAATAGAGCTCTGTACTGTCTTTGGATACAAATGCACTAAAAGGGGAAAATTCAAAAATAGAACAAAATGATTTTTATATCTGACATTTGCATAATATCTGGCACAAAGTTAGGGATCAAGATTAGTGAATTTAATAATTAGGTAATCCTTGACAGAGGCACAAAAATTGTCCCTTCTCAACAAAACTCCTGAATACAGCCCAAACATGATTAAAGTGAAACTTGGAAATGTTTCATAAAATAAATAAAATTACAATTTATCAATATTGCTAATTTGTGGACCACAGACATCTGTTTCAATTTTGAATATGATATCACTATGGAAAAAGAGCCAGCCTTAGCCCCAGAAAAACCTGTTTTCAAAGTCATATCATTATGTCAGAGCAGTAGCTTGATCTATCACAGTAACTTAATTTATAGTAATTCTCATTAATTCTTCAAAGCTATTAGTTGCAGAAAATATACCTGTATTTGTTGCCGTTTCTTCACACAGAAGATTCCATACCAATTTATGGGTCTGTATCCTCCCTATTTCCTCTTATTATGAATGATTACAAATGAGTAAACTTAGACAACAAAGATTGTTTTCTTAATAACTATTATTAAGTCATTTAGATCACCACCACAGAAAACTTATACATTTTGTATTTTCAATTAATTATCGACTCTCAAACTGGATTTGAAATCAGTGAGAATTCAAACCACTACAAAAATTGTATGTATAAAAGACAATTGTTATAATCTTGTTCTAAATAAGTTGCCCTCTGTCTAGCCAACAGGAAGTCTGACATTGATCTGATGACTGATCATCCCCTAGAAATGATGTCTGAAAAAAACTAAGAATGAAATATTAATAAAATTCATAAGTATAGATGAAAACATGTGATTTGTGTTGGTCAAAATGTGCAAATGGATTGGCTTAGGTATCTCCCAGTAAGTAATTCTCCTTATCAATGAAGACTAACAACTTCCCTGATATTTATAGTCCTAGACAGCTGTATGGAACATATATAGGACTTACTCAGGATCTTGGAGCTAATGTGTGTTATGGACAAAACTTATATTCATATCTTCCTGTTTTCGACAAATTTTGACCCATTACCTACACTTTTTAATTCCACTTTTAAATTGAAAGTTATCAATATATTCCTATGGCTAGAGACTTGTGATTAATTACTTGTGAAATCTTGAAATTTACAACTCATATAAGCAGATATTTTGTCTGAACAAATTCAATTTTGCTAGGACAAAGGGGACAACTTTATTATTGAAGCCAACTTCTTGTCATTCATCTTAATTGAGGCAAAGACGAAGAATTTGAAGTGGGGGGATATTTTAAAGAGTGTAAAAACACAATTGTACTCATCCTTTTTATCATCATAAATGATCTTTTCAAATTTCAGGGACAAGCTTTTGCTGATCTTACAATGCCAAAAGATCAATTCTCCCTAATCATGTTTGGCTACTTAAAATGTTTCTATTTGTTTATGAGATCACATTAACCACTCATGACATCTCATTCTATTTAAAAATAAGCCCTATTTGAAGTTATTAGATGTAAAGGCAAAGAAAGGAGAACTTCACAGGATCTAAAAACTGGCAGTTGGTGAGTTTAATTATATCAAAGTTTGGCCATTCAGAAAGGTATCCCCTCCCAATTTTTGAGCTAACATTTAAAAACTCTCCATATCAAGTATGTTTTTATTGATGTCTGCCTACAATTATGTTGACCATAAGGGAAGCCAACTCTAGGGCTGAGAACTTTGTTGAAAATCATTTCAGTATGCAGCTACTTTATTCCTAATGGCAGAAGTTGCAATGGAAATTAATTTTCAGGATCCCATTAAGTTGTACTGACAAAACTATTGTGTGCTGCATTTGGATAGAATTGCCATAGCTGCTGGAAATATGAGTGTCAGTAATGATATTTATTAAACATAATGAATAACATTTGGAAGCCATGGAAACCAAAGAACCAGAGTTGGATGACTATTCTCTAATCACAAGGGGCAACAAGAGCTTTTAAAACAATCAAAGGATTTAAAAGACTAAAAGGATTAGATACATACATGAGCATTTATAACCATCTTCCTTTATTTTAAAATGAAGTAGAAGTAAACAAGAGGGAAAACATATCACATAGCCAGTCTTCCAAACCATCATTCTAAATTTTCTCCCATCTTTTATATTTGTGTATTGAATAATCCACATTTGTATTGGTTCAAAAATGTGGAAAGACACAAATTCCTAATGAATAATGAAAAGAAAACATATCAAGAACAAAGACAAAATAAAAGTTAGCATCCTAATTTAAAAGATAGCAAGGTAAGCAGTAAGCAGTATAAGTGATATGATAAATGTATATGTTGTATTTTACATGATTTCACATGTATTATGAGTAATGGGTAGGATAGAGAGTGGAAGAAATGCGAATATTTGGAACAGACAGTAAAGCAAGATTTATAAATGTTTATTATCAGAGACCAAAATTATATAATATATATGGTAAGATTAGTTTGATATTGATAAAAAGTCAAACAACAGAAAAGAAAAAAGTAGAATTATCGAATCTTCAATGGTAATTTAGAAGCAATCTAGTTCAACTTCTCAATTCCATTCAAATTTTTTTACAGTACTTTTGACTTCATTAAATATTTGTTCCATCACCATTACTACCAGGGAGTAGCATATTAACTATCTCATGAGGCAGATGTTTTTTCTCAGTTATTTCTAATCATTCGAAAATCCTTACTCAGGACAAATAGAAATGTTTCTATATAATCCCCACCTATTTGGAATGTTTCTTCTTCCTTCTTTATTTCAAATATATATATTTTATTTTTTCTTGAATAGAAATCACTGATTTTACATTTGATAATCACTCTACAACCAAATATTCTTTAGGCTTAATGTTAAAAGAGATTTCCAATCAAGTAAAACTGTTCAAAATTAGAATGAGAAGTAGGGAGCTCCCATCATTAGAAATTTTCAAGCAAAGGCTACCAATCAAGCATGTAATAAAAAGGACTCATTTTTTAAGATAAAGGTTCAATTAAGAATCATTTTTTTTTAAATTCTGAATTTCCATATTTCTATGACTCTTCTTCAAATTAAAAATCTTCACTTTATTTTTATTTTTCCACCTCACATAATTTCTAGAATTTTTACTACCCTGGTCATTTGCCACTGTGACTGTGCACCAATTTGCCAAAATTCTTCTTGAAATAGGCTGCCAGGAATGGACTAGAACATTATAAATGTATTGTCCTAGATGTGGATATCAGAAACATTGTGTTACCTATCCTGTCATAAACATTAGGCTTCTGTTAATATACCCTAAAACCATGTTTTCTTTAAAGAACCATGAAACATTGTAAAATCATATAATTCTTGTAATAAAGTAAAACATTTCTGTCCCCCTACATCATTCAGTTTATTTTTTTAATTTGTTAATGTATATTTAATTTTTATCTAATTGTGTAATGAATATTTTGATTGTTTATTCTGCTGTACAAGCTTACATCATGTGTATAACTCTAGCCCCATAGTACGTTGTTATGGAACTCTCTCTTTATTGATGGAAATCAATTGTCCTATACATGTATGGAGATTGGCTGAAATTGGCAAGAATAGAAAATAGTATCTTAATCTTCTCCAAGTCTTCTTCAAGTTGTTGGATCTTTGGGGGTCTCAGGCACATTTCACTTGGTGCACTACTCCAAACCCACTTCAGGTTGCTGAAGGAAAACACTCTAGGAAGAGGAACTGTCAATCTCTATCATGTCCCAATCCCAAATTTGCGACACTAGAGACTTCATGGAATGCACCCTAGGGTGAGATCTGGTATTCTCTCTTGTTAGGGCTAAATCACTTTTCTCCCAATGAAAGTATCTTTCACTATGGCATATATTCATTTATGAATATGACTTGCAGACCCCCAAACCATTAGTAATTCAGAGAGATGTCTGCATATGAAAATTTATGGTGGAATGGGCCGATGAGAAAAATTTGTTCCAGTGACCATGAAGATAGCTGAAATAGTCTCTGTGGAGGGATTAGAGCTTAGCCAGAGAACAGAGACACCATGATAATTTATTGTATGGGTAATCTTCAGTCATCTTGACTTTTGTCCTGTCACGATCAGAAGAAAAAATAATGCTGATGTCTTTGTGCAACCCTGATTTACTGAAATCCAATTTAAACTCCTCAAGACACTACCTGTGATGTCATTGGTTCTCTTTGTGAACAAAGGATACACAACAATAATATTTGTCTATGTATATTTTCTCTGATTTCTTTTTTGCTAAATGGGCTTCTTTGTAATCACTATGTGTGTTTATTGTGGAAGGGTGTTTGTTGGGACAGGAGCTAATACATGTAAATAAAGCCTGGGATCCTCCTTTCTCCAATAATGAAACAGAGATAAGAATTTAGCTTGAACCTAAAAAACACATCCCCTAGGCTAATTATATTTAAGGGAGCAAATAAGTTTAATTATACTTCAATATCCTCTCTCTTTATCTATTCTGCCTTTGCTTGCCTCCTCTCCTCCTCCTCCTCCTCTTCCTTTTTCTCCTCCTCCTCCTCCTCCTTTTATTCCTCCTCCTCCTCTTTCTCCTCCTCCTCCTCCTTCTTTTTCTTCTTCCTCTTCCTCCTCTTCCTCTTCTGCCTTCCTTGCTTCATGCCTTCCTTCCTTCCTTCTTTCCTTCCAGTTTTAAAGTTTTTTATTTTTTTAAGGCTGTATCTCTAAAATTGGAAAAACTAAATAGCCTCTAATCTTCGCTATAGTCACCAAGGCTGACAGATCTTGAGTTCAGGAGTTCTGAAATATGGTAGACCATGCCAATATGGTATCTGTAGTAAATTCAACATCAGAATTAGACTTGGAAGAGGTTCACACACACAGATGGCCTAAGGAATCAGCACATCTGCCTAGACTGGAAATAGACTAGATTGAATCTTCATTTGGTAACAATAGTTTGACTTTTGAGCTTCCAGTATGTGTGAGACAGAGAACTATACTTTAAAAAACTAAACTATTTAATACAATTGCAAAAAAAAATCTAATAAATTATCTAATGAACAATAACTAAAATTTAATGATGCTTTAAAATTTACAAGATGCTTATTATCTTATTTCATTCTTAAAATAATCCTATGAGGTTTGGCCGATGAGTATTATTACTTTATAAAGAATGGAACAAAAGAATAGAGACCTTCCATAGTCAGAACATTAAAAACTTGCCTGATGCAGAATTTGAACGTATGTCCTCCTGCTGATCAGTTTAGCACACTATTCTTTTATAACACAGAACTATCTTCTCTCAAGCATAGTATATCAGAAGTATTATAGATCCTGTCATTCTCAATATCATAAGTTAATGGAAAATTTCAGAATATTGAATAGGGAAAATATTATTTATTAAGATATGGCTATTTTTAGTTACATGAGCTGATAAATAGTACAGTTTCAGAGAAACCTGGAAGACTTCTAAAGAATAATGCAAAATGAACAGAAACAGGAAGATAATTTATAACAAAAGATACAATGTTGACAAACAATTTGGAAAGATTTCAAAACTCTGGGAAATTCATTATCAATCATGACTATAGAGGACTAGTGAACAAATGTGCTACCTATCTGTGGACAGCAGCGACAAATTAATGAAAGCTAAAGAATGAAATAAATTATTGGATATGGCAAATGTGTACATTTTGGAATTCTTAACTGTTACAAGAATTGTGATTACCAGAAGTTATTGATAATATTTGAGGGAAAGAGAAGAAAAAGTATAAGGAATATATAAGGCTATTTCAAATGCAGAGAAAGAAGTTCAGAAAAATTTTGAAAGTAACTTATTAAATGTATTTTGTACATGATTGAAAAGTAAACTACATTTAATAGAGATTCATTGTTTCACATAAAATCCACTATTCTATTTTGTCTATGAAAGTGTTCTCTTTTTTTTATCAGCATTTTTAAAATTCAGAATACATTTTAAAAAATAAAAATGTACAGCTGCTTTCCATTGGCTATTAATTTAGATCCCTCTAGGCTCTTTGAGCAAGTAAATGACATGATTGTTTTTACATCTTTGAGTAATAAACACATAAAGATGTATAGTCACATTGATTTCAAGCACTAATACATAAAAAAAGTTTAAGAATGTCTCATTGATTAAAATTGTTGATCACATATCTATACACCTTTAGTCCTAGGCATTGATAATCCTTCATATTTCTTTTTTGTTTATTAGGATTTAATTAACTGAGATTTATTATGTTTCATATATAAAAATGTAAAGCCAATCATGTGATTGTGTTCACTCAATATATGGAAAGACATATATATAAGCAAAGGATAAGACAATTTTTAAAAATAAAAATTAAGGTCAAAGAGCTAGCTTGTTCAATACAATTTAAATCATGATTTTAAAAAAATCTAGAGTAAAAATATTGAAAGAATCTTGTGGTGGTTCTGTCTTGAAAAATCTAAAAGGAGCTAAATGTAAACAATGTACATGTAAACACTATATTTCCTACAAATATCATTTATTCATTCTTCCATAGCCTGGAAAAGAATACATCTCATGACTGCTTTTGTGGGACAAAGGGTATTTTCCACATAACTGGATCCTGTACTTATGCTCATTAAACTTATCAGAAATAAAAGCATTAAAATTATAAGGGTACCATGAAAATTCATCTTATTCTTAGAAATACAAATGTTGACTAAAACTGTGAATAAATGTGATTGAGAAAAGTAATGAGCCATAAGATAAAAAAAGGAAAAAAATAAGAAAGAAACTTAATTATTCCTTTCATTCAAAGTCCCATCATAGCAAAAGAAAATAGATCTGTGTTTTCAGTAACAGCATATGAGTTGAAATGCCATCTACTTGTGCTTTGGGCTTTGGTCAAGTTACACTACAAGGTGCAAATACAGGTAGAGCTAATCAAGCACACCTATTATCTAATGCAGCTGACAACTCTCTAAGATGTTAGAAGTGGTTTACTTTGCCCATTAATGGGAAGATCATAAAGATTCAAAAGTCTTTTAATCCAGATCTTCCACGAATAGCCCATCTGCTTTCCATTAGATGTATATGAATAAGGACTGAAAAAATGTCAGATTCTTTTATGTTTGTTAACTGCAACAACCTTTACTATCCCTGGAATAATGTATTTAATTAGTTCACCTTTGGAGAAGAGGAACACCATCCTTTCCATGTTTCTCTGGTATGTTATATTCACTAAAAAGAATATATAAACACATACACACACACAGTCATAAACACTATAATGCATGTCTAGGATGAAAGCCTCTGCCCCAAGTGTAACCAAGCATATATTTATTTTTTTAATGTGCATGGAAGCTATTGAGGTTTTCATAACTGCAATTATATTTCCATTCCTAAACTTTAGTAAAGGAAATATTTCAGCTAAAATGGAAATGAGTTGAACTTTACAGAAAAAAAAATTTCCAGGAAACAATTCTGCAATAGCTACCGTTCTTAATTGTCCAAATGGCATTATTATTCTCCTTCATTCTCTCTTTGGGACCAGTATTTCCTGAGTCAATTTATTCCTCTATTCCAGTGAAGACTCCAGCTTCACTTTTCCCTTGCCAGGTTCTCCCAGTTATATCCTCAGTCAAACTCACAGAGGAGAACAGCTGTGGCTCCACTGAATACAGATGTAGAAAGAGAAAGTCAGGATAGTTCTGTATCTTTTAGTAATATATGAAGGAGATATCGAATCAGATTTCAACAGGAACTATGTTTAGATGATCTATAATCAGTTTCTCCTGAAGAAATTATCTTTAGTTCTATTCAAAGGGTGTCAAATCCATCATAATAACAGAATATTTTTCACCTGCCTTTCCAAGTCACTCCCTAGCATAGAAACTCCAAAATGCAGGGCTTGAATAATTATATTATAAAAACAGAAATTTATCTCAATTTGGTTGACTTTAACTAGCATTTGTTATGTATCACAAGAATAAATAATTAATTCAATTTAATTCATGTAATTAGCCAGTAAGCTATTTTAAAGCAGACGCTTTTTGTTTGTTCATTTTTTTCCTTTTCTGCATAATCCCAACACTTAACATAGTATATAGAACATAGTAAAATTTTAATAAATATTTGTTGACTTAACAATACAACTTTTATTATCTATTTTATTATTTATCATCTCCTACTGACATAAGTGCAAGGTACTATGTTGGACCTTGGAATGCAAAGATGAAAATGAAAAAGTCCCTGCCCTCATGAGGCTTTCATATAATTTCTGAACCTTCATTCATGCTGTTCATTCCATACCTCTTTAATGATTTTATTTATGACATTTATACAGTAGCATATATCTACCATGGCCATTAGTAGGATCATTTTGTGCATAGTGATGTCCTCCTAGTAAATCCTTCTTCATTGGACTAAACCTGACCCTAAGGCTCTATTAAGAGAAGCTTAACACTCATTCACTTTTTGCATCGAAAGGAATTAATTATTTGATCTTGGTCAAACTGTATATTGATACAAGAAATGTAGAACACAGGTCCTCTGACAACAGCAACATACTTGTTACCATTAGCATTTTTGTTGATGCTGCTATTGTTTGTTTTTTGTTGTTATTTTGGGAGAAAGTTGTGTGTGACTCCCTTTTTTTAACCTATGTACACTATATCTATTTCTGTAGTCAATGTGAAATGAAAAATATAGGAATGAAACACAAACCAAGTGTTAAGGTCATAGGATATGAAAGGATCTTGAGAAATTCACTCACATGTGTCTTTCAAGCAGAGACACATTGAAACATACTAAGATCATTTTTATGTTTAGAACTAATTTAAACTTTTCCACTGAATTGTCCAGCTATTAAGCTGTCAATTCATTCAAATGACTAATAAATAGTTAATAAGCCAAACAATAAAGAACATCAACTTCCAGGTTCAGTTTAATTATTTTGGTAGGTTCTGATTAACCATTTTTACTCTTAAAAATTCTTCCTTTGTTCTAATTTAAATTCTGGTTAAAATAACCTGAGTCTTTTTTTTTTTTTCATTTTTCAGTTTAAATGGAATATAGCTGGTTAACGAGGCTCAATAACCTAATCATTCACATTCTTATGTATTGTTACAAAATGGATCGTTAATCTTTGTTTGGGAGACTAAAGAACCCCACTTCCATTAGTATTTCTTCCTTGCTGTTATTTTTCAGTCTTTTAATAATTGTAGATTTCTTCCCAATAGTCAGCAACAAATGTTATTCATTGTTTTTTTCTGTGCAAGCACTTTGCTAGTTTATAGCATTATAAAAACAAAAATGAATGAATGACCTCAGTTCATTTCGTGTAGACAATCTGAATAATTCTACCCAAATAGGTCTTTTGGTTCGCATGACCTCTGAAGGAAATTTGACTGCCTATTCCCTAGATGGACATATCCTTGAGTACATAATTAATTTGAATTAGCAGAATAATTAATCTGATTAAGCAGAACCTTATTTGTGACAATATTTTCTGCAAATAGGAATATTCAATCATAGCATATAGGTAAAGCTTTCCTAAAAACAAGAACATAAGCACAAATAACTGACATGCACCCCTAAATAAAGATTACATAAGAGGGAAAGAATAATTACTAATATTGTATTTGCCTAGATAACTTTTGTTGCTAGCATATTCAATCAGTGTAATGTCCACTACTTGGCTACACACAGGCAAGAATCTCCTTGCACACACAAAATCTTCATTATCAGTAAAAGGATGCCACAGCTCACAGATCACATAACTAATCCAGTTTCCCTATTGTATGCTTTCAATAAACTCGGGGCCCTTCATCACTTTCAATCCCCTGCACAGAAGTCCTATTGATGTTGCTAGGAGATGTGTGCATGAATCAAGACTACTAAATGACACATAATAACCAGGGACCTGAATTGCGCTAAGGATTAGTAATGGGCCCCTGACCTTCAGGTCGCCCACTTGAATCTGGCCTCAGTTGATAGTAGCTAAAAATTGCTACAATCTGATGAGCAATTGACAGTCTGTGAGAAGAAAAAACAGAGGCTTCAGTGGAGTTGCAAGTTAACAGGTGCTCAAAACAGAATCACTAGAATAAAAGACAAGAAAAAAATCAAAGATTAAATCAATGTGGAAACCACGTTGTCTTCTGATTGCTGGAGGTGGTCCTTTATTCTACTACCTGAAATGCCATGACAACAATATGCAGACAAGAATAAGCTGGATTTATGTTACACTTGTCACATGCATCAATGACAGTACCTTGTTCTCTGACAACAGCAACATAACATCCCTTAGATGTAACTTGATGACAAAATAATTTTTACACTATAAACTAAAGAATTTTTATTTGTCTCTGGGGGCAGATTAATCTGAATTTTAAAGTAAATCTTCAATGAAGGAAAGGCATTTGGTCTGAGTTGTATTAGACTTTAATAACTTTGTTATTAAGAGATTGAATGAATGTTATTTTAGGATCTTTTTGATGTGATGATAAAGGCTTCTTCTACAGATTTAGAATTCTGATTTTTATTCATGTTTCCTTTTAGCTTTTTCCAGGAATACATCAGCTGGGTCATTTCTATTCTGTATTATTTATAAATATTAGTAATTTGTGAGTGCTTGTTAACTTAGGTATCAAATGGGCACTTTCAAATTATATACAGGAAGTACTACACATCAAAGAACTGAAAGGACCACATCAGATCAAATTGCCATCATTTATCCACAAAGACAAAGGTACTATCACTGATCTTTGAAAATAAAGATATATAGAGGGTACTCATAAATTCTCAGTGCAACTTAAACCTTAATAAGTAAAACAACTACATGAAATGAAGCAAAACTATTATTTTTGCCTTTTTAAAAATCAAACCCACATTATTTGCAGAAAATTAGTGTTAGAATTACAAATAAAATTCTGCAATTACCTCAACAACAAATGCAAAATGTTCACATTTGGAAAAAAAAGATACTATTATACTAAAAAAAAAACTTTCCTCATTGTTGATAGTAGAACCAATTTACTCTCAATTAGAGATCCATGGATTAATTTACAGTGGTTATTGATATATGTACAACTTAAATAATAAAGTTTTTGCATAAGTCTAAAAATTTAGTTTAGGATCATAAGGAATAATGTAAGACTGAAATAATATAACACTGAAAGGGCTTGTTTTATTTCTAACCTTTCTTTAAAGTAACAATTGTTGATTACATTTTGAAATTTTTAAAAACACTTAAAATTTTGTATTGTATAATTAAAACATAATCTAGCTAAAATTACTCATTTTATTTGAAAAGATAGGAAGTAGGGGGCAGCTAGGTGGTGCAGTGGATAGAGCAACAAGCCTGAATTCAGGAGGATCTGAATTCAAATTCGGTCTCAGACACTTAACACTTCCTAGCTGTATGACCCTGGGCAAATTACTTAACTCCAGCCTCAAGAAAAAAAAAGAAAGAAAAGATAGGAAGTATGAGATGGAAAACATTTCTCCATGCATGTAACATAATGTTGGACAATAAAAGAGAACTGTGTCATAAGAGTATGGAAAAAGATGATTTTTTAAAGGCTTCAAGTAAAAAATAATATAATGCTGTTTGAACAAGAATTAACTTGCTTAAATTTTCTCTCAAAGTCTCAATATAAAGGAAATACATTGCTTTTGGTATGTTACTTAGTGATGTAATTTTCTCTTTTTGCTATAATGGCCATTGCTATACCCACAATTAAAAAATATGGTATATTTACAGAAAGAAAGGAAGCTCTGAATACTGATGTTCTTGGTGTGTGGCTTGCAAAAGGGCAGATGTCAGTGAAAATTCAAATGCCTGGAGCAGTTGATCTCACAGAAGTGATCTTTTTTCAAAAGTAACTATCTTTGAGATCAATTCTGCTTTTTTAGAAAACTAAAATGAATGAATATAGAAATATTTAGCACTTCTAATGTGTTCTACATAAATATTTAAACAAAATTTCCTCCTTAAGATTAGTGACCCTTTTCTTAATTACAAGGAACATCTTAAATTGAAGATTTTGTTTTTGCTGTTTGTTTTAAAAGAATACAATTTTGTTTTGACGCTGTACCTTCTCATCTGTGGTCTTTTCATACTACTAGTCCCCTCCTTCCATATTGGTGAATTTGATGAGTTCATTCATTTTAGCAGAGCCCTAGGCAAAACATTCCTTATTTTTCTCTCAGCTTTTCTTAACTTTCTTCACTTCCTCATCCCTGCCCTCAAGCTTGTAACTTCTTCTTCTTACTCCAGTTTTAGCTTCCTTCCTCTCTAGTGTTGTCTTTCCTCATTAAAATGGAAATTTCTTGAGACAGGAATCTTGTTTCTTTTTGTTTATATTTATTTTCCCAGTACTTGGTACAATTCTTAGCACACATTAGGTGATCAATAAATGTTTGTCAACTACACTTTCAAAATTCTCACTTTGGGGGAAAATAACATTTATACCAGCTGACATTTTATTGTTTTCCAAAAGCATTTTTAAATTTCTTAAATAACTTTTATTTTTACTCTTACAAGGTAATTTACTTCCAATTCTGAAAAGTCCAGGCTCTTTCAAAGTGCACTTCAAGTGACACTTTGACCTACTTATAAAGTAAGCAAAGAATACAGTGGATCAAAGGCTGTGTCTGGAATGAGGGAGAAGGACTTCAGGTCAAATATGATCTCAGACACTTTTAAAAATACATTTTATTTATTTCATTAAATATTCTACAATTGCATATTAAAAGTAATTTTTTTTGTTTTTGTTTTTGTTTTAGTTTGGGTTTCAAATTCTATCTTGTCTTCCCATACCCCCTCACCCTTTGGGAGGGTAATCAACATGGTTTACAAAGATTATTCATGTGAAGAAAAATACTTTTTAAAAGCGTAACCCTCACCAAGTAACTTTAATCACTGTCTACCGCAGTTTCTTCAATTGTAAAATGAAGATGATAATAAGACCTATCTCCTAGGATTGTTTGGAGATCAAATTAGCTCTTATGTATAAAGTCTTTAATATAATTATGACATATAATAAGTACCTAATGAATTCTTGTTTCCTTCCTACTTTCTATTGTTGTGCCACAGTTTTCTTTTATTTTCTTGCCTCAGTTTCCCTAAATTGTTCTGCCTCAGTTCCTTGAATTGTTCTGCCTCAATCCCCCTGGTTTCAACCCCCACTTCCTGACTATTAGGACTGATATAATTTAGGACCAGCTATTCTTAAGGTTATAAACTGTAAATATTTAATCTCAGATGAGGGGGAGTTTAGACATTCTGGTTCTTAAGTACTCCTTAGTTATCAGAATTTATGGTCCTACCCCCAACCTATCAGAATTGAATTGATGGTCCCTTGCTGAAAATTCCGCTTCTCACAAATGTTTGGACTCCACCCCTTGCCTTTGTCTCCCTTGATCTATAGAGCTATATAAAAATCATTAGAATCTCACATTGGCTTTGGATTCTTTGAGACAAAAGTCAAATCCAGCCCTTGAAGGAATAATGGATTCTTATCTGACCCCAGGAAATCTCTCCTTCTCAGAAACTCAAATAAAATATTAAAAACTCTCTAATTTCTATCTTGCCTCAAATTCTCTGGCATTACACTATATGATGGCTTCCTTTATCTCCTCAACTAGTCACATATCCCCTTCAAAAGTAAAATGAAACAATAAAATCTTACCTTTTATTTATTTTGGATATATTTTGTACAAACTTTTATTCATGAATATCATATCTTCCAATAGTATGTAAGCTTCTTAATGGCAGGAAGTGTGTCATCTTTTAAAACTATTCCTCAAACATTTCTAGTACATACTTGGCATTTCATAAAAGCTCATTGATTTGTTGAGCAGATTTCAAGAAATCAGTATTGATTTAATATATTAATAAAAGAACTACAAAGATTATATAGTTTGGATAAGCATTTATAAAAAAGAATATTTTACACAGAAGTATATAAAATATGGCAAGTATACATAACCTCAAAATATTATCTAAATTCCTGTAGTACGTATATTTCCATGAAGCCATTTGTTGAAATAGCTCAGTGGACTAAATGTGCTGATTCTGAGATATGTTTGATTTTGCATTGGAGAAGAATGGGAGATTTTAGAAAAAAAGATAAAATTCATTAGAATCAAAATTCAGAAATTAATCTCATCATTTCCCAAATTTTAACATAGAACAGATAATTTCCAACTATGTTTTCTCAATCTTATTTTTATATATATCCATATTCTGAAGTGTTCATATTTTTTCTTATGAAAAAATAAGAGTAAAAAGAATTGAGTGAATCTACTTTTCATTTTAGAAAATAATTTCTCATTAGTTATTTTTTGTTCTCTCTAGGTTAGAGTAAAATTTAGATTTTTTTGTTTACCTTTTATATGCA
This sequence comes from Sminthopsis crassicaudata, assembly GCF_048593235.1. Classification (NCBI taxonomy): domain Eukaryota; kingdom Metazoa; phylum Chordata; class Mammalia; order Dasyuromorphia; family Dasyuridae; genus Sminthopsis; species Sminthopsis crassicaudata. The sequence continues at coordinate 157,781,945 of NC_133619.1, read as the reverse complement.
GAGGTACCATTATTTGCCACATTATTGTGTTGTTATGAAGATGAGTACAATCATGTGTACATTTTTTGGTAAATATGGTAGTATTATCAATGCAGTAGGGATTCTCTGTTGTCCTTTTTTTAAAGCAAAGATTCTATTATAAAGAAGTTTTTTTAAAAAAAACTGGAATAGCAGATTTATGTGCTTTTTTTCTTTTGTTTTGGTCTGAACCTATAATTTCATATATATGGAGAAATCTCTCCATTGATATAGATGATGAAATCTTCAGGAACATAGGGTCTTGGAAAATCGCATTAGGAGCACTTAGGGTAAAGCATAGTCAGATTGCTTATATGTATCAGATGAAGAACTTGAAACCTAGGTCCTCCTTGCTCAAGGCAAGTATTCTAGTACTTTGGTCTGACACCTCTCTGTTCAGAATTTGCCTGACAGAATTAGATTTAACAAAAGCTAGAATTATATTAAAAGTTATCCTGCCTTTTCTTCTTCTCAAACTCTTTAACCCTTTATTCCCACAAACAGAACTTTTCAAAGAGAGAGCAGATTTGTGTCTTTGTGAATATAGCTGCTATCATAACCTTCCCAATGATGGATGTGGGTTCAAGGAATATGAAAAGTTTGAAGTGGGTGAAAAAAGAAACAGGAACCTTAAAATGGTGATTCAGAATAGCTAAAGGATTTAGCTTTGTACATTTCATCAGAAATAAAGTTTTGTTTAGATTCTTGTCATTCACAACATTAATTGTAATCTCATAAAAAGTTAGCTAAATTTGTAGTGGGTAATTGAAATGATAAGTATAGAATATCTATGTAAAGAGGAACATTTCATTGAACACCTAATGATACGCATGGCATATTACCACTTCGCCCTTTCAGAACCACTTGTTTAAGAGTGGTGTGGTGTATGCAGTAAGACTTTATATATAGTTAATGTCTAAGAAATGGAATATTGAGATGATCATAAAAATGCTAAAATGAAAACCCTGAAGATAAGAAAATATAATTCTTAAAAATGACAGTTATATATTATTATGAAAAATATTTTGATCATACTATATAATCTACCATTTAATTTTTTTTTCTAATATTGCAAATTGCAGATTCATTCCCATTATAATTGAAACCAATCTTACATATTTTTGAAGTAAGTGAAACTACCTTTCATTTTAGAATATGATTTTGCATTAGTTATTTTTGTTCCCTCTAGGTTAGAGGAAAATTTAGGTATTTTTTATCACATATATAAATATGCATATATTTATATTTGCATATTTTTTTACCTTTTATATTTTTGAAACAATAGGAAATTTGTCAGGTACCTCTTTTATCTTAGCTCAACTAATTAATTCCTACTTCTATCTTACATTTTTCCCCCATCTATGTTTTCTTTAAGAACACTAATTCTCTTAAATGACAGGATAAGAGAGAATGGTAAGTTTGCTGCTGATGCAACCTACATCTAACAACAGAGAATTTAATATGAAGAGCATAGTGCTGATGCAGAATTACAATAAAAATATAAAAAAGGGTTCAACACAAAAAATGACTGGACATTTCTCACTGGGAAATGAGTAGGAAAAAAAAGAAGGATGTCAATGGAAGATCCAAAACAGTGGCAGCATCAATAATAATACTTTGAATTCATATAGCATATGAAGGTTTGCAAAGCATTTTAGAAATATTTTATTTTCACCACAGGCCTAGGATGCTACGACTGTCCCCATTTTAAAAATGAGGAAAATGGGGTGAAGTCAAGATGGCAAAGTGAAAACATGAAGATGCTCAAATTTTCCTAATTCCCCTTGAAAACCACATGAAACCAAGCCTCTGAACAGAATCTGACTGAATGAAACCACGCTCTAGTTAAAGATAGATTGGAAAAACTAAGAAAATTCAGTCTCACCAGGGTGAAAAGGGTGTTCAGACCAGCTCTGACAGACTTTGGGAAAGTCAATGAGAGAGTCTTAATCCTAAGAAATCATTAACTAAGATTCTCAGTCCCAGCTCAGTAGAGGAATAAATCAGTGGGGCATCTTCCAATCCCAGTTCAGAAGGCACACTCTGTGAAAGCAGGATTCCTGAAAAGATCAGGGAAGCTACTCTCTGCAAAAACAAAGAGATCCTGTGCTCAAAGCCATGGCTCAGAGATGCACAGGAATCTTGGCACAATGCTCCTTTACCACAGGAGCAAAGCTCTACCTTAAAAGTTAAAAAAAAGGGAAATAATAAAAGGAAAGAAAATGAGCAAGAAACATAAAAGAACCTTGACCATAGAAAACTATGATGGTATCAGGTAAGACCAAAATACCAACTCCAATGAGGACAACAAATATCCACAGAGGAAATCTCAGAGTGATATGAATTGGTTTCAAGCCTAATGTAGCTCCTTAGAAGTGCTCATAAAAAGCTTTAAAAGGCAAATAAGAGAGGTAGAAGAAAAAATGAGAAAAGAAATAAGCAGTATGAAAGAGAGTGAAAAGCTTGAAAAAGGAAGGTAATTCCTTGAAAAATACAATTGGCTAAATGGGAAAAAAATTCACTAAAGAAAACAATACCATCAAAAATAGAATTAACCAAATGGAAAAAGAGATACAAAAGCTAACTGAAGAAAATCATACATTAAAAATTAGATTGGGGAAAATGGAAGCTGAAGAGTGCAAGGTATCAAGAATTAATCAAACAAACTAAAAAGAATGAAAAAATGGAAGAAAATGTGAAATACTCCAGTTAGAAAAAACAGCATACTGGAAAATACATACAGAAGATACAATTTAAAAATTATTTATCTACCTGAAAGCCATGACTAAAACAGAGGCCTGGATAGCATTCTTCAAGGGATCATCAGATCAAGGAGGAGTCCTCAAACTACAGCCTGCAGGCCAGATGCTGCTTGCTGAGGACAATTATGTGGCCAGCCGGATTATGGCAAAATCAGACCGGAAGTGACATTTGACCTAAATACAATGCACACTTCCAGCACTGGGCTGAGGCAGAGGAGACAGAGTGTCCGGCCCTCCAACACTCGGAGGGACAGTGAACTGGCCCCCTATTTAAAAAGGTTGAGGACCACTGACCTATAGTAATCTAGTTTTTGATAAATCCCTCAAACTCCTGTTTTTTAAAAAAGATTTCACTATTTGACAAAAGTTTCTGGGAAACCTAGAAAATAATATGTCAGAAACTTGGCATAGACCCCATAGCAAAATAAGATCAAAATTGGTAGGTGATTTGTGCTTAAAGGATGATACGGTAGAACAAAGAATGATTTACCTATCAGATTTTTAGAAAAAGGAAGAATTTATGACCAAACAAAACTAGAGAACATTATATAAGATAAAATGATCAACTTTGATTGTATTCAATTAAAAAGTTTTTACACAAACAAAACTAACAGAAACAAGATAAAAAAGGAAGTACAGACCTGGGAAGAAACTTTTCAGCCAGTATTTCTGAAAAATGTCTCATTTCTAAAATATATAAATAACTCTGTCAAATGTATAAAAATACAAGTCATTCCTCAATTAATAAATGGTCAAAGGATATGAATAATTTTCAGATGACAAAATTTAAGTCATCTATAGTCATATGAAAAAATATCTAAATCACATTTGATTAAAGAAAAAGAAATTAAAACAACTCTGAAATAACATATTTTCTCAGATAGGCTAAGATGACAGAAAAAATGCAAATGTTTGAGAGGATGTGGGAAAACTGGGACACTAATGCATTGCTGGTGAAGTTGTGAAATGATCCAATCATTCTGGAGAGCAACTTGAAACTATGTCCAAAAGGCTAAATGTCTATGCATAACATTTGATCTAGCAATGCCATTACTGGGTTTGTATTCCAAAGAAATCATACAGGAGGGAAAAAGATCCACATGTGCAAAAATGTTTATAGCAGCTCTTTTTGTGGTAACAAAGAATTGGAAAATCAGTAGATGCCTATCAACTGGGGAATGACTGAATAAAATGAAGGATATGAAGGCAATGGAATATTATCTTTGTATAAAAAATGATGAACAAGTTGACTTTATAAAAGCCTGGAAAAATGTACATGAACTGAATGCTGGGCAAAAGAAGCAGAAACAAGAGTGCAATGTAACACAATAACAAGAAGAATGTGCAATGATCAACTATGAAAGATATGGTTCTTTGTGTGGTCTGGTGATCCAAAGCAATCCCAATAGACTTTGGACAGAAAATGTCATCTGCATTCAGAAATAGAATAGGAGATTGAATGTAAATCAACATAACATCAAAATACTTATTGTAAACAGGTATAGTCAAGCAAAATCAATTCTTTCATTTTCCAAGTTTTAAAACATCCTTATTTGTGTTCTGTGATCATCATCTTTTTGTTAATAAGCAACATGTTTCCTTATAAGCTCTTAGAAATTGTTGTCAATAATTGTTTTGACCAGTTTCCAAGTAGATATAAATAGATAGATAGATAGATAGATATAGATATATAAATATATGTGTACATATGTACACACGACACACACATATATATATATATATACACATGCACACTCACACACATCTGTGTATGTGTTGCTTCCAATCCCAACTTTTCATCCATTAAAAACACAAGGAAAATATAACTCATTATATGCATATCTATTCAATTAAAAAATTCCACACGGGTTCTTTTAAAAAAATCACACACATAATAATATGTCTCATTCTATATTTATAATCCTTCACTACTTTACCAGGAGATAGATTTCCATCATTAATCTTTTGGAATGTCAATTGCTAGTTCCAGGGATGGGGCCAAGCTAGGGGAGTAAAGCCAGGAAGCTGTTTGAGCTTTCCTACTATTCCATGAAAAACCACATGAAACCAAACCTCTAAAAAGAATCTGATGGAATGAAACCCCTTTCAAGCTCAAGGTATCAGTGAGAGAATCTTAAGCACTGCAGATCAGTGATTGAAAACCTCTGTCTCGGCTCGTAGAACAGCAGCTCAGTGGGGCATCCTTCAATGTGAATTTAGCTCAGAAGGCAAATTGCCAGCTATGGAAACCAGGTGTTTCCTGGAAAGAGCTGATAGGGTTACTTTTTGCTGTTTGCAAGACATGAGACACAAGAGGATCCTGTGGTCAAAGACAAGGTTCAAAGCCCAACCATAAAAGGCAGAAAACAGGAAATTAAAAAAAGAGGAGGAAAGAAAATGAGCAAGAAACAGAAAAGGACCTTAACTACAGAAAGCTACTATGGTGAAAAGGAAGACCAAACCCCAACTCAGACAAGGACAAAATGCCCATGGAGGAAATCTCAAAAAATGATATGAATTGCTCTCAAGCTCAAAAAGATTTTTTGGGAAATAATCATAAAAGATTTTAGAAGCCAAGTAAGAAAGGTAGAAGAAAAAAGTAGAGGTATGCAAAAGAGAGTCAACAGCTTGGAAAAGGAAGAAAAAATTGACTGAAAAAAACAATTGCTTAAAAAAATACAATTGGCTAAATCAAAAAAAACAAAAAATCCACTGAAGAAATCAATTCCTTAAAAATCACAATAGGATGTCCCACAAAAAACAAACAAACAAACAAACAAACAAATCCATTTTATAAAACACTTTGAATAGTAAAATTAATCAAATGAAAAAAGAGATAAAAGTTTGCTGAAGAAAATCACACATTGAAAACCAGAATGGCTAATGGAAGCAAATGACTATATGAGATAGCAGGAATCAGCCAAACAAACTAAAAAGAATGAAAAAATGAAAGAAAAGGTAAAAAGAAAAAGGTAAAAAAATTTAAATTAAATTAAAATTAAAATTAACAAAAATTTTAAAAAGGTAAAATACCTCATTGAAAGAAAACAGCAGAGCCAAGATGATGAAAGGACAGAAATTTCTTTCTGACCTTCTCCCACTAATTAGCAAATCCAACCTCTGAATTAGTTCTGGACAAGCAGAATCCATGAATATTGGGAGTGCAACAAATTACCAAGAGAAGATAATTCTGATTATCACTAGAAAAGTTCCGTTTCAATCAAGCATGGAGTGAGACAGGCCAAGTACAAGCAGGCTGAGCATAGATGTCAGCTCAGAGCTGAGATGGTACAGAATCCTGGGCAAAGAATCTACAGGAAGGAATCTACAGCAGTATTGGCTGCTCTGCCCTGGTTGCAAAAAAAATTGAATAACAAAGCAAAACGAACTCTGAACATAGATAGTTTTTATGGTGAAAAAAAAGAACAGATTTCAAACCCTGGGGAGACTAAAAGCAGATTGTCTTCAGATGAAGCCTCCAAAGGTGATATAAATTGGTCCTCATCATACATGGGTCTACTAGAAGAAATTAAAAAGGATCTTAAAAGAGAGCTGGAAGAAAAATGGGTAATGGAAATGAGAAAATGAGAGGATTTGGAAAAAGCAACGCAAAATAGACTTAGTGAAATGGAAAAAAGAATATAACTCATTAAAAGATAGATTTAACAAAAAAGGAAAAAGAAAATAACTCCCTAAAAAACAGAATTTGTGAAATGGGAAAAAAAATCCACAAAACAAAATAAGTCATTTAAAAATTCAATTGGACAAATACAAAAAGAAGTAAAAAAAAATTAAATGAAGAAGATAATTCACTAAAAATCAGAACTGAACAAATGGAAATGAATGACTCAATGAGACTGCAAAATTCAGTCAAGCAAAACCAAAAAAATGAAAAAATTGTAAAATACCTAAGTGGGAAAACAACTGACCTGGAAAATGGATCTAGGAGAGACATTCTATGGATTATTGGAGTGCCTGAAAACCATGATGAAAAAAAAGAGCCTATTTTATGATTTCCACTTTTATATTGGTATTTACTAAATACTGAATAATTCAGTCTGTGGTGACTTACTTGAATTCTTTAGGTTTTTCTGTTATGATATTCCTTGATATTAATATTTCATGGTATCTTTCAAGTAAGTCATTGGTGAATTATTTTTCAAGACTTTGACTTCTTGTGCTAATACTCTCTATATTATTATTTTGTGAGTTCATGAAATATGATGCCCAGGCTTCTTTTTGGTCATGGATTTTGGATAATCTAATTATTCTTTAATTATGACACTTGGAACATTTTTTAGATGAGTTCTTTAATAATACATAATTCACTTTTTCTTTATTTTTCAAAAATCTATTTTTAAAATCACCATAATCTATGATGAAATATACTATTAACAAATAATTTTAACATTATATATCTCAGATTTTTAAAAATTCTATATTAAAATATTATTAAATTATTAAAAATATATTAACATATTTCTTATTATCTTGTGAGTCATTATTAATTTCTGTTTGCTGCTTTCTAATATTTAAGAAGCCTCTACATGCGTAACTTTTGGTTCTTTTTGTTCTAAGCTTATTTATTCATTTTTGATAGCTTCATTTTTCCTCATTATTTTCTTCTAGTACTCTTTTTAAAAAAAAAGTTGTTTAACTTCTTCTGGAAGTTGGAATTGACTTTACAGACAAGTGTATTTTTTTAAAGGTTTGCTTATAGGTGTTTTGGAATTATTCTTCTTTCTTGTGTTTGTGTTATAAGCATCTCTGGCACCAAAATATCTCTTTATCTTTATATGTTTATTTGCACATTCTTTTAGACTCACAACATGGTTTGGAACTCTGTTTTAGTGCCAGGCCTTGTGAGCTTCTGGCAGCACTGTCAGGATCATGAGTGATATTGACATGTATTAGCTGGGGTCTCTTCACTACATGTTCTATGTATTAATTGCTATGTTTATCAATGATAACAATGAAATTCTTTAAGATCCACTTCACTCTATTCAGATAAATTTCATTTTTCTACTCACAGTTTTTTTTTTAACCACAATTTCAATCATTTGCACAATTCATTCTTTCTGTTTTGGCTTCTCCCAAAACATTTTAATCCACTGAGTATTGATGACTTTTCCTCTGAAACTTTTGAAATCTCCTTTTCCAAGTCTACTATACATCTGAAATTTTGTCACTTTTTTCTCTTCTCTCTCATGAATTCTAGCATGAAGTAATCATTTTTCCCATCACTTCCTCCTGAGTATCCAGTTCAGTCCTGTTAGTGAGAATTGATATATAATAGCATCCCTATTTGTTGGTATCTCCACATTAGGAGGGAAGAAATTAAACAAGTCAAGAACTTACTCTCTGAACTTAAACTATATCAAGAATTTATTAGCTGGAATGTTTTATTCAGTTAGATAACTCCAATATAAGTGTGTAGATAATTAAAATATCCCATAACCATCCCCCAAGATATTGCACTGTGCTAATTTTTTAATGTTTTCCAAAACTACAACATGTTTCTTTTTTTGGTCCCAATAGTCTGCAATGTATTCTAATGATAAAAATCATCTGTTTCTTCCTTCTTTGATCTTTAGCAAACTATGCATTGTTAAGCTTCTTTGCTCTGGTTTCTTTATATCTATATTTTACCTTCGAACTATAATATGTTACATTCCTTTAAGTTTTACTTTCTCTAATTTCTTTAGAATGAGTTATACATATCTTTAGCCATAGCCAAATGCAGTTAAATTTGTTTTCTTGTGTTAAGACCTCTCTGTCCACTTGTTTGAATTGGAGCAGCTGGAAAAAGACACATGAGGCAATGAATTTTGTCACCTATGAATTTTTTGGTGTTTCAACTGCTAATTTTTCCTTTACTCTATGTACTACTTAACTTTTATGGAAATTAACTGGAGAGACAAGGACAGATAGATATATAAATAGATAGATAGACAGAGAGGCAGACAGGCTTCTATCGTCTAAGCTTTTAAAAAAAAACAAAAAAACTTTTTTGGATGAAACTTACAAGATATTTAACAACGATATTGTTACCAGACTTCACTTGATATCTCAATCATTTATTAGGCAACATGTCAGCAACAGTGTCAGAAAGTCTCGTGCAATGAGGGGCCAAATCCAGAAGCATCTTCTGGCAGGACTATCAAAGACTCCTTCCTTCTGGCCTGGCATCTAAACTCCTAGATTCTTTTGCTTTGCATTTCCCTTCTCTGTTTCCCAATGATAATTCCAAGGATAATTGCAATTTGAATATCCTGATGCATATATGTTTTTGTTTTACCTCTTTCAATGCCCTTCCTTCTGAATCGCAAGTAGCAATACAACTTCCCTCCATGTTTTAAATATACCAAATAATGGTTCTATAATTTTATAACTTTGATTTTTTTCTAATTCTTTTTTTAGATGCTATATCTTTTTAGTTCTGAGACCTTAGCCAAGAGTTTAGTCTCATGAAAACAGTAACGCAAATATTGTCTCCCTCCCCAAAAATAAAAATTGAAAAGAAATTAAATATGGCAGCACTCCAGCCACAAGCAACCTTGGTGTGCTAATAAACTCCTTTAAACTATTTTCTGATTTTGTGCTATTTTGACCAGAGCCTCCATGTTTTAAATATACCAAATAATGGTTCTATAATTTTATAACTGATTTTTTTCTAATTCTTTTTTTAGATGCTATATCTTTTTAGTTCTGAGACCTTAGCCAAGAGTTTAGTCTCATGAAAATAGTAACGCAAATATTGTCTCCCTCCCCAAAAATAAAAATTGAAAAGAAATTAAATATGGCAGCACTCCAGCCACAAGCAACCTTGGTGTGCTAATAAACTCCTTTAAACTATTTTCTGATTTTGTGCTATTTTGACCAGAGCAAGACCCAAACCAAGATTTTATTTTAACTAGTTGGTGAGCCAGTCAGAATGGAACCCTTTGCTCCTATGACTATCACTGTGTGAGGGTACTTTTGACTCCAAAGCCACACTCAAGTAGGATTTTGAGATGAAATGGACTCCCCTGGCAGTCAGCCACTCATAATTATAGATAATTAAATCCTGCAAACCCAAAAAGGAAAAGGAGAAAATACATCCTGAGCCCAAAGTTGATTCTTTTTTTCTCTTATTTAAACACAAAGAAATGTAAGATTTGTTGCAAAATTAGGTAATAGTATGTATATATACAGAATCAACACAGAATAAGTCTCCTACTAAATCCCCAGTGGACAACCTGTTGAAAGCTTAAGGGAAAAAGGAAAATTGCCAGAAAACTCGGAATGGCCAAATCTATCCCCAATTTGAACAGTAGTTCTAGACTAAGCACTTAGATAATTATGGAAAAAGAATTTGCCATATAAATAAGGGGCCTCAATTACTGTCAGTTGTTCTTGCTAAAACAAAAAGAAAAACAAATTTGAACAACTAGAGCCTAGGAAAAAAATGGATTATTGGTGCAATGCAATAGGACAAAATAAAAACCATGTAACTCTTAAGGAAGTATTTCCATAGGAAACAATCAAAGAAGAAGGAAGTAATTATTTTGACAACCCCAGGAAGGAATCTATGAGAGCAGCCAGGTGGAGTTGATGGGGCTTCCACTTCAGAAGTTCCCTAGCATGCACAAGGCAAGAACTTTGTAAAAAAATATATCATCACCCGTAAAAACTGTGGTCAGAAAACATAGAAAAAGAGTTTGGAAGGATAGGGAAGACTGCTAACGTCTCAAAACAGCTCTCATAGTTATTGGAAAAATTTATGCAGAGACTTACTTTCATTGACTTTTTAATTAGGCTTTCAGTGAGAAATGAGAAGGAAAACTATTAGATTCCTTCTCTCTGTTTCACAAACCTGTACAGATTGGTGATTGTACAGATAAAAATGGACAAAAAAAGGTTGGAAATCATTTTGCTGGTTTATAGAAATTTATGGCATTACACATTTTTTTTTTAAGGAAATACATGTTATCAATCTCAGATAGACAATATTCTATCAAGTTTGAACACTTGCCAAATGGAAACTATAGAAATAATTTTTTCAGCATGAAATTATTTGAATAAAGCTTAGAATATTTTTGTCCTTGAGAGATCAATGGTTCTATAATTTTATAACTTTGATTTTTTTTCTAATTCTTTTTTTAGATGCTATATCTTTTTAGTTCTGAGACCTTAGCCAAGAGTTTAGTCTCATGAAAACAGTAACACAAATAGTCTTCCTCCCCAAAAATAAAAATTGAAAAGAAATTAAATATGGCAGCACTCCAGCCACAAGCAACCTTTAAAAAATGAGGGGAATGGGAATATGTGTCTTTGAATATGAAGTAAATGAAAACAGTGAACTCTAAAATTTGCACTTATGGCCTTCAGAAAATTGAGATTTTGAATGTTATCATTTGCAATTTTTAACCTAAAGTTAACTTGTTTGAAGTGTGAGTGAAATTAAGTTATAATGTGGTCTTATTTACAATAGGAGTATGATCTCCTAATAGGATAATTGAAATAAATGAGAACTTAATGAAAAATATAGTTGCTATATTAAGATTTTCAAAGCCAATATACTTGGAAAATAAATAAAACAAGAAAACTTAGGTTCAAATCTAGTCTTAAAATTTTTATTAAGTATGCAACCTTAAGACAGTTACTTCATTTCTGTTAATTCAGTTTCCTAATCTATAAAAAGGGACAGCAATATCATCAATCTCCCTAGGTTGTTGTGAGAATCTGATTACATAGTTGTAAAGTGCTTAGCAGATTGCTTGGCAAATAAACACTGTATAAACCAGCAATTATTTTTTTTATTAAATGGAAATATTCTATATTTTATTTGAATGTGATAAAATGTTTGAAAACTATTAAATATTCATCTTGATATATTGTGCTTTAAATGGGTGATTATAAAAAACATTAAAAATAGATGATTATAATTACTTGCTGTTTGGGGAAAAGCAGCAAAGACTCTTTAAATTACTCTTATCTGTGAAGATTTTAGGATTTTCCATTTGGTCAGTCATAAGATCCTATCAACCCTGATGACAGCATATTGTAAAATGTTAATTTAATAAGGTTTGAGAAGCTAAGAGCACTCCCAGTAAAGTGAGAGGATTCACAAATTCACTGATAATTTATTTATATTAAAGTGCTTGTGTGTGTGTGTGTGTGTGTGTGTGACTGAGTATATAAATATACATACCCATACAGATAGTTATATACATATATATGCATACATATTCAATTATAATATACAATAACTATTATGATATAGTATATCAACACATCTTAAGATGTCATATATCCCAATGAAGATCAACCTTTTGGAAAAGAGAATATTCAATTAAACTAGGTTTTTCCTTATATAATGGACATACAGTCCACCATTGGACCTGCATTTGAGGCCCTTTTTTTCTAACCTTGGTATTATTTACCACAACTTTAATCAATTTGTTATAAATTTCAAGTACCAAGGGTAACCACGCAAAAATTATTTGATTTTAGAATTTACAGGAGAGTGACTGAATATGATAATGATTATGTGAATTTCTGACAAAAATCAGCTCTAATTTCTCTTGGATCAATGATTCTCATTCCATCCTGCAATTTTTTCATCAATAATTCCTGAAGCCTCCTCATTTTTTTCATCTCTCCCTCCATCCTTATTTTACAACCAAATTGTTTCTATTCAGTAGAGAATGTAAAATTGAATATAATGATTTGATTATATTGACAACATGGAACAAGATGTCAGTGGAAGCTCATAATAGTGAAAAGAATTATCCTCAAAAATTGTGCTTTTGTCCCTGGCTTCACATAGCTAATTTGAGTTATACTGTTTCCATTCACTCTAATTTCCCTTTCTATATTTCCTGACTTATCCTGAGGGATTCATACTACCAAATTAAGAATCAAAATCTTATAAACCAGATATCAATACCTTTTTCTTAACACCCTAGAGAGACACAAATGGCTTTCATGTAGTTTCACATCATTCTCAGGAAGAACAAATTCCACAAAAATTTCAGTTTTTTGCTCTCCATATCTCACCAACTTAATTGTACTTTTCTAGATATCAGGAAGTATCACACTTTCAAAATTTTTTATTTATTTCTTATATACTTGTTCCTTTTTTCTTTTCTTTTTCTCTTCAGTGTCATCAAATCACTGTTTCTCATAAAATAAATGGTAGAAAACTAAATTTTCATATATGCAAATACTTCTATATACAAGATATGAGAATAATCGAATTGATAAATAATCAATATGTATGTAGTAAGTTCCTACTTTGTTTCAATCACCTTAAATATTTAGGTGTGCCAGGTGCTGGGAAAACAGTATGAAAGTAAAACAGCTTAAATTCTACTGGAATGAGAGTACACAAAATGTTCACAGATAAGTAAATATAGAAATGTATAAAATAAATACCAATGATTTCAGAGTGCAGGCATTAACAATTAAGAGAATCATGAAAGTGATTCCCTGTCCAATAAAGGCAGGAAACATCTCATTTTATATTACAAATTTTGAAGAATGATTTTATAATTCATTAATATAGTCATATCAGCAAAGATTCAATATATTTGAGTTATTTTCTCATTCTTATTTACCAATAAGGAGGTTGATATGATGACAAGAGAAATAGATTTCCCTTCTTGTTGTTCCCATTCGCCTTCAAAAGTTTTCCCCTCCCTCCTTTAGCTGTAGGATGTCTGCAAACTGATAGTTTAGAATCTGAGCAAGTGAGAAACCTTCAGGTTTCAATGAGTAATATTTCTATATATAAAAAATCCACCTATTATTTGGCAAATGTTATACAGGTCATTAAGCAATAAGCTTTTACAATCCCACTTTTGCTTGTTTTCAGGATGTTTTCATTAGCCAAGTGTACTTGTGCCAACACAGTAGTTTCTAAAGTCACAGTAAAACTACTAATAGGCAGCATTTTACAAAGAATGTCTTGAATTTTTAAATATGGATGTGCTTTTAAAAATCAAGATTAACCACAAATCTAGTAAAGGCTGGTTTTTCACATCAATTGACAGATGAAAGTTCCCCCAGGAAATCCAACTTTGTCTATAAATCAACTACAAGAGCAAGTGTTCAGATTTAATGATAATACCACTAAATCAGTATGGGTTCATGGTGTTCATGTGAGGTTGCAGTGAAATGTATTCAAGGGAGCTTCCAATCTGAATATAGTATTCACTTGACTAAGACACTCATCACCAAATGATTGGCCACTAGACAGTGACATTTGGGGCCAAAGAAATCTATGAAATATTTTTAAGGAGAACTTCTAATTTTCAATGCTGAATAGAGTAAACTATGAGTTTATGATATGAGATAAATCTTTTGAGGCAAAATTTTGAAAGTGTTATGATTTTAATTTGTTAAAAAGTCAAGGTGTAAGAGAATATATGTTCCAGTTGCTTCGAATCATGGTTGGTTAGAGATGGAAGACAATGTGGCACCAACTGATCTTAAATTTTAAAAAATGCAAAAATCATTTTTGTGACATCTCTCCATTTATTATGAGTAGATAGAAATAACAGTAAGAAGTTCTTCTTCATGACATTTTTTGTTTATATTTTTAATGCTCTTACTATAAAAGTGATTAACATATCCCTATTTTCCTTAGAGTAGTTCACAGATATGTGAATTTGATGCATTAGGTGATCAAGATCACCTACAAGAATCAAATCCTAAAATTGTTTGTTTGGCTTTTAGGGCCCCTCATTAACTACCTCCTCTATACCTTTTTAGATTTCTTACACATTAAAACTTTCTGTGTACTCTGGGATTCTGAGGTACTATCTTCCTTGCTATTTCTTCTAAAGGACACTATCTCTTGATTGTTAATCTTCACTGGCTATATTCACTTGATTGTCAATATTTCATTGAAGAAATCTCTTCTTTCACTGGAATTCTCTTTCCTTCATCATCATTTTCTGGCTGCCCTACCTTCCAACAAGCACCAATTAAATTTTTATATTCTGCAAGAAACAAATCTTGATCTGCTTTAATGTTAGTGTTTTTACTTTGTAATTTTCTCCAATTTGTTTTTAATACATCTATGTTGTACAAGGTTATTTTTATAATGTTTTCTCCATTAGATTGAATACTTCTTGAGAAGAAGTATTAAGATTTCATTTTGCCTTTTTTTTTTTCATATCACCTTTTTATTTTGCCTTTTTTTTCCCAAATCAGTCCAAATTGTCTGACCCATAATCTAACTTAATAAATGTTTATTGATTGCTTTGACTTTCTTTCTGTTAAAAATGATGAACTTCAAAAATGAAAAGTTAGGGGTATTGTTGGTAAAAAAAAAAAAATCACTATATTATTTTATTTTAGCTACTTTTTAAAAAAAATTTGATTTTCCCCAGTTACATGCAAAAGCAAATTCTTTTTGATTATTCATGTACATTCTTTTTTTAATGTCTCATTATAAATCATGTTAAGAGAGAAAAATGAAAAGAAAAGGAAAAAAACCACAAGAGAAAAAATAAGAAGAAAAAGAAAAAAGTGAACATAGCATATATTGATTTACATTTAATCTCCATGGTTCTCTTTCTGAATGAAGACAACTTTTTCTTTGTAAAGCTTACTGAATTATTTTGGATCACTAAACCATTTAGAAGAACCAAATATATTATAATTGATCATCACAGAAACTTGCTGTCTACAATGTTTTCCTGATTCTGCTTGTTTGACCTAGCATCAGTTCATGTAAACCTTTCCAGGCCTTTCTATAATCAGCCTGTTCATCACTTTTTGTAGAACAATGATATTGCATTACTTTCATAGAATATAACATAGTCACCCATTCCCCGATTGATGAGCATCTACTCATTTTCCAATTTTTTCCATCATAAAAGGAGCTACTACAAACATGTTTGCTATTAAATTACTTTTAATGAGAAATTATTATTATGGAGGATCATTCATTGGGAAGTGACTGTGTCCTAAAAAAATAGTCAGTAAAAAATACTAATTCACTGAAATTCAATATTTTAATAACTTAACTAAAATATGAAATCAATAAGGCTTATTATTGGAAAGTGGATGTGGTTCTCCAAATTGATGAAAATGACATGTAAATCATACCTATTTTTATTAATTTTAATCAAGTGAGTTAAGGGAATTCTCTACATTATTTCTTTAAAAATCTCAAAGTTGATTGTTATCCTTCATACACAAAGAGGACTAAAATGACACTTCTGTATTAGAATTAAGTTAAAATGTGCTTGATTGTGCTGATCAGACCAATATGAACTCAGAATGCTCTGCCACATGTTGGACATAAATTGTCCTTATAAATATTTGGAGTAGCTTCTCTAATTTTACACATCTCACATTTTTTTAGACTAATTCAATTCTGTTTTGCTCATATAACACAGTTCCTTTACTGATGAAGGCTTGCTATGCTGGGCAGTTCTGTGCCAATGTTTTCCATGCCATACAATCGATTCTAAAGTTCTTAAGAAAGGTCTTGAGAGTGTATCTCTTTGTCTGACTACATTGTGAGCACTTACCCTATGTGAGTTCTCCATTAATTTTTTTTGGGGGGGACAGGCATATATTTGTTATTTAAACAATGTGGCCAAACCAAAGGAGTTGTGCTCTCTGCAGTAGAGTTGAAATGTTTGGCAGTTTAGTTCAAGAAAGAATCTTAATTTTTGGTATCTTATCCTGCCAGATTTTCAGAATCTTCTTAACACAATTCACATAGAAGAGACTTAGTTTCCTGGCATGGTACTAGTAGACTGGCCAGGTTTCACAGGCATACAATATATAAGTACAGCAGCTCTGTAGACCTTTAATTTGGTAGCCAGTCTAATACTTTTCTTAGACACTTTCCTTCAGAATCTTCCAAACACTGAGTCAGTTCTGACAATGTATGTATCAATTTCATTATCAATGTGCCCATCCCTGAAAAGTATCTTCCAAAATAAGAAAACTTATCCATAGCACTGAAAACTTCACCATTTATTGTAACTGATGGTTCCACATATAGATGGTGTGGTGCTGGCTAATGGAGAACCTATGCTTTCTTAATATTAATTGTTAGGTCAAAATTAGTTTAAGTGGCAGAAAATTAATCCATACTTTATTGCATCTCAGCTTTGGAGGTTGAGTTGAGTCCAGAATCATCTGCAAACAAAAAATCATACAACAACATTCCCTCCCATCTAATTTTGTCTTATATCCTTTTCAAATTGAAGAATTTACCAATAGTATGGTAGTTGAGTTTGATTCCATGTTTGTTCTATTGAAGGAATTTGATCACATGGTTGAAAACAACAGAGACAGTATTATAGTTCTACCAATTCAAAACCATATACAACTTTATGTAAAGAATAAGATTATAGATTTAGTTTTGACAAAATATATAAAAAATCATAACATATAACTTCCCAGCTTCATAAATGAATATATGGAAGTCCAGAAAGATTAAAAGACTTACTCAAATTACATATTAGTAATCAAAGATAGGATAAAAACTGAAAACTTCTAATTCCAATTACAGAATGTATTCTGCTACTATTATCATTTTGTACTTTCTCATTAGGTTGTACTATTATCACTTTCACCTTAGGAAAAGGGCCAAGATGTTATATTTGGTGCTTAATGTAATGCTTTTTGTAGCAATGGAATTAATGCAAAGCTTGTGGAAGCCATCTCTATTATTGCTTCCTTTCACAAATCCAAATTCTGATAATATTTCCTAGTAAAGAACTAGGATAATATTGTACTTGTTAAAAGCCACTGATAGTTTTGTTTAGCAATTTCTGCCTCCAAGAGTGTGATGGACTTAGTATAGTATTGCATTTTGTAATGTCTAAAAGCCCGAGTCATTTGATTAATCAATATGTATAAATATAAGCATATATGTATATATATACTTACATATACATATGTATGTATGTTTATTGATTAATTGCATATGTATAAATATATAAAATATAATAAACATTACATTTCCACAAACATTTAAATAAATAGACCAAAACCCAATTAAACAATTAAACATGTCTCAAAATTCATTTTGCAGATTTAAGCTATCGCAGTTTAAAATTACACTATGATTTTTGGCACACACTATATATTTCCCAGTTCTTTTCCTTCTTGCTATCCCTTCTTCTAATATAAGGAATTAAGCTATATTATCCATATTGGAAAAGATTAGGTAAAGAGAAAATGTAATTGGATAAATGCAATGACATTTCTGAGGTCATCATAAAATAATGAACTAAAAGCTTCTTTCTTAGTTTTAAAGATTGCATTTCCTTAGAATGTTTCTTTAGGTATTTTTTCTCCTCAAATATAACTATTTAATCTTTATAAAAAACTAAATTAGAATGGATGTCAAGTATGATAGTTTATTCAAAATATAGATAAAAAGTCAGAAATATCAAATATATAAATTATATATACTTATATAACAAATGGGAAGCATAGTAGATATAATGCTGAGCCTGAAGTCAGTAAGACTCATTCTTAAATTTAAATCTGGCCTGAGTCACTTACTAGCCATGTTATTCTTGGAAAATTATCAAATCCTGATTCCCTCTGTTTCCTAATCTGCAAGATGAGCTGAGAAAAGAAAGAGCAAACCATTGTAGTATCTTTGTCAAGAAAATCCCAAATAGGTTTACAAAAAGTTAGATGCAACTGAAAATGATCGAATAAAAAAGAACAAAATATTATAAGAGCTATTATCCTCTATCCACAGAGCACGCTTAATGTCACCATTCCTGGTTCCAGGTTACCATGTTAAAAATTACAGGAACCTACATTTTATCCAGGTGTGGTAAGTGACTTGAATTGAACAAATTATTGGCTAAGGAGCCACAACAGCTAGTGACCAATTACATGCACAAAAGGGAATGACCCATAACTTCACTTTTAACCTGTGAATTACACAGGTTATTCTGAAATGCATATTGAAATGTGAAAGGGTAAGGAAGAAATTTAGGGCAAGGTGGCTCTTTCTCCTGTGACAACATCATGATGACCATTCCTACATGTCAACTAATGCAGTGTGACTCAATAAGGTATATTTGCATTTGCCTTTTAGATTCCTTGACATCTTTTACTTTGCAATATAATTTAATTCAATATGCATTTATTAAGTCCATACTATGTTCTAGGAATTATGCTGAACATTACAACTGCAAATAAGAAAAAGAAAAATAGTTCTGACCTCAAAACGATTACAATCTAATGGGAAAAGAAAATGACTTGAAAGAAGTCCATAAATGTTTGAATGATCAGAAAATGCCTCATATGGAAGCATCATGTTTCAAGGAATAAAAAAAAAAACTTTCAGAGGTGCAGATAGAAAGTTGAGAGTCACCTGGAAGCCACAGATTTTGGCATTCTATAAAGGAAAGCTTTGTGAGGAGTTTAATGTTCTACCTTTCATTTGTCCAATCAGAGGGGATCAGAGACTGGGGGAGTTGGAAAGGTGCTAAGTATCCCAAGTTGAAGTTTATATTTCCTTTGTTGAGAATGTGACTTAGCAGCAACTTGTCGAGGCTTGTAGGGAATTTGGGGTGTACTGAGATTCAGAGATCTACAAATATGTCAGTAGAAACATTATTGGAATAGCATCAGCATTCATCAACATTTAAAGGTTGTGGAAAGAAAACAGCCATGAACAAAAAAAAAAAACAAAAAAACAAAAAAAAAAACCCTAAACCTGACAATTATACTAGTTGGCACCTACTGAGTATGAGTTACATAACACAGTACTGAAGAGTAATAGAATAGGCCTAATTAAGCAGTTTAATTAGGCTTAAAATCAGTAACTCAGATGATGGTAACAATTTTTAAAAGTTATTTTCAGTTATGTTCAGTATGTTGTAATTTAGGAGGATCTTTCTTTATTTATTTTCCTGAGGCTGGGGTTAAGTGATGTGCCCAGGGTCACACAGCTAGGAAGTGTTAAGTGTCTGAGACCAGATTTGAACTCAGGTCCTCCTGAATTCAAAGCTGGTGCTCTATCCACTGTGCCACCTAGCTGCCCCTAGTTTTGTTCAGTTACTGGATGTGTGCATTATATGATTAGCTTTGTTGTTATTTGGGGAGAAATAGCTTTTCTTAAAATAGGCTGATATTTTACTTTTTTCTTTTCTTACCTATTTTTGGTAAGATCCTAGATGTGTGTAATAAGTAAATTATGTATATTTGAATTTATGGGTTATTTTTGATGAGAACTAAATTTGAATGAGTCCTACCTGGAACAAAAGAGACAGGTTGGTACAGTTAGTTGCACAATGAAGATGTAATTCCATGAGAAAAACAGTATGAGATTACCTTGAGAAGAAAAAAGACACCAGTATTCTATAATCATATAGATTTATCTTGACTATGTGTTTTCTTATGTTTTGTATCTTTACTAGTGTATTTAATGTGTGTATTCACTCTCACTGGCACTTCATTTATTTATGGAAGAGTCTACCATGTTTATAGGATAAATACTTTCTAGTTACTATTCTGAGGAATCCACCTCAGAACTTTATTTTGTGCTAATTATTTCTATTGGCTGAAAAATAATATAAGCATACTAACGGGGACTTTGGGATAGTTTTATAAGTGAAGACCCATAAAATAAAGAGAAGTCACTTTCTGTGAATCTGAGTTAGAGATGATGGGCCTCCAAAGGTTGCTAGACTTATTTTGCATTGTATATCTCCTTTTGATATTATCAAATAAACATCCTTTTAGGGTTAACTGTGAAGCTAAAAAAAATTATAACTAGAGAGATTGCGGGGCATTTGTTATTTTTCAACTAAACAATGACCTTATATTCATATAGTTAACATGTATCATCATCAGGATTTGAACTGTAGTCTTCCTGACTCCTAGATTCAACCACTTCCATTATATTATACTATCTTTCTATACTGGTTTTACAATTTACAACATATGGAAATGTTAAGAGCATGAAAGTTGCCTTGACAAGATATGGCTTAGTGTTAGTCTATAGATTATCAGGCAGGAATCAGGAGTGTCTGGGATGCTTGTGCAGAACCAAAAATATAGAAAGAGTCATCCATAAATGGATGGGTTAGGAATGGCACAGAAATTTAACATACAAAAATGTTTTATAACAAAAATATTATGGAAAATATTTTCCTTAAACCTACCCTTGGTTTTCAGATTCTCTAACTGTAATAAAATCATTATTGGCATACAGAAGCTTCCATCCTAAATTGACTGGAAGTCATTTCAGGATCAAATGACTCTTAATTTCTAGATTGTCTGAAATGGTCATATGACTATTCATTATAGTGCACCTTAGTAGAAAGTATTCTTATACAGTTGCTCAATTTTTATTGAATACAGTTGCTGAATTTGGTTGAGTAGCAGTGTATGACTGTAGTTCTCCTGACACTTTCAGGAAAAGGAATCCTCTCCTGAAACAATCCCAGGGAGCAACATGTTTGAATTGCCAATGAAGGCAGCATTTACATCATTCCTTCTCAAATCGAATGTGGGTAATCAAGCATGTGCAAATTGTATTCCTGTCTCATCTTCTGCATGTAGATTATGGAATGTTTACAGAAATAATTATGAAGAGATTGAACAAAGAGTTTAAAATTAATTGAATATAATCAGGTAAGCTTCATGCTACAGTAGGTAGACAGGAAAGTAAAAATTTGAAAAGATTAATGCATACTATGGGAGAATGCCTAAAAATGTGAAATCTTTGCAATAACTTCACATGTGGCTGAACCAGCACAAATCACTAGCATTACTCTTAGGAAAGCTAAAAAAAATATATATATATATATATATATATATATATATAAAAATGTGCATTTTCAAAGAATTGTGCTTTATAAGAAAGCACTATTCAGACAGATTGAAAGAAAGCATGGTTCAATGAACTATCATCAGCTAGGTGCCTAGCAGCTGTAAGATTTGTTTGATTTTGTCATTAACTTTTTAGTTTAAATGCTTACTTTAGCCAATCTGGCTAATTGTCTTCTCATGTAAAATAGTATATTTGAAAGACTTGGTCAAACATAATGTGAGACTGCAGTGAGAAACACAATCACACAGGTCAAGAAGCTACACTAAAACAGGGCATAAAGACATGGAAACAGAAATTCCCAGGAAAAAGATAGAAAGAGAATTACGTCTGATCTAACATAGTGAAGCCACCAGAAGCACTTTATAAAATGCTTATTGATTGAGGAGAACAGCTGAAATAGGTGTTTCTGTGATGCATATCCCCTCACCCCCACACACCCTCCATTGCTTGAGGAAGTGAGAAAGAAGGAAGGATGAAAGCAAAGAAGGAAAGAAAGAAGGAAGGAGGGAAGGAAGCAAGCAAGAAAGGAAGGAAGGAAGGAAAAACATTTGTACAACAAATTGATAATAAAAAATTTAATTTATAACATGGGGGCAGCCTAGTGCAGTGAATAGAGAACCAGCCCTGAAATCAGGAGGACCTAAGTACAAATCTGGTCTCAGACACTTAACATTTCCTACCTGTGTGACCCTGGGCAAGTCACTTAATCCAATTACCTCAGCAAAAAAAAAAATCATATCATATATTTGCTCAATTATATTCAAGATGGTTTAAAGTAATCTATCCTGGGTACTAGAGAACAGAGTACAGTAAAATCAGAAAACCATTTATGCATACTACAGAAAAGTGAACTAAATAAAATCAAAAGGTGAATTTTTTGTTATTGTGTTCAATTTATAAATACATTCACTGTTTACATCCTTTGATCTGTTGGGACATAGAAATGAAGAGAATTTTCTTTCTCTCTAGGTTATATCACAAGCATTAAGGATATGGCATTCAAAATTTTTCTATGTTGTCTTTTTTCTATCATCATGCCAATTTCATTTGGAAGATAGAATTACCAGACATTTCAGTTTAGAAACAAAGATTTCTGTAACAATTGCAAGAAGAATTACTGCTCCAATTTGCTCAACTTGAGAGAGAAACCTTTCAACTCTATGTCATATTCCTACTGAAAGTTTTAATAGGCATCACTCACTGATTCATAGGATAATATAAATTTAAAAATCATCTTCCTATAGAACCTTAGGATTTGAAGAAACTTTTTTGTTTTGACCTAATGAAAAAAATTGCTCTAAAATATTCCTATAAATATCTGATATATACACATTTTTGTTGTTCTTTTTTCTTGTTTTTAAAGAGAACTAATGACATCATGAAGTGACATTTTGACTTGTGCATGATTTGGATTTAAATGAGAGAGTTTCACATATATCAGTCTCATTCTCCTTCCAGAGTCATCAAAGTCCAGTGACAGGACAAAAGTCAAGACAACTAGTAATTGCCTGGGATGCAGGAATGACCTTTATATCTTAGATTTCCACAGCACTTGCTTAAATTTCTTGCCCACTGGAATCAACTGCCCTTATTTGCCCATTCAACAAGGGGAAATCTTAGCACAAATGGAGTAAACATTCACCTAACTCAGGTGTTAGATTTGAAGCCCATCAATTATCATCTATCTGGTTGAACCAGTCTACCATCTTGGATGTAGTTGTTGCACATAGTACAGCTTATTAGAGATATAAGTGATAGTTGGGTAAAAGGTGACACTAAAGGTATATGAGCTGCCATTAAAAGGGCTTAGCAAGACTTCACACCAGAAATACTAGCCCTCCCGCCCCCTGAACAAATATGTAACTCATCATCTTATTAAATACCATAAGAAAATCCAGCCAGGATGTTTGTTATTCCCTCCTAAATTCCACCTCTTTTCCAGTGAATAAACATGTTCTCAGTTTTGTTAACTTCATATCAATTTCTAATTTTTCATATCAATTTCAATTTTGATTATGTTGCTTACTTTTCTCTAAACAGGTTATAATTTATGAATGAAATTCTTAAGATATTTCATAAATTAATTTTATGCTTTTAAATAGTAAGCTTTTATTTTCTATCCTCATCCTCCAACACTAAAAAAGAAATATGAAAAAAAAATTTAATATGCTTAGTCAAGGAAAACAAATTACTACATTGGATCTTGATTTTATTATAGAATTAATCAGTTATGCCTTCCACCCTTTCATTATCCACAAATCTATTAAGCATGACTTCTACATCTTAATACAAGCTGCTTTTATTCAAGAAGAGCAATATTATTGATTAGAGAAATGCAAAGTGAAACAACCTTGAGATATCGCTTTACATCCATTATATTGGCTTAAAGAGATTGAAGGAGAAAGTAATAAATGTTGGAAGGGATGTGGGGGGAAAAAAGGGACACAGTCACTGTTGGTGAAACTGTGAATTAATCCAACCATTTTGGAGAACAATCTGAAATTATTCCCAAAGAGTTATGAAACTGTCTATACTCTTTGACCCAGCCATACTTCTACTGGGTCTGTTTCTCAAAATGATTAGAGGAAAAAGGAAAAACAATCTATATGTTATAAAAACATATAGCAGTTCTTTTTGTGTTAGCAAAGAACTGGTAATTATAGGCTTGCCTATCAATTGGAGAATGGCTGAACAAGTTAGGATATATGAATGTGATGGAATACTATTGTGCTATAAGAAATGATAAAATTGATGATATTAAAAAAGGGAATAGATTTGCACAAAATAGTGAAAAGTAAAATGAGCAGAACCAAGAGAACATTATATACAGTAAAAGCAATATTGTTTTAAGAACAACTTTGAGCAACTAAGGCATGTTGACTAACAAAAATACTCATATTAACTACAAAAGACATATGACAGAAAATGCTATCTGCATGCAGAGAAAGAACTGATAAAATTATGTGTAGAATGGTTTTATGTGTGTGTGTGTGTGTGTGTGTGTGTGTGTGTGTGTGTGTTGTGGTTTGTGTGTTTATTGATTGTCACCTCTGAGCAGGAGGAAAAAAAAAGTGAAAAATAAATTTATATGATATCTTTGTTTTATATTTTAAAAGAATATAAATTTTATATAAAAGATTTGCAGTTTCATATAGTATCACTTCTTTATTTTCTATTATACTATGTTATAGAAATGCTGGTATTGTTTCTGAAGTCCAAAATAAAATAAGTAATATGTTTAAAAGAACAACATTAAGGAAGAATATTAGCAAAATTAGAATTTAGGAAACTCTCAAATACAACTATAAGAAGCAACATCAGCCATAGCACTATGATAAATTGTGTGGATATGTGTCTGTACACACACATACATACACACATTATAAGAAGATAAAGTGTTCCTCCCTTTTTGTAGTTTAAATTTCTAAATAAATGACCCCAATAAAGAAATATACAATGGAAATTAAAAACAAATAAATAAGTATCCTTTTTACATTATTAGTTTCATGAGGTCAGGGATTTCTTTTTAATTCTCAAAGCACCTAGGACAGCACCCTATATGTAATTGACACTCAAAAAGTAACTATATTTTATCATAATTTAACATGTAATAAATGAATGTAAGGCAGTTCAAAGCTTAGGCAAAGTACTCATGTATATGCATGCATAGTAATGTGTGTGTGTGTGTGTGTGTGTAGTTCCCAATCACTATTTTATCTGCATTTAATAAGGATAAGAATTTGGAAGAAAGAATTAGTGGTCCAGAGAAATAGTTTCACCTTCTCCCTTCCCACATACCCAAGAAAACTGCTTGCAGAGTCTGGAGTATACATAGCAAGTGTAGTGCAATGGCATGACAATGACATGAAGGCACTGGCAGACCTGTAGTATCATAGAGATGAGTTATCCTTTCTTCTGTACTCTGGTTCCTTCATATGACCACCTCTGCATAGAGGAAATAAGGAAAGAAACAAGCACTTTACAAAACTTGAGAGGTAAATGTTAATAGTTTCTCTATGAAAATATACCCATCAATTGTGTTCCATCTGCAGATTCATTCTTCCATTTGATTTAATATGTATATTCATGGGGAACAGATTTATAAGAGAAATGTTCTGCTGTCCCTTTTCTTACAGTACTATTTGATAAAATGTCTTTGCTTGGAACTAATTGCATTTGCTGCTGGACTAATAACCCACAATAATGAGGGTTCATGAGTTATGGTTTTGAATGGATAAAAAAAATCAAAGTATGCCTTAAATCTGACAAGGCACCTATACTTTAAAAAATATATATCCTCAGGGACTACAAAATCAATACAGTACAGAACAAAAATAAAATGTGTTTTTCTTTAAATCACTGTAGCATCTTCATATTTTTAAAAATTTTCTTTATTTTAAGGTAAAAATGTCTTCTGAAAAAATTGCAGAGAAAAGGAATGATTTCAGATAAATAAAATTCATTTTTCTATCTAAAATCACAAATTATATTTATTTATGATGAAAGGATTATATTAAATATTAAGATTTATTTTTAATCTTGAAAAACATTCATATTCCAAGAGGTTGACTCCTGACATTGTTTTTATATTTATGCTTATGCATGAAGATGTAGAATATATCTTGGTTATAGTTAGAGCAAAATAAATAAATAAAGGCTTGTTAATATTTTAAAGTTCATCCTTAGTTACTGGCATAACATAAGAACCCATTTTTGACTATAAAGTAAAGGAACCTGAAAAAAAAATAACATGAATCTTTTAGTTCCAAAAAGCATAAATACAATACATAGAGTCATGTTCTCTAGATGTACTCAAGGCTGGAGCTTATTAAACTTTTTCCATTAATAAGACCTTTTGTGCCCAAGAAAGTTTTATGTGACCCCAAGTATTTCAGTACATAAAATAGGAATACAAATTGAACATTTACTGGTAAATCATAATTGTCTAACCCCATATTTACTTCCACAACTCCATATGGGATCGTGACCCATAATTTAAGAAGCTTTGCCCTATAGGATTATGATTCTGTATTACATTCATGTCTTTCAGAATTAATATGTGTTTGCCTTATATTTAAAAGATATCTATATGTATATACATACATCTATACACATATACATAATATAAGCATAAGATCATCTCTATATGTTTCAGAAAATAATGTATTATAGCTCTATTTCCTGGCAAACATAATTGTTTGTACTCTAAGATTCTAAAATTATAAAAACATAAATTAGCCTATGCATTTTCAATGCTTCATATGACCTTTTCTCCACAATTTTATAATTTACAGAATGAATGAAACATTTCTAACTGAATATTTTTAAAAATGTAAATAATTTTCTGTATTCGATACAAATTCCTAATTGTTTGTTTTTTCCTCCATCTTCCCATAAAAAGGAACTAAAATACTGTAAATTTACATGATATCTAACATTCATTTTCAAGTAATTGGTTATCTATAATACTGCATAATATTATAATATAATGGTTCTCTAGTTGGCACATGCTTAGTGTGCTGTAATGATGTAATCATACTGAGGTATTTAAGGGCAATGATAATTATAGAATTACTGGAAATAGACCATTCTCTTGGGCCTCCTACCTCCTTCACTCCTCCACTAAGACCAAGGCTAGTCCCAAGATCCTTCAGAGAGCTAGTTCGGACACTACACTGAAGAAGAGGAAAGGGGAGGTAAAATGGGGTAAATTACATCACATGAAGATGCAAAAAAGACCTATTAGAGTTGAGGGGAGGGAAAGGAAGGGAAATAAGTATTGTTTGAACTTTAATCTTATCAAATTTGGCTCAAAGAGTGAATATCATACATATTTAGTTTGATAGAGAAACTTGTCTCATTCTATAGGAAAGTAGGTGGGGTAAAGGGAAAGAAAAGGTGAAGGATAATAGAAGGGAGAAAAGAAGTAGGAAGAAAAGGAATAAGAAACAGAGGAGCTGAAAAAGAGAAGGCAGATTGAAGGAGATGTCAGTCAGAAGCAACATGGGAAAAGAGGAAAATGAGAGAGAGAGAAGTATAACTTGGGAAAAATAGGATGGCAGGAAATGCAAAGCAATTTTACTGTAAATGTGAATGGGATGAATTCTCCCATAAAATGGAAGCAGAGAGCATTCTGGATTAAAAGCCAGAATCCTACAATATGTTATTTGCAAAAAAAAAACACATTTAAAGGATAGTAATACATACATACTAAAGGTAAAAAGCAGGAGCAGAATTTTGAAGAGCACTCATTGACTCATCAGAGCCATTACTGGGTCTGTATTCCATGGAAATCATAAAGGAGAGTCAATGATCTACATGTATGAAGATACTTATAGCAGCTCTTTTTGTGACAGTAAAGAATTAGAAAATCAATAGGTGCCCATCATTTTGGGAATGCTGAATATGTTATGGTATATGAAATAATGGAATATTATTGTTCTATAAAAATGCTGAACAAACTGATTATAGAAAGGCATGGAAAGATTTACATGAACTGATGCTGAGTGAAGCAAGCAAAACCAGGAATACACTGTACATAATTAAAGCAAGAATGTGTGATGATCCACTATAAATAGTATGATTCTTCTCATTGGTTCAATGATCCAAAGGAATCCCAATAGAATTTGGACAGAAAATGCCATCTGCATCCAGAAAAAGATCTCTGGAGACTGAATGTAAATCAACACATGCTAAGTTCACTTCTTTTTTCTGCTTATCTCCCCCATGGTTTTTCCCATTTGCTCTGACTTTTCTAATATGACTCAAAGCAAAGTATATTAAAATTATTATATATGTATAACCAGAAAAATAAAACATTTAATAAAAACATTTTTAAAGGAATTTAGTGTTTGACAACAACAAAACAAAAAAACATATATTTTGGATATACTATAAAGAAACTTTTTTCAGAATATGATACAACATGATTCATGAAGCAATGTATATTAAAAATAATTTTAATTAAAAAACATCAAAAAGCAGAAAAAGGGTTAGAGCAAAATCTATTATACTTCAGCTGAAGTAAAAAATAAAGTAGAGATAGCAATACTGATCTTAAATCAAGCAAAAACAAAAATAGATGCAATTAAAAGAGATAAGAAAGGAAACTTGCTAAAGGATGCCATAGATAATAAAGTAATATCAATACTAAACATATATACACCAAGTGGTATTACATCCAAATCCTAGAGGAGCTCAGAAGTTGCAAGAAAAAATAGACAGTAATACTATACTAGTGGGGGTTTCAGGCTTGCTATTAGAACTAGAACTGATAAATTTAACCACTAAATAAATAAAGAAGTTAGGGAAGCAAGTAGAATTTTAGAAAAGTTAGGTATGATAGACCTTTGGAGAAAAATGAATGGGTACAGAAAGGAATATACTTTTTTCTCAAAGACACATGGAGCCTACACCAAAATTGACCAAATATTAGACCATAAAAAACTAAAAATCAAATGCACAAAAGCAAAAAGAGTAAATGAATCTTTTTTTTTCAGATCATGATACAATAAAAATTACAATTAATAAAGGAAATAGGAATAAATAGAGTTTTTCTTAGCATCTATCTAAAACTATCAGCAAGCATCATATGTAATGGAGATAAATTAGAAGCATTCCCAGTAAGATGGGAGATGAAACAAAGTTATCCACTATCACCATTACTAGTCAGTGCTGTATTAGAAATGTTAGCTTTAGCAATAAGAGAAGAAAAAGAAATCAGAGTAGATAATGAAGAAACAACATTATCACTCTTTGCATATGAAGGTATACTTAGAGAATTCTAGATAAGCAACTAAAAACTACTAAAAACAATAACTAGCAAAATTTCAGGATACAAAATGAATCCACATAGATCATCAGCATTTCTATATATTATCAACAAAGACTAGGAGCAAGAGATGCAAAGAGAAATTCTATTTAAAATAACTGTATATAATATAAAATATTTGGGAGTCTACCTGCCAAGAAAAAGCCAGGACTTATACGAACATAATTATAAAACATTTTGCACACAGATAAAGTTAGATATAAAAAATTAGAAGATTATCAAGTCCTCCTGGGTAGGCTCAGCTAATATAATTTTTAAAATTATATTCCTATCTAAGTTAATCTCCTTATTCAGTGTCATACCAATTAAACTGTTAAGAAATCACTTTACAAAGCTAGAAAAAATAATAACAAAATTCATTTGGAAGAATAAAAGTTCAAGAATTCCAAGTGAATTAATGAAAAATGAAAAAGAATTTGACTTTGGTATATGAGACATACAACTGTATTATAAAACAGTGGTCATCAAAACTATTTGGTACTGACTATGAAATTTTTTAAGAGTAGCTGATCAGAGGAATAGGTTAGTTGTACAAGACACAATAGTCAATGCCTATAGTCATTTGGGTTTGATAAACCCAACCACTACAGTTCTGGGATAAAAACTCAAGATTTGACAAAAACTGTTGGAAAAAATGGAAAACAGTATGACACAAACTAGGCATTGAACAACATTTAATACCCTACCAATTTAGGGTCAAAATGGGTTCATGATTTAAACATAAAGGGTGAAACTATAAGAAAATTAGGAGAACAAGGGATAGTCTACCTCTCAGATTTGTGGTAAAGGAAATTTGTGGCTAAAGAGGAACTAGAGTACATTATGAAATGCAAAATGTATAAATTTGACTATATTAAATTAAAAAGGGTTTGTACAGACCAAACCAATGCAACCAAGATTAGAAGAGAATCAGAAAATTGTGGAAAATTTTAGATCCAAAAGTTTTGATAAAGACTTCATTTATAAAATATATAGAGAATTGACTCAAATTTGTAAGAACACAAGCCATTCTCCAATTGATAAATGATCAAAGGATATGAACAATTTTCAAATGAAGAAATTAAAACCAATTCTAATAATATGAAAAATACTCTAAATTTCTATTGATTAGAGAAATGCCAATTAAGGTATTTAAAATTCCAGGTGCTGTGATATTTCAAAAGTATTTTTAATAGCTTTTTATTTTCAAAATACATCCAAAGACAGTTTTCAACATTAAGGCTGAGGTACCACTATACACATCCCAGATTGGTTAAGATATCAGGGAAAGATAATGATGAATGTTTGAGGGAATGTGGGAAAAATGGAATATTAATGCATAGTTAATGGAGTTGTGAACTGATCCAATCATTCTGAATCCAATCCAGAGCATTTTGCAACTGTGCCCAAAGGCCTTCCAAATAGTGCATCACTCTTTACTATAAGTCTATATCCCAAAGAGATCATAAAAGAGGGGAAAGGACCCACATGTACAAAAATGTTTGTAGCAACCCTTTGTGTAGTGTCAAGGAACTAGAAACTGAATGGATACCTATCAGTTGAAAAATGGCTGAATAAGTTACGGTATATGTATGTTATGGAATATTATTGTTCTATAATAAAAAATCAACAGGATGATTTCAAAAAGGTCAGGAAAGACTTACATGAATGGATATTAAACGAAGTGACTAGAACTAAGAGAACATTGTACATAGTGGCAACGATAGTATGTGATAGTCAAATCTGATGAATATGGCTCTTTTCAACAATGAATAATTCAGACCAATTCCGATGGACTTGTGATAGAGTGAGCCATCTTCATCCAGAAAGAATGTTGTGGGGACTGAATATGGAACACAAAGTAGCATTTTCACTCTTTTTGTTGTTGTTTGCTTGCTTTTTGTGTTTCTCACTCTTTTCCTTTTTGATCTGATTTTTCTTGTACAGCATGATAAATGTGGAAATATCTATAGAATCGCACATATTTAACAAATATTGGATTGCTTGCTGTTTAGAGGAGGGGAGTGAAGGAAGGGAAATAAAAAACTTGGAACACAGGATTTTGCAAGCCTTAATGTTGAAAACTGTCTTTGGATGTATTTTGAAAATAAAAAGCTATTAAAAATACTTTTGAAATATCACAGCACCTGGAATTTTAAAGCCCACCATTCCCTGCATTGATGAGGTGTGATTGACGCCATGATCTGCAGGTGTGGAAACATAGAACTCTTTAGGGGCCTGACCTCAGGCCCTAACATGTGAAAGGAACTTGAGATCATCTTTAAAATGTTGTTGACCTTTCATTTTAAAACTTTTACATATATTATAATTGAGATTTGAAATTCTAAAAAAAAATTAATGTTTTGAATGTGTTTTAAGTATTATTCTTTGGCTATCACAACCCCTACTTTCTGAATCTCACAGTTTTGCCTAAAGGATTGAAAACAAGACTTTTTTTCCCTCCACCTATCTTATGCTACTCCCTTTAAAGAGAACAAAATCTCATGAGAAATCAAATAAGTAACTAAAATAACAAAATCTCATCAATTATTATTGATCCTAAATGTAGTTAAAGGGGACAGATCAATAGGAAATATATTTTCTCAGTAATCTCAATGGCTTTTTTGCCTAAAACTCTCCTTCCCCACAACCTTTCCACTACACTGTAGGCCTTGTCATCAGAATTAAAGGCCTGCAGGATGATGGGACATAGCATATATCTGGAAGGCCCTGACCTAGTCCTATCTAGGTGGAATAATAGATTCTGATTTCCAGTGACAGATTCAGTTTGGCAAAGCTATTAGATAATTCAACCTTTCTAGAATTTGCTTCTCTAAACATAGCCTCCAGTTAAAGTAGCCTAAGGCCTCTTTACACAGAACTCACAGAAATAGATTTTCTCTTAGGTTCCTGAATTGCTGGGAACTTAGAAAAACCTTGCTTCTAGTTATTCTAAACATGTGTCTGGGAAATGAGAATCATGATCACAATCCCAGAATTTGTGGGTTAAAAGGAACTTTGATGGTCATCAAATACTATTTGTAACTGAAGAATTCCTTCTGATATACCTATCAAGTGATCACTGAGTTTTTTGCTTGAAGGCCTCCAGTGAGATGTCACTCAGACTTCATAAGACCATGCATTAACTTTTTGATGATTTAATTATTGATAACCTTTCCCTGAAAGTGGGCCTAAAAGTTCCATTTTTGTCTCTTTAAAGAAGAAATATTTCCAATCCGCCTTTAAAAGATTTTTATGCTTCAAGAAGCTTTCCATCATTTTCTAGTCTCTGGAAGTTCCAACCTTGGAAGCTCTTTTGATTCATTTCTATTTTGATTCATTCTCACAAAGAAATCTACATGGAAAAAGGTAACTTTATCATACATTTGACTAGTTTTATCTTTTGAACTAAACTTGCTTTTTTCCTTTTATGCCTCAGACTGGCATTTTAGTTCTCTTTTGCCATAAAACCATGTGAATCAGTAGCATAAACTAAAAATTCATTTTTTCTTCCTCCAGGGATGAGACAATAAAATTGCTGTCAAAACAAGTATTAGTTATTGTTCAGTCATTTCATTTGTGTATGACTTTTTGGGCAAATCACTTTACTCCTATGACAGGGCTTTCAGTAGCTGACACTCAAGGTCCTTTTGTTAGTTAAGGATCTCAGATGTCCAAAATGTAATTATTGGAGATGAAAAGGAGTAAATAAGAAGGAAATTAAGAATTCAAAACAGAGTTTGTACATTGGCCCTGAAGGTTTCATAATCACAGGAATGGACAATATGTAAGGAGGAATGAGAGTATGCTAACCATTGAAGAGTGAGTTCAGGCACTTTCATTTATTGGAGAGTGATCTTTTGAAGAAGCAATAGGATTGTTCATAACCTGTATCCTGAAATCCAACCATATATTAAGTCATGGGATCTTAGATTTAGAGTTGACCAAGACGGTTGAGTTCAACTCATTCATTTTACAGATGAGGAAACTGAATTACTATGCCTATACCTGTCTAACTATATACATCATCTACAACTGTGTCTATATCATTTATTTTTCTGTCTCTCTATTCCTTCTCTCTCTCTCTCTCTCTCTCTCTCTCTCTCTCTCTCTCTCTCTCTCTCTCTCTCTCTCTCTGTCTTCCCCCCAGTTTTCCTCCCTCCCTTTCTCTCTCTGTCTCTCTCTGTCTTTAAACTTATCCTATAGTTTTATTGATTTATGACTTCTGATCCCTTGATGTGAAAAATCTCAGTGACATTTCAGACCTCTCAAAACTAAAAATTAGTTTTCTAATTAATTCTAAATTAGTTTTCTATTTTTTTATTTTAGAATAGTCAGAATCTAAAAGAAGACTAAAAAACCCAACTACTTACTGACCCTCACTGACCTTTAACTTACTCAACCCTCCTCACCTGTACACTATTAACAGTGACCCTAACTAATAGATCTAATGACACCACAGAGGCTTACATCAGAACCCATTCCTGTATTTTATTCCTTCCTCTCTTTCCAGTGCTCTAG
This sequence comes from Sminthopsis crassicaudata, assembly GCF_048593235.1. Lineage (NCBI taxonomy): Eukaryota > Metazoa > Chordata > Mammalia > Dasyuromorphia > Dasyuridae > Sminthopsis > Sminthopsis crassicaudata. Next base: position 157,748,014 of record NC_133619.1, on the reverse strand, counting down.
AGCTGCAACCCATTTCAACTTTAGTCTGTGAAAAATTTGCCTCAGCCTTCACAATAAACTTAGCTATTAAAAAAATGCTTTCTAGCAGCATCAGTTTTATAAAACTCTGAACTGCTATGCCAGGGAATTGGGCTCTGAATCATCAGTGCTGCTCCAGAGAAGTAAGGAACAGAGGGAATTTGACAGGTCACCAAGACAGGACACTTAGCATCTAGGGAGGTTTGCAGCTGTCCATATAATCCAAGGAAAACAGTACAACGTACAGTTAAGGTCATTCTGATCATCCAGAAATCAGTTAGGAAGAGACGTAGGCTGGAGAACCATCTATTGGCCAGTATTAGAAGAACATAAGACATTAAAGGATCACTTTTCTTAGATACAGTATATGATTCTTGGTTGTAGACCATGGTCCTTTGCCTTCTGGGATATCATTCCATGACTGCTAATTCTTTATTGTTGCAACTATCAAATCCTGTGTAATCCTGATTGTGACTGTCCTATATTTAAATTGTTTATTCCTGGCAGTACATTTTTCATAACCTAACTGAATTGATATTTGGTTATCAAATTGGTATGAAATTTGGCTTATGAGTTTTATTTGAGGGATCTCTTTTCTGAAGTAATTAGCATATTTTTTCAATTATTTTTGCCTTCTGATTCCAGGATATGAGAACAATTTTCCTTGATAAATTTTTAGACAATACTCTCTAGATCCTCCTTTTGATTTTGGGTTCAGATTGCACCCTGAACTCCAATCCACTTTGGAACATCTTATTCCCTTCTCTCTCTTTTTTTTTTTTTTTTTTTTTTTTTTTTTTAGTAGATGTGGGATAGTCTTGTATCCTTCATTTACATTTGAAGGCTTTCCTCCTCAATGATGAGGATATAAAATAGTTAAACAAGCCTATTTTAGAAAAAATAAATTGAACAAACCATTAACGAATTCCCTAAGAAAAAGTCTCCAGTGCCAGATAGATTTACAAGTGAAATCAACCAAACATTTAAAAAACAATTAATTCAAATACTATATAAACTACTTGTGAAAATAGGGAGAGGAGTCCTACAAAATTCCTTTTGTGATACAGATATCATGCTTATAACAAAACCAGGAAGGGCCAAAACAGAGAAAGAAAATTATAAACCAATTTATCTAACACATATTGATGTAAAATTTTTATTTTTAATATCTTTTTATTTTCAAAATATATTCAGATAGTTTTCAACATTCACCTTGCAAAACCCTATGTTCCAAATTTTTCTCCCTCATTCCTTCCACCCTCTCCCCCAGATTGTAAGAAATCCAATATATATTAAACATGTGCAATTCTTCTATGCAAATTTTCACATTTATCATGCTGCACAAGAAAAATCAGGTCAAAAAGGAAAAAAAATGAGAAAGAACACAAAAATCAAGCAAACAACAACTAAAAAAATGAAAATATTATCTTATCATCTACATTCAATCTCCACAGTCCTCTTTCTGGATGCAGATGGTAGGAAGAGCTTAGAATAAATACCTTGTAAGCTTTGATTGCATAAACAATACAGAGAAAAGAGAAATAGCCGATGATCATCATGAATCAGAAAACATAACCCTGAAGTAAAAACAAATCCTGAAAATGAGTAATGGCAAGAATAAGAGAACTTTTTAGAAAGGGGCACAAAAATGTTATTAAAAAACCTAATAAACAAGAATAGGTGAAGTGGATCAGTGGGAGGGGGAAATCTATTTGACTAACTGAGAAAGAAGAAGAGGGGATAGAAATATATCATGAGATAAAAGAATGAGAAAAGAACAAATAAACATCCTATATGAACACAGTCATATACACATTATATTGTTCTTTGGAATATGAACTTGAGGTAGGGGTTACAATTTTGCTGTTTTTTGTATCCCCAAGACAGCACAATAATTAAAGTATTGTAAATACTTAATAAGTGTTTATTGACTTGTTACTCTTTACTGCAATTATTGTTATAAGCTACATTTTATGCAAAGTACTTATTATCTTTAGCAAATTTTTCACTATAATGAATAATTTCCTCTATCTTGCCCCCAAATTCTTTAATTATTCTTAGTATTCTGGAAATCCCCTATTCACAAGTCTCCAGAAACAATGTTCAATTCCATCAATATATTTTCCCCAAATATATTTCCAAATAGAAATGCTAGAGACTTGCAAATTCTTTTAATCATGAACAAGAAAATTAGATTGTCATTAAAATATATATCCTGTATCTAATATCATGTGACAATGGAAAAATAGGAAAACAGAACAAATAATGGAACATTTGATTAACTTAATTAAGATTATAAGACTCTAAAACTATCCACCATATTTTATTATCAATAAACACTAATGCCTACAACATGAATGGTACTAAGCTAAACACTAGGGATAATAAAAAGATATAAGACATAGCTCTAGTCCTTGAGGAGTTTATAATATAATTTTAATTTACAATTCAATTTGAGTTCAATTATTTTAAATCATGTTATATGTAATTAAATTCATTAATTGTAATGAAAGCTTTGGTTTTGTAGTACATTTAAAAAAACATGGATTTTAATGCCATGCTTGAATTTTGACTGGATTTGTAAATAAACTGTTGCAATAACATCTTGTAAGAAAAGAAAATTAATGTCAAAATTTAATACATTGTTACTAAATTTTTAACATGATTTATAAGGATCTAAAATTAAGTGGGTGTGATTGATCTTAGGTTGAGATAAATAATGTATAGAAAAGACAGAAATTTTAGATTGAGAAAATATGAGCTATTTTAATAATAGAACTTATATTTGTTCTACTTATAATGAAAATGACTATAATCTTATACTCTTTTTTTCCCCTCATATTACTTTCCTTTGGCTTCTTTATGTTCTTACAAAACTGAAATTCCCCAAATTCTTTCTCTCCATCTTTTACATTACATTATGGCTCTGCTTTCTCCTGTTTCTTTCTTCAGTATTAAGAAATAGCAGTCAGTATTGGATCTGAGATTTCATAACTGTGAATAATTATAAGACAAAGCAGCTTCCTCTATCAATACAGCACCTTTTCTGCAAATTCTCATTTTAGAGAGGGGGTCTAGATCATTTAGCAATTAACTCAAGTTGCCCAGAATCATAAATTCTGTATGTCAAAAGTAGTTCACCCCTGCAGGCAATAACTTATTCTACTATATTTCACTGCCTCTCTGCTGATGTTTGTTTTAGTTGCTGTTTTAGTCATTTTTGGTTGTGTCTAACTCTTTGTAATCTCATTTGGAGTTTCCTTGGCAAAGATACTGGAAAGCTTTGGGATTTCTTTCCCCTGTTCATTTTACAAATGAGAAAATGAGGAAAACAAGGTCATTGAGGTAGTAAATTTCTGAAGACAAATTTGAACTCATTAAAATGAGTTCCTTCAAGCTTCCAATCTATTCAATACACCACCTAGATGCCCCTACTTCTATTAAACCCATGGAAAAGGACATCCTTTCACTTTCTCTCTGCCCAAATGCTCTAACTTCTTTCAGAATCTTATAACACAGTTACTATATATACATATAATGTGTGTGTGTGTGTTACTGTAAATCTGAAAGCTATTTCCCTTTCATATTTTCCTTATGACTTCTTCAGGACTTCTTTATATTTGTCATACTGCTCCTCTTAATACAGTTATTGTTTACCTGCAAGTATACCATCTTCAACTAGTTAAACCATCTTGAATTAAGAAATAGAAAAACAGATTGGGCGGAGCCAAGATGGTGGAGAAGAAACACACTACGCTGTGAACCTCCTTACTCCCTCACAACCAATTAGATAAATCAGCCTCAGAAAAAGCGTTGGACTGATAGATACCACAAGGACTGGAAGCACGACTTACCAGCTGAAGAGAATCTGGAGTTTCAACAGAAAAGGTAAGTTCCCAGGGAAGGAAGAAGAGAGGCCAGCACAGACAGCTGGGTGCTAGCATACGATTGTGCTGGGAAGGGCTCTGGGATCAGAGAAGCCACTGAGATAAAGGAATCTGGCACAGGCTGTTAGCTCTTCTCTGATTATAATACAGCAGTTCAGAAGAGAAATCTAAACTACTTTAAAAATTCAAAGATAGATTAGATCTTCCCAGATCCTGGGGGTGACTCAGCAGATCTCAGCACTAGGGGGTGTGGCCCCTAGCTCCCACCTGAGACTAGTTAAGAGATTGAGAAGTGGGTGGATACGGCCCAAGGCAACACACACTGCCTGGCTCAGCTTAAGGCTGTGGAAATCAGCCCCGGATGTCCCAGAGAAGCGGAACCTTTGAACTAGGGACCGCGGTTTCTGGCAGACACTGCCAGTTTGAGCGCAGGGGCTTTTCACGTTACCTGCTACTGACATCCACGCCCCACCAGGACTCATAGGCTGGGCTTTGTGTCGCCTTTACTGTTCAGTCTCAAACCTCAGGGAAGCCACTAGAACACAGCACCCTCAAGGCACAGCAGTGCTGATCACCTCTGAGGCACTTCCAGGGAGGGGGTGGGGAACTCTCTCCCAGAGCTCTCTCTTAGCTCAGGCACAGGAGCCACCTGCATCCATCTGGTCTGGGAGGAAGCTGGTAAAGAAATAAATAAATAATTTCCTACCCCAGGGACAGACCCCAAAAGATTTTTCAAATATGAGCAAAAAGCCAAGAAAAACCATAGATTCCTTCTACACAGAGAAAGAGCGAGTATCCAACCCCAAGGAAGTTAACAGCAGAGAGTCAGCAGATAACAACCTAAAGGGGAACGATTCCTGCCCCCCATCACATAACTCTCTCCTAGAAGAAACTCTTAAAAATTAAGAGAGTTTGAAGAAAAATGGGGAAAGGAAAGGGAAGCTATGATAGAGAATAACAACGTCCTGAAATTGGAGTTGGAAAAAATAAAGAATACACAGGAGATGCAGGGAAACAAAATTTGTGAATTAGAAAAGGTTAAAAAATCACAGGAAAGTAGGATTTCTGAATTGGAAAAGATAAAAAAGTCTCAAGAAAATAGAATTTCTGAATTGGAAAAAGAAAATAATTCTCAAAAAAATTAGGGAAATGGAAAAAAATTCAATAGAGCAAAATAATTCATTTAAAAATGAAATTGGGCATTTACAAAAAGAACTAAAAACTGTGAAAGAAGAAAATAACTCCTTAAAAGTCAGGATGGAACAAATAGAAATGAATTATTCATTGAGAACCCAAGAATCAGTCAAACAAAACAAAAAAAAAAAAAAATGAGAAGCTGGAGAACAACGTCAAATACTTACTGGGAAAATCTATAGACCTGGAAAATAGATCTAGGAGAGATAATCTGCTGATCATTGGACTTCCCGAAAACTATGACCAAAAAAAAGAGCCTAGATTCTATTTTACAGGAAATTATCAAAGAGAACTGTCCAGAGATAATAGAAACAGAAGGGAAAGTAGATGTGGAAAGAATTCATCGAACTCCTTCTGAAATAGACCCTAAAAATAGAACACCACGGAATATTGTGGCTAAGCTGCAGAATTTCCACACAAAGGAGAAAATCTTGTAAGGAACTAGAAAAAAACAATTTAAATACCAAGGTGCCACAATAAGGGTCACTCAAGATCTGGCTGCCTCCACATTAAAAGATAGAAGGGCCTGGAACCTGATATTCCATAAGGTAAAAGATCAAGGACTGCAACCAAGAATGAACTACCCAGCTAAGTTTAGCATCTTTTTCCATGGAAGAAGATGGTCATTCAATGAAATAGAGGAATTCTATATGTTTCTAAGAAAAAAAAAACAGACTTAAACAAAAAATTTGATCTACATCCACAAAACTGAAGAGACACAGAAAAAGGTACACAGAATCCTTGAGAACTGTAACTCTGTTGTGGGTATATAAAAAGCACTCATGGATAATTTGATTTTACTGATATAAAAGAAAAAAAAAGGGGAGTGTAGTAAAGGGAAGGGGGTAGTATCAGAAAAAGGGGAAGGAGTGATAAAAAGAGGGAAACTACCTCCCAGGAAGAGGCATAGAAAATAAACCATATCTGAGGGAACTTAGTGAGGGGGAGAATCATTGTGTGAATCTTACTCTCATCAGAAGAGGCTCAAAGAGTAAATAATTGACATATTTTTTTCAGAGAATTTTCTCTCACCTCATTAAAAGGGGGGAGAGGAAAAGGGAAAAGGAAAAGGAGAATAACTGAAGGGACTTGAAGGGAGGGGGGAGGGATACTAAAAAAAGGGAGGGCTGCACGTCACAAGGGGGGGTCTGTAAATTAAATATCGGGGAGGGGGATCAGGGGGGTTAAGGGAAAAAGCATAATCTGGGGATAATATGATGGCAGGAAATACAGCATTAGTAATTTTAAATGTAAATGTGAATGGGATGAACGCTCCCATGAAACGGAGACAGATAGCAGATTGAATCAAAAAGCAGAACCCTACAATATGTTGTCTGCAGGAAACACACTTAAAGCAGGGAGATACATACAGAGTAAAGGCAAAAGGTTGGAACAGAGCCTATTATGCTTCAGGTAAAGCCAAAAAAGCAGGGGTAGCTATTCTTATCTCAGATCAAGCAAAAGCAGAAGTAGATCTTGTTAAAAAAGATAAGGAAGGAAACTATATCCTGCTGAAAGGTAGCATAAATAATGAAGCCATATCAATACTAAACATATATACACCAAGTGGTATAGCATCTAATTTTCTAAAGGAAAAGTTAAGAGAATTGCAAGAAGAAATAGACAGTAAAAATATAATAGTGGGAGATCTCCACCTTGCACTCTCAGATTTAGACAAATCAAACCACAAAACAAATAAGAAAGAAATTTAAAAAGTAAACAAAACATTAGAAAAACTAGGTATGATAGACCTTTGGAGAAAAGTGAATGGCAATAGAAAGGAATATACTTTCTTCTCAGCAGTTCAAGGATCCTATACAAAAATAGACCATATATTAGGACATAAAGATCTCAAAATTAAATGTAGGAAGGCAGAAATATTAAATGCCTTCTTCTCAGATCACAATGCAATAAAAGCTACATTCAGTAAAAAGTTAGGGGTAAATAGACCAAAAAGTAATTGGAAAATGAACAATCTCATCTTAAAGAATGACTGGGTGAAACAGCAAATTATAGAAACAATTAATAATTTCACCCAAGATAATGACAATGATGAGACATCATACCAAAATCTGTGGGATGCAGCTAAAGCAGTAATAAGGGGAAATTTTATATCTTTAGAGGCTTATTTGAAGAAAATAGAGAAAGAGAAAATTAACGAATTAGGCCTGCAACTTAAAAAGCTAGAAAAAGACCAAATTAAAAACGCCCAACCGAAAATTAAACTTGAAATACAAAAATTAAAAGGAGAAATCAATAAAATTGAAAGTAAAAAAACTATTGAATTAATAAATAAAACCAAGAGTTGGTTTTATGAAAAAGCCAATAAAATAGATAAACCTTTGGTAAATTTGATCAGAAAAAAGAAAGAGGAAAATCAAATTATTAGTCTTACAAATGAAAAGGGGGATCTTTCCACCAATGAAGAGGAAATTAGAGAAATAATAAGGAGTTACTTTGCCCAACTTTATGCCAATAAATTTGATAACTTAAGTGAAATGGACGACTTCCTCCAAAAATATAGGCTCCCTAGATTAACAGAGGAGGAGATAAATTGCTTAAATAGTCCCATTTCAGAAAAAGAAATAGAACAAGCTATTAATCAACTCCCCAGGAAAAAATCCCCAGGACTAGATGGATTCACATGTGAATTCTACCAAACATTTAAAGAACAATTAGCCCCAATGTTATATAAATTATTTGAAAAAATAGGGGATGAAGGAGTCCTACCAAACTCCTTTTATGACACAGACATGGTACTGATACCTAAACCAGGTAGATTGAAAACTGAGAAAGAAAATTATAGACCAATTTCCTTAATGAATATTGATGCTAAAATCTTAAATAAGATTTTAGCAAAAAGACTTCAGAAAATTATCTCCAGGATAATACACTATGATCAAGTAGGATTTATTCCAGGAATGCAGGGCTGGTTTAATATTAGGAAAACTATTAATATAATTGATCATATTAATAATCAAATTACTAAAAACCATATGATCATCTCAATAGATGCAGAAAAAGCATTTGACAAAATCCAACATCCATTCCTACTAAAAACTCTTGAGAGAATAGGAATAAATGGACTATTCCTTAGAATAATCAGGAGCATATATTTAAGACCGTCAGTAAGCATAATATGCAATAGAAATAAACTGCAACCTTTCCCAGTAAGATCAGGAGTGAAACAAGGTTGCACACTATCACCATTACTATTCAATATAGTACTAGAAACGCTAGCCTCGGCAATAAGAGCTGAGAAAGAGATTCAAGGAATTAGGGTAGGAAATGAGGAAATCAAACTATCATTTTTGCAGATGACATGATGGTATACTTAGAGAAACCCAAAGATTCTGCTAAAAAGCTATTAGAAATAATTCAAAATTTCAGCAAAGTGGCAGGATACAAAATAAATCCACATAAATCCTCGGCATTTTTATATATCACTAACAAAATGCAACAGCAAGAGATACAAAGAGAAATTCCATTCAAAACAAATGTTGAGAGTATAAAGTATTTGGGAATCCATCTACCAAAGAAAAGTCAGGAATTATATAAGAAAAATTACAAAACACTTGCCACAAAAATAAAGTCAGATTTAAATAATTGGAAAGACATTCAGTGCTCTTGGATAGGCCAAGCGAATATAATAAAGATGACAATACTCCCCAAACTAATCTATTTATTTAGTGCTATACCAATCAGACTCCCAAGAAACTATTTCAATGACCTAGAAAAAATAACAACAAAATTCATATGGAAGAATAAAAGGTCGAGAATTGCAAGGGAACTAATGAAAAAAAACTCAGAGGAAGGTGGTCTAGGTGTACCTGATCTAAAGCTATATTATATAGCAGCAGTCACCAAAACCATTCGAGATTGGCTAAGAAATAGACCGGTAGATCAGTGGAACAAATTAGATACAAAGGACAAAAAAGGGTACATCTATAGCAATCTAATCTTTGACAAACCCAAAGATATCAACATTAGGGATAAAAATTCATTATTTGGAAAAAACTGTTGGGAAAACTGGTAATTAATATGGCAGAAATTAGATATGGATCACACTTAACACCATATACCAAGATAAGATCAAAATGGGTCCATGATTTAGGCATAAAGAGTGAGATAATAAATAGATTAGAGGAACAGAGGATAATCTACCTCTCAGACTTGTGGAGGAGGAAGGAATTTATGACCAGAGGAGAACTAGAGATCATTATTGATCACAAAATAGAAGATTTTGATTACATCAAACTAAAAAGTTTCTGTACAAACAATACTAATGCAAACAAGATTAGAAGGGAAGTAACAAATTGGGAAAATATTTTTAAAAGCAAAGATTCTGACAAAGGTCTCATTTCCAAAATATATAGAGAACTGACCCTAATTTATAAGAAACCGAACCATTCTCCAATTGATAAATGGTCAAAGGATATGAACAGACAATTCTCAGATGAAGAAATTGAAACTATATCCACTCATATGAAAGAGTGTTCCAAATCACTATTGATCAGAGAAATGTAAATTAAGACAACTCTGAGATACCACTACACACCTCTCAGATTGGCTATAATGATGAATGTTGGGGGGGATGTGGGAAAACTGGGACACTGATGCATTGTTGGTGGAGTTGTGAAAGAATCCGGCCCTTCTGGAGAGCAATTTGGAACTATGCCCAAAAAGTTATCAAACTGTGCATACCCTTTGACCCAGCCATACTACTACTGGGCTTATATCCCAAGGAAATACTAAAGAGCAGAAAGAGACTTATATGTGCCAAAATGTTTGTGGCAGCTCTTTTTGTTGTAGCTAGAAACTGGAAGATGAATGGATGTCCATCAATTGGAGAATGGTTGGGTAAATTATGGTATATGAAGGTTATGGAATATTATTGATCTGTAAGAAATGACCAGCAGGAGGAATACAGAGAGGCTTGGAGAGACTTACATCAACTGATGCTGAGTGAAAGGAGCAGAACCAGAAGATCACTGTACACTTCAACAACAATACTGTATGAGGATATATTATGATGGTAGTGGAAATCTTCAACATAAAGAAGATCCAATTCACTTCCAGTTGATCAATGATGGCCAGAGGTAGCTACACCCAGAGAAGGAACACTGGGAAGTGAATGTAAATTGTTAGCACTAATATCTGTCTGCCCTGGTTACATGTACCTTCGGAATCTAATGCTTATTGTGCAACAAGAAAATGGTATTTACACACATGTATTGTATCTAGGTTATAATGTAACACATGTAAAATGTATGGGACTTCCTGTCATCAGGGGGAGGGAGTAGAGGGAGGGGGGGATAATTTGGAAAAATGAATACAAGGGATAATATTATAAAAATATATAATAATAAAAAAATATTTAAAAAAATTAAAAAAAAAAAGAAATAGAAAAACATTTTTCTGCCTTTTTTGCCTGGATTTATACCATTAATTTCTTTTTTCATTTCTTATCAGTATCATTTTAATGATATAAAAATAAAGATAGAGAAAGAAGAGAGGAAGGGAAGAGTAAGAAGAAAGGAAGAAAGCAAAAAGAAAAGAAAGGAAGAAAAGAAAAAAGAAAACAATGAAATGAAAATAGCATACTTCAGTTTTTATTCAAATATCATCAGTTCTTTTGCTGAAGGTGAATAGAATTTTCATCATGACTCTTTCAGTATCGTCTTAGACAATTTTATTGTTGAAAATAGCTAAATCATTTACAATTGGTTGTAGTACAGTATTGCTGTTCCTATGTACAATGTTCTGATGGTTCTGCTCATTCTACTCTAAATAACTTTATGTAAATTATCCTAGTTTTTATTTTCAAATCATCCTGCTCATCATTTCAGAGTGCAGTAATATTCAATTACAATATTATATTACAGGGAGCAGAGCCAAGATGGTGAAGTAAAGGCAGGATCTTGCCCAGCCTCTCCTCAAAGTTGCTCCAAATTCCTTTAAATAATGCTCTAAACAAATTTTAGAGCATCAGAACACCCCAAAAGAAAGAGTAGAATATTTTCCAGCAGAAGGCAACTTAGAAGTTCAGCAGAAAAAGTCTGTAACAATAGGGTGGGAGTCCTGATACAGCCCCAGATCCAGCCCCAGCCTGGCAAGCCCAACTTCTGAATCTGCAGCAACAGTAATTGTTTCCAGAACTCTCAGATCAGAAACACCAAAGAGGATATAGAAGAAAGGGCCTGCAGAACTATGGTAGGAGGCTAGTGAGTAATCCCAGGATAGGCCAGCCTGGCCCCAGCACCAGTCTGGACACAAGATCAGTAAGGCAGGACAACTGAATCAGCAGCAATGCTGGAAGCTTCTGGGCCTCTCTGTCCAGGGACACCAGGGAAGACTTGGAAAGCCATTGAAGAGGCGCTATGCAGTGAGGTGGGGGAATTTATATCTCTAGATATTTACTTGCATAAAATAGAGAAAGAAAAGATCAATGAATTGGGCTTACAACTAAAAAAGCTAGAAAAAGAAAAAATTAAAAACACCCAATTAAATACCAAATTTGAAATTCTGAAAATAAAAGGGGAGGTTAATAAAATTGAAAGTAAAAAACCTATTGAATTAATAAATAAAACTGAGTTAGTTTTATGAAAAAAAGCAGCACAATAGATAAATCTTTAGTTAATTTGATTAGAAAAAGGAAAGAAGAAAATCAAATTGTTAGTCTCAAAAATGAAAGGGGTGAACTTTCCAACAATGAAGAGCACATTAGAGCAATAATTAGTAATTTTATTCAACTATATGTTAATAAATTTGATAATCTAAGTGGAACTGAGGAATACTTACAAAATATAGTTTGCCCAGATTAACAAAAGAAATAGTTCCATTTTAGAAAAAAAAAAAAAAAAAAAAAAGAAATAAAACAAGCTATCAATCAATTGCCTAAGAAAAACTCTCCAAGGCCAGATGGATTTACATGAGAATTCTATAAATATTTCAAGAACAATTAATTCCAATATTATGCAAACTATTTGAAAAACATAGGGAAAGAAGGAATCCTACCAAATTTCTTTTATGACATAGATATGGTGCTTATACCTAAATCTGGTAGGGTCAAAACAGAGAAAGAAAATCTTTGAACAATTTCCCTAATTAATATTGATGCAAATATATTAAATAAAATATTAGCAAAAAGATTACAGAGAGTCATCCCCTGAATATTACATCATGAGCAAGTAGGATTTATACCAGGAATGCAGGGCTGGTTCAGTATTAGAAAAACTATTATGATTATTGACTATATCAATAATCAAACCAATAAAAATCATATGATTATCTCAATAGATGAAGAAAGAGCATTTAATAAAATCCAACACCTATTCCTATGAAATAAGTTCAGAGTATAAGAATACGTGGAGTTTTCCTTAAAATGATCAGTAGCATCTATTTAAAACCATCGGCAAGCATTATGTAATGAGGACAAATCAGAATCATTCCCAATAAGATCAGGAATGACACACGGTTGCCCACTATCATCATTACTATTTAATCTTTTATTTTAAAATGTTAGCTTTGGCAATAAGAGAAGAAAAAAGATCAAAGGAATTACAGTAGGTAAGGTAGGTAAGGAAGAAACCAAATTATCACTCTTTGCAGATGATATGATAGGATATTTAGAGAGCCCTAGAGAATCAACTAAAACATATTAGAAACAATTCACAAATTTAGCAAAATGTCAGGAAACAAAATAAATCCACACAAATTATCAACATTTTAATATATTACCAACAATGTCCAGCAGCAAGAGATATAAAGAGAAATTCCATTTAAAATAACTGTCAGTAATATAAAATATTTGGTATTCTATCTGCAAAGGCAAAGTCAAGAATTATATAAACACAACTACAAGACACTTTCCACACAAATAAAGTCAGATCTAATTAATTAGAAAAATATTGTGTTCATGCATAAGCCAAGCAAATAGAATAACAATGACAATAATATTTAAATTGATCTACTTATTTAGTGCTATACCAATCAAACTCCTAAGAAATTATTTTACAGCTCTAGGAAAAAATAATAATAAAGTTCATCTGGAAGAACAAAAGATCAAGAATTTCAAGGGAAATAATGAAAAATGCAAATGAAGGTGACCTAGTTGTACCAGACTTAAAACTAAATTATAAAGCAGCAAAACCATTTGGTATTGGCTAAGAAATACAGGAGTCAAACAGTGGAATAGGTTAGGTTCACAGGACAAAAAACTCAATGACTCTAGTAATCTATTGTTTGACAAACCCAAAGAGCCCAACTTTTTGGATAAGAATTCTCTGACAAAAATTATGGCCTTGGAAGGAATTTGTGACCAAAGAACTGGAATTCATTATTGAGCATTAAATAGATAATTTTGGTTATATTAAATTAAAAGGTGTTGTACAAACAAAACTAATGCTAGATTTCTTAGAGGAAATAAGATTAGAAGGAAAGCAATAAACTGGGAAAACATTTTTACATTCAGAAGTTCTGATAAAGGCCTCATTTCTAAAATAGAGTATTGACTCAAAATTATTAGAATTCAAGCCACTCTCCAATTGATAAATGATCAAGATATGAACAGACAATTTTCTTATGAAGAAACTGAAACCATTTCTACTTATATGAAAGGTTCTTTAAATCACTATTGATCAGAGAAATGCAAATTAAGACAACTCTGAGGCACCACTTCACAGCTTTTAGATTGGCAAAGATCACAGGAAAAGATAATGACAAATGTTAGAGGGGGTGTGAGAAATCTGGGACATTAATACATTGTTGGTGGAACTGTGAACTTATCCAGCCATTCTGGAGATCAATTTGGTACTATATCCAAAGGATTATCAAACTGCATACTCTTTGACCCAGAAGTGTTTCTACTGTACTAATATACAAAAGAGTTCTTTTTTTTTTTTTTTTTTTTTTTAATCCAACCAACCTTTAATTAAGTGCCTACTGGGGATATTTTTTTTTTAATTTTTTTATTATATATATATATATTTTATAATATTATCCCTTGTATTCATTTTTCCAAATTACCCCCCCTCCCTTATTCCCTCCCCCCGACGACAGGCAATACCATACATTTTACATGTGTTACAATATAGTCTAAGTACAATACATGTGTGTGAATATCATTTTCTTGTTGCACAATAAACATTAGAATCCGAAGGTACATGCAACCTGGGCAGACAGATATTAGTGCTAACAATTTACATTCCCCTCCCAGTGTTTCTTCTCTGGGTGTATCTACCTCTGTCCATCATTGATCAACTGGAAGTGAGTTGGATCTTCTTTATGTTGAAGATTTCCACTTCCATCAGAATACATCCTCATACAGTATCGTTGTTGAAGTATACAGTGATCTTCTGGTTCTGCTCATTTCACTCAGCATCAGTTGATTTAAGTCTCTCCAACCCTCTCTGTATTCCTCCTGCTGGTCATTTCTTACCGAGCAATAATATTCCATAACTTTCATATACCACAATTTACCCAACCATTCTCCAACTGATGGACATCCATTCATCTTCCAGTTTCTAGCTACAACAAAAAGAGCTGCCACAAACATTTTGGCACATATATGTCTCTTTCCGCTCTTTAGTATTTCTTTGGGATATAATCCCAGTAGTAGCGCTGCTGGGTCAAAGGGTATGCACAGTTTGATAACTTTGTGGGCATAATTCCAGATTGCTCTCCAGAATGGCTGGATTCTTTCGCAACTCCACCAGCAATGTATTAGTGTCCCAATTTCCCCACATCCCCTCCAACATTTGTCATTATTTGTTCCTGTCATCTTAGCCAATCTGACAGGTGTGTAGTGGTATCTCAGAGTGGTCTTAATTTGCATTTCTCTGATCAGTAGTGATTTGGAACACTCTTTCATGTGAGTGGATATAGTTTCAATTTCTTCCTCTGAGAATTGTCTGTTCATATCCTTTGACCATTTATCAATTGGAGAATGGTTTGGTTTCTTATAAATTATGGTCAGTTCTCTATATATTTTGGAAATGAGACCTTTGTCAGAACCTTTGTTTTTAAAAATATTTTCCCAATTTGTTACTTCCCTTCTAATCTTGTTTGCATTAGTATTATTTGTACAGAAACTTTTTAGTTTGATGTAATCAAAATCTTCTATTTTGTGATCAATAATGATCTCTAGTTCTCCTCTGGTCATAAATTCCTTCCTCCTTCATAGGTCTGAGAGGTAGATTATCCTCTGTTCCTCTAATCTATTTATTATCTCCCTCTTTATGCCTAAATCATGGACCCATTTTGATCTTATCTTGGTATATGGTGTTAAGTGTGGATCCATATCTAATTTCTGCCATACTAATTTCCAGTTTTCCCAACAGTTTTTTCCGAATAATGAATTTTTATCCCTAATGTTGGAATCTTTGGGTTTGTCAAAGATTAGATTGCTATAGATGTACCCTTTTTTGTCCTTTGATTCTAATCTGTTCCACTGATCTACCGGTCTATTTCGTAGCCAATACCAAATGGTTTTGGTGACTGCTGCTATATAATATAGCTTTAGATCAGGTACACTTAGACCACCTTCCTCTGAGTTTTTTTTCATTAGTTCCCTTGCAATTCTCGACCTTTTATTCTTCCATATGAATTTTGTTGTTATTTTTTCTAGGTCATTAAAATAGTTTCTTGGGAGTCTGATTGGTATAGCACTAAATAAATAGATTAGTTTGGGGAGTATTGTCATCTTTATTATATTCGCTCGGCCTATCCAAGAGCACTGAATGTCTTTCCAATTATTTAAATCTGATTTTATTTTTGTGGCAAGTGTTTTGTAATTTTTCTCATATAATTCCTGACTTTTCTTTGGTAGATGGATTCCCAAATATTTTATACTATCAACATTTGTTTGGAATGGAATTTCTCTTTGTATCTCTTGCTGTTGCATTTTGTTAGTGATATATAAAAATGCCGAGGATTTATGTGGATTTATTTTGTATCCTGCCACTTTGCTGAAATTTTGAATTATTTCTAGTAGCTTTTTAGCAGAGTCTTTGGGGTTCTCTAAGTATACCATCATGTCATCTGCAAAAAGTGATAGTTTAATTTCCTCATTTCCTACTCTAATTCCTTGAATCTCTTTCTCGGCTCTTATTGCCGAGGCTAGCGTTTCTAGTACTATATTGAATAGTAATGGTGATAGTGGGCAACCTTGTTTCACTCCTGATCTTACTGGGAAAGGTTGCAGTTTATTTCTATTGCATATTATGCTTACTGACGGTCTTAAATATATACTCCTGATTATTCTAAGGAATAATCCATTTATTCCTATACTCTCAAGAGTTTTTAGTAGGAATGGATGTTGGATTTTGTCAAATGCTTTTTCTGCATCTATTGAGATGATCATATGGTTCTTATTAATTTGATTATTAATATGGTCAATTATATTAATAGTTTTCCTAATATTAAACCAGCCCTGCATTCCTGGAATAAATCCTACTTGATCATAGTGTATTATCTTGGAGATGATTTTCTGAAGTCTTTTTGCTAATATCTTATTTAAGATTTTAGCATCAATATTCATTAAGGAGATTGGTCTATAATTTTCTTTCTCAGTTTTCGATCTACCAGGTTTAGGTATCAGTACCATGTCTGTGTCATAAAAGGAATTTGGTAGGACTCCTTCATCCCCTATTTTTTCAAATAATTTATATAACATTGGGGCTAATTGTTCTTTAAATGTTTGGTAGAATTCACATGTGAATCCATCTGGCCCTGGGGATTTTTTCCTGGGGAGTTGATTAATAGCTTGTTCTATTTCTTTTTCTGAAATGGGACTATTTAAGCAATTTATCTCCTCCTCTGTTAATCTAGGGAGCCTATATTTTTGGAGGAAGTCATCCATTTCACTTAAGTTATCAAATTTATTGGCATAAAGTTGGGCAAAGTAACTCCTTATTATTTCTCTAATTTCCTCTTCATTGGTGGAAAGATCCCCCTTTTCATTTGTAAGACTATCAATTTGATTTTCCTCTTTCTTTTTTTTGATCAAATTTACCAAAGGTTTATCTATTTTATTGGCTTTTTCATAAAACCAACTCTTGGTTTTATTTATTAATTCAATAGTTTTTTTACTTTCAATTTTATTGATTTCTCCTTTTAATTTTTGTATTTCGAGTTTAATTTTTGGTTGGGGGTTTATAATTTGGTCTTTTTCTAGCCTTTTAAGTTGTAAGCCCAATTCGTTAATCTTCTCTTTCTCAATTTTCTTCAAATAAGCCTCTAAAGATATAAAATTTCCCCTTATTACCGCTTTAGCTGCATCCCAAAGATTTTGATATGATGTCTCATCATTATCATTATCTTGGGTGAAATTGTTAATTGTTTCTATAATTTGCTCTTTCACCCAGTCATTCTTTAAGATGAGATTATTCAGTTTCCAATTACTTTTTGGTCTATTTACCCCTAACTTTTTACTGAATGTAGCTTTTATTGCATTGTGATCTGAGAAGAAGGCATTTATTGTTTCTGCCTTCCTACATTTAATTTTGAGATCTTTATGTCCTAGTATATGGTCAATTTTTGTATAGGATCCATGAACTGCTGAGAAGAAAGTATATTCCTTCCTATTGCCATTCAGTTTTCTCCAAAGGTCTATCATACCTAGTTTTTCTAATGTTCTATTTACTTTTTTAATTTCTTTCTTGTTTGTTTTGTGGTTTGATTTGTCTAAATCTGAGAGTGCAAGGTTGAGATCTCCCACTATTATAGTTTTACTGTCTATTTCTTCTTGCAGTTCTCTTAACTTTTCCTTTAGAAAGTTAGATGCTATACCACTTGGTGCATATATGTTTAGTATTGATATGGCTTCATTATTTATGCTACCTTTCAGCAGGATATAGTTTCCTTCCTTATCTTTTTTAACGAGATCTACTTCTGCTTTTGCTTGATCTGAGATAAGGATAGCTACCCCTGCTTTTTTGGCTTTACCTGAAGCATAATAGGCTCTGTTCCAACCTTTTACCTTTACTCTGTATGTATCTCCCTGCTTTAAGTGTGTTTCCTGTAGACAACATATTGTAGGGTTCTGCTTTTTGATCCAATCTACTATCCGTCTCCGTTTGATGGGATCGTTCATCCCATTTACATTTACAGTTAAAATTACTAATTCTGTATTTCCTGCCATCGTATTATCCCCAGATTATGCTTTTTTCCCTTGACCCCCCTGATCCCCCTCCCCGATATTTAATTTACAGACCCCCCTTGTGACGCGCAACCCTCCCTCTTTTTTTTTTTTTTTTTTTTTTTTAGGATCCCTCCCCCCTCCCTCCAAGTCCCTTCACTTATTCCCCTTTACAAAAGAGTTCTTAAAGGAGGCAAAGGAACCCACATATGCAGAAATGTGGCAGCTCTTTTTTGTAGTGGCAAGAAACTGGAAACTGAATCGATGCCCATCAGTTGGAGAATGTCTGTATAAATTATGGTATATGAATGTTATGAAATATTATTGTTTTGTAAGAAATGATCAGCAGGATAATTTCAGAATCCTGGAGAGACTTACATGCACTGATGCTAAGTGAAGTAAGCAGAACCAGGAGATCATTATACATGGCAACAACAAGGTTATGATTAATTGATGGATGTGGCTCTTTTCAACTATCTTTTCAAGATAGTTCAGCTCTGTTCCAATGATCTTATAATGATGAGAGGCATCTAAACCTAGAAAAGAAGGTGGGAACTGAGAATGGATCACAATATAGCATTTTCACTCTTTTCTGTTGTTGTTTGCTAGCATTATTTTATTTTCTTTCTCATTTTTTTCATTTTTCATCTGATTTTTCTTGTGCATCAATATAATTATATGAATGTTTGCCTATATTAGATTTAACATACATTTTAACATGCTTACCATACATTGGATTACCTGCCATCTAGTAGAAGGGGTGGAAGGTAGAGGGACATTAAATTGGAACACAAGGTTTTGCAAGGGTCAGTGTCAAAAATCATCTTTGCATATGTTTTGAAAATAAAAACTCTACCTGAAAGTCATGACTAAACTAAAAGTCTCAGCATCTTCTTTCAAGAAATTATCAAAGAAAACTGTCCTGCTATTCTAGAACCAGAGAGTAAAATAGAAATGGAAAGAATCCACTAATCAGCTCCTCAAAGAGATCCCAAAATAAAAATTCCCAGGAATATTATAGTCAAATTCTGAAACTCCCAAGTCAGGGAGGTCCAGAAAGAAAAAAAAAAATTCAAGTATAGTAGAGCCACAGTCAGTAAAACACAAAGTTTAGCAGCTTCTACATTAAAGGACCAGAGGGCTTGGAATATGATATTCTTGAGAGCAATGAAGCTAGGGATTACAACTAAGAATCACCTAACAAAGCAAAACTGAGCATGAGCATAATCCTTCAGAGGAAAAAAGGTGATTAATCAATGAAACAAAGGATTTTCCAGTGTTCCTGATGAAAAGACCAGAGTAGAATGGAAAATTTGATTTTTAAATAAAGGACTGAAGAGAAGAATAAGAAGGTAATCAGGAAAGTGATATCCCAAGGAACTTAATAAGGCTTATCTGTTTACCTTACTACATGGCAGGATGATACTTATAATTCATTAGAATGCTCTCATTATTATGGCAGTTAGAAGGAGTATATGTAGACAGAGGCCATGAGTGTGAGTTGAATATGAAGGGATAATATCTTCTTTTTTTTTAATGATGAAATTAAGGGGTGAGAAAGGAATGTACTGGGAGAAGGGAAGGGGAGAAGTGAAATGACGCAAACTATCTGCCATAAAAAAGAGGTAAATAAAAGTTTTTACAATGGAGAAGAAGAGAGGGAAGAAAGGGTGAGTGAGTGAACTTTTCTCTCATCAGAATTGGCTCAAATGGGAAATAACATATATACTCAATAGGGATATAAATCTATCTTACCCTGCAGGAATGGTATATGGGAAAGGGAGGTAGGTTATAAAAGATAGGGCATATTGGGGGAGGGAGTGGTCAGTAAGAAAACACTTCTGTGGAGGGAGAGGGTGAAAAGAGAGGAAATATTTAGCAATAGTAATTGTAAAAAAAAGATTGAAGCAAGTTTCTCTGATGGAATGTTATTATTCTTTGGAAAATAATGAGCAGGATAGTCTCAGGGAAAAAAAAAAACTGGAATATTCTCCATCAACAAAGTGAAATATACTGTATACAAAGTAATAGCAATGTTCTGGGATGCCCAGATCTAAATGACTGTTATTCTCAGTAATATAATCATCCATGCCTGCCACAGTTTTACCACATCCCCTTCAACATTTTTTATGTGTTTCCTTTTTTGTTATTAGTCAATTTGATAGGTGTGTGATGTTACCTCAGAATTTTTTTCACTGTTTTAATTTACACTGCTTTGATCAATAGTAATTTAGAGCATTTTTATATGACTTAAGATAGTTTTGATTTTGTAATCTTACAACATTTGACTATTGACAATTGGGGAATGAATTTTATTATTTTAAATTTGTTTCAATTCTCTCTATATTTGAGAAATAAGAATGCTACCAGAGATAATTGCTGGGAAAATGTTTTCCCCCTAATTTTCTATTTTCCTTTTATTCTTGGCTGTACTAGTTTTGTCGATGTAAACCTTTTTTTTTTTTTTTTTAATTTAATACAATCAAATGTTGTACACAATAACAGCAAGAATTTGTAATTATCAACTATGTAAGACTTGGTTCTTCTCAATGGCAATCCCAATATATTTTGGATAGAAAAATGCCATCTATACCCAGAAAAAAGAACTATGGAGACTGAATGTAAATCAATACATGTTATGCTCATTTCCTTTTTTCTGTTTTTTTTTTTTTTCCCATGGTTTTTCCCTTTGATTGTGGGTTTTTTTCTCTATATATGAGTCATAAAGTAATGTGTTTAAAATTAAATAAATAAAATTTTGAAATAAAAAATTAAAATTTAAAACATTTTTTTAAAAAAGTGGGTAATAGATTGAGGACAAAAGGCCCTTACCTAAATGGAAATGAATGCAGAGAGGAAATCAAAATTTGAACAAAGAGTATATGTTGTCTTATTTGGATGTTTGTCTTCCCTATTTTTTTCAGTGATACTGGCCTAAGAGGGAAGTGTATTCTTCTCTTCAGAAAGGATTGCAAAAGTCTTACTCTGTATCTCCAGTGCTTACCCAAATACCAAGCACATAGTAATGCCTCAAACAATGTTATTGTTTGAAAAAAAGCCTTTTCAGCCTTTGAGGAAAGTACATTATCCCCAAATTGTATTTTAACATATTATGATCTTTTCCTTGTTCAAGAATTTTATAAACATTTCTATAAACAAACTGCCTTGAGCAGAGAAATCTGAGGGCTCCAGTCCTATACCAACATGGAATTTTTCCTAAGCTAGAAATATTTGGTTTATAGAATAATATTAAAATAATAAAAATATTTCTGGAAAAATTAATATTATCCAAATGATTCATTTTACATTTCATAATGGTATCTTTCTCCCTTGTTCAGTCCTAACTTTTCTTCTTATCTATAGATTTCACAGGTAAACCATTTCATGCTCCTCTAATTTATTTATGGTATCAGCTTTTATGTCTACATCATTTTGTGTCCACATCTACATTTTGACCTTATCTTGGTATATAGTGTAAGATGTTTATTTGTCCCTTGTTTCTGCCAAAATATTTTAAAATCCCATAGCAGTTTTTGTCCCTAAAGCTTGGATTTTAGGGTTTACCAAGCACTGAATTACCATGGTTGGTAATGATTTACTTAATATTCTTGACTTTTTGTTCTTTCAGTTTTTTCTTTTGTTTTTTTTTTTTTTTTTGTTTTGTTTTGTTTTGTTTTGTTTTTAGCTCTAATAAAATAATTCTTGGTACTTTAATGGGTATAGCATGGAATAAGTACATTAATTCAGGTAGAATTTTCATTTTGATTATATTGACTTGGTCTATTCAAAAGCAATATTTTCTCAATTGTTTAGATCTATCTTTATGTGTGGAAAATGTTTTCAATAGTGTTCATAGAGTTCCTGGATTTGTCTTGACAAATAGTATCCTTAGTAATTAAGATATCTAAAGTTATTTTTCAATGGGTTTCTCTATCTTTTTTGTTGGTGACACAAATGCTGATAATTTATGTGGGTTTGTTTTATATGCTGCAACTTTTTAAAGTTGTTAATTATTTCAACTAGGTTTTTTTTTTTTTCCAACTAGTTTTTTTTTTTAGTTCATTCGCTGGGATTCTGTAATTAATAGCATAATATTGTCAGCAAAAATTGAGTCATTTCCTCATTGCTTATTCGAATGTTTTTCAGTTGATTTTTTTTCTCATTTCTAAAGCTAGCATGTTCTAGAGAAGGGAGGGGAGGAGAAGAGAAAGGAAGAGAAGGAAGGAAAAGGGAAGGAAGGAGAAGGAATGGGTAGGAGGATAGGGAAGTGGAGAGATTGGAAAGGGAAAGAAGAGAAATTAAGTTGATGTTTTCCCTCTCAATGGAGGTTTATAAAGGTAGGTGACCACGTTTATGGTTATGATATAGTAAGCATTTTTTTTTTCAGGATGAATTGAACTTCATGGCTTGTGGGATTCTTTTTAGCTCTGACATTCTATCCTTCCATATAGTGATATTATCACTTGTCTTGCAATCTTCCCTGATCTTTAGTAACACAAAGAATTTCTTTTAACCTCATTTCTCTATTCTGTAAAAATGATAATAAAAATATTTGTACAATTTTCTTACCACCTGGTATATTAAAGAAGGAAATTTAAAAATAAATATATGAATGTGAACTGCCATCAACTTCATAAACTTGATTCTACATAATATTGCTACATAACTAAACATTAAAATAGAATAGATTATACTGTGTTGGGGTTATTTTTATTCACACTAGGGAAAAAGCATGGCACATTAATGTATAACATCTATTTTTTTTTTTGGTAGGTGACTATATTATAAAATCTGGTTTACTCCTTTGGATAGGCTAATGGGAAATGTGCCATTTTAACATATAATACAGAAAGAAAGGTTTACCTGACTTTCCAAGTTTCATAAAACATGGCCAGAATCCTAGTTGTATTAATCATGTGTTCTGATGGGTACCAAGGGAACAAAAGAATATTATCCCTCACCCATTGAGAATGGTATATCTTCTGGCCAAAGAGAGCTATGCCAATAAGTCCATGTAGTTTTAAAAGAAGATTCTTTATGTTTTATAGAAACATAAAAGCACTATATCTTAATGTTAATACATCTCAGACTTATGACCTCTTCTTCATTCATCTTCATAAAGCTGTAGACCCAAGAATATTTATAGCAAACAGATGATTTTCTTGAAACTGTTTCTTCAAATCATTGTTATGGAACTATGCAAAAGAAAAATCAATGCTCATATATGAATTAAACTGCAATAAATGCAGGTTTTCACATTATTGAATAGATAACAATTGAAGAATGGAAACTTAAAATTGCTTCTAAAGGTTGTTATCATTGTGACAAGATTTTAGCTTCTTAATTTGATTTGGAACAAAGTTTTAGGATTTTCTCACCCTCAGTAAGGGTATTTACCACTGTCAGGATGGATTCACTTTATAAGGTCTAAAATTAAGGAAGGAAGGAGGGACGTGTTATGGGCCAGAACTCTGAACTTGAAACAAAGGATTCTTATAAGATACTAAGTCAGTGGAATTGATAGAGACAATAGTTATCTAATTTAGCATGATTCAGTATGATTGATTTAATCCTACAAGGCAATGTTATGGGCCAGAACTTGAAATCAGGTACTAAGTGGAATTGAGGAGACAATGGTAAAATCTAGTTTAGCACTGATTTAATCCTACAACAAATAATGGTTTCCTAGTGATATAATAATTGGTTTGTACTCAGTGTGGGGCATATAAGCAAGAAGCTCTCAGGGCCAGAAAGGACAAGCAAACTAGAAGCTTTAGGAGGCTGACACAAATTCATTCCATCATCTACCTTTGGGGTTGCTGGAGGCTGAAGCACATACCTTTGGATCTGGAGAGATTCAGAGGGCAGAGAAGGAGGCAGGAGCTCAAACCCACAGCACCAAGGAGAGAGATAGGCCTCTAAGAAAGCTAACCGGGCCCCAAGATAGGAGACAAGACTTTGAAAGAGACAATAAAGGATTTGGACTTTTAACTCCTGGCTACTCATGTGGTCATTACTGAACTGAAATGAAGACTGCCTCCAGAGACCCCAAGAAAACCTTAACAGAGAACATTACATTTTAGAGAGAATATTACATTTTGGCACCTGAATTTGGGGCTGACACAATCTTGATTTAAATGGAAAAGCCTCCAACCCTGATTTCAGTGGAAAAGTCTCCCTGACTCAGAAATTAGGGTGAGTAAAGAAGGAAACCTTGTAAAGGGTTAAAGTGGTAGTCCAGGTAAAATGGGACAAATGTTTAGAAAAGAGATTTCTCCACCAAAAGGAAAATGTGTCAAAAGCTTGGTCAGCTTGATAAAAAATCAAGGTTTAATTGTAACTTGGGAGCAAATCAAAATTTTAGAAGCAGTACTGTACACATCTCCTTGATTCTCTAAAGAAAAAGAATTAAATCCAGACAAGTGGATATTAGTAGGAGAGCAATTATGTGAATAACAATGATAATGGATCTGACTCAATTTCCAAAGAAACACTTTATACATATAATGTAATACAACTGGCTTAAGAAATTATATAAGTATTAGAATAAGAAAAAAAGAAGAAAGAGCAGAAGGGGGAGGATACAGATAAACTAGGTGAAAAGGATGAAGAATCAGATAAGAATGGCGTCAAGTACAATTCTGAGTGTGATGCTTCACAGCAGGAACCATTAAGGAATTCCCCATTCCCTGACCTACTTCCCTCAATTTACCCTTCATGAGTGAAGGAGAAAGAGGAGGGGGAGAAGCAGTAATACAATCAGCACCACCTATGAAGCAGCCTTTGACACGATAACAAAAGGCACTGGTTAAAGCAAAAAGAAAAAAGGACAGCATATATTTGATTTAATAATTGCAAACTATGTGATTGAAGAGCTTGACTCTTCAGGTCAACAAAGGAGAAGATACACTCTTTTGATCTGGAAAAAAATAAAGATTTGAAAAGGGGCTGCTCTCTTTATGGGGCTACATCTTCTTATGTTAAGATATTACTAGATAATTTGGCTTATGAAAACTTAACTCCTAGTGATTGGAAATCTATAGCATGGACATGTTTAGAACTTGGACAAAACTTGTGGCTTTTGGAATATAGTGAATTATGCAAGATACAAGCCCAATGCTATAAGCAAACTAGAGTTAATATTCCAATCACCTTTGACCAACTAGCAGGTGAAGGTCAGAATGAAGACAATTCAGCACAGATTAATTACCCCATAGTAGCATATGAGAAAATTGCTACTGCTGCTATAAAAGCTTGGGGTACCTTTCCAGGGAAAGATCAAGGGAAAGCCTTCACAAAAATAGAGCAAGGTCCCAATGAACCCTTTGTGGATTTTGTAGGACATTTGCAAACAGCTGTCACAAGAACAATTGGAGAAAATGCAGCTACAGAAATAATGATTAGACAACTGGCTAAGGAAAATGCTAATAAGATTTGCAGAAGAATTGTATGGGGACTACACAAAGATACTCCTTCAGAAGAGATCATAAGACGCTGTGCCACAGTGGGCAAAAATGCTTATTACACCAGACTATGATGAACATGGGAAGAGAGAGTCCCTCTTGGCAAGGGACTTCTAGAGAGACTCTTCAGTGCTTTCATTGTGGAAAAATAGGACATCTCAGAGGCCAGGGTAGGCAAAGAGATAGAGTAAGAAGATAGGGTGAGAGAATAAGACCTAAAACCCTGTGTCCAAAATGCAACTGAAGTTTTCACTGGGCCTCAGAATGTAAATTGACCCAGGGAAATGAGAGGCAGGGTCCACCTCCAAGATACCAAACAAAAGACAGGTGGGGGATGATGGCAGCTGAGGGTACACCTTTAGAAGTTCAGGATATGATCAATCAGCCAAAAAGCATGGGAGAAAGGATAATACAGACTTTTTAACCCAACAGAAGGGCGATGACCAGTTCAAGCAGCTTCAATAATCTCCAGGTGCTGCGGAGAGAGAGTGGTAAATAGAAGGGACTGATAGGTTACCTTTTTGGGAGAAAGGGTTTGCTTCTATCTCTACAGATGGAGAAGGAATCAGATGGGTGCCAATGAGCACCGGAGAGAGACAGAAAAAGAGAAAAAAACTTCAAAACAAAGGAGAATACCTAAGAAATATCTGACACTGAAAGAGCATGGGTGATAATGAGACTGTTGCAAAACTTCAAAATGCACAGGAATCATTGGATTTCCTGAGATGAAAAATACTTAATAAAGACTACTGCAGGACTTCAAAACTTACAGGAACTATTGGATTCCTGGCACATGAAGTAATGGACAAAAGATTCCTTTTGGACTATTTCTAGGACTTATGGACATGTGTAATTCCTCATGTTGATTCATGTTATTTGTTACATCACTACTAGCCTGTATTATATTGCTACGTGCTTATGTAATTATGTGTAATACCTCCCATATTGATGGATTTATATATACCTGTTTTAAGAGTGAGAGTCTTCAAAGATGACAGGAACAAATAACGATGAATGTTGGAGGGGCTGTGGGAAAACTGGGACACTGATGCATTATTGGTGGAGTTGTGAAAGAATCCAACCATTCTGGAGAGCAATCTGGAATTATGCCCAAAAAGTTATCAAAATGTGCATATCCTTTGACCCAGCCATACTACTACTGGGCTTATATCCCAAGGAAATACTAAAGAAAGGAAAAGGACTGTATGTGCCAAAATGTTTGTGGCAGCCCTTTTCATAGTGGCTAGAAGCTGGAAGATGAATGGATGTCCATCAGTTGGAGAATGGTTGGGTAAATTATGGAATATGAATGTTATGGAATATTATTGTTCTGTAAGAAATGACTAACAGGAGGAATACAGAGAGGCTTGGAAAGACTTACATCAACTGATGCTGAGTGAAATGAGCAGAACCAGAAGATCATTATACACTTCAACAATGATACTGTACGAGGATGTGTTGTGATGGAAGTGCATATCTTCAACATAGAGAAGAGCTAATCCAATTCCAATTGATCAATGATGGACAGAATCAGCTACATCCAGAAAAGGAACACTGGGAAATGAGTGTAAACTGTCATTTTTATTTTTACCTTCTGAATCCAATTCTTCCTGTGCAATAAGAAATTCAGTTCTACACACATATATTGTATCTAGAATATATTATAATATATTTAACATGTATAAGACTGCCTGCCATCTGGGGGAGGGGGGTTGGGGGAGAAAGGGAAAAAATCTGAACAGAAGTAAGTGCAAGGGATAATGTTGTAAAAAGTTACCCATGCATATGTACTGTCAAAAAAAAGTTATAATTATAAAATAAAATAAAAAACAAAAACAAAAAAAATTTTTAAAAAAAGAGTGAGAGCCTTCAGAAACCCGCTAATCTGATTTGATTTCCTATTTCCTTTGGTGTTTTCATCTCCCTTCTTGAGATGTCAGGAAGGGATTGATCACCTCCTTTTATGTTGTTTTTATCCCTTTTTTGAGTAGTCAGGGAAGGTATTATCACCTCATTTTTTGGGGTTCTCACCTCCCTGAGAAGTCAGCGAGGTTATGATCACTTATGTTCTAAAACAAAAGAAAGTGGGAGATGTTATGGGCCAGAACTCTAAACTTGAAACAAAGAATTCTTACAAGGTACTAAGTCAATGGAATTGATAGAGACAATAGTTATCTAATTTAGCATTGATTGACTGATTTAATCCTACAAGGAGATGTTATGAACCAGAACTTGAAACAAGGTACTAAGTGGAATTGAGGAAACAATGGTTAAATCTAGTTCAGCATTGATTTTTTTTAGGTATTTTTTTTATTAATTTTATAATTATAAATATTTTTGACAGTACATATGCATGAGTAATTTTTTAACATTATCCCTTGTATTCATTTTTCCAAATTTTCCCCTCCCTCCCTCTACTCCCTCCCCTAGATGACAGGCAATCCCATACATTTTACATGTGTTACAGTATAACCTAGATACAATACATGTGTGTAAATCCAAATTTTCTTGTTGCACATTAAGAATTGGATTCCAAAGGTATAAGTAGCCTGTGTAGATAGACAGTAGTGCTAACAGTTTACATTCAATTCCCAGTGTTCCTTCTCTGGGTGTAGTTGTTTGTGTCCATCATTGATCAACTGGAAGTGAATTGGATATCCTTTATGTTGAAGATATCCACTTCCATCAGAATATATCTTCATACAGTATTGTTGTTAAAGTGTATAGTGATCTTCTGGTTCTGCTCATTTCACTCAGCATTAGTTCATATAAGTCTCTCCAAACCTCTCTGTATTCATCCTGCTGGTCATTTCTTACAGAGCAATAATATTCCATAACCTTCATATACCATAATTTACCCAACATTCTCCAACTGATGGACATCCATTCAACTTCCAGTTTCTAGCTACAACAAAAAGAGCTGCCACAAACATTTTGGCACATACAGGCCCCTTTCCCCTCTTTCTTATTTCTTTGGGATATAAGCCCAGTAGTAGCACTGCTGAATCAAAGGGTATGCACAGTTTGACAACTTTTTGGGCATAGTTCCAAATTGCTCTCCAGAAGGGCCAGATTCTTTCACAACTCCACCAACAATGCATCAGTGTCCCAGTTTTCCCACATCCCCTCCAACATTCATTATTATTTGTTCCTGTCATCTTAGCCAATCTGATATATCAGATATCTGATATCTCAGAGTTGTCTTAATTTACATTTCTCTGATCAATAGTGATTTGGAACACTCTTTCATATGAGTGGATATAGTTTCAATTTCTTCATCTGAGAATTGTCTGTTCATATCCTTTGACCATTTATCAATTGGAGAATGGTTCGGTTTCTTATAAATTAGGGTCAGTTCTCTATATATTTTGGAAATGAGACCTTTGTCAGAACATTTACTTTTAAAAATATTTTCCCAATTTGTTACTTCACTTCTAATCTTGTTTGCATTAGTTTTGTTTATACAGAAACTTTTTAGTTTGATGTAATCAAAATCTTCTATTTTGTGATCAATAATGATCTCTAGTTCTCCTCTGGTCATAAATTCCTTCCTCCTTCACAGGTCTGAGAGGTTGATTATCCTTTGTTCCTCTAAACTATTTATGGACTCCTTCTTTATGCCTAAATCATGGACCCATTTTGATCTTATCTTGGTATATGGTGTTAAGTGTGGATCCATATCTAATTTCTGCCATACTAATTTCCAATTTTCCCAAAAGTTTTTTCCAAATAATGAATTTTTATCCCTAATGTTGGTATCTTTGGGTTTGTCAAAGATTAGATTGTATAGATGTACCCTTTTTTGTCCTTTGTATCTAATCTGTTCCACTGATCTACCCGTCTATTTCTTAGCCAATACCAAATGGTTTTGGTGACTGCTGCTATATAATACAGCTTTAGATCAGGTACACCTAGACCACCTTCATCTGACTTTTTTTTCATTAATTCCCTTGAAATTCTCGACCTCTTATTCTTCCATATAAGTTTTGTTGTTATTTTTTCTAGGTCACTAAAATAGTTTCTTGGGAGTCTGATTGGTATAGCACTAAATAAATACATTAGTTTGGGGAGTATTGTCATCTTTATTATATTCACTCGGCCTATCCACAAGCACCGAATGTCTTTACAATTATTTAAATCTGACTTTATTTTTGTGGCAAGTGTTTTGTAATTTTGCTCACATAATTCCTGACTTTTCTTTGTTTAGATGGATTCCCAAATATTTTATACTCTCAACATTTGTTTTGAATGGAATTTCTCTTTGTATCTCATGCTGTTGCATTTTGTTGGTGATGTATAAAAATGCTGAGGATTTATGTGGATTTATTTTGTATCCAGCAACTTTTCTAAAATTGTGCATTATTTTTAATAACTTTTTATTAGAATCTCTAATTGTACCATCATAACATCTGCAAAGAGTCACAGTTTGATTTCCTCATTACCTACTCTTATTTCTTAAACTCTTTCTCCATTCTTATTGCCGAGGGTAGCATTTCTAATACAATATTAAGTAGTAATGGTGATAGTGGACAACCTTGTTTCACTCCTGATCTTACTGGGAAAGGTTTCAGTTTATCTCCATTACATATTATGCTTCCTGAAGGTCTTAAATATATACTCCTGACTATTTTAAGGAATAGTCCATTTATTCCTAAACTCTCAAGCGGTTTTAGAAGGAATGGATGTTGGATTTTATCAAATGTTTTTCTGAATCTATTGAGATGATCATATGTTTTTTATTAATTTGTTTATTAATATGGTCAATTATATTAATAGTTTTCCTAATATTAAACCAGCCCTGCATTCCTGGAACAAATCCTACTTGATCATAGTGTATTATCCTGGGGATGATTGTCTGAAGTCTTTTTTCTAATATCTTATTTAAGATTTTAGCATCAATATTCATTAAAGAAATCAGTCTATAGTTTTCTTTCTCTGTTTTCGACTTGCCTGGTTTAGGTATCAGTACCATGTCTGTGTCCTAAAAGGAGTTTGGTAGGACTCCTTCATCCCCTATTTTTTCAAATAGTTTATATAACATTGGGGCTAATTGTTCTTTAAATGTTTGATAGAATTCACATATAAGTCCATCTAGTCCTGGGGATTTTTTTCCTGAAGTGTTGATTAATAGCTTCTTCTATTTCTTTTTCTCAAATGGGACTATTTAAGCAATTCATTTCCTCTGCTAATCTAGGAAGCCTATATTTTTGGAGGTAGTCATCCATTTCACTTAAGTTATCAAATTTCTTGGCATAAAGTTGGGCAAACTAACTCCTTATTATTTCTCTAATTTCCTTTTCATTGGTGGAAAGATCCCCCTTTTCATTTGTAAGACTAACAATTTGATTTTCCTCTTTCCTTTTTCTGATCAGATTTACCAAAGCTTTATCTATTTTATTGGCTTTTTCATAAAACCAACTCTTGGCTTTATTTATTAATTCAATAGTTGTTTTTTTTTTTTTTTTTACTTTCAATATTATTGATTTCTCCTTTTAATTTTAGTATTTCAAGTTTAATTTTTGGTTGGGAGTTTTCAATTTGGTTTTTTTCTAGCTTTTTAAGTTGCAGTCCCAATTCATTAATCTTCTCTTTCTCTATTTTGTTCAAATAAGCCTGTAAAGATATAAAATTTCCCCTTATTACCACTTTAGCTGCATCCCATAAATTTTGGTATGATGTCTCATTATTGTCATTATCTTGGGTGAAATTATTAATTGTTTCTATAATTTGCTGTTTCACCCAGTCATTGTTTACGATGAGATTATTCAGTTTTCAATTACTTGTTGGTCTATTTACCCCTAATTTCTTATTAAATGTAGTTTTTATTGCATTGTGATCTAAGAAGAAGGCATTTACTATTTCTGCCTTCCTGCATTTAATTTTGAGATCTTTATGTCCTAATATATGGTCAATTTTTTATAGGTTCCATGAACTACTGAGAAGAAAGTATACTCCTTTCTATCAACATTCAGTTTTCTCCAAAGATCTAGCATACCTAGTTTTTCTAATGTTCTATTTACCTCTTTAATTTCTTTCTTATTTGTTTTGTGGTTTGATTTATCTAATTCTGAGAGTGCAAGGTGGAGATCTCCTACTATTATAGTTTTGCTGTCTATTTCTTCTTGCAACTCTCTTAACTTTTCATTTAGGCAGTTAGATGCTATACCACTTGGTGCATATATGTTTAGTATTGATATGGCTTCATTGTCTATGCTACCTTTTAGCAGGTTATTGTTTCCTTCCTTATCTCTTTAATTAGATCAACTTCTGCTTTTGCTTGATCTGAGATAAGGATGGCAACCCCTGCTTTTTTGGCTTTACCTGAATGAAGCATAATGAATTCTGCTCTAACCTTTTATGTTTACTCTGTATGTATCTCCCTGGTTTAAGTGTGTTTC
The DNA here is from genome assembly GCF_048593235.1 of Sminthopsis crassicaudata. Lineage (NCBI taxonomy): Eukaryota > Metazoa > Chordata > Mammalia > Dasyuromorphia > Dasyuridae > Sminthopsis > Sminthopsis crassicaudata. The sequence goes on along the minus strand of NC_133619.1, from coordinate 157,715,916 downwards.
CTGTAAACAACATATTGTAGGGTTCTGACTTTTGAAACACTCTGCTATCTGCCTCCATTTAATGGGAGAGTTCATCCCATTCACATTTACAGTTAAAATTACTAATTCTGTATTTCCTGCCATCATATTATCCCCAGATTATGCTTTTTCTTTATTATCCCTTGACCTCCCTGAACCCCTCCCCCAATATTTAATTTATAGAGCTTACTTATGATGCGTAGCCCTCCCTTTTTAGTATCCCTCCCCCCTCCTTTTAAGTCCCTTGCCCTTTCTTGTACCCTTCCCTTAATTCCCTTTTCCTTTTCCCTTTTCCTTTCCCTCCTTTTAATGAGGTGAGAGAGGCTTCTCTGAAAAACAAATATGTCAATTATTTACTCTTTGAGCCTACTCTGATGAGAGTAACATTCACACAATGTTTCTCCCCCTCTCTAAATTCCCTTAGATGTGGTAGATTTTCTATACCTCTTTGTGGGATGTAGTTTCCCTCTTTTTCTCTCTCCTTCCCCTTTTTCTGATATTATCCCCTTCCTCTTTACTACTTCCCTTTTATTTTATATATATATATTATATCATTGAAATCAAATTATCTATGTGGACTTTCTGTATATCCACAACAGAGATATAGTTCTCAAGAGTTCTTTTTACCTTTTTCTGTTTCTCTTCAGTCTTGTGCATGTAGATCAAATTTGTTTAAGTCTGGTTTTTTTCTTAGAAACAAATGGAATTCCTTTGTTTCATTAAATGACCATCTACTTCCATGGAAGAAAATGCTAAACTTAGCTGGGTAGTTTATTCTTGATTGCAATCCTTGTTCTTTTGCCTTAGGTCCATATGTCCATATATCTATATTTATATCTATATCTATATCTATATCTATATCTATATCTATATCTATATCTATATCTATATCTATCTATCTATATCCATTTTAATAAATGTGTGCTATGTGTTTCCATAATTTTGATATCTATACACAGACATGATTTACATGTGTTCTTTGTTGTTTTAAAAAATAACATATCCAAAATTTCTGGGGTACTTTGTAGACTTTGACATTGATAGGCTAATATGAGTCTTTAAATTACTATGCTAGGAACTTTTATCATTCACTATGAATATCCTGAATCATTTGAATTTTCAAGATCTAATAAAAGCTTATATTTAATTAGTACCTTTCATCATAGCAATAGTAAAATCTCAAATAGTGAATGCATAGATTTTAGGAGCTGACACATTTTCATAATGTGGATGCTCATATGCATGGAAGCAGTATTGAAACACCTAGTTTTTGTGAGTAAGACTTTATCATAATCTTTTTTAAGAATTAAGTCATATGGAGACCAGAAGAATTGAAATGAAGGCTATTATTTATCTATATATGAAATTCTCGAGAGGGAATGATGACAAAGCGAGTTTCAAGTCATGAACTTTAGAATTAGATATATTGGTTCTAAAGGATGACCTAATTCATATGGAAACCACTTACATATTAGCATATTCAAGCATATACACTTAGAGGGACATAACAGTGAGACCTCTTCAAGTTTAATATAAACATATAATTTTATTGGCTCCTAGGAAGAAGAGAGAAATGATATACACAAAAACAAATTGAACCCATATTTGTTTTTTTCCTCAGGTCAGAGAACATCTCTCTAGGATAAAATATGTTCCTTTATGTAAATTTTAAATTTATTAAATCCAATAAATCCAAATTTATTAGATACTAACTATATAAATACATACAGGTAAATCAATAATATTCAAGATAATCAATAGAGAGAAGGCACTATTCCAAATAAAAGTTAACCCCTTTTAGAGAGAACATTACAAGGAAGGAAGGAAGGAAGGAAGGAAGGAAGGAAGGAAGGAAAGTATCCAAATAAAAGTTAACCTCTCTCATTTACAAAAGTGGCTTAGTTAAAATAAGACCAACAATTTCTTTATAGGGTGAAATGTACATAGAGTCCATTTCCATGAATTCCCAAAGGAAAAATAGTCTGGGACACTAATTGTCTTTAATAAATAATAATGAGGTCTGAAGGATAATGATTATTAGGAGATTTTATACAAGAACTATATCTCATTTATACTTACATAAAACACTACTTTTTTACTTTTTTGGGACTTGGTGAAAGATGTTTTTGATTCTGAAGACACAGCATATAATCATGACAATTAGAATCATCATTATAATAATGAAAACAAACCAAAAAATACTAATACTTATATACTGCCTTTTTTTTTTTTTTTGCAAGTACTGGACATATTTTTCTCACTTTATCCCAGCAAAAACCCTATAATTATTTCCCAATTTAAAAATAAAGAAAATAACATGAATTGAAATAACTTATACAGTAACACATAGTTGCTAAATGTCTAAATCTAAATTTGAACTCAATTCTATTTGGCTTCAGAATCAGCACCCATTTATATATACAAAATATCATAAGGAATGAATGGCAAAGTCTTACTCTAGTATTAATTATGAAACAAATCCACTTCATCAATAAAAAGTAAGATGCATTTTTATATCAGGTTTCAAACTAGTATATTTATTCTATTTATATCTATATATTTATATATAACCCTATTTTTTAGCTCATTAAAATATAAACTTCTTACAAATGGGGATTCTTTCATTTATTGTATTTGTATACTAGTGCCTAGCCCAGTGCCTAACACTTGATAGAAGTTGAGTGATTGGTAGATATAGAGTGGAAAAGGATCTGAGGATATCTAATCTCATACTTATCATTAATACATGAGGAAATTGATGCAGAGATTTCAGATGACTTGCCTAATGTCACATGAGTAATATATACCAGGGAGAGGATTTGAACCCATTTTCTCTCAGTTCAATCAATAACCTGTAACCATTTTGAAGATTTACATCAAATATTTAGAAATGAGACAAAGTGTAAGAATTTGCTGTAAGAATATACTTCAAAGACAAAATGGTTTACTTTTCATTCATAATGATGAGAATGAGAAGGAAGCCAAGGAAGGGATCCTGAGTAGAATAAGAAGATGGGTTTAGTCTTGGTTCTATCACTTAATTAGCTACATATCCTTGAGAAAATTATTTCTGCCTAGGTTCCTTAACAATATATAAAGAAATAATAATTTTATTATATACTTAACTCATTGGGTTGTTGTGACAAATAAAAGAATTGTAAAGTGTTAAAAACTGCAAAGCATTATACAATTGTAAGCTGTTATGACTGATACTTTTTGAAATTCAAAATCCTTCATAATGTGCTCAACCTGCCTCTGCCTTATTACCCTCTATGTCATTTGCATTGGTTGTCTTTTATCCTTGGGATTCTTTTCATCTTTATCTCTGTCTTGCATTCTCTGATTTTCTTCCAACTTCTAAAAACAAAAGAAAATAAAAACTTCTCTCAAACTCCCTTAATTTTAGTGCCTTCTTTCTATTGATTATTTTGAATATTATTAATTTATCCTTATGTATTTATATAGAATATTATTAATTTATCCTTATGTATTTATATAGCTAGTATCTAATAAATGTTTTTCTTTGTATGTTTTCTTTTCATTAGATGGCAATCTCCTTTAGTTTGGGGGCTTTTGTTTCCTTTCTTTTTATCTCTAGAATTTAGTGAACTCCCAATGAGAAAACTCACTGATTAACTTGATTTGCCTGGGATCACAAGGAAAGCATATGTCAAAAGGTGAAAGAGAAAATAGGTCTTCTGATTTTCCATTCCATTCAATCAGCACACTGCCTTTCCCTTTAGAAATCTCATTAAGAAAATTATTATTGTTGTTATCATTATTATTAGTACATGATTATATTTCTATTTATTTACAAACTGCTTTACATGTATTAGCTTATTTAATTCTTATGATAGTCTGGTGATATGTGTACTATTATTACTTCTATTTTACAGATGAAGAAACTGAACTTGAGAGAAGGTAAATACATGCCCAGAATTTATGGTAAATACAGTAGAAACACTACTAGTAAATGTGTAAAAACTCTGTCTTTTTGATATCTGATAAATGCAGTTCTGATATGATTTATAGATGTTTTACTACTTTAAACATATAGTATCTCTACTGAACAAACTGTTGACTAAAATTATGTTATATAGAAATGTTCAATATAATGACAATTTAAGTGTCATCATAAGATATGAATTGAGTTTAGAGAATGTGAAGAATCCTTTTGCTTTCTTTTTTCCCTGACTGAACTTACAGCACTACATTTCTTCAAGAGAAATAAATATATGCCTAATGGAAATCCTTTGACTGGACCAAAGAGAATGCTTGTCAGCAACATCTTTCTTCCTAGATAAGTAATTCTCCCTTGCTCATTCCAGAGCTTGATTTGTAGAGCTCTACATAATAATTATGATATGGCTCTAGGCTTTCTCAGAGAGGACATTAGTGAACCATGAGAACTCTCAATCAACAATCTGACTCTTAAAAGGTTCCTCTATTCCTTTCTGCCTATGCAAAGAGTTAGCTTGCTCTGTTGTGCTGATAATATATTCTAGCCCTAGAATGAAATCCTTACTCTTTAGCTTTCTTAATATTTATGCTGCCATAAATTTTCAAGTCATGACAATATAGCAAAAAACAGCTAAGTGACTCTAAGTTATATAACTTCTTATTCTGAATGTCAATTATATTCTTTTAACAAGTCAATTGTTTGATTTATAAAAAAACAAAAACTATCAAATATATAACTGTAAGCATATGTGCACAGCAACATATTCTCACAGAACTTTAGCAACTTTCCAAAGCATTCTTCAAAAAATAAAAATAAAGCATCTTTCTTTGGATGAGAAACCACATCTCTAACTCTATTTCAATCACTTATAATACAATTGAATTATATATTTCACAATCACAATATACAACAAAATTAACAAGAAATTAGTAGAATGTATGTGAGAAGGAACTACATAAAATTATAGGAGCTTTGAATAACTTATGCAAATTATAGGGTATGGAAATTTGGAACCGTATAAAAGTAAAGACATTGCCGGATTATACCAATTTCTTCCAAGTTTTTTTTTTTTCACATAGTTGTCACCATATAGAAACCCAAAGTGTCTCCAAACTACCTCATCCATAAAACACTAGAAGACACAAATATCTTAGGTGTCCAGGTGTGTTAAAATTTTATTCTGTTGTGATTCCATAGATAACTACTCCAACAATCAGCATAGTAAATAACCTTTATGGGTAGCCAATAAAAAGGCATTTGAAGGAAGCAGAATAACCTGGGGAGCCTGGAAGTCACTTGGGAAACATCTCAACGATCTCAGAAGCATAATTTGCAACTTATATATTAATGAAAATTCATATCCTAATGATATGTGCCACATGAGGAGAAGCAATCTAGGTGCTGCTAGTCAAAGTTCTATAATATAGAAATTTGAGACAAAAATCCAAATATCCACAGTTTCAACCAGCAGAATAATAAAAATATGCTTAATAACTTTAGAAGTTATTAACTGAATTGTTACTGATAACTGAGATAATTTGGATATATTCATGGAATAACTTCAAGGGTCACAGACCGAAGTTGGTCTGTTTCCAATCTCCAAAAAAACTGCAAAAACAAGACCTCAAATTACTATTCTCCCCTTTCCAAGCACCATTCCATCTCCATCAGGCCTATGCTACACTGCCTATTGCTCCCAACTCTAATCCATGGTTATATGAGTAATATTATCTTCCTCTTCCCCTCTGCATCTTTTTACCCATGCCTCCTCTCTTAACTATCTTATTACCTTATTACCTACTTACCCAAACCATCTGCCTTAGTACCTCTTTCCACTTTTTGATGCTTGTCTCTGTCCTTTATTAAAATGTGAGTGCCGTTCCATTTCCTACTGCTAATCCTAATTTTTCTAGATGAGTTATCAAAGAAACAGACACACATGCCTCCATTTCATAATTTCATAAATTAATTATCAATTCACTTTCTCCAGAAGGTGGCAACTTGAGCCTGTGATTCTAAGTGGTAGAAACAAAAAGGGAAAGCTTTCCAGAAATTGTGAAACAGCCAGTGGAAAGATATAACAATCAGATATAAAGCATGTTGTGTTAAGGATGATAAATGAACCAAGATAGCTAGACTAAAGAGTGTTTTGTGGATAATAATATGCAAGGAAAATAAAAAGGGACTATACTGCAAAGTTTTTTAAAATGTCAAGGCAAGGAGTTTATATTTGATTTTAGAGGCAAGAGGGAATCAATGAAGTTTATGAAGAAGGTCAGATTTAAGGGAGATATGTGACATGATCACATCATTACTTTAGTAAAATGTCAAATAAAGCATTATTTTGGGAGCATTCAGGAAGAATAAGATTAAAAGGAGTCATTAAGGAAATGTATGATTCGGAGAGAAGATGAGCTATTCACATAACAAGCATTACAGTTGGCAGATGGGTATCTCAAATACCACCTCTGGCCAACTGAGAGGAGAATATGAACAAGAGTCTCATAAGATCAACAACCATGTACAACTTGAAGAACCAAATCAGAAAGACCAGAGATGCATTTGAGTTCACTTTTGTAATCCAATGATGCCATTCTTTATTACTGAAATCACTTCAGACAGAGGAAACTATTTTTCCCAAATAAAAAGAGATTTGTTTTAAATGGGAAAGTGCCTATAAGGTAGTAAGTACATATACACCAAAGATTAAAAAGCACATTATTGGGTTGACTCAGCATTTAGGTGGAAGATACAAATAGTCACCTTAAAATGTCCAGGGAAAGGGACTTCTATTAGCTTTAAGTCAACTCATATAGAATGTAAAAATAAATGGGACATAATTAAATTATTTTGTCTATTTTTCCTGAAACATCCATTTCTCCTTCAGGTACTCACACAAAGATAATTATGCAATTACATATTCAAGAATTAAAATTATCTTTTAAAAACTTTGGAATTCATTCTTCTGACTCCAGAAAAAAGTTTCAAATGCCTGAGAATAATACAGTTTTTTTCTCTATCTGCTTTTTCTCTTTCATAAATTCTATGTTATATGAATGAGTTTGCTTTCTGAAATCCTTGATCATTTGAAACATCTGCTTAAGTAAAACAAAATTTGAAAAAGAAAGTATGAAGAATTGTGCAAGATTAAGCATACAAAGTTTACCACTAGGATAAAGTGACTTATGGAAGTTCACAGAGTTATTTTATGATGGAATAAAAACTCAAAGTTGGATTTTCAAAATAACAATATTAAATTACTTCTCTATTACTTCACCACATACATTAAACCTTTACTAGAATTACCAATCATAAGTCTTAGAATGAAAGGTAAAAGCTTTTAAAAGAATATCATTTTGATATTTAGCTAGAATTTCAGTGAGTAACATGTTTAACACTTTTTGGTCTCAGATTAATCAGAAGTTACTGTAGTTTAGGATGCTAGAAATTTTCAGAATGCACTATGCAGAAGTAATCATAGCTATAATATTCTTTTCTCTGACTTGTTCTAAATGAACAAGAACTTTTCAATTATCTATGAAGAAGGCATTTATCCTCATTATATTTACATAAATGACAATTACTTTTATCCTTTCCAAACATATTCTTTCATTGATATAGGGAACTCCATTGAAGAACCTCCCTACTATTACCAGATTACCATCTTTATAATTTAGTTTTAATGAGTTGCTTTGATATTAGATTGCTTAAATACTTAAAGTTAAATCTCTTGCACAGCATCATACAATTATTATAGTCCAGATGTGAACCTAGATTAGCTGGCTTCTTAAGTCAATCTTCTAATTTTCATGCAACACTTTTCATAAATTCATTATATCCCTCTTATTTAAATATGTTATCCAAAGTGACTTGAAACTAAGGAATTGATATTTTAGGGTGCCTTTATTTATATCTCCTACCATTCTTAAATGTTGATTCAGTCTAATAACAGGCTTTTAAAACTTTATTGCATATGTGTTTGCTGCCTTGTGGGCAATTTTTAAAATTTCATTTTAATCTCCTTTTTCATTTGAAAAAAGAAACTAAATTTCCTTTTGCCTGAAGTGATCTCAATAAGCATAAGCCATGAAAGAAAGAAAAGGAGAAAAGAATACTTGATGACAAAATTAGGAAAATAAGTCAAAAGGAAAATAAATTAATAAGTGAAAACACAAGCAGTGGTCATGGTTTAGACTTTCAGAGAAGGCAAACAAACACAAAAGAAGCTTCCAGTTATTTTCTTTTCCCCAATACAATTTAATAATGAAAAAGGAAAAGTTCTATAGTAAATGCTGTGTAACTGGTAATTCACTAAATATCCTTACATATTCCACTTCCCTTATTGGTAAATAGCCATTAATGAATCCCATTTGAATAGAGCCCTAGAGCCAGTTGTCTATTCATTTAATAGCTCCATTATGAGAAGCAACATTTATCCACTAACTGGACACCAAAAGATTTTCTGGATCATATTAGAATCAGTCCTTGCCCAAAGAAAGTGAAATTTAATTCAACTCAAATAACAGAAGAAAAATAGTGAAATGATGGTAATATGAATGGGTAATAGTGAATCACTTTATGCTGGATTTTGTCAGCAAGGACAGTGACATGTATTAAATATAGGAACTCTTCCCTGTTTTAAAGAAATAGATTCTAGAGATCTCTCAGATTGGAAAATCCCTGACAGCCCTATTCTCAGACAAACAAAATACCTCATAGTTGGGGTCCAACTCTCCAATCCCAAAACTGCTATCCTAGAGGACACCACTTTCCTATCTTACTTGAAATAATGCAATAACTTACTAACTATTCTTGTTGCTTCCAGTTTTTCCCCATCTGTTTACCACATTATATTCTTTATTATATTGATATATTTATGATCTCATCGATGTGAGGAACTTCTATGGCTGTCTCTATTCTATAAGACTTTTGTCCATGCTTTCCTATAAATCCTCTGCAGTGGTTTCACTCAACATGCCAGCAGGGTTATGCTATCCCTGCACCTGGGTTATTATAATATTCTTCTGTTTGATTTTATGTAATAACTCCATATATATGGCTTTGGCTCTTTCTTCACCATCCAGTGCATTACTTACATTAGTTTGTTTAAAATAGTGCTTTCATATGATCACTTCCATGATCCAAAACCCTGCTGTTCACAAGAAAATGTATGTATGTATGTATATAAATATATATATTTATATATATATATATACATACATACATACATATATATATATATATATATATATATATATATATATATATATATATATATACACATAATATTGGTATGCAGTGTCTTCCATTATATTGCCCTACCGTACCAAATTAGTTTCTAATAACAAAACTTTCCCAAGATAAAACTTCAGCTTCAGCCAAATTAATTTCTGTGTTGTCTGTTGAGCACCATCATTCACTTGAACATATTAGGTTGCTTTACTTGAATTACCGCATTTTATCTATTTAAAATCTACCTACAGCTCTATACTTAGCACAAGCTTAACTTCTCCAGGAAGATTTTCCCAACCATTTCATGTCACTCAGACGTACAAAATACTATTTATCTTGTAGCTTACATAAAAACTTCTTTGGATTATGCTAAGACATATTGATCACTATTGCTCTGCATTGGAATTTATAGCCTTGAAATTCTAAAACTGGGGAGATCATTCCCTGAGACATTATTTGCATCCTTTTGTATATAAATGGTTTCCTGTATTAGGCAAGACTTTCTTCTCTTCAAAGTCCCTTTTGTATGCTCCACATTCTTTTTACTTTAAGTGTGCAAATTACTTGGGTGCCCTTGATGCTCTGGTCTATTATTGGCAACTAAATAATTCCCATCTCCAGATTTCTCAGCTCTGACCTTTGCATCTATGTTTGAGCATTAATATTAACTTCCTACCTAGTTTCATACTGACTACTTTGCTTGATTTTTCACTTTATTCTTGACCTCCCCTTTGGCTTTCCAAGCTACAGCTTTCACTTCTTTTTATTCAATCAAATGCTTCCCTATCTCAAATTCAAATTGAAAATATTGTGTATTGCAGTTTTATATCAGTGTTTCATATGCTTATATATTAGATATCCAAGTAAATTGAACTCTTTGTGGGTATGGGGAGCTCATTGTACCATCCTTTGGCATATGTCATATTATGCTCCTTGATTAAAAATACCAAAGGATCATAGAACCATATAATATCTATAAAAGAATCATAAGAAGGAAAACTGATCAGTTTGTGCAGAAGTCAATCTAGTATTCATACAACCTTTCAGATCTTCAATGAGTGAATATCCATTGCAAACCAAAATAGTTCATTCTTTCAGATATCTCCATTAGAATATCTTTACTTTTCTTAATTCTACATTTGCCTCTTTACAGCTTTTACTGATTGCTCCCAATTCTGTTCTGTGGGCCCAAACAAATAAACAAAATGTTATTCCCTCATCCACACAGCCCTCGTTAAGATACCCATGTTCAGGCCATTATAATATTTCCCTTAACAACTCTTTTTTCTTTTTTTTTTTTTTTAACCAATTTTATATGGTATATTTCAATGTTCTTCACTATTCTGATTGCCCATCTGGACGGTATGGATCAATTTTTTTGTCATGTTTGACTCTCTGTGGGCCCATTTGGGGTTTTATTGGCAAATATACTAAATTGGTTTGCCATTTCCTTCTCCAGTTCATTTTTACAGGGTTAAATGATTTTCCAGAGTCATAAATTTGTACCTCTTTTTCAAACTGGCCAATTTTGCTTTTTAAGGCATTCTTTTCCTCATCAGTTTTTTTTTTTTTTTTTTTTTTTTTACATTTCCTTTTGTATCACTCTCAATTCTATTCCTCATTTTTCCTCTATTTCTCTTATTTGATTTTCAAAGTCCCTTTGAGCTCTTCCATAATCTAAGACTAATTCTTATTTTTCTTGGAGCTTTTGGGTGATTTTATTATCTTCCTCTGAGTGTGTGTATTGATCTTTCTTACCACCATAGTAACTTTCTATAGTCAGAAACATTTTTTGTTGTTTGCTTATTTTCCTGGCCTATTACTCAGCTTTTAACTAAGGTTTAGGGATTTTGAGCAGCTGTTTTCAAAGAACCTCCTAGGACCTGACCACAAGCACTCTTTTCTTTCTTGGAATTGTTGAATGTTTCAGTCCTACTGGTGCACTAAAACAACAGAATCCTGCTTTGCTGGCACAGGTGCTGAGGCTGGGGCCAGGACTGGGACTGGGATTGCATGTTGGACCTTTTTCAAGGTCTATGGAAACTGGACCTTTTCTGCTGACCTTCCAAGTCCTCTTTAGTGTCTCTGGGCTGAGAAATCTGGAAGCCACTAGTACTGCCACTGATTCAGAGGTCCTTAGACTTGTTCCTGCTTTACTGATGAAGGGCCAGGGTCAGGACTGGGGCCAGAGTTGTGCCAGAGTGACCTGCACCAGGACTGAATGCTCAACTTCCATCCAATTGTCAAAGACCTTTCCAGCTGACCTTCTAAGTTGCCTTTGGCTGGAAAATGTTCTACTCATGCTTTTGGAGTATTCCGACTCTAAAATTTGTGAGACATTATTTAAAGGAATTTGGAGTGTTTTGTGGGTGAAGTTGGATGAGTTCCTGCCTTTAGTGCACCATTATGTCTTCTGCTCCCTAAAAGGGAGTTTTCAAGGAAAACATCCTATTGGGAGAATTCTAGGAATATAGAATTTCAAAGCTGGAAAAGGCCTTACAAAATTACATTTAGTATTGTCTTGTCATTTTAAAGTTTAAGAAATGAATGTTCTACAAGTTAAAATGACAAAGTTATGCAGCTAATTAATTGATTTAGAAACATTAAAAACTTTCTTGTCTAAAGCTCTCATTTTTCTAATAAAACAATTTGAGATCTGGAGAAGAAAAATAGCTTTTTAAAATTCACATAAGATATAGGTTGCCAAGTTTGGACTCAAATATTGCTCTTTCATCTTCTAGTCTAAGATTTTTTTCTACTGTGAAACTTTTTTAGGAGAAACATTAAAATTTTTTAAATATGCTAATTAAAACATATCATTTTGAGGAGGGCAAATATAAAAACTAGAATACTTGAAAGTATTTTGACACGTTTTGTGTCAACACATTCTGAAATTGACAAATAAAGTCTGCTTAAGTGCTCCTAAAAACAATTCAAGTTTTAAAAAATAATGAAGTTTAAAAATAACAATTATCAAGTTTGAAAGCAACAAAATTTTCAGATGCTTTGATTTAAATATTTACTCAGGAAAAAAATATTGTGCTGGTCACAAAAATAATGAATAATAATATAATTATAAGCCAATTGATCCTTTATTTATTAGGAAATATGAGAAAAATTGTAGCATGCTGGATATGACAATATGACAAGTTTATGAGGGTACATGGGAATGTGTTTTCCAGGATAGGCAGACATGGATAGGTTGAGCCCAGTATCATTGAGATTGCACTAATGTTTGTGAAATTCATTATATTATAATATATTTAGTCATTATATTAGCATTATGATGTGATCTAACAGTACTGTTAATCATAAATATAACATTATATTCAAATACTCAAAAATAGTAGATATTTTACTAGCAATTGGCTTTGAAGTTAATAGCTAATTGAATAATGAATTCAATCTCATATATTATTTTAATTAATTTAACCCTTTTTGAGTTTATAAAGCAAACTTCTCACTACATTTAAGCAGCTTCCATGACCATGCTGCCAGCCCTTGTGCAAACATGCCAGTGTCATCATGTGATCTATAACATGTTAGGTCCCTAAAGATATGACTCTGCCAACACTTAGATAACCTATAGTTACCACATGCAATTGATATAAACAAAAGTAATTTTTCTAAAAATATTTTACAATTCAGATCTCACTAAATTAGCACTCCCCATCTCAATACTTGGGGAAAATTTACATGATGTTGCATCAAAAGATTCGTATTAAGTTATTATATTTGAATCATTTTGGTGGAAGACTATGAACACTGTTGCCTCATTAGAAAGTGAGACGTAATTGAAGAAAGAATAAGTTAGTAAATGCTTGGCAAAAATCCTGACTAAGCAAAAACATCCTAAAATCATTAGGAATAGAACTGAAATGGAAAAAAAAACACAAATAAATAGAAAAAAGTCTGAAAAGATTTATTTTTCTTCCATTAGTAATAGAAGGGCTACAGTATTAAAACTCTACATAAAATATAGGAAAGTAAAATGATGCTAATGAAAACTAAGATAAGAATCATAGTTAACCATTTATCCATCCATCCATCCCTCTCTGTCTCTGTCTCTCTCTCTCTATCTATCTATCTGCAAAATGCTCATGCTAGAGACATTAAGAAGTTGCTTCTTAAGGTATGTTCTATTCATTTTTGTCTCATAGCAGACCTCAGATAGTTTGTTTTTGAGGCACTCGTAAATCATTCAATAATTTATGAAAAAAGAAACAAGGAAAAAGATATTCAGCAAATATAAGTATTAAGAAAACCTCAAGTTAATTCAACTGAGAGAAGCTTCCTTGCTTGAGATGCTAATTATGATCAACTAGCCAAGTTCAGTATGCTCCTAGAGTTCCTCATAGCTGTTTTGTATTCAAACAATGTAGAAATGCTAATATCAAAAGAACTTAGTTCATCAAACCAACTTTTAAGAAAAGAAAAAAACCCACCAACTAGCTTACCATGTGTGGTAAGAAGTTCAGATATTGCTCCTATGACAATGACTTTGAAAGAAAGGCTAAAGTATACCAAAGATATAAGACAAAATAAACATCACCACCCCCATCAATAATAACAATAACTCACACTTGTATATAATCTACAATATAACAGGTACTTTAAAAATATTAACTCATTTGATCTTCACAAAAACTTTTGAAGGTAGGTTACATTTTAATCTTTATCTTAATAATGAAAAAAAATGAGAAAAACAGGTTAAGTGACTTGCCAAAGATCATAAAGCTACTAAGTATCTGAGGCTGGTCTTCCTAACTTAAGGTCCAACACTGTGCCCCAACACTGTGCCACCTATCTGCCTCTATTCTATCAGCTTCCTCTAAAAATCTTGTACCTTTTTCTAAAAGCAAAATTAATAATGATTAATAAATAATAGCCATTGATCCATATGATTCTTATCCTTTTGTTAAATTTTAATGAAAATAATGCATACACAATTAAATTATTAATAAAAGTATGAGAAAGAAAGAGGTAGACTTTTCCAAATAGAATCATAACTCCATACAATTGAAATTTGTAGAGAATATAAGATCTCACTCTTCTTACAGTTGATTGTTTTTTTTTTAATCGAGTTAATAAAAAAAAGCACCAGAAAGATTTTTTCCCCCACAATATTTCTCAAAGATGAAAAAAAAATACAACTTTTTCACTAGTTTTCTGATTGTAAGGAATAAAAAAAGGAAACTCCCTTTACCAGAAAAATGTTTTCTTTGGTCAAGGAGAATGTATTGTTCATGGTCTAAGTAGAAAAGAGATTCATCATAAATATGGATTTTATCATTTCATGAGACAGTGCAGAGTTTTCCTAAATAAGACTTGTAAATTATCGGTAAGCATCGAACTTTATAAACTTTGTTCTTTGTATTCTAAGTTCTTGTCATAATACTTAAAACATAGTGAGTATTTAAAAAATGCTTATTGACTGTGCACAGGAATTATGATGTTCTCCATGATTTTGTGCTTTTCAATTGCAGTGAATTCATTTAAATTAGAGTTTGTTCTTAGCTCTGATGATATTTGGGCAATTCCCTATCAGCATTTAGGTACTTCTGAATTGTCTTTTTAAAAATGATTGTGTCCATTGGTGTGGACTTTCACTGAGTAAAATAGCTTTTTAGTACACAACCATGAAGCACAAAAGGTTTGAAGTGGTGGTTTAAGTGAAAAATTACATACATTTTAATTACAGAAAAGAAAAATATACCATAATCATAAAGTGTTCATTTTGTTGGCCACTAACAAAGAAAGTGTTAAAATATTACATAAAGTACATAAAGACATTTTGGTGAAAGTCATCAAAGTGTTTAGCACTTAGTTTTAAAATACTTTCCATATTTTAAGTAATTAATCCTTCCAACACTACATGTGTTGTAAGAAATTGTATTATCCTCCCACTTCACTGGTCCCACTTGATGGAGAGAATATGAGAATGCAAATTATTTTTCCTTTATGGAGACAGTGTCAAAAGCCAAATTAAAGAATGGGTTACTGAACATATGGCTTAAGGATTTGTAATGTAATATCTCAGAAATCTGCCTTTAGTTTTATATTTTTTAATCTGTTGTTTGAATCAATACATAAATAATGGAATCATACCTACATGTGACATGATGCTAGAAGAGACTTCTGAAACATTGGCTGACAGAATTAAGGCCCCTATATATTTTAAATGTTAGAATTGTAAAAATAAAACAACTATTTAATTGTATTTAATACAAATAACCATACAATTCTGTCTTTAGTTTTATTTTTATACTGTATTTTTCTGATAGCATGTAAAAACATTTTTAATTGAGTTTATTTTGTTTTAGCAGTTTAAATTATATATTTTTTCAAATATCAGGTAAAACAAATTTTAATTTTGGGTTTTTTAAAAAATATTTGATTATAAATTTTCTCTCTCCATACCTTCACTCACCAATATTTGACAAGGTAAGTTATTTAATATAGATTATTCATGAGTAGTCATGCAAAACATACTTTCATATTAGTCATGTTATAAAACAAGAATAGAAACTCATAAAATTAAAGGTTTGTTTTTTTTTAATATGTTTCTATCCACAATGAGACTTCATTACTTATTTCTTTGGAGGGGAACAGTATGTTTCATCATAAGAGATTATCTTAGATCATTTTATTTCTGAGAACAAGTCATTCATATTTGATCATCATACAATGTCATTGTTACTCTGTTGTTCTGGTTCTATGAAATATCACTTTGCTTCAGTTCACATGTTTCCAGGTTTTTTCTGGAAGTATTATTTCTTATAAGACACTATTATTGCATCATAATCATATGTCATAATTTATTCAGCCATTCCTTAATCAATGAGCATTCTCTCATCTTCCTTTTCTCCCAAATGTCCAATGTGGTGAAACATTTTAAAGCATATTGACTACTAAAATGCATTCCTTTAGGATCTCAACGAGAGTGGAATCTCAAAACAATGAAGAAGAAAAATTTTTTCAGAAGATCAAGGATACCTTGTTTAGAGTAGTATAAACAGGGTGAACATGATAGCTAATTTCAAACATTAATTTCATAAATAAATAGTATGTATCTACCATGTAATACTTATAAATTTCATTATTATGGTCTAGGAACAATCTGATTTTTTTCATCAAAGGATAGTTTGTCTCATGGTAGTGTAAAGACCAATACTAAAGGAAGTCTGAAGATTTGGCTTCAATGAATATTTTTTCTTATTAAATATGATCTTGAACAAAACATTTTATTCTTTCAGACTCATTTCTTTAATCTGCCAAAACATTAGAGCTTTTAAATTTAGATTACATTGTTATTTATTATTTATTACCTCAGAGGCAATGTCTATATTGATTTTATTCTACTATATTTCCAAGTACAAATTTATAATCACTTTTTATTCAATAAATATTTTTGAATAAATGAATTTATTCCATTCTATATTCTATTTTAATAAGATAAACCAAGAACATTAAACTACACACATTAATTTCAAAAAAATTTTTAAATGTGTATTTACACACATACATACACATACATGCATTGTCATATTGAAGAAGAGAGAGAATGTATAGAATTACATGTATAAGAGGATGGGAGAGGAAAGGAGGGGAAATTTTACCCTGAAAGTAATCTGAAGGTGATCATCATTTCTTTGCTTAAAAAATTCCTCAATAACAAAAGGAATATGGGAAGAAGGCAGAATAGGTCACTAAATTTCAAGCTCTCCAGATTTCACACACACACACACAAAACAAATTTGTACCTTAGGGGAAACATAAAATGGAATAAAGAGAGAAGGAAAAAGTGGGGGAATATAAAGGAGGGATCCATGGAATTATACAACAATTATGTTATATTCCATCACTCCGCTTTTTTTTTTTTTAATTTATAATCCAATAGAATTCTTGTGTGGTAATAAAATATTGTGCGGATTTCAAGTTACTAGTCATATGAGAGAGTCGCACAATTTTTACACAATTTTCTATTAGATATGCTTCAAATTTGCTGGACAAGTCAAGATAGATGGATATGCCATACTATAGTAAGCTATTCCTTAATTCATGTTCCTGCTGCAAAGACAGTTAAATTCCTATGATGGCATATGGAAATAAACAATAATATAAGTGCATGTTGCCCAGATAATTACATTTTTATATTTTATTTTTGCTTCAAGTATCCCTGAAAAATTGTTGAGAAAAATCTCAACTGAAAATCATTTTCAAAATGAAACTTGTTATATTCTACAGGCAGTTACTATTATTTCCCTCAATGACATTTCCTTAGGTTTTTGATATATTTTCACCTTCTAAATTTTCAGACTGAATCATTTTTCATCTACCTGGGTTGAGGTACTTGCTTAAAGCCAATGTGTTTCACCTATAAGTCACTTTAAAGGCAAATGTATTTATGTTTTAGTTTTTAATTGTAGAAATACAAATTCAAATACAAAGTAAAATGGCATGCTTTACTTGATCATATACTACAGATCCTTTTCATACAAATTATATAGAATAGATCTTTAAATTAAAAAGGAAACATATTAGGCAAAAAATTCCTTAAATTGTCCCTTTCTACCAAAGAAATGCAGGAATATCTTTTGTTCATTTGTTTTCTACTTTAGAAATGTCTATGTTATATTTAAATATCAAGTCTGGCTAATTTCTGGAGTAGTGAGGGAAAAATGAGTAAATTTATAAAGGATTCAATACTTACATCTTTATTTTAAAATTTTTATTATTTAATATCTCTCTTAAAGAAAATATGTGTTTCATGAGCATTTCTATATAATGAAATAAAAAATGTATATTTAAATTTTTTATTAATTTCCTACCTTGAAACAAAGAATAGTAAAGCAAAACCAGCATATGATAAGGTATATAATATTCTAAACCTATTATATTTTCCTCTAAAACTTCTGCCAAATTCTAAGTTTTCTTTTATTTTTGTTATTATTTTTTCAGGTTTTATTTTGCTGAGGCAATTGGGGTTAAGTGACTTTCCCAGGATCACACAGCCTTCAGAAAGTGTTAAGTGAGTGGAACTATATTTGGACTCAGATTCTCTTGACTTCAGGACTAGAGCTCTATCCACTGCACCACCTAGCTGCCCCAGCTTTCTTTTATTGTAGTACGTATTATCATCTTCCAGATCTGTAGGCTCACAATCTAAGAGTCATCCTGGACTCCTCACTGTCTCTTATCCTCCCATATAAAATTTATTGTTAAGATTTGTTGATCTCATCTTCACATTTTTCAAAAGTGCCCTCATTTCTTTCTGACACTGTTGATACTCCAGTGCAGAGTTCCTCACCTAATGCCTGGCTGATATTGGATCTACCTACCTCACATTCCTCCCCACTACAATCCATTCTCTATTCATACAACAAATTGAATTTCATAAAACATGTCTGATCATGTCATCCCCTATTCAATGAATTCTAATGATACTTTATCACCTCTAGAACAAACTTACAAAATCCTCAATTTGGCATTCAAAGTCCTTCAGAACCTAGCTTTCTTTTATCTTTTCAATACTCTTATATTTTATGCCTTAATAAAGATTTTTTACTCTTGTGAAACTGACCTCCTGACTATTTGATTAACAAGGTACTTCATCTCTCAGTTTTACAAACTTTCCCCCCATCCCTAGAATTCCTCCTCATTTATATCTCTTGCCTTCCTAGGATACCTAATTTTCAATTAAAATTTCTTCTACAGGAAGCCTTTTCCAGTGCCTCTTAATTCTCATGTCTTCCCTTTCAATATTTCTTATTTATCCTAATTTGTTTGTGCACATTAACTGTCTTCTCCACTCTCACTTGGTTGTGAGTCCCTCAGTGGCAGAGGCTGCCACTTTTTGTAACCCCAGTAGTTAACACAATTCCTGGTACAGATACTTAATAAACATTTACTGGATAACTCAATGACTATGCCTGTTTTCTCTACATCTCCATCTTGTAGAGAGGACAATCTATATGTCCTTTTTCAATTTCTGATTATTGGTGTGATTCTTGGGTGACATACGGTAGAAAGAGCAGTTATTATGTTTGGGGTAAGACTACATTTCTTTTTTAGTCTCAACTCAAAGTCATATTTACAAGGGATCAGTACAGTACCTGTGCTTTTTTCAATATAAGAAATTCCTCAAAACTCTTAAATTGAAAGTTAGCACTTTTGCTGTAACATATAATCTTTTAATTCATAATCAGAATGGGAAAAGCTAATGACTTCAGAACACTTCTCCATTTCTTTTCCCTTGTCTACTTCTCATGGTAACTATAACTTCACCTATATGGACTCCTCCTCCAGTTCCTGAGTTCCTCTCTGAACTTCCATTTGAGGAAGAAGTGGAATCAGACATAAAATTCTTTTCAAACCAGCCAGTTCAATATTCCCAAATCACTTCTCTACTTTGTCCTTTCTTGGCTATCTTCCTTAAAAGAAATTACTGAACATTTATTAGACACATACTATATATCAGGTATCAAGGGAGTTACTGAAAATACAAAAACAAATAAAAAGTATCTCTGTTCCAAGTAGTTTGCATTTTAATGGGAGAGTTCTCATTATCAGACATTTGTATATTCTACATAGACACACACATACACACAAACACTTGTAATGTTGGTTTTTGTCCTTAAATCTTGACGATCTTGATATCAGGCAGATACTGACATGACATGCAAGTAAATTGGACTTGAATAAGGTAGTGTTGGCAAAGTCAATTTGCTTTTTTTTTCATAACCTTCTGGGTCCAGTGGTCATATATGTAAATCAGGAAAACTGCGATTTTTACTGGAAAGATAACAACCAAAGAACCACAGCTTTAGAAAAATAAGGGATTTCTTATATGGGCCAGTCTAACCTATTCATTTTTTATAGATGGAAAAAAATAGAGGACTCAAGGAAGTTAATTGATATACATTGGATTTACATATACAATAAGGACATACATTCATTAAATGAAAGAGTTCTAACTCTAAATCTAACCCTCTTCATTGACACATGAGTGTAACATGGCAGTCAAAACAACTAATATGAATTCAGACTATATTAATAGGAGTGGAGTAGCCAAAAAGAGTGAGAATGCAAAGTTTATTTACTCAGTCATTCTCACCTCCCAAATTCAGTATTAGATTCTATTTAGGAACCACAACATAGCAAGAATATTGCTGCCACTCCTAATTATATCGAAAGGAGCATGATCAAAATGATGAAAACACTCAATATCACACAATAGAATGTTAAATGAAAGAACCAAGGATGATTAGACTGGAGAAGAGATGATTTAAACAAGAATTTAGTTATTTGTGGAATTGCCACACACAATAAAATTTTATTGTTCTACTTGAGCTCAAGGAATAGAACCAGAAGCAATGGATAAAGGTGCAAAGTAGATGATTTCAATAAGGAAAAATTAAATTAAAAATTCAGAATAATATCAGTGAAATACAGATTGATATGTCTGTGACTGGGTACTTGATTGCTTATTAGATTTTATAGAGAAAATATCTGTTCAAATATATCTTGGATTACAAACTCACTGAAGTGCCTTTTAATTTTTAAATTGTTTTGTTTTCTTTTATTCTAGATTCCTATAGTTCTAAGGATGATAGAATTGTAAGGATAGGAGAGAAGTAAAGTAGAAGGGAAAAAGAGAAGGAAAAACAAAGACAGAAAGTGACAGAAAGAAAGAGGAGGCGGAAGAGTAGTGGGGAAAGAGAGATGATGATGATGATGAGGATGAGGATGAGGATGAGGATGAGGATGAGAATGAGGATGAGGATGAGGATGATGATAACAATAGTGATCTTGGGTGTAAGAAACTAGTGGGATCTGGAGCTAATGTATCAGAGCATAACCCTAATTCCCCAAGGAGTAGAGACATACTTTAGCTCTGGAAAACTGAATCACCTGTAACAGTGGGAACTGGGATTAGTATCCAGCATACATGGATTACATATTTTAGTTATGATTAACAAATGCTTAGGATCCTTTACCTTTATCTTTAAATAATCTGTAATAGTTGTATTTTATATCACAAATATAAATATAAATATAAATAAGATTTTAAGATTATAGGTCTAGAAAGGACCCTGAAGGCCATCTTATCCAACATGATAACATCCCATCCAACGAAATGCAATGCAAAACAGGTCCTGGAAAAACAGAACTAGTAAAATGACAATGTGAAACAATCTTTCAGCCCAGGAAACTTGGAAAATAGGTAAGAGGGGGCAGCTACATAATACAGTGGATAGAACACCAACCCTGAAATCAGAATCACCTGAGTTCAAAAATGGCCTCAGACACTTAACACTTCTTAGCTATGTTACCCGGGGCAAGTCACTTAACCCAATTGCCTCAGCAGCAGCAGCAACAACAGCAACAATAGCAAAAATCAGTAGAAGGGCTGCTTCTCTTGAGTTAAAAAGAGGGGAAGCCCGAGTGAAAGCTTCCCAAGGAGGCTAAGGCAAGACCCACCTCAGCAAATTAACAGAAGATCCTGAGCCCCAGAGTGATGGAGCAGGTGAATGTCAATACCAGGAAAATCACATTCCTTAGCATAGCCAGGGGAACCTGAATCCAGGTCCAGGAAGCACTATATGCTTTGCCATAGTTCAGACCTCCAAAGTCCAGATCTTCACATGCTTTGGTATAGCCCTCAGTTTTTCTTCCTCCTGTTTGTCCCTTTCTCCCTTCACTCTTTCCCTCCTCATCAGTGTTTTGTCTCTTCCCACCACAATCTCTAATGTACCCTCCCTTCTGCTAGTCCCCATTCTCCTCCCTTTACTTAATATCCTCCCCTTCTACTTCCCTGTTGGGTGAGATAGATTTCTATAAGCAACTGATTGTATATATTATACATTTTTTGAGTCAATACTGATGAGAATAAGTACGTGATGATCTTCCCCTACATTGTAATAGGTTATTTATATTTTTCTCTTCCTTTCTTCTGTACCTAGTATCCTCTCTTATTTCTTAATTTTTGTTATTCCTTCCAATTTACCTAATATTTGTATCCTCTATGTGTCTTTTTAGCTATATGTTAGTGCTCAGCTTTTAAGAATTATAACTATCATTTTCCCATGTATGAATTTAAACATTTTGGATCTATTGAATTTTATGTTTTCTTTTCCATTTTTATCTTTTTATGTTTCACTTTAGTCTTAATATTTGAGGGAAAATTTTTAGTTTAATTCTGATCTTCTTATTAAGGTTTAAAATCCTTCTATTTCATTGAATGACCATTCTCCCCCCCCCCCCTTGATTACTTTAGAGGTACTTACACTAATACCTCATTTAAAAATGAACTGGTAAAGAAAGAACCCTACCACAAAAACATACTATGGAAACAAGGAAGATTGGGGCTCATCTTCAGAGGAGGACATTCTTCACCAATTAACATGAACTGTCTCCCTGTCCAGAGAGAATTTAAAGAAGAACTCAAAAAAGAACTTAAAAATCAAATGTGAGGCACTGAGGAAAAAATTTTTATAAAGAAATAAAAACCATCCAAGTTTGGTTTATGATTATGAAAGATTATGAAAAAAGTTAACCAACTAGAAAAGGAAATATAGTCTCAAAGATAAAAATACCTCATTGAAAATTAGAATTGCACAAGGAAAAACCATTCTTATAAAAGAACAAGAATTAACAAAATAAATTATGAAGAATGAAAAAAATAGAACAATGTGAAACATCTTATAACAAAAACAACTGATCTGGAGAAGAGATCAAGAAGATAAAATATAAAAATATTTTCTCTTCCATAAAATTATGAACAACAAAGGACCTTGACAAAATAATGCAAGAAAAAAAAATCAAAGAAAATTGTCCTTGAAGTGATGGACATGAGGGGAAAGTAGGAATAGGGGGAAAAAAAGTCCACTGATAATTACCACAACAAGAACCTTTGTGGAAAACACATAGGAACATTATTGCCAAATTTCAAAAACCCCAGATCAAAGAGAAAATTTTGGAAGAAACAAGAAAAAAAAGCAATTCAAATAAGCTGGTGCTACAGTTAGAATTGTACAGGACTTAGTAGCCACAATAAAAGACTGAAGACCCTGGAATCACATCTGCCAGCAAACAAAAGAACTAGACCTGCAGCCAAAAATATCATATCTAGGAAAGTTATCTATAATATTTAACCAGAAAAATGGATATTAAATGAAGTTGCAGATTTTCAGGACTTTTTATCAACCAATCAGAACTTAATAGAAAATGTAGTAAGAGCTAATATCAAAATTCAATTTCAAGGAACTCAATAAGGACAAAAACGTGGATTTTTCTTACCTGGGAAATTTATAGCATATGTTTAAGACTAATATCAACGATACTACTGTTCAAAGGAAAGACTTGGGCAGTTAAGGTAAAAATAGTAATTTTGTTACATGAATGAAGTGCAGAGGAAGAATAAATACTTAGGCATTTGAAGGAGGAAGAGGGGGTTTTGGGGGCGGAGCCAAGATGGCAGAGAAGATACACGAAGATTTGTAAGCTCCTTTCTTCCCTCATTACCAATTAGTTAAATCAGCCGCAAAAATAATGCTGGACTGATGAAAACCACAAGGATTAGAAGTACAACTTACCAGCTGAAGAGAATCTGGAATTTCAACAGAAAAGGTCGGTTCTGAGGGGAGAAAAAAAAAAAAAAAAAGGCCAGCACAGACAGGGTTGGACTGGGTGCTAGCACACTATGCCAATTGGGCTGGGGAGAACTCTGGGATCAGAGAAGCCACTGAGATAGAGGAATCTGACACAGGCTATTATCTCTTCTCTGCTTATAAACAGCAGTTCAGAAGAGAAATCAAACCACTTTAAAATATAAAGTAAGATCCTTAATCCACTCCAATCCAATTCTTTATTTTTTTCAACTCAAATTTCATTGTTATTCTCTAACATAGCTTCTCTTTCCTTTCCCCATTTTTCTTCAAACTCTCTTAACTTTTTAATAGTCTCTTCTAGGAGAGAGTTATATGATTGGGGGCAGGTATCATTCCCCTTTAGGGCATTATCTGGAGACTGTCTGGTGTTAGTTTCCTCAGGGTTGGATACCCAGCTCTTTCTCTGAATAGAAGGTGTTAATCGTTCTCTTAAGCTTCTTACTCATCGTTTAAAATCTGTTGGGGTTTGCCCTTGGGGTAAGAAGTTTATTTATTTATTTATCAGCTTCCTCCCAGACTGAAGGTAGAATGCAACAACACTGTGCCTGAGCTAAGAGATAGCTCTGGGAGAAAGTTCCCTTCCCCCCCTCCCCAGAAATGCCTTAGAGGTGATTACTAGGGCTGCACTGTTAGGGGTACTCAGTGAGGAACCCATCTGTGTGGCCTAGCGACTGCCCTGAGGTTTAAGGCTGAACAGTGAAAGCGTCACAAACCCCAGCCAATGGATATCAGCAGCTGATGTGAAAAGACCCTGTGCTCAAACTGGAAGTGTCTGCCCAGAAACCACAGTCCCTACTACAAAGATTCTGCTTCTCTGGGAGTTCTGTTTCTTTGGGAGTTCTGCTTCTCTGGGAATTCAGCTGCTGTTAGAATTCCACTGCCTTAGGCTGAGCCACGCACTATGTGGATTAGAGGCTGCCTACAGCTGTGTCCCATCTGTTCAGGCTCTCAACTACCCCAAGGAGTATCCCTGGGCAGCAGAAGGCCTCCACACAGCCATGCAGAGAACTCTTGAGAACTGTATCTCTGTTGTGGATATACAGAAAGTCTGCATAGATAATTTGATTTTACTGATATGATATTAAAAAAAAAAAGGGAAATAGTAAAGGGAAGGGGATAATATCAGAAAAAGGGAAAGGAGAGATACAAAGAGGAAACTACATCCCACAAAGAGGCATAGAAAATCTACCATATCTAAGGGAATTTAGAGATGGGGAAAAACATTGTGTGAATCTTACTCTCATCAGAGTAGGCTCAAAGAGTAAATAATTGACATATTTGTTTTTCAGAGAAGCCTCTCTCACCTCATTAAAAGGAGGGAGAGGAAAAGGGAAAAAGAAAAGGGGAATAAGGGAAGGGTACAAGAAAGGGGAAAGGACTTAAAAGGAGGGAGAGGGATACTAAAAAGGGAGAGCTGAGCATCATAAGTAAGCTCTATAAATTAAATATTGGGGGAGGGGTTCAGGGGGGTCAAGGGATAATTAAAAAAAAAGCATAATCTGGGGATAATGTGATGGCAGGAAATACAGAATTAGTAATTTTAACTGTAAATGTGAATGGGATGAACTCTCCCATTAAATGGAGGCAGATAGCAGAGTGAATCAAAAGTCAGAACCCTACACTATGTTGCTTACAGGAAACACACTTAAAGAAGGGAGATACATACAGAGTAAAGGCAAAAGGTTGGAGCAGAATCTATTATGCTTCAGGTAAAGTCAAAAAAGCAGGGGTTGCCAGAACAAGCAAAAGCAGAAATTGATCTAATTAAAAGAGATAAGGAAACTATATCCTGCTAAAAGGTAGCATAGACAATGAAGCCATATCAATACTAAACATATATGCACCAAGTGGTATAGCATCTAACTTCCTAAAGGAAAAGTTAAGAGAGTTGCAAGAAGAAATAGACAGCAAAACTATAATAGTGGGAGATCTCAACCTTGCACTCTCAGAATTAGATAAATCAAACCACAACACAAATAAGAAATAAAATTAAAAGGTAAATAGAACATTAGAAAAACTAGGTATGATAGGCCTTTGGAGAAAACTGAATGTTGATAGAAAGGAGTATACTTTCTTCTCAGTAGTTCATGGAACCTATACAAAAATTGACCATATATTAGGACATAAAGATCTCAAAATTAAATGCAGGAAGGCAGAAATAGTAAATGCCTTTTTCTCCGATCACAATGCAATAAAAACTACATTCAATAAGAAGTTAGGGGTAAATAGACCAAAAAGTAATTGGAAACTGAATAATATCAGCTTAAAGAATGACTGGGTGAAGGACTTCCGGCCAAGATGGCGGCGTGGAGGCAGACAGCTGCTTGAGCTCCGCGCTTTCTCTCATGACTTACTTTATGACAAGCCTCGGAGTTAATGCTTGACCAGAAAAGAAACCCACAAATAATCACCAAGAGAAGACATCCTTGAAATTCGCCAAAGAAGATCTGTATTTACTCAGGGGAGGGTCAAACAGACTGGGTGCAGACTGAGGGGAGGCAGCCAGAGCGAGACAGACAGCTCACACAGCTCAGACTGGAGGGGGGAGAGGTAGGATCTCTGCCGTTTCTGTGAAAAGGCTTTTACCCCAGTGTGGATGTTCAATCTTGGCAGGAAGCCAGGAGCAGCAGAGAGGGTGTAAACACTGAAGGTGAAGATTAAAACCCCGGAAAGCTAGCATCTCTCCGAACAGTCCACCCCCAACCCCCACCTGGACTGACTCAGCGTGTTCTCAGAGCCTCAGAGCACAGACGCAGCACAGCCATCACTTTCCTGTTAGTGGCTCTCTGCTGCCCTACCCCCAGTCTGTAGAGGAAGCCCATTAAGACCATCCAGCCCCATCCTCCCCAAAACAGACCTATTGTTTCTCTTGTCAATTTGTTTTCTTTGATTCTGCTCTTGACAAAATGAACAAAAAATTCAAAAGGGCTCTAACCATTGACAGCTTCTGTATGGAGAGAGAGCAGACTTCAAATACTGAGGAGACTAAAAACAGACTGTCCCCAGAGGAATCCCCTAAGGGGGACATGAGCTGCTCCTCAATACAAAAGAATTTCATAGAGGAAATCAAAAAGGCTCTCACAAGAGAGCTAGAAGAGCAATTGAAAAAGTAAAGGGAAGCTTGGAAAGAGAGCCTGGAGAAGTTATCCAGAGTGGATAAAGAGATCAAATCATTGAAAAATAAAATTAGTGAATTAGAAAAGGCAAACAACTCCAAGGAAAACAGGATTAATAAGCTAGATAAAGAAATCAGCTCTCTAAAATATAAAATGGAAAAAAATTCCATAGAAGAAAAAAACTCACTTAAAAATACAATTGTACAATTACAAAAAGATATAAAAAAAGTGAGTGAAGAAAATACATCATTGAAAATTAGACTCGAACAAGTAGAAATTAATGACTCAAGAAGAAACCAAGAGGTAGTTAAGCAAAACCAGAGAAAGGAAACGATTGAAAAGAATGTTAAGTACCTTATTAGAAAGACAACAGACCTGGAAAACAGATCCAGGAGAGACAATTTAAGAATAATCGGACTCCCTGAAAAATGTGAGGAAAAAAAAAGAGCTTGGACACTATTTTCAAGGAAATTATCAAAGAGAACTGCCCAGACGTTTTGGAAACAGAGGGTAAAATAGACATTGAAAAAATTCATCTATCACCTACTGAAAGGGACCCTAAAATCAAAACGCCAAGAAATATAGTGGCCAAGTTCAAGAACCATCAGACAAAGGAAAAAATATTGGAAGCTGCTAGAAAAAATCAATTCAGATATGGAGGATCCACAATAAGGATAACCCAGGATCTAGCAGTGTCTACATTAAAAGAATGAAGGGCCTGGAATATGATATTCCAAAAGGCTAAGGAACTTGGTATGCAGCCAAGAATAACTTACCCAGCAAGAATGAGCATCGTTTTCCAGGGAAGAAGATGGACATTTAATGAAATAAATGAATTCCATCTATTCTTGATGAAAAAACCAGACCTACATAAAATGTTTGATCTTCAAATACAGAACTCAAGAGATTTCTAAAAAGGTAAAAAGAAATCTTGAGAACTATACTTCTGTTATAAAAATATGTAAAGAACATATGTATAATTTGTCCTGGAAACTAGAGGTGGAAAGGAAATTATATCATAAAAAAGTGTAAAGTGGTGGTACTACATCTCATGAAGAGGCAAAGGTAACCTATTATATCTGAGAGAAAGAAAGGAGGGAGATGAACATAGTGTGTATCAATAGACATATTCGATTTATTGTGAAACTTCTTCCACTTCATTGAAAAGTTAAAGGGAAGGAGTAAGTTAAGGGGAAGGGAATACAGAAATTGTGAGGAAAAGGGGTTAAATAAGGGGAGGAAATTTAAGGTGGGGGAGGGATCTTAAAAAGGGAGGGCTGTGAAAAGCAAGTGGTGTTCACAAGTTTAATACTGGGTAGGGGGGTAAGAGAGAAGGAAAGGGGAAAAGCATAAGCAAGGGTTAATAAGATGGCAAGCAATATAGAATTAGTCCTTCTAACCATAAATGTGAATGGGGCAAACTGCCTCATAAAGAGGAAGCAGTTAGCAGACTGGATTAAAAGTCAGAATCCTACTATATGTTGTTTACAGGAAACACACCTGAAACAGGGTGAGACATTCAAACTAAAAGTAAAAGGGTGGAGCAGAATCTATTATGCTTCAGGCAAAACCAAAAAAGCAGGAGTAGCCATCCTCATCTCAGATCAAGCAAAAACAAAAATTGATCTAATTAAAAGAGATAAGAAAGAGCATTATATCCTGCTAAAGGGTAGCATCAATAATGAAGCAGTATCAATATTAAACATATATGCACCAAGTGGTGCAGCATCTAAATTCTTAAAAGAGAAATTAAGAAAGCTGCAAGAAGAAATAGATAGCAAAAGTATAATAGTGGGAGATCTGAACCTTGCACTCTCAGATAAATCAAACCACAAAATAAATAAGAAAGAAGTCAAAGAGGTAAATAGAATACTAGAAAAGTTTGATATGATAGATCTTTGGCGAAAGCTAAATGGAGACAGAAAGGAGTATACTTTCTTCTCAGCAGTTCATTGAACCTATACAAAAATTGATCATATACTAGGGCATAAAAACCTCAAAATCAAATTCAGTAAGGCAGAAATAGTAATTGCATCCTTTTCAGACCACAAGGCAATTAAAATTACATTTAATAAAAAGCCAGGGGAAAATAGACCAAAAAAATAATTGGAAACTAAATATTCTTATACTAAAGAATGATTGGGTAAAACAGCAAATCATAGACATAATTAATAACTTCACCCAAGAAAATGACAATAATGAGACATCATACCAAAATGTGTGGGATACAGCCAAAGCAGTAATAAGGGGGAGTTTTATATCTCTAGAGGCCTACTTGCATAAAATAGAGAGAGGGCCAAGGAATTGGGCTTACAACTAAAATTGCTAGAAAAGGAACAAATTAAAAACCCCCAGAAAAACACAAAACTTGAAATTCAAAAAATAAAAGGTGAGATTAATAAAATTGAAAGTAAAAAAAACTATTGAATTAATTAATAAAACTAAGAGTTGGTTCTATGAAAAAATCAACAAAATAGACAAACCCTTGGTAAATTTGATTAAAAAAAAGGAAAGAGAAAAAGCAAATTGTTAGTCTTGAAAATGAAAAGGGTGAACTCACCACTAATGAAGAGGAAATTAGAACAATAGTTAGGAGCTACTTTGTTCAACTTTATGCCGATAATTTGATAACTTAAATGAAATGGAAGAATACCTTCAAAAATATAGCTTGCCCAGATTAACAGAGGAAGAAGCAAGTATAGTCCCATCTCAGAAAAAGAAATAGAACAAGCTATTAACCAACTTCCTAAGAAAAAGTCCCCAGGACCAGATGGATTTACATGTGAATTCTACCAAACATTTAAAGAACAACTAACTCCAATGCTATGTAAACTATTTGAAAAAATAGGGATTGAAGGAGTCCTACCAAATTCCTTCCATGATACAGACATGGTACTGATACCTAAACCAGGTAGATCGAAAACTGAGAAAGAAAACTATAGATCAATTTCTTTAATGAATATTGATGCTAAAATCTTAAATAAGATATTAGCAAAAAGACTGCAGAAAATCATCCCCAGGATAATACACTATGATCAAGTAGGATTTATACCAGGAATGAAGGGCTGGTTTAATATTAGGAAAACTATTAGTATAATTGACCATATTAATAATCAAATTAATAAAAACCATATGATCATCTCAATAGATGCAGAAAAAGCATTTGATAAAATCCAACATCCATTCCTACTAAAAACGCTTGAGAGCATAGGAATAAATGGACTATTCCTTAAAATAATAAGGAGCATATATTTAAAACCTTCAGTAAACATCATATGTAATGGCAATAAACTAGAACCTTTCCCTGTAAGATCAGGAGTGAAACAAGGTTGCCCACTATCACCATTACTATTCAATATAGTACTAGAAACTCTAGCCTCGGCAATGAGAGCCGAGAAAGAGATTCAAGGAATTAGAGTAGGAAAAGAGGAAATCAAATTATCACTCTTTGCAAATGATATGATGATATACTTAGAGAACCCCAAATACTCTGCTAAAAAGCTATTAGAAATAATTCAGAATTTTAGCAAAGTTGCAGGATACAAAATAAATCCACATAAATCCTCAGCATTTTTATACATTACTAATACAATCCAACAGCAAGAGATACAAAGAGAAATTCCATTCCAAACAAATGTTGAGAGTATAAAGTATTTGGGAATCCATCTACCAAAGAATAGTCAGGAATTATATGAGAAAAATTACAAAACACTTGCCACAAAAATAAAGTCAGATTAAATAATTGGAAAGACATTCAGTGCTCTTGGATAGGCCGAGCGAATATAATTAAGATGACAATACTCCCTAAACTAATCTATTTATTTAGTGCTATACCAATCAGACTTCCAAGAAACTATTTTAATAACCTAGAAAAAACAACAACAGAATTCATATGGAACAACAAAAGGTCGAGAATTTCAAGGGAAGTAATGAAAAAAAAAAATAAGTGAAGGTGGTCTAGCTGTACCTGATCTAGAACTGTATTATAAAGCAACAGTCACCAAAACCATTTGGTATTGGCTAAGAAATATACTAGTTGACCTTTGGCATAGGTTAGGTTTACAGGGCAAGATAGTGAATAAAAATAGCAGTCTAGTGTTTGAAAAACCTAAAGATCCCAAATTTTTGGATAAGAATTCATTATTTGACAAAATCTGCTGGGAAAACTGGAAATTAATATGGCAGAAACTAGGCATGGACCCACATTTAACACCACATACTATGATAAGATCAAAATGGGTCCAAGATTTAGGCATAAAATACGAAATCATAAATAAATTGGAGGAACATGGGATGGTTTACCTCTCAGACTTGTGGAGGAGGAAGGAGTTTGTGTCCAAGGGAGAACTAGAGACCATTATTGTTCACAAAAGAGAAAATTTTGATTACGCCAAATTAAAAAGTTTCTGCACAAACAAAACTAATGCAAACAAGATTAGAAGGGAAGTAACAAATTGGGAAAACATTTTTACAGTTAAAGGTTCTGATAAAGGCCTCATCTCCAAAATATATAGAGAATTGACTCTAATTTATAAGCCATTCTCCAATTGATAAATGGTCAAAGGATATGAACAGACAATTTTCAGATGATGAAATTGAAAACTATTTCCACTCATATGAAAGAGTGTTCCAAATCACTATTGATCAGAGAAATGCAAATTAAGACAACTCTGAGATATCAGATATCTGATATATCAGATTGGCTAAGATGACAGGAACAAATAATAATGAATGTTGGAGGGGCTGTGGGAAAACTGGGACACTGATGCATTGTTGGTGGAGTTGTGAAAGAATCCAACCATTCTGGAGAGCAATCTGGAATTATGGCCAAAAAGTTATCAAAATGTGCATACCCTTTGACCCAGCCATACTACTACTGGGCTTATATCCCAAGGAAATACTAAAGAAGGGAAAGGGACCTGTATGTGCCAAAATGTTTGTGGCAGCCCTTTTCATAGTGGCTAAAAGCTGGAAGATGAATGGATGTCCATCAATTGGAGAATGGTTGGGTAAATTATGGAATATGAATGTTATGGAATATTATTGTTCTGTAAGAAATGACCAACAGGAGGAATACAGAGAGGCTTGGAGAGACTTACATCAACTGATGCTAAGTGAAATGAGCAGAACCAGAAGATCATTATACACTTCAACAATGATACTGTATGAGGATGTATTCTGATGGAAGTGGATATCTTCAACATAGAGAAGAGCTAATCCAATTCCAATCGATCAATGATGGACAGAATCAGCTACATCCAGAAAAGGAACACTGCAAAATGAGTATAAACTGTTATTTTTACCTTCTGGATCCAATTCTTCCTGTGCAACAAGAAATTCAGTTCTACACACATATATTGTATCTAGAATATATTGTAATATATTTAACATGCATAAGACTGCCTGCCATCTGGGGGAGGGGGTTGGGGGAGAAAGGGAAAAAATCTGAACAGAAGTAAGTGCAAGGGATAATGTTGTAAAAAATTACCCATGCATATGTACTGTCAAAAAAAGAAGTTATAATTATAAAATAAAATAAACAAACAAACAAAAAAAGAATGACTGGGTGAAACAGCAAATTATAGAAACAATAATTTCACCCAAAATAATAACAACAATGAGACATCATACCAAAATTTATGGGATGCAGCTAAAATGGTAATAAGGGGAAATTTTATATCTTTAGAGGCTTATTTGAACAAAATAGAGAAAGAGAAGATTAATGAATTGGGACTGCAACTTAAAAAGCTAGAAAAAGACCAAATTAAAAACACCCAACCAAAAAGTAAACTTGAAATACTAAAATTAAAAGGAGAAATCAATAATATTGAAAGTAATCAAACTATTGAATTAATAAATAAAACCAAGCGTTGGTTTTATGAAAAAGCCAATAAAAAAGATAAACCTTTGGTAAATCTGATCAGAAAAAGAAAAGAGGAAAAACAAATTGTTAATCTTACAAATGAAAAGGGGGATCTTTCCACCAATGAAGATGAAATTAGAGAAATAATAAGGAGTTCCTTTGCCCAACTTTATGCCAATACATTTGATAACTTAAGTGAAATGGATGACTACCTCCAAAAATATAGGCTTCGTAGATTAGCAGAGGAGATAAATTGCTTAAATAGTCCCATTTCAGAAAAAGAAATAAATCAAATTATTAATCAGTTCCCCAGGAAAAAATCCCCAGGACCAGATGGATTTACATGTGAATTCTGTCAAACATTTAAAGAACAATTAGCCCCAATGTTATATAAACTTAAAAAAAAAAAATAAGGGATGAGGAGTCCTACCAAACTTCTTTTATGACACAGACATGGTACTGATACCTAAACCAGGTAGACTGAAAACTGAGAAAGAAAACTATAGACCAGTTTCCTTAATGAATATTGATGCTAAAATCTTAAATAAGATATTAGCAAAAAGACTTCAGAAAATCATCCCCAGGATAATAGACTATGATCAAGTAGGATTTATACCAGGAATGCAGGGCTGGATTAATATTAGGAAAACTATTAGTACAATTGACTATATTAATAATCAAATTAATAAAAACCATATGATCATCTCAATAGATGCAGAAAAAGCTGATAAAATCCAAATAACTACTAAAAATGCTTGAGAGTATAGGAATAAATGGACTATTCCTTAGAATAGTCAGGAGCATATATTTAAGACCGTCAGTAAGTAATGGAGATAAACTGAAACCTTTCCCAGTAAGATCAGGAGTTAAATAAGGTTGTCCACTATCACCATTACTATTCAATATTGTATTAGAAATGCTAGCCTCGGCTATAAGAGTCGAGAAAGATATGAAAGGAATAAGAGTGGGTAATGAGGAAATCAAACTGTCACTCTTTGCAGATGATATGATGCTATACTTAGAAAACCCCAGAGATTTTAATAAAATTATAATAAAAAGTTATTAGAAATAATTCACACTTTAGCAAAGTTGCTGTGTACAAAATAAATCCACATACATCCTCAGCATTTTTATACATCACCAACAAAATGCAACAGCAAGAGATCCACAGAGAAATTCCATTACAAACAAATATTGAGAGCATAAAATATTTGGGAATCCATCTACCAAAGAAAAGTCAGGAATTATATGAGCAAAATTATGAAACATTTACCACAAAAATAAAGTCAGATTTAAATAATTGGAAAGACATTCAGTGCTCTTGGATAGGCCAAGCAAATATAATAAAGATGACAATACTCCCCAAACTAATCTATTTATTTAGTACTATACCAATCAGACTCCCAAGAAACTATTTTAGTGACCTAGAAAAAATAACAACAAAATTCATATGGAAGAATAAAAGGTCAAGAATTTCAAGGGAATTAATGAAAAAAAAGTCAGATGAAGGTGGTCTAGGTATACCTGATCTAAAACTATATTATATAGCAGCAGTCACCAAAACCATTTGGGATTGGCTAAGAAATAGACCAGTCGATCAGTGGAACAGATTAGGTACAAAGGACAAAAAAGTGTACAACTTTGATAAACCCAAAGATACCAACATTTGGGGATAAAAATTCATTATTTGAAAAAAACTGTTGGGAAAACTGGAAATTAGTATGGCAGAAATTAGATATGGATCCACCTTTAATACCATAAACCAAGATAAGATCAAAATGGGTCCATGATTTAGGCATAAAGAATGAGATAATAAATAGATTAGAGGAACAAAGGATAATCTACCTCTCAGACCTATGAAGGAGGAAGGAATTTATGACCAGAGGAGAACTAGAGATCATTATTCATCACAAAATAGAAGATTTTGATTACATCAAACCAAAATTTTCTGTATAAACAATATTAGTGCAAACAAGATTAGAAGGGAAGTAACAAATTGGGAAAATATTTTTACAGTTAAAGGTTCTGATAAAGGTCTCATTTCCAAAATATATAGAGAACTGACCCTAATTTATAAGAAATCAAACCATTCTCCAATTGATAAATGGTTGAAGGATATGAACAGACAATTCTCAGATGATGAAATTGAAATTATATCCACTCATATGAAAGAGTGTTCCAAATTACTACTGATCAGAGAAATGCAAATTAAGACAACTCTGAGATACCACTACACACCTGTCAGATTGACTAAGATGTCAGGAACAAATAATGATGAATTTTGGAGGGGATGTGGGAAAACTGGGACACTAATACATTGTTGGTGGAGTTGTGAAAGAATCTGGCCATTCTGGAGAGCAATTTGGAACTATGCCCAAAAAGTTATCAAACGGTGCATACCCTTTGATCCAGCAGTGCTACTACTGGGCTTTTACCCCAAAGAAATACTAAAAAGGGGAAAGGGACCTGTATGTACCAAAATGTTTGTAGCAGCTCTTTTCGTAGTGGCTAGAAACTGGAAGATGAATGGATGTCCATCAATTGGAGAATGGTTGGGTAAATTATGACATATGAAGGTTATGGAATATTATTGCACTGTAAGAAAGGACCAGCAGGATGAATTCAGAAAGGTTTGAAGAGACTTACATGAACTGATGCTGAGTGAAATGAGCAGAACCAGAAAATCACTATACACTACAACAACAATACTGTATGAGGACATATTCTGATGGAAATGGTTATCTTCAACATAATGAACATCCAACTCACTTCCAGTTGATAAATGATGGACAGAAACAACTACACCCAGAGAAGTAACACTGGGAATTGAATGTAAACTGTTAGCACTACTGTCTATCTACACAGGTTACTTATACCTTTGGAATCCAATCCTTAACGTGCAACAAGAAAATTGGATTTACACACATATATTGTATCTAGGTTATACTGTAACACATGTAAAGTGTATGGGATTGCCTGTCATCTAGGGGAGGAAGAGGAAATTTTGGAAAAACGAATACAAGGGATAATGTTATTAAAAATTATTCATGCATATATACTGTCAAAAATTTATAATTATAAAAATTAATAAAAAATAAAATTAAAAAAAAGGAGGAAGAGGGTTCATAGTTCTAAAAATCTGCTCACATAGGTAATGGTTAAATATGCAATACTACATATAATCTGTAAAGGGTATAGCACACTCCAAAAGCAATAAAGAAATAAGCAGGGAGGGATGGGCAGACTGGGAAGCAAAGGGCAAGGGAAGAAGACAAAGGAGAAATCCTTGAGTAGGGGGAAGTTAAGTAATAGTGAGGCAAATTAGGAGCAGAATTAAAGCAAAGAGTTAGCAGGAATAGGAAACATATGTGTGTGTCTATGTGTAGGGGTATGTATGTGTATGTGTGTGTGTGTATATATATATATATATATATATAGATAGATAGATATAGATATATATATATTTATATATATCTATATCTATCTATATATATATATTTATACATATATACATGTATATATATATAGATATAGATATAGATATATATATATATCCTTTCTTCACTATAGCCTACTTGATGGTAGTGGGGGGACAATGAAAGGGAGGAAAGAATAAAGCAAAAAAAGTTCACAACAAAGACAAAAGAACAATTTATAAGGAAGTAAAAAAAAAAAGATGGACACTCATGAATATAATTCTAATATATACATACATATAGTCATATATAGTTAAATAAAATGAATTCCAGGGGAAAAGAAAGAAAGAAAAATTAAAAGAATTGTGAGTAAATATTTTGCCCAATTATATGCCAATAAATCTGATAATCTGAGTGATATTGAGGTGCATATCTTTGAAAATACAAATTACCTAGATAAAGATATCAGGAAACAGAATGCCTAAGCAATCCCAACTTAAAAAGAAATTAAATAAAACACTAATGAAATCCCTAGGGGAAAAAATCCCAAGAGTTACATAGTTCATGAGTGGAATTTAGTAATCTTTTAAAAAACAAAGCTCTTCTTATTAAGAGCTCAAACAGAAAAAGAAAATTATGGACCGATTTTCTAATGAATATTGATGAAAAAAGTGAATAAAATACTAGCAACAAGACTACAACAATGTAACACAAGGATTTTACATTATAATCAGATGAATTTATTCTAGGAATGCAAGGTTGGTTCAGTATTGTGAAATCCCTCAATGTAATTGATATTGTGATTGATCATATCAGTAACAAAATCAACAGAAATCATGTGATTATCTCAATAGATATTGAGAAAAGCTTTTGATAAAATAGAGTTTCCATTTCTTATTTTTAAAAAAGCAAACTAAACTAAACTAAAAAGCATAAAAATAAAGGGAATGTTCCTTAAAATAATAAGCAGTTTTTATGTAAAACCGTCAGCAAGCATTATCTGTAATGGGGCTAAACAGGAAGCCTTCCCAATAATATCAGGGGTGAGGTAAGGATGCCTGTTATAACTAACATTATTCAATATAGTATAAGAGATGTTAGCTAAAGAAATAAGAGAGGAAAAATAAAGGAATTATAATAGGAATTATTTATAATGTATTTGTAATATTATATTGTATATTATATTTTAAATAAATGTATAACACATTCAATTAATTATAAATTAATTTATAATATATCATATAACAAATTATTAATTAATTAACTAAAGGGATTATAAATATAAGTATAATGGAAAATAAAACTATTACTACTTGCAGATGATATGATGGTATACTTAGAGAAAACTAGAGTATCAACTTAAAAATTACTTGAAAAAATTAACTATTTTATCAAAGTTGTAAAATATAAGAAACCTATGTAAATCATTTGTGCTTCTTTGTATGACCAACAAAGCCCAGCAGCAAGAAATAGAAAGAAAAATTCCATTTAAAATAAACAATATAATTTAGAGTTTACTCCCCAAGACAAACTCAGGAACTACTTGAACACAATTGCAAAATAGTTTTCACACAAATAAAGTCAGATTTAAACAACTGAAAAAAAGTCTCAATTCCTTATGGTTAAATCAAGACAATATACTTTAAAAAAAATTATGATCCTGTCTAAACTAAATACTTATTCAATACCATACTAATAAAAATAGCCTGCTTCCCCCTTCTTCCCCAAAACAACAACACAACTCTCTTATAGATCTAGAAAAATAAAATAAAATATATCTGGAAAACAAAAGGTCAAAGTTATTAAGTAACAATGAAAAAAGTATCATTTTCAGATAAAAAAATTAAAGCTATCTATAGGCATATAAAACCTATCTATAGGCAATAAATATTGATTTATAGGCATAAATCAATCACTTTTGATTAGAGAAATGCAAATTAGAGATACTACCTCACACTTATTAGATTTACTAAACTGACAAAAAAAGGAAAGTAATAAATGTTGGAGAGAATTATGAAAATTATTATATTTATGCACTGCTCATGGAGTTGGGAATTGATTTAACTCTTCTGGAGAGCAATATGGAACTATGTCCAAAGAATAACCAAACTGTGTATGCCCTTTGATGCAGCAACACTACTACCAGGTCTATATCCCAGAAAGATCACAAAAATGGGGAGAAGATGAATATCTAAGTACAAAAAGATATATTTTGCAGCCCTTTTCATGAGTGCAAAATATTGGAAAGTAAGGAGGGTATGTCCATCAACTGGAAAATGTCTAACAAGTTGTGGTATATGAATCTAAATCAGAAGTTCTCAAACTACGGTCCGCAGGCCAGATGCAGCCACTGAGGTCATTTATGCAGCCCGCCAGATTATGGCAAATGGGCTGAGGGGCAGAGACAGAGTGTGAACTTTTGTTTTTACTATAGTCCAGCCCTCCAACAGTCTGAGGGACAGTGAACTGGCCCCCGATTTAAAAGTTTGAGGACTATTAATAAAGGAATATTATTATGCAACAAGAGATCATTAATAAACAGATTCAGAAAAACCTGGTAAGGCTTATAGTAATTGATGCAAAATTAAATGAGACAAATCAAGGGGACATTGGACACAGTAACAACAACACTATGTGATGAGTAACCATGATGGACTCAATTCTTAGCAACACAATTTTCATAAATAAGTACAAAGGAATCATCAAACAGACCTATATCTAGATCTCTCTCTCTCTCTCTCTCTCTCTCTCTCTCTCTCTCTCTCTCTCTCTCTCTCTCTCTCTCTCTCTCTCTCTCTCTCTCTCTCTCTCTATCATTTATCTATCTATACTAGATGTGACCAGATTAAAAAAACTGATGTACTTGGAATGTACATCAAAGCATGTTTTTTCTCATGTTTTACTTTTCCTCTTGATCTATTTTTTCTTTCACAACTGTGACTAATAATGGAAATGTGTTTACATGATAAAACATCTATAAACTGAATAAAACTACCTACTTTTTTGAAAGAGGGGAAAAGAGGAGAAGGAGGGAGAAAAAATTTCAATCTTAAAATTTTGTTAAAAGTAATACTGAAATTTTTCTTAACATGTAACTTGGGGGGTAGATAAAATATTATTTTAAAAATAAAAAGTCATTTCCAGGGATGGAGTCAAGATGGCAAAGTGAAGCCTAGAAACTTCTTGAGCTTTCCCAGTTTTCCTTGAAAACTGCATAAAACCAAGACTCTTAATAGAGTCATTGGAATGAAATCATTCTTTAACTCAAATAGATTAAAAAGATTTAAAGAAAGATTATTCTCACTGGGATGAAAGAGGTGTTCAGCTCTGCTGACTTTACCAGTGTCTGGTAAAGCCAGTGAGAGGATCTTTAGCACAGCGGATCAGCAACTGAGACTCTCGGACCTGGTTCAGTAGTAGACTAGACAAGTGGAACAGCTTCCACTTCCAGCTCAGAAGGCAAATTGCCAGCCTTGTAAACCAAGCTGTTTTCTGGAGAGAACAGGAGGGGCTATAAGGTGTCTTGTAAGCAAGACACCAAACGAAAGGGGTACCTGTACTCAAAGCCAAAACTCAGAGTTCCATAAAAACTTGGGACAGGACAGAGAAAGAAAATTACAGGCCACTATAACCAGGCAAAATTTATAGCAGAAATGCAGGGCTGGTTTTATATCACGAAAACTATTGACATAATTAACTATACCAATAACAAAGCTAACAAAAATCATATGATAATTTCAATAGATGTAGAAAAAGCTTTTAACAAAATATAGCACTCATTCCTTTTAAAAACTCTAAAGAATATAGGAATAAATAAAATTTTACTTAAGATGATAGACAGCATTTTCTAAAATCATCAGCAAATTTTTTTTTTTGTAATGAGGAGAAGCTAGAAACATTCTTAATAAGATAATGGCTGAAAGAAGGATGCTGGTTATCACTGCTATCATTCAGTATTGTACTAGAAATGTTATCTTTAGTAATAAAAGAAAAAGAAATTAGAGTAGTAAATGAGGAGATAAAACTCACTTTTGGAGATGATATGATAGTATATTTAGAGAATTCTAGAGATTCATCTAAAACCTTATTTGAAATAATTAATAATTATAGCAAAGTTGCAGAATATCATATTATAAGCCTACAGAAAATGTCAGCATTTCTATATGAAGTACAGCATCAAGAGATGGAAAAATAAATTCCATTTAAAATAACTGTAAACAAAATAAAACATGTGGATATCTATTTATCACGACAAACTTGTCTTGATAAACACTATATAAACACTATTTAAAAAAAAAAAAGCTTTTTACACACAAAGTCAGAACTAAATAACTGGAAGAATATCACATGCTCTTGAGTATATCGAGGCAATATAGTAAAAATTACAATTCTACCTAAACTTAGTCTACTTATTCAATGCTATACCAATCAAACTGCCAATAATTATTTTATAGAGTTAGAAAAAATAACAAAATTCATCTGGAAGATCAAAAGGTGCAGAATATCAATGAATTAATGAGAAAAAATGTAAAGGATGGTGGCCTAACAATGCCTGACTTAAAACTTTATAAGAAAGCAGGAATCATCCAAAACATATGGTACTGGCTAAGAAATACAGTAGTCCATGTGCAAAAATGTTTGTAGCAACCTTTTGGTACTGTCAATGATCTGGAAACTGAGTGATTGCTTATCAGTTGGGGAATAATTGAATAAGTTCTTGTGTATGAAGGTTATGAATATTATTATTCTATAAGAAATGATCAGCAGGATGATTTTAGAGAGGCTTAGAGAATGAACTGATGTTAAATGAAGCGGACATTGTACACAGCAACAACAAAATTATACAATGATCAATTATGTTGGATGTGGCTCCTTTCAGCAGCAAGATGATTCAGACCAGTTCCAATAGCCTTGTGATGGAGAGAGCCATTTACACCCAGAGAGAGAGAGAGAGAGGACATGTTGTGAGCATTGAGTGTGGATCACCACATAGTATTTTCACTTTGTTGTTGTTGTTTGCTTGCATTTTGTTTTCTTTCTATTTTTTTTTACTTTTTTATCTGATTTTTCTTGTGCAGCCCAATAAATGTGGAAATATGTATAGAAGAAATGAAAAAAAAAGGAAATAGTGGTGGATCAGTGAAATATTAGATACACATGACACAAAAATAGATGGTTAGCGTAATCTAATGTTTGATAAACTCAAAACTCCAACTCAAAAGCTGTAATA
This sequence comes from Sminthopsis crassicaudata, assembly GCF_048593235.1. Taxonomy (NCBI): domain Eukaryota; kingdom Metazoa; phylum Chordata; class Mammalia; order Dasyuromorphia; family Dasyuridae; genus Sminthopsis; species Sminthopsis crassicaudata. Next base: position 157,674,408 of record NC_133619.1, on the reverse strand, counting down.
AGAACTCACTGTTTGATAAAATTGCTGGGAAAAATAGAATACAATATGTTATAAACTCTGCATAGACCTGTATCTCACATCCCATACCAAAATAAGGTCAAAATGGTACATTATTTAGACATAAAAGGTGATACTATAAGCAAATTAGGAGAGGAATAAATAGTTTAACACTCAGATGTCTGTAAAAGGGAGTAATTTATGATCAAGAAGTAACTAGAGAATATTTTAAAATGCAAAATGGATAATTTTGATTGACATTAAATTAAAAAGGTTTTACATAAATAAAAGCAATGCAGCCAAGATTAGAAAAGAAACAAAAAGCTAGAAGAAAAATTTACAGCCAATATTACTAAAAAAGACCTCATTTCTAAATTATATGGAGAACTGAGTCAAATTTATAAGAATATAAGTTATTCCCCAATTGATAAATGACACCTTTGAGATGAAGAAATTAAAGCCATCTATAGTTATCTGAAAAAAAAATTCTCAAAATCACTATTGATAAAGAAATGCAAAATAAGACAATTCTGAGATAGTATTTCTAATCTCTCAGATTGGCTAAGATAACAAAAAAAGATAATGGTGAATGTTAAAAGAGTTGTGAAAAAAGTGGGCACTAATGCTTTGTTGGTGGAGTTGTGAACTGATTCAACCATTCTAGAAATCTATGCCCAAAGGTCTATAAAATTATATATAGTCTTTGATCTAGCAGTGCTACTACTGGGTCTCTATCTCAAGGAAATCGTAAAAGATAGAAAAGGACCCATATTGCAAAAATATTTGTAGAAGCTCTTTTTTATAGTGGCAAAGAATTGAAAAAGGGGAGGTTCCATTTGAAGAATGGCTGAATATGTTATAGTGTATGAAAGTAATGGGATATTATTGTTCTATAAAAATGATGAATAGGCTGATTTTAGAAAGCCTGGAAAGATTTACATGAACTAATGTTAAGTGAAACAAATAAAAGCAGGAAAACATTCTACATAGCAAAACCAAGATTATGCTATGATCAACTATGACAGACTGGGTTCTTCTCAGTGGTTCAGTGATCCAAGGCAATCCTAATTAATTGTGTTTGGAAAATTCCATCTGTATCCAAAGAAAGAACTATAGAGCCTGAATGATATCAACACATTCTATGTTCACTTTTTTCCTTCTTTTTTTTTTCTCTTCTTATTTTTCCCTTTTGTTCTGATTTTTATCTCCTACAGGATTCATGAGGAAATATGTTTTTAAAAAGTATGTCCATGTATAACCAAAAAAGTTGTTTTTTACATATAACTGGGGAAAATAAATTTTTTTTAAAATAAAAATAAATAAAAGTCTGTTCAAAAGTATCCCAAAATGTGGTACTTGGAAGTAGTGTTGCCCTTTTATACAATGTTTTGATTTATCATGAAAATAAATTATTTCCTAACCAAATAAATTCCTTGGATTTTGCACTTCTTTTATTGAGATTATGACTTTATTGTAGGCTTTATATATTAAGCATTTAATATATATTGAATTGAATTATTCATTTTTATGATAAAATTTTATCATATAAAATTGATTGAATTCATATTCACATTTCCAATTTTTCTTGATCAATATCTTTAAAAAGATTCAGATGATTGAATTGCTATAGTTACATTCAATATCTTCTCACCATTATACTTTCTTCCATTTTGGCACTTTACTTAATCATTCTTTTTTACTAGTCAATGCTATGACTGCACATAAGATATTCTAAAAAATATTTTTGTGGGTATAACCAGATATTTCCCATTTACTTAAATAAAACTTTTAAAAATATTGTTTGGTATTTGTAGTCCCCAACAATGAATGGTGAGAATTTTCTGCTTAAAGAATTCATGAAGAAATCAGAACTTTGGCACTTCTGAGTCTTCTCTAAGCTTGTGGACCCTATTTTTTTATGATGAACTATATTTCCCAACAAATGCTTGTTTGTTTGTTATCATTTTCACACTCAATTTCACCCTGAAGTATCAAGAGAATGATTTGTTTAATGTTGTTTAATGTCTCATCATATCCCCCAACTTCTTTCTCTGATTGATAGTATTCAAAAAGCTCCAGATGCCTTCATGGTGGTCTGTTTGCTTACAAAGACTAGAGGAAGTAGAAGCTTTCCAAACATTCTATGAAATAGAGGATCTTCTTGTTTGTGGATGCATGACAAAACCAGTACCATCAACTTTTTTTAACTTCTCTGAGAACTTTTACATTACACTTTTTCTTTGGCAGTAACTTCGGTATTGCTTTTGGTCTCAATTATAGTGACAATATCTATATGAATATAGCTTAATTCTTTCATTGTGTCAACTTGGTGGTCTTTCGACAAAGAATGCACAGTTATTAACAGATGAATTAATGTTTTTAATTAGTCTGAGAACTATGTAAGTCTCAGCACCCCTAATTTGACCCCTAATATACCACTTTTTCAGTGTCACTTTTCGAACCTGGAGAGTTCTTCTTATTGTTGTCTACTTCATGCATTGCAATACAATTTTAAAATAAAATACTACCTAGTTGCCACCTTTCTCTGGAGAAGTCTTTCTAGTTGTAATTATATATGTACACATAATTTATACTTAATTTGTACTGAAGCTTGTGCTTGATATATTTCCATCTTGATGGAATTGATTTCATTAATTAAGTCTATGCCATTGGAGCTTAAGCTTCTACCAAACCTCAGTGGCTATGAGTTCAGATCTTCCAATAGATTGCTTCTGTTAAATTCTTGTTCTATAATTTTATTGTATTATAGAAATATACTTATCAGTTCTGAGAAAGAGCAAATCTTATGAACTTAAATATAAGGGCATCTAAGTAGTTCAGTAAATAGATCGCTAGTCCTGGAATCAATAAGACTTATTTTCCTGAGTTCAAATCTGAACTCACCAGCTGTGTGGGCAAGTCACTTACTCCTGTTTGCCTTAGTTTCCTCATTTCTAAGATGAGCTGGAAAAAAAATTACAAACCACTCCAATATTTTTCCCAAGAAAACACTACATAAAGTCACAAAGAATAAGACACAATTAAATATTGTGTATCATATCATATCAATTGCATATCTTTTTTCCGTTTGTTACCAAATTCCTAGAAAATAATGCCTATGTTCATTTTTACTTTATTATTCCAAAACTCTTTTTAGCATATTGTTTTACCTGATCTCTCAGTTGAAACTTCTTCTTATACCATTTCTAATTTTTTTAAAGCAAATCCAATAGACTCTTCTTAATCTTCAATCTTCTTGGCTGTTGAACAAAGCTTTGTCTTAAATATTCTCCTACTGCATTAACACATTTTCTTAGACATCTTTTCTGGATCATCACCCATTTTTCACCAACAATATACATGACTAGACTCATGATTCTGTCCTGAATGATGTTGACTTATTTGTGAATTCCTTGAGGACAAGTACTATCTTTTACTTATATATTATATTCCCAACACTTAGCATAATGTTTAGTGAATAAATGATCTTTTTCTCTTTCTATCCCTCTCTATCCCTCTCTATTTCTGTTCCTTTCTGTCTCTCTCTGTGTCTCTGCTTTGTCTCTATGTCTCTATCATCTTTTTCTCTCTGCATCTTTCTCTGTTTCTTTTTTTTTTTTTGTCTCTGTCTCTTTTTCTCCTCCCCTCCCCCACTGGTGATTTTATCAGCTTCTAAAATCATCACTTGTTAAGAAACAGTTCAGTTCTCTGAGAGTCTCCACAGCTGTGGATCATAACATCTGAAGGAGCTGCAGGCAGCCTTTGCTGACACAGGTGTTGGGTACTGGGAATGAGATAAATTGAAGGCAGACAGAAAAGGAGAGAGGTCAGAAAATGCAAAAACCTCTCAGTCAGAGAGGTCAGAGAACAGCAACTGACTCTTAGTCTCCTTGTATCATCCTCTTACAAGAGGAGATCCATTCTGCAGGTCTGGGTTGGTTGGATCTCCAGCAGCCAATGTCAGGTGGCTCCCATGTATTCCAACAATCACTCACCATTATGTAGTTGATCCATATATGTATATGTCTGTGTCTCAATCACATCATTTCATATCACATAATAACTAAATTACATTACATTACATTAGATTTTAATGTGACATTTGTTAAATTACATTTTATTATATTACCTTCATCTCTCTATCTTGAATTCTAATACTACAATAAAGTTTTGAATAGAATGTCCCAAAATGAAGTCATGATCTTCCCGGCAAACTTTCCTCTCTCCCTATCTTTCTTGACACTATTAAAATAATCATTATCTTTCTGTTACAACTCTATGACCTACAATTCATTCTTGAATTTTCTTTCTTACTCATCTCACATGTGCAACAATTTTCTAAGCCTTATTGATCCTTGCTTCCATGATTTTTTTCAATTTGCCCCATTCAATCCAGTCATACATCACCACCATCTTAGTTCAGGTCCTTGTCTCTTCCCATTTTGGTCACAAAAATAGCCTTCTAATTTGTTTGCTTGCTTCATCTCTCCCCACTCTAATGAATCATCTTCATAGTCTACAAATTAATATTCCTAAAACACAATTTGATATCACACTCTTTATTCAAGAATCTCCAGTGCCTCCCAAGAATCTCTTGGATAAAATATACACTCCTCTTTTTACCTTCTAAAGCCATTAATAATTTTCCCTGAGTTTATCTTGCCAGTCTTATTGACCATTACTCTCCTTTATATCCTTCATCTTCCAATCCAATTGGACTACTTGCTGTACTCTGACAGTATAAGGTAAATGTTTAGCAATTAGGTGTCGGGGAAAAATTAATGCAAAACACAGTATTTCCTTTCATTTGCATTTTAAACATTTGATCCATTACATCTTATCTAGAAAACCAACAAACTGATTTCCTCATTTGTATTATTTGGCAATTTCCATGGTTTAAAAGTTCATGTTTAAAATATAATAATAGGATCCCATGAATCACTGGGATCCAGTTTAACCCTGGCTATTCAGGACACTCCATCTTGTATATCTATGCTTTTATACAGTTTTTATTCCTGAATTGACTGATATTCTAGCTGCTTCCTCAAAGAATCTCTTTCTTTCCTAAAAGATAAACTTAAATGTTATTCTTTAGTAGATCTAAACAAATTACTCCTTTTATACTTTTCTCACACCAAAAAGTTAATTCTTTACCTTGCAAATAAAGAAACAAGGCCTTTTTTGGGCAAGAAAACCAACCCTAATTGAGAGAAATAAAGGTGGTAGTCTGTGGTTCACCTATTAGGGTCTGAGATACCAAAATACCGATTTCATAATCATTTATAGTTCCCTTCATTCATGCTTGGCTTAAGGTGGTTAATTTATGGTGCAAATGGATAGATTCTTCTATGTCTCAAGTAGTGGCTCAAGCAGGTCATGATGCGTCAATATGTAGGGCAGCTCACTATATTTGCAGGTTTTACTTTTGGAGATCTCTCTTTTACTTAATAGATTAGGTCCATCTTTTACCCATTAATATAAAAAATGGCAATATGATCACACTCATAATGATTATGAACATATTTCTGAAGTGAACTTTAACAAAGGAATTTCTCTGGAACAGCATCATAGTTTTGATTACATTCAAATTTTCACCTAGCACTATATTCTTGCATACAGTTCCTTCTTATTCTATTAAATTTATTATAGCTGATAGATAATTAATAAAGTAATACAAAGAAAGATACTGAAGGCATTGATTATTGATATTTCCTAGCATGAAAATATTTTAAATGTGTTTATAAATATTGTTTGACCCTTCACCAATGCATTTCCTCAAAGAACTCAGGTTCCTTGAAGAGATAAGACTATACTATTGTGGTATGCTGAGCACCTGAGCATTTAATAAGTATTTGTAGAATGGATGAATGAATGATCATATGATATTTCATTACAATTTACATGATAGAATATCCTAAATCTGAACAAAAAAAAACCTTTCCTTAAATTGTAGCAGATGGAAGGAAATGAAGTTGTACAATTTTAGAAAGAAAAAATGAATTTTAATAATAGCAGCAGTTTCTCATCACTACCCCTACTCCTGTTTCTAAGAAAACTTTCAGAAAATTAACCTCTTAATAAACAAAATAAGTAATCCTGAAATCAACTTGTTCTGAATTTCCAGGGTTTAACATAGGTCCTGGAACTTATTAGGAACTTAACAAATAATAAATTGAATACAGGAGCACATGTTTAAAAAATACAATATGATTATGATTGCTAGATTTTAAAATAGATTTTATTGATATCTATTGTTTTAAAGGTACTAGATTTTTCTTTATATACCTCTACTTTCCCCCTTCCAGAAAGTTATTATTTATCAGAATTTGTAAATAAATAAATAAAATAAAAGTAGGGAGTGGGAGTGAGGCAGATTTTGAAAAAAAAATCAATATATTCAACACGTTGGAAAAAAACAAAATTGTGTAATGTTCCATACCTCTGGGCCCCTGATTTCTCCAAAGATGTAGGGGAAGTGCCTTCTCATAACTATTCTTGGCCCAAATTTGTTCTTCATAACTTAGCAACATGAAATTTTGATTGTTTTGTGGTTGTTGTCCTTTCCATTTACGTTGTTTTAGTCATTGTGAATAATGTTTTCCTGGCTTCTCATCAATTCATATAAGTCTTCCTATGCTTGTCCTTATTCATCATTCTCGTCGCTTCTTTATGAGCCATATTAGGATTCTATTACATTCATGTGCCACAATTTGTTTAACCATTATTCTATCAGTGGTCATTTGATTTGTCTCCAGTTCTTTTCTACCAGGAAAAGTGCTAAAGACAGAGCCAAGATAGAAAACAGCAAGAAGTATAGTCCAGCTCCATATAAGTCCATTATATATGAACAGAACCTGACCAGTAGTACACCACATGGAGTATTCCAGCACAATAGAAATGAAAAAGAACCCAAGTTATTCACCAGTGTATGAGCTTCCAAATGCTGAAGTGAATGGTGGCTTTTTGCAAAATGTAGAAATAAGGTAACTAACTAGAAGCTCTGTCATTAGCTACTCAGATATAAGTCTTGTGACAGGGTGAATTGAGAAGAACACCTGTGACCCAGAAAGGCATTTTAAGGTACAGAGTGATGGAAAACTCTAGGCTGAGAGGTACAAAGTCAGAAGCAAACACCAGCAATGTGACTGACCCCAGAAAAACGAGTAGAATTTTAGTTCCAGCCTACAAGCTAATCTGAAGGCCACAAAATGTAACCAACCAAGAACCCCAGACTTAAAAGGATGCTTGTCTTTTGTTATTTATTATCAGCTTTCCAGGTAGCTGAGTCCAGCAAAAGTCTATTGGAAATTTGAACCAGGGATAAGCCACAGAAAAATTCACAGATCCAAATTCAGGTCCGGAGTTTGCAGCATTAAGATAAAAAAATTAGTAATTAAACTGCAGCAAATGACACCATTTTAGCAATATTGAAAGTTTATAGGTCATAAGTTTCAAGTCAAATTTTGAAACAACATAATTTTCAGTGGCCTCAAGAAAGCAGCAAAGAGACCCAAAAGACAATCTCAGCTCAGATAATACTTTTCTTCAAATGGATAGAGCTCAGCCTTAACATAAAGTTAGAAATCAGAAAATAGACCAGAAAATAGGAGGAAAAAATAAAGAAGAACAACATATGGAGATATTATACTTAGAGGTTTCAGGTCAAAGAAAAAAAAAAAGTACTGCACACAGACTGGAAGAGAAAATTGAAATACTGATAAGGCACAAGATTTAGCAAATACTATAATAAATGAGAGGTCTCCTTGGAATAATATATTTCAGAGATGGTACTTGAGAAATGTTTTAATTTGTATTTTTCTAATTATGATGGATTTAGTGCATTTTTTAATTTGACTTTTATAGCATTTTTTTTCCTCCTCTAAAAAGTGCCTGCTCATGTTTTTTTTTTTTTTTTTAATTATTATTTATCTTTTGGAGAATGCATTTTATTGTCCCAGTTCTCTATGTATTTGAGAAATGATAACAAAAGACTAATTAGACAGAAATCATGGGAGTGTCTATGTTATGTATAGATAGTATTGAAATAAAGGTTTAAAGGGAAGGAGGAAAGAATATATGGAGGAGGTAGAAGAAAAAGGAAGAAAGGAAGACATCTCACATAATTGAGATGTGCAAATAAACTACTAAACAAATAAGATAGAATGTTAATAGAAAACATTTAAAGTTCTCAGTCATCTAAATTCATCCAAAGAAGAAAGAATACAGAAAGAGAGGGGAGGGAGGGGGAGAGAGAGAGAGAGAGAGAGAGAGAGAGAGAGAGAGAGAGAGAGAGAGAGAGAGAGAGAGAGAGAGAACTGGATAAAGAAATATAATCTCATTCCACAAAAATAAATAGGAGGAAAAGGAAAAAAAGGAGAGATGAATAAATGTAACTAAAGGATATAAAGGATGAATTTTTTCTGGAAAATATCATAAATGATTAATATCAATACAAAATATGCATGCATCAAATGAAATAGCACCTAGATATTTGAAGAAAATTTTAAAGGATTTTGACAAAAACATAGAGTGTGATGACAATCCAAAGAGGCCTTAATTTATACACACAAACACAGCATTTAAAGAATTTGCAAAGAATTTTAAAATATTTTGGAAAACTTAGGCTTGCTAGACATGTGGATTACCAAATGGGAATATAAAAGAATGCACATATTCTTAGTTATAGAGGACCTCACAAAAATTGAACCTTTACTAGAGCATAAAAGAATATCAAAAATGAATGCAGAAAAATATCAAATTCATTTAATGGATCTCAATGCAATAACATTTTTTTTCCCCCAGGAAATGATGGCCAAAGAAAGGCAGCTTGGTGGTAAAAGGGAAAGATTATTAGACCAAATGTCAAAAACAATCGTATTACTGACTTGAAAATATGGCCTCAGAAATTTACTATCTGTGTGACTCTGAGAAAGTCATTTAACCATGTTTACCATAATTTCTTCATCTGTAAAATGACTTGGAGAAGAAAATGGCAAACAACTCCAGAATCTTTGCCAAAAACCCTAAATAGGCTCATAATCAGATATGACTGACATAATTAAAGAAACAATTTAAAACAATTGGAATTGAAATAATTCACTCTAAAAATGGGTAGTCCTAGGAAAAATCATGGGGGGAAATGACAAAAATAAGACAACCTATTGATTTTTTAAAATTCCATCAAACCCAGAATTAGAGAAAACGTTAATCATATTTTAGTCATAAAGAAAAAGAACAGATAAAAAATTGTACATGCAACTAAAAAACCTATAGAATCAAAAATATAAACAGTATATTTTCCAATTACATTTAAAATAATTTTTTAACATTTTTTCTTTGAGTTCCACATTATCTCTCTTATCCTCACCCTTAGGTTTTGTTTACAATCCATGTAAGTCTCTCCAGGCCACTTTGAAATCATCCTGCTGATCAATTCTTAAAGAACAATAATATTCCATAACATTCATATACCATAACTTATTCAACCATTCACCAACTGATGGTCATCCACTCAGTTTTCAGTTTTTTGCCACTACAAAAAGGTCTACTAAAAACATTTTTGCAGATATGAATCTCTTACTCTTCTTTAAGATCTCTTTGGGATATCCTGGATCAAAGAGTATGCACAATTTGATGACTTTTTGAACATAGTTTCAAAGTGTTCTCCAGAATAGCTGGATGCATTTACAATTCCACCAACAATGTACTAGTGTCCTAGTTTTCCCACATCCTCTCCAACATTTGTCATTATCTTTTCTTGTCATCTTAGTCTATCTGAGAGATGTGTAGTAGTACCTTGGAGTTGTTTTAATTTGCATTTCTCTGATCAATATTGATGTAGAGAAACTTTTCATATGACTAGAAATGGTATTAATTTCTTCATCAGAAAATTGTTCATATTCTTTGACCATTTATCAATTGGAGAAGGGCTTGGATTCTTATAAATTTGAGACAATTCTCTATATATTTTAGAAATGAGGTCTTTATCAGAACCCATAAATGTAAAAACTGATTTCCCAACTTATTGCTTCCTTTCTGATCTTGTCTATTTTTATCTGTATAAAAACTTTTTAACTTGATGTAATTAAAATTAGCCATTTCAATTATGTTCAATTATGAGTTCTAGTTCTTTGGACACAGATTTCTTTCTTCTCCACAGATCTGAGAGGCAAACTATCCTGTGTCCTTCTAATTTGCTTATAATATTATTCTTTATATCTAAATCATGAACCCTTTTTGACCTTATAATGATATGTGGTGTTAGGTGTGGGTCAATGCCTAGTTTCTTCCACACTGGTTTCCAATTTTCCCAGTAGTTTTGCAAAATGGTGACTTCTTATGCCAAAAGCTGTGGCCTTTGGGTTTGTAAAACACTAGATTGTGATAGTTATTATTTTCCCTTGTGAACCTAACCTATTCCACTGATCGACTACTATATTCTTAGCCAATACCAAATGGTTTTGATGACCACTGCTAAATAATATACTTTTAGGTCTGGCACAGGTAGGCCACCTTCATTGGCATTTTTCTCATTATTCTCTTAAAATTCTTGGCCTTTTGTTCTTCCAGGTGAACTTTGTTATTATTTTTTCTAGAGTTGAAAAATACTTTCTTGGAAGTTTGATTGCAACAGCACTAAATAAGTAGATTAAGTATCATTTTTGTTATATTTGCTTAACCAATTCATGAGCACTTGATATTTTTTCAACTTACTGGATGTGACTTTATTTTGTGGTTTGTAATTGCATTCTTTTAGTTCCCAATTTTCCCTTGGCAGATAGATTCCCAAATATTTTATAATATTGATAGTTATTTTGAATGAAATTTCTTTGTATTTCTTGCTGTTTGACCTTGTTGGTAAAATATAAAAATGCCCAAGATTTATGTGGATTTATTTTGTATTCTGTATTATTTGTTAAAGTTGTAAATTGCTTCTAATAGTTTTTTAGTTGATTCTCTAGGGTTCTCTAAGAATGCCATCAACTCCTCTGCAAAGAGTGATAATTTGGTTTCCTCCTTACCTACTTTAATTTTTTATACTCTTTTCTTCTTTTATTACCAAAGATAACATTGTTAACACTGAATAGTAATGGTAATAGTGGGCAACCTTGTTTCAACCCTGATCTTATTTGGAATGGTTCTAGTTTGTCCCCATTACAGGTAATGCTTGTTGATGGTTTTAAATAGGAGCTAGTGATCATTTTAAGAAAAACTCCTCTTATTTTTATGCTCTAAGTGTTCTTCATAGGAATAGGTGTTGGATTTTATCAAATGTCTTTCTGCATCTATTGAGATAATCATATGATTTTTGTTAGTTTGGTTATTGATATAGTTAATTATGATAAAAGTTTTCCTAATATTGAACCAGCCCTACGTTCCTAATATAAATCCTACTTGGTCATCGTGTATTATTCTGGGGATTACTTTTTGTAATCACTTTGGTAATATTTTACTTAAAATTTTTGCATCAATAATCATTAGGGAAATTGGTCTATAATTTTCTTTCTTTATTTTCACCCTACCTGGTTTAGCTATCAGCCTCATATTTGTATCATAAAAGAAATTTGGTAGGACCCATTTTTCCCCTATTTTCTCGTAATTTATATGGTATTGGAATTAATTATTCTTTAAATGTTTGGTAGAATTCTCGTAAATTTATCTGGCTCTGGAGATTTTTTCTTAGGGAGTTGATTAATAGCTTGTCCTATTTCTTTTTCTGAAATGGGAATATTTAAATAATTTATTTCCTCTTATTTTGACCTGGACAATCTAAATTTTTGTAATTATTCCTGCTTTTCACTTAGGTTATCAAATTTATTGACATATAGTTGGGCAAAATAACTCCTAATTTTTGGTCTAATTTCCTCTTCATTAATGAAAAGTTCTCCCTTTTCATTTTTGAGACTAACAATTTGGTTTTCTTCTTTCCTTTTTCTAAACAAATTAACTAAAAGTTTATCTATTTTTTCCATAAAATCAATTCTGAGTTTTATTTATTAATTAAATGGCTTTCTTATTTTCAATTTTATTAATATCCCCCTTTTATTTTCACAATTTCAAATTTGGTATTTAATTGAAGGTTTTTAATTTGTGTTGTTTTTTTTTTTTTTAGCCTTTTTAGTAGTAAGCCCAATTCATTGATCTTCTCTTTCTCTATTTTATGCAAGTAAGCATCTAGAGATATAAAATTTCTCCTAATAACCACTTCGGCTGCATCGCACAAATTTTGGTATATTGTCTCATTATTATCATTCTCTTGGATGAAGTTATTGATTGCATCTATGATTTGTTGTTTTATCCATTCATTTTTTAGACAGATTATTTAGTTTCAAATTAATTTTAGGTCTATTTTTTTCTTGGCCTTTTATTGCAATCATGACCTGAAAAAAATGCATTTATTGTTTCTGCTTTTATGCATTTGATTTTGAGGTTTTTATGCTCTAATGTGTGATCAATTTTTGTATAGGTTCCATAAAAAAAAAGTAAACTCCTTTCTGTCTCCATTAAATTTTCTCCAAAGATCTATTATAGCTAATGTTTTAAACATTCTGTTTGCCTCTTTAACTTCTTTCTTATTTATTTTGTGTTAGATTTATCTAGTCCTGAGAGAGCAAGGTTGAGATTCCCCCACTAGTATAGTTTTGCTGTATATTTCTTCTTGTATCTCTCTTAACTTCTCCTCTAGGAATTTGGATGCTATACTACTTGATGCATATATGTTTAGTATTGATATTGCTTCATTATCTATGGTACATTTTAGCAAAACGTAGGTTCCTTCCTTATCTCTTTTAATTACACCTCTCTTTGTTTTTACTTAATCTGAGATCAGGATGTTTTTTTTCCAGCCCTTTACCTTTACTCTGTATGTATCACTCTGCTTCTTGTAAACAACATATTGTAGGATTCTAGCTTTTAATTCAATCTGCTAATAGCTTCTGTTTTGGGGGAGAGTTCATCCTTTTCCTATTCACAGTTAAAATAATTAATTCTTGGGCACCTAGGTGGTACAGTGAATAGAGCACCAGTCCTGAAGTCAGGAGTACCTAAGTTCAAATCTGGCTTTAGACACTTAACACTTCCCAGCTGTGTGACCCTGGGCAAGTCACAACCCCAATTGCCTTAGCTAAAAACAAAAAGAAACCACTAATTCTGTATTTCCTGCCATCTTATTTACCCTGATATGCTTTTCTCTTTCCTTTCCTGTTCTCTCCTTGTTTTTTCTTTTTTGCTTCTGTTGACCACCTCCCTCAAACAGCTCTCCTCCTTTAGACTTCCTCCCCCTTTCTTACACCTTTCCCCTACTACTTCCATTTCCCCTTCTATTAGCCTTCTGCTTTCTTTTCCCCTTTCCCATCCCATATTCCTATAAGATGAGACAAGTTTCTCTGTGAAACCAACTATGTCTGATATTCTCTCTTTGAGCCAAATCTGATGAGAGTAAGATTTACATAATGCTTATCCCCCTTTTTTCTTTCCCTCAATAAGTCTTCTTTGCCTCTTAGTGAGATGCAATTTCCCTTATTTTACCTCCTTTTGTGGTACAATCCCCTTTCCACTTTAATATCTTTTTCATATTATCATGATAAAATCAAATTATACCTGCAATTTCTAAGTATTCCTATAACAGAAATATAGTTCTAAAAGTTCTTTCCTTTTTATCTTTTTGTGCTTCTCTTGAGTTCTGTGTTTGTGATGTAAACTGTGCCCCTTTAATCTTTAGGGGGAAGGGTCAGAAAGGAACCTTTGGGGAAAGGGTTCTCCTGGCTCAAACCCTCTGACCCTCTGGGAGAGGCCACACCTTTTGTGATAAGTAACCCCATTCAATTGGAGATCTTAGCCAGAGGCATAATCAATGCCCTCTATTGACTTGAAAAATTAGCCCTTAAACTCCTCAATCTCAAACCTCAGAAGGCTAATAAAAGACATCTCTGAACCCCCAAAATTTGCTATGTGTCCTTCTGGACATAGACCACTGATGAAGGTATTTTCTTCTCAATTTAAATCTATCTTTGCAAAATTATCCTAACAGAATTCTTTGCCCACTAAGAAAGCTGTCTTCTTAGTAGGCTGTCTTCTTAGTGTAAATAAATCCCCCTTTGCCACAAACTTCAGGTTTGCGAATTTTTTCACAAGGAAACTGTGACAAAGGGGATCTCTTGCCCTAGCTTCTTTCACCTCATCATTTGGGGATCAATTTTTGTTGTTGTTGTTCAGTTCTGGTCTTTTCATCAGAAACAGATGAAATTCACTACTATCATTGAATATCCTTCTTCTTCCCTGAAAGATTATGCTCATTTTAGCTGGATAGCTTAGTCTTGGCTGTACTTCAAGTTCCTTTGCCTTCAATATATGAGAATCCAGGACCTTCAATCCTTTAAGATAAAAGTTGCTATAGCATCAGTAATCCTGATTGTGGCTCCTTGGCATTTAAATTGTTTCTTTCTGACTGCTTGCAATTTTTTTTCTTAGTCTGATAGTTCTGAAATTTAATCACAATATTCCTTGAAATTTTCATTTTGCAGTCTCTTTTAGCAAGTGATTAGTGAATTCTTTCAATAGCTATTTTACCTTCTGATTATAGGACATCAGGGCAGTTTTCCTTTTTTCATTATGGCTTTCAGGAAGTTCAATAATCTTTAGATCATCTCTTCTAGATCTATTGCTCATGTCAATTATTTTTCCTAGCAGGTATTTCATATTTTCTTCTTTTTTTATGTTTTGGTTTTGTTTAACTGCTTTTTTGAAGTCTTAATAAGTCATTTACATCCATTTCTTCAATTCTAATTTTTAGTTTATTTTCTTCAGTTACCTTTTTGAATTTACCTTTTAAAATCCCTTTTGCATTTGGCCAATTGAATTGTTTTGTTCATTGCTTTTTTCCATTTCCCAAATTCTTTTTTTCATTGAGTTGGTATCTTTTTCATATCTATTTTGAAAGGAATTATATGCTTTTCACATTTCCTCAAATCTATTTTATAGGGGGTTATATGCTTTTCCCATTTCATCAAATCATTTCTAAGGAGTTTTCTTTAGATAATTTCTGTTTTGCCTTTTCCATACCCTCTTGCAAAGATCTCATTTCCTTTCCTCCTTTTTCTTCTCTCTTTTAAGATCTTTTTTGAATTCTTCCTCCTTGTTAAATGGGGATCAGCTCATGTCTCCTTTTGGGACTTCATCTGGAGTTGATTGGCCTTTAGGAACCTTGGAGTATGTTCTCTCCATAAAAGTTAACTATGGTCAGAGTTCTTTTTGCTTTTTTGTTCATTTTTAAGGGTTGAGATCTGTTCATAAGGCAAAGGAGTGATAGCTGCTTTCATTTTTCAGGGGCTCAACTGCTTACAATTTGGCTTTTGTATTCACTTTTGGGTGTTTTACACATGCTTACAACCAGGACAGAGTAGCTAAGAGCCTCACAGAAGATTCCCCAGTGGAAGCTACAACATTCTGGCTCCCCATCCTGACTTCTTGTCCCAGACTCCGTGCTGTGGTCTGAGCTCAGCAGACTCTCCTACTGCCCACTTGAAACAGATCTGTTCTGAAATTCTCCCAAAGTATCTTCTTCTAGGAATGTTGTTATACTCCAGATGTTTGTGGGTTCTATCACTCCAAAACCAATTTAGAGGCTTAATCTACTGTTGATTTGAGAGGTCAGGGGAGGTCACAGAAAGTCATGTCTGCTTTCCACCATCTTGGCTCCGCCTCCCCAATAATTTTCAACATTCATTCTTATAAAACCTTGTGCTCCAATTTTCCCCCTTCTCTCTGCTATCCCCTGCTCTGGATGGCAAATGATCCAAAATATGCTAAACATATGCAATTCTTCTATACATATTTCCACAAATATCATGCTACATATGAAAAATCAGATCAAATAAGAAAAAAAATGAGAAAGAAAACAAAATGCCAGCAAACAACAACAAAAACAGTGAAAATACTATGTTGTAGTGCACATTCAGTTCCCACCGTCCTCTTTCTAGGTGTAGATGGCTCTCTTCATTACAAGATCACTGGACCTGGTATCAGTCATATCATTGTTGGAAAGAATCACGTTCATCAGAATTGATTTTTATATAATCTTGTTGTTGCCATCTATAATGTTCTCCTGGTTCTGCTCATTTCACTTAGCATCAGTTCACATAAGTTTCTCTAGTCCTCTCTGAATTCATCCTGCTGATCATTTCTTATATAATAATAATAATAATATTCCAGAATATTCATATACCATAATTTATTCAACCATCTACTTAGTTTCCAGTTCCTTTCCAGGACAAAAAGCAAATGCCACAAACACTTTTACACATGTGGGTCCCTTTTCCTCTTTTATGATCTCTTTTTTTTTTTTTTTTATTTAGAATTTTTTTTCCACAGTATATATGCATGAGTAATTTTTATTATATTATCCCTTGTATTCATTTTTCAAAATTACCCCCCCCTCCCTCCACTCCCTCCCCCCAATGACAGGCAATCCCATACATTTTATATATGTTACAATATAACCCAGATATATGTGTGTAAATACCATTTTCTTGTTGCACATTAAGGATTGGATTCCGAAGGTATAAGTAACCTGGGTAGATAGACAGTAGTGCTAACAATTTACATTCACTTCCCTGGGTTGCTTCCCTGGGTGTAGTTATTTCTGTCCATCATTGATCAACTGGAAGTGAGTTGGATCTTCTTTATGTTGAAGATATCCACTTCCATCAGAATACATCTTCATACAACATTGAAGTGTACAGAGATCTTCTGGTTCTATTCATTTCACTCAGCATCAGTTGATGTAAGTCTCTCCAAGCCTCTCTGTATTCCTCCTGCTGGTCATTTCTTACAGAGCAATAATATTCCATAACCTTCATATACCATAATTTACCCAACCATTCTCCAATTGATGGACATCCATTCATCTTCCAGTTTCTAGCTACTACAAAAAGAGCTGCCACAAACATTTTGGCACATACAGGTCCCTTTCCGCTCTTTAGTATTTCTTTGAGATATAAGCCCAATAGCAGCAATGCTGGGTCAAAGGGTATGCACAGTTTGATAACTTTTTGGGCATAGTTCCAAATTGCTCTCCAGTATGGCTAGATTCTTTCACAACTCCACCAACAATGCATCAGTGTCCCAGTTTTCCCACATCCCCTCCAACATTCATCATTATTTGTTCCTATCATCTTAGCCAATCTGACAGGTATGTGTAGTGGTATCTCAGAGTTGTCTTAATTTGCATTTCTCTGATCAGTAGTGATTTGGAACACTTTCATATGAGTGGATATAGTTTCAATTTCATCATCTGAGAATTGTCTGTTCATATCCTTTGACCATTTATTAATTGGAAAATGGTTTGATTTCTTATAAATTAGGGTCAGTTCTCTATATATTTTGGAAATGGGACCATTGTCAGAACCTTTAACTTTAAAAATGTTTTCCCAATTTGTTACTTCCCTTCTAATCTTGTTTGCATTAGTATTGTTTGTACAGAAACTTTTTAGTTTGATGCAATCAAAATCTTCTATTTTGTGATCAATAATGATCTCTAGTTCTCCTCTAGTCATAAATTCCTTCCTCCTTCATAGGTCTGAGAGGTAGATTATTCTTTGTTCCTCTAATCTATTTATTATCTCATTCTTTATGCCTAAATCATGGACCCATTTTGATCTTATCTTGGTATATGGTGTTAAGTGTGGATCCATATCTAATTTCTGCCATATTAATTTCCAGTTTTCCCAACAGTTTTTTTCAAATAATGAATTTTTATCCCTAATGTTGGTATCTTTGGGTTTGTCAAAGATTAGATTGCTATAGATGTACACTTTTTTGTCCTTTGTATCTAATCTGTTCCACTGATCTACTGGTCTATTTCTTAGCCAATACCAAATGGTTTTGGTGACTGCTGATTATATATATATATATATATATATATATATATATATATATATATAT
This sequence comes from Sminthopsis crassicaudata, assembly GCF_048593235.1. Taxonomy (NCBI): domain Eukaryota; kingdom Metazoa; phylum Chordata; class Mammalia; order Dasyuromorphia; family Dasyuridae; genus Sminthopsis; species Sminthopsis crassicaudata. The sequence continues at coordinate 157,656,471 of NC_133619.1, read as the reverse complement.
ATATATATATATATATATATATATATATATATATATATATATATATATATATATATATATATATATATATATATATATATATATAGCTTTAGATCAGGTAAACTTAAACCACCTTCCTCTGACTTTTTTTTCATTAGTTCCCTTGCAATTCTCGACCTTTTATTGTTCCATTTGAATTTTGTTGTTATTTTTTCTAGGTCATTAAAATAGTTTCTTGGGAGTCTGATTGGTATAGCACTAAAGAAATAGATTAGTTTGGGGAGTATTGTCATCTTTATTATATTCACTCAGCCTATCCAAGAGCATAGAATGTCTTTCAAATTATTTAAATCTGACTTTATTTTTGTGGCAAGTGTTTTGTAATTTTTCTCATATAATTCCTGACTATTCTTTGGTAGATGGATTCCCAAATACTTTATACTCTCAACATTTGTTTGGAATGGAATTTCTCTTTGTATCTCTTGCTGTTGCATTTTGTTGGTGATATATAAGAATGCTGAGGATTTATGTGGATTTATTTTGTATCCTGCCACTTTGCTAAAATTCTGAATTATTTCTAATAGCTTTTTAGCAGAGTATTTGGGGTTCTCTAAGTATACCATCATGTCATCTGCAAAGAGTGATAGTTGATTTCCTCATTTCCTACTCTAATTCCTTGAATCTCTTTCTCGGCTCTTATTGCCTAGGCTAGCGTTTCTAGTACTATATTGAATAGTAATGGTGATAGTGGGCAACCTTGTTTCACTCTTGACCTTACTGGGAAAGGTTGCAGTTTATTTCTATTGCATATTATGCTTACTGACGGTCTTAAATATATGCTCCTGATTATTCTAAGGAATAATCCATTTATTCCTATACTCTCAAGAGTTTTTAGTAGGAATGGATGTTGGGTTTTGTCAAATGCTTTTTCTGCATCTATTGAGATCATCATATGGTTTTTATTAATTTGATTATTAATATGGTCAATTATACTAATAGTTTTCCTAATATTAAACCAGCCCTGCATTCCTGGTATAAATCCTACTTGATCATAGTGTATTATCCTGGGGATGATTTTCTGCAGTCTTTTTGCTAATATCTTATTTAAGATTTTAGAACAAATATTCATTAAGGAAATTGGTCTATAATTTTCTTTCTCAGTTTTTGATTGACCCGGTTTAGGTATCAGTACCATGTCTGTGTCATAAAAGGAGTTTGGTAGGACTCCTTCATCCCCTATTTTTTCAAATAGTTTGTATAGCATTGGGGCTAATTGTTCTTTAAATGTTTGGTAGAATTCACATGTGAATCCATCTGGTCCTGTGGATTTTTTCCTGGGGAGTTGATTAATAGCTTGTTCTATTTCTTTTTATGAAATGGGACTATTTAAGCAATTTATCTCCTCCTCTGTTAATCTAGGAAGCCTATATTTTTGTAGGAAGTCATCCATTTCACTTAAGTTATCAAATTTATTGGCACAAAGTTGGGCAAAGTAACTCATTATTTCTCTAATGTCCTCTTCATTGGTGGAAAGATCCCCCTTTTCATTTGTAAGACTAACAATTTGATTTTCCTCTTTTTTTTTTTTTTTTTTCCTGATTAGATTTACCAAGGGTTTATCTATTTTATTGGCTTTTTCATAAAACCAACTCTTGGTTTTATTTATTAATTCAATAGTTTTTTTTTTTACTTTCAATATTATTGATTTCTCCTTTTAATTTTTGTATTTCAAGTTTAATTTTTGGTTGGGCGTTTTTAATTTGGTCTTTTTCTAGCTTTTTAAGTTCCAGGCCCAATTCGTTAATTTTCTCTTTCTCTATTTTCTTCAAATAAGCCTCTAAAGATATAAAATTTCCCCTTACTACTGCTTTAGCTGCATCCCACAGATTTTGGTATGATGTCTCATCATTGTCATTATCTTGGGTGAAATTATTAATTGTTTCTATAATTTGCTGTTTCACCCAGTCATTCTTTAAGATGAGATTATTCAGTTTCCAATTACTTTTTGGTCTATTTACCCCTAACTTCTTACTGAATGTAGCTTTTATTGAATTGTGATCTGAGAAGAAGGCATTTATTATTTCTGCCTTCCTACATTTAATTTTGAGATCTTTATGTCCTAATTTATGGTCAATTTTTGTATAGGATCCATGAACTGCTGAGAAGAAAGTATATTCCTTTCTATTGCCATTCAGTTTTCCCCAAAGGTCTATCATACCTAGTTTTTCTAATGTTCTATTTACCTTTTTAATTTCTTTCTTATTTGTTTTGTGGTTTGATTTGTCTAAATCTGAGAGTGCAAGGTGGAGATCTCCCACTATTATAGTTTTACTGTCTATTTCTTCTTGCAGTTCTCTTAACTTTTCCTTTAGAAAGTTAGATGCTATACAACTTGGTGCATATATGTTTAGTATTGATATGGCTTCATTATTTATGCTACCTTTCAGCGGGATATAATTTCCTTCCTCATCTCTTTTAATTAGATCAACTTCTGCTTTTCCTTGATCTGAGATAAGGATAGTTACCCCTGCTTTTTTGGCTTTACCTGAAGCATAATAGATTCTGCTCCAACCTTTTACCTTTACTCTGTATGTATCTCCCTGCTTTAAGTGTGTTTCCTGAAAACAACATATTGTAGGGTTCTGATTTTTGATCCAGTCTGCTATCCGTCTCCATTTGATGGGAGAGTTCATCCCATTCACATTTAGTTAAAATTACTAATTCTATATTTCCTGCCATCATATTATCCCCAGATTATGCTTTTTCCCTTGACCCCCCTGAACCCCTTCCCTGATATTTAATTTATAGACACCACTTGTGACGCGCAGCCCTTCCTTTTTTTAGTATCCCTCCCCCCTCCCTCCAAGTCCCTTCCCTTATTCTCCTTTTCCTTTTCCCTTTTCCTCTCTCCCCTTTTAATGAGGTGAGAGAGAATTCTCTGAAAAACAAATATGACAATTATTTACTCTTTGAGCCTCTTCTGATGAGAGTAAGATTCACACAATGTTTCTCCCCCTCTCTAACTTCTCTCAGATATGGTATATTTTCTATGCCTCTTCCTGGGATGTAGTTTCCCTCTTTTTATCACTCCTTCCCCTTTTTCTGATACTACCCCCTTCCCTTTACTACACCCCCCTTTTTTATATCAGTAAAATCAAATTATCCATGCATACTTTCTATATATCCACAACAGAGATACAGTTCTCAAGGGTTCTGTGTACCTTTTTCTGTTTCTCTTCAGTCTTGTGGATGTAGATCAAATTTTTTTGTTCAAGTCTGGTTTTTTTTCTTAGAAACATATGGAATTCTTCTATTTCTTTGAATGACCATCTTCTTCCATGGAAAAAAATGCTATACTTAGCTGGGTAGTTTATTCTTGGTTGCAATCCTTGATCTTTTGCCTTTCAGAATATCAGGTTCCAGGCCCTTCAATCGTTTAATGTGGAGGCAGCCAGATCTTGAGTGACCCTTATTGTGGCACCTTGGTATTTAAATTGTTTTTTTCTAGCTCCTTGCAAGATTTTCTCCTTTGTGTGGAAATTCTGCAGCTTAGCCACAATATTCTGTGGTATTCTTTTTTTAGGGTCTATTTCAGAAGGAATTCGATGAATTCTTTCGACGTCGATTTTCCCTTCTGTTTCTATTATGTCTGGACAGTTCTCTTTGATGATTTACTGTAAAATAGAATCTAGGCTCTTTTTTTTTGGTCATAGTTTTCAGTAAGTCCAATTATCCTCAGATTATCTCTCCTAGATCTATTTTCCAGGTCTATAGATTTTCCCAGTAAGTATTTGATGTTATTCTCCAGCTTTTCTTTTCTTTTTTTTTTTTTTTTTTTTGTTTGTTTTGTTTGACTGATTCTTGGGTTCTCAATGAATCATTCATTTCTATTTGTTCCATCCTGAATTTTAAGGAGTTATTTTCTTCATTTACAGTTTTTAGTTCTTTTTGTATATGCCCAATTTCGTTTTTAAATGAATTATTTTGCTCTATTGAATTTTTTCCCATTTCCCTAATTTTTTTTTAGAGAATTATTTTCTTTTTCCAATTCAGAAATCCTATTTTCTTGAGACTTTTTTATGTTTTCCAATTTAGAAATCCTACTTTCTTGAGATTTTTAACTTTTCCAATTCAGAAATCCTACTTTCCTGTGATTTTTAAACCTTTTCTAATTCACAAATTTTGTTTCCCTGAATCTCCTGTGAATTCTTTATTTTTTCCAACTCCAATTTCATAGCTTCTCTTTCCTTTCCCCATTTTTCTTCAAACTCTCTTAACTTTTTAAGTCTCTTCTAGGAGAGAGTTATGTGATGGGGGGAAGGAATCATTCACCTTTAGGCTGTTATCTGCTGACTCTCTGCTGTTAACTTCCTTGGGATTGGATACCTGCTCCTTCTCTGTGTAGAAGGAATCAATGGGGTAGGAAATTATTTATTTATTTCTTTACCAGATTCCTCCCAGACTGGATTGATGCAGCGGCTCCTGCACCTGAGCTAAGAGAGAGCTCTGGGAGAGAGTTCCCCTCCCCCTCCTTGGAAGTGCCTCAGAGGTGATTAGCAGGGTTGTGCTTTGAGGGCGCTGTGTGTCCTAGCAACTTCCCTGAGGTTTAAGACTGAACAGTAAAGGCGACACAAAGCCCAGCCAATGCGTCCTGTGGGACGTGGATGTCAGCAGCTGAAGTGAAAAGCCCCTGCGCTCAAACTGGAAATGTCTGCCCAGAAACCGCGGTCCCTATTTCAAAGGTTCTGCTTCCCCGGGACTTCCGCGGCTGAGTTCCACAGCCTCCAACCGAGCCAGGCACTATGTGTTGCCTTGGGCCATGTCCGCCAGCTTTTCAATCTCTTAACTACCCCCATGTGAAAGCCCGGACAGCCTAAGTCGGCCACACCCACAGTGCCAAGATCTGTTGAGTCACTTCCAGATTGGGATGGTTCTAGTATCTGGCTTTATATTTTAAAGCGGCTTGATTTCTCTTCTGAACTGCTGTTTTATAAGCAGAGAAGAGCTAACAACCTGTGCCAGATTCTTCTATCTCAGTGGCTTCTCTGATCCCAGAGCCCTCCCCAGGGTGATCGGCATAGTGTGCTACCACCCAACCGTCTGTGCTGGCCTCTTTTTTTCCCCTCCCCTATGAACCAACCTTTTCTGTTGAAACTCCAGTTTCTCTTCAGCTGGTAAGTCGTGCTTCCAGTCCTTGTGGTTTCTATCAGTCCAGCGCTATTTTTGAGGCTGATTTAACTAATTGGTAATGAAGGAAGAAGGGAGCTCACAAAATCTCGTGTATCTTCTCTGCCATCTTGGCTCTGCCCCCCTTATGATCCCTTTAGTATACAAACCAGCAGAAACACAGCTGGGTCAAATATTATGCACAGTTTGATAGCCCTTTGGGCACAGTCTAAATTGCTCTTCAGAATGGTTGAATCAGTCTACAACTCTACCAACAATATATTAGTGCCCGAGTTTTCCCACATACCCTCCAACATTCATCATTATCTTTTCCAGTCATCTTACCAATCTGAGAGGTGTATAGTGGTACACCAGAGTTGTCTTAATTTGCATTTCTCTGATCAATAGTGATTTAAAACAGCTTTTCATATGATGAGGAATGGTTTTAATTTCATCATCTGAAAATTACCTGTTTATATCTTTTGACCATTTATTATTCTTTCAATGTCTATTTTACCCTCTGGTTCTAGGACATCATGGCAGTTTTCTTTGATGATTTCCTGAAAGATAATATCTAGGCTCTTTTTTTCATCATGTTTTTCAGAAAGTCCAATAACCCTGAGATTGTCTCTCCTAGATCTTTTCCAGGTTAATTGTTTTTCCAATGAGGTATTTTACATTCTCTTTTATTTTTTCATGTTTTGAGTTTTGTTTAATTGATTGTTGGTGTCTCGTTGAGTCATTCATTTCATTTTTCATTTCTAATTTTTCCCAAATTATTTTCATCAGTTACTTTTTTTAGTTTCTTTTGTATTTGGCCAATTGAATTTTTTAATTGAGTTGTTTTGTTCAATTATTTTTTTATTTCACATATTCTGTTCTTCAAGGAGTTGTTTTCATTTTTCATTTTTTCAAATCAATTTTGGAAGGAGTTATATGCTTTTTTCCATTTCACCAAATTTATTTTGTAAGAAATTTTCTTAGATAATTTTGGTGTTTTCTTTTCCAAATTCTCCTACAATGTTCTCATTTCCTTCCCCCATTTTTTTCCTAACTCTCTTTTAAGATCCTTTTTGAATTCTCCCACAAGAGCCCCGTGAGATGGGAACCAATTCATATCACCTTTCAGGGCTTCATCTGATATGATCTGCTTTTAGTGTCCTCCTCAGGTTTCTCCATAAAAACTACCTGTAGTCAGAGTTCTTTTTGCTTTTTTGATCTTTTTTTTAAAGTTGAGGTCTGGTTTTAGGGAAAGGAGAGATTGTTCAAGCTTTCAGGTGACAGTGGCTGTGGTAGCTTGGTGCTGAATGCCGAATTAGTGGTAACTAACTTTCAGTGCTGAGTATGGCCTGGTCTCAAATTACTCTGGTATCCGGGAGCTCACTATTTGCCTTTTGTATTCATGTTGGATGCTTTACAGCTAATCTGCTGAACTACTGGCTTGCAATCAAGACAAACCTCCCTCCATGCCCAGTTGAAACAGATTTTTTCTGAAGTTCTTCCAATATATCTCCTGCTGGAAATTTGTCACACTCCAAATATTTGTGGGTTCAAAGGATGGATTTGGTGTTGATTTGAGGGACATTAGGAAGAGCTCAAATAAAGACATGTCTCTTCTCCACCATCTTGACTTCTTCTGGAAAATTTCTTAAAATGATAAGTATCACCTAAAACCAAATACAAACACCTCTAATGATGATAAATTAAAAGCTTCCCCAATTACATCAGGGATCATTATTACCACTATTATTTAATACTGTTATAAATGCTAGCTCATGTTAATTATAAAAAAAAAAAAAAAAACAATTTGAAGAAATAAAAATAGGCAATATGGAAACTAACTATAATTTTTGTTGATGATATAAAATATATTTGGGAAACCCTAAAAAATTAACTAAAAAACTAGTTGAAATGGTAAAGAACTTTAGTATAATTACAGGGTACAGAATTTGTCAGCATTTGTAGCTACAGACAATACAAAATACTTGAGAGTCTGCTTCTCAAGATAACTAGGAACTACACAAACACAATTGAAAACATTTTATATAAATGACAAAATTAAACAATTGGAGAAATAGTAATTGTTCATGATCAATAAAATTGATATTTCTAGCTATATTTACTATTAGTGCCATACCAATCAAACTTACAAAGAATTAATTTATAAAGCTATAGGGAGGGAAGTTCAACTGGAATAACAAAAGGTTAAGAATATTATGGGAATTTATGGAGAAAAAAAGTAGTCTAAGTAGTACCAGATTTCAAACTCTATTACAAATTGTTAATCATCAACAATCTGATACTGGCTGAGAAATATCAAGATTAGTATATCAAATAGATAATTTACAATCTATATAGTAATTTAACTATAATAACAATAGTAATTTATAATTTGATAAACCTAAAGATCCAAGCTTTAGGGTCAAGAATTCACTATTTGACAAAAATCTGCTGAGAAAACTGGAACGTACTTTGGTAGAAAATAGAAAAAATACAAAATTGGCATATGATTTGGGCATAAAAAGTGTTGTCGTAATCTAATGTGGAGAGTCAGAGGAAATTAATAGTTATATCTATGGATAAGGACTATTTCATGACTAAAAAAGAGACTAAAAGATCAATAATTTTGATTACTTATAAAATTAAAAAAATTTACAAACAAAATTAATGCAGTCAAAATTAAAAGGAAAACAGGAAACTGGGTGACATTATTTTGTTTTCCTTTTTGGTGAGATAATAAGGGTTATGTGACTTCCCCAAGGTCATTTATTCATAGATGTCAAATGTCTGAAGGCAGATTTAAATTCAGATCCTCTTCACTCTAGGGCCAGTACTTTCTCACTGATAAAAATATATGAAGTGACTTTTACATGAGGCAAATATGAAATCTGATGAAAATATCAAATATATAAGGAATTGAGTTGATTCCATTTTTTAAAAAAGGTCTTTCCCAACTTCATTATCAAAGGATATTAACAGGGTATTTTCAGAAGAAAAATTCAAAGCTATTAATATTTAAATATTCTACATATCTATTGATAAAAGAAATACAAATTAAAATAACTATCAGATTGTCTATTATGACAGAAAAGTGACAAATGCTAGAGGAGATATGGGAAAATAGATATAGCAACACAATATTTGTGGTCAGTTTAAAACTCTGACCCAAACATTCTGGGAGGGGGAAATATGCTTACATGGCCATAAAAACTGTATCAGCAATATTGTGGACATCCCCATATTTTCCAGGTTTTGCTACCTCAAAAGCACTGTTATATTTTTGTACATATAAATTATTTCTCTTTTTCTTTGATCTTATTGGAATACAGGCCTAGAAACAATATTATAATAATACTTTTGTTCTATAATTAATGATATAGGGATGGTTTCAGAAAAACTTAGGAAGACTATGATCTGATCCAAAGTGAAATAAGCAAAACAAGGAGAGTATTTTGCACAGTGACAGAGATATTATAATGATGATTAATTGTGAAAGACTTAATCTAATCAATACAATAATCTATGACATTTTTAAATGTCTACAATGAAAAGTGAAAATGACCAGAAATAAAACTAATAAGCTCTGAGTACATATGGAAGCATGTTTCTTTTCAATTTTGTTGTTTTTCTTGCTTTTTTTTTCCAACATGAATATGGAAATAGTTTTCCATGACTTCATATGTATAATGAAAGTCATATTCCCTTGCCTTCTAAAGCATACAGGGAGGGGCTTGAGAAAAAAAAGTATGTTGAACTTGAATTTTAAAAAAAAATGTTAAATATTAAAATGCTACCCTTTGTTTCAAAGAGAAGTTAGGGTCTTTAAAAGCATTATGCAAATTCCTATGCAAGCCAACACATTTTCTTATTTAATTCTGTTACCAATTCATTGTATATCCACATTGTCAATCCAATATAATAGTCTGAACAATAGATATTCCTCCATCATTTCATTTTCCCTATATAAAGAAATTTCAATTAATAGACTGAAAAATTGTAGAGCATAATGCATTTTCAGATGAAAGTAGTTGAAAGATGTGATTGTGAATATAGAACTTCTCTCCAGTTTGGACTCTGTTCTAATCAGTGTATTTCATATATATTATTAATAGGTATTTATGTAAATTTAAGAATATGAGGGGATAAGTCTAGTTGAATGCACTTGGGAAAGGAACAAAGAAAGGAAAAGCTGAAATAATATTGCAGAAGCATATTGAAGATCATATGAATGAAAGGAAAAATAATAATTCAAAAAAACACACAAAATTGACATATTTGTATTATATAAAAGAATTGAAGAACCTCAATTACCCACACATTTCTTAGAGGTATTTCCTAAAAGGATAATAACTGGGAATTGTTGACTTAAAAACAATTTAATTTCCCAAAAGGTGGTAGAAGTATCAAAAGAAATGTTATTTATAACTCATTCTGATGAATAATAAAAGACTAGTACCTGAAATAGAAATAACAGACAATTTGAAAAAAGGAACAACTCCATTTTATAATTTATATTAGAGAAAAATTTAAGTACCTCACTCAAGAAAATGAGCTAAATTATCCAATATTACCACTAGACCTATGTTCCAAAAAGAAAATGGACTTATATGTTTAAACATATTCAGAGCAACTATTTGGATACTTGGAAAGGACTGAAAATTAAGCCCGTGTCCATGAATAAATGAATGATTGAACAAAATGTGATATTTCCAAATAACAGTTGATTTTTAAAAGTGACATACCAAATTATTCTATATTCTTTAAAACAAGTTGTATATGAAATAGATTAATGAAATAATTGTTTTCAAAAAATTCACTTTCAGGATACATGAAAAATGTTTATTTTTAATCTTATTGGCTGTCACTAACTTCATATTTTGAAAAACCAATAATGATTTCAGTCTTGATTCAAATATAAAGATCACAATAGTGTGATTTTCATTCAGAATATTGTGTAATACTTCTAATTATCCTAAACTTCTCCCACATGTAAAAAACTATTTTTCCTTAGCATAAATGATTTCAAATTTTAATAATACCACATTCTCCATAGAGGTAAAGTTGTTGTGTAATAAGGGAAATAAGAGAAACAGGTAATTAGTGAAACCAAATTGCTGTATATTTTACATGTTGATGCACATTCAATAAATGAAATAAAAGATATAAATGAAAAAACTATATCATCAAAAATTATAGTGGTTATTAAGTATTTTATTGGTACATAAATAAAGACATAGAAGAAGTCCTTTAAATATTGGACAAATTTTCATTGGAAGATGTACACATAGCTAAGAGGCTAGTCTAGTTTCAGGAAGATTTAATAACGAATCTAGTCTTAGACACTAGCTATGGGACTCTTGAGCAAGTCACTTCAATCCTGTTTATCTCAGTTTCCTCATTTGTAAAATGGACCTGGAGAAGAAAATGGCAAAACACTCTAGTATCTTTGCCAAAAAAACAAAAAAATGGATTCCAGCCAAAACTAATATATATATATATATTCTCCAAATATATATATATATATATATATATATATATATATATATATATATATATATATATATATATATATATATATATATATATTCTCCAAATATATATATATATATTTGGAGAAGTCTTCTCTAACAGTTAACCAACATTCTGAGGAGATTTAAACTGTTAAAGGCCTTTCTGAGAACAAAACAATTAACCAATATTCCACAGGACTGGATGGTTGTCAGGCCCTGAGTAGATATCTGGTTATTTAATGACATGAAAGTTTTTAAAGGAAGAAACTTTTACCCAAGTTTTGAAGTGATAGACATAAGACAAGAGTGTACACAAATGACTAGCTGGACCAAGAAGTTTAAGACAGGAGTTAAGACCAGACTAAATAGGGCTTGGTAATCAATGACAGTTGGTGAGAATTCCACTCAGCAGTTTCTTTATTTCCTCTGTATGAGACAATCTGACTCACGTCTTGATATTAAGAGTAGATATGAGTTTTAAAAGAAATAATGTTTTCAACTTGCAAAAAATATTTATGAAACTGTTGGACAGACTTAAAATGATTTTCATCAGGATCAAACTATGAGAAATCATTTTTAAAGTATTTGGGGTTTTTTTAATCTCTCTTGATTTTAATTTTATCTCTTATCTTGATTTCTCAATGTTTAAAGTTGGGAGTACTATCTGGAAATGTATTCTTAATTCAACTATTGTGCAGATGAATTAATTTAAAAATTAAAGTCTTTAACATGCAGACAAATTTTGCCAGTTTGGAAAAAAAAAAAAAAAAAAAGAAAAAATTCAGTTGTAAAAAAGGATGAATCAAATCCATATATTACAGAATATAATTTTCTAATAAAACAAAATTATCATAAACTCCCATTAGGTATTTTCATAAGATAAGCCTCATCCTCCTAGAAAAGATCTATAAAAATGTGATTTGAATGTGCTAGAGTATCAGGAAAATCTTTACTAGATATAATAAAACATTATTAGATATAATATAATAAAATTTTTAAAAAGTATCAGAAGACATGCTTTTTGATTTTTTGAAATCTCTAAAGAAAAAAAAACTGAAATAATATAAGAGGAGTTTTTGGAAAAACTAGAATAGCATTATACATCTGATCTAAAAATTGATATTACATTTGTAATGTTTAGAAATGCCATTCAGCATAAAGGGCAAATACTCTAAATTACATAATGGTTAGTGACTATAGTAATCTAGTATTTGATAAACTCAAAGACTACAGCTCCTCGTATAAGAATTCACTATTTGACAAAAATTTCTAAAAAAATTAGAAAATAGTATCTACTCTATACCAGATAAATTCAAAATGGGTTCATGATTTCAAGATAGTGATTTTATAAGCTAATTAAAAAGGAAGCCCCAAAAGAAAACCTTGACACAAGAGATCCTTTGTAAGAAAAACAAAGGAATATTATTGCCAAATTTCAAAAACCCCAGATCAAAAAAAAAAAAATTGGAGGAGACAAGATAAAAACAATTCAACTACATTGGAGTGATAATTAGAATTATGGAAGAATTCTCAGCAGTTATAATAAAAGACCACAGGTCCTAGAATCATATCTATCAACAATCAAAACAACTAGGCCAGTGGCAAAAAATAACAAATCCAGCAAAATTATATATATTTTTAAATAAGAATAAATGGACATTCAGTGAACTTGTGGATTTCCAGAATTTTCTATCAACCAAATATAAACTTAACAGAAAATTTAACATATAAGAGCCAATATCAAATATCAATTTTAAGGAACTCATCATGGACAAACTGTCTAAATATGGACAAATTGTTTGTTTGTTTGTTTGTTTAAACAAGGTAAATGTATACTATATGCTTAACATTCACCTCAACACTAGGGTAACTTAAAAGAAAGATTGGCAGAGTTAAGGTAAAAATAGTTATCATGTTATACAAATGAGTGTAGAGAAAGAATAGATGGGTGGAGGAAGGCTCATAGTCATTTTGTCAAATGCAACATCCATTCTTAATTAAAAATCACTAGGGGGCAAAAGAATAAATTCAGTTTTCCTTAGGATGATAAGTATTATCTAGCTAAACCTATCAGTGAGTATGCTATATAATGGGGAGAAACTGGAAACATTCTCAGAAAGTTTGGGAGTGAAACAAGGATACTCATTATTACCACTTTTACCTAATATCATATTAGAAATATTAGCTAAAGCAATAAGAAAAGAAAAAGAAATTGAAAGAATTAGAATAAGCAATGAAGAAACAAATTGTCCCTCTTTGCAGATGACATGATGCATATTTAGAGAATCCTAGAGAATCTATTAAAAGACTACTTAAAACAAGGAACAACTTTAGAAAAGTTGTAGGATATGAATTAAAGGCACATAGATCATTGACATTTCTATAGGTTACCAACAAAGCTCAAAAGCAAGAGACAGTGTTGTGCCACAGTTTCCTTTTATTGTTCTGACTCAGTTTTCCTAAATTGTCCTGCCTCAGTTCCTAACTGTTCTGCTCAATCCTGTAACACCACCCTTCCCTCCTAATCATGATGATCCAGATAAGAATAAAAACATTCTATCTTAGACATCATCAGAATGTCTGGGGCCTCTCCCCACCTTGTCAGAACCTGAGTGATAGTTGGTTCCCACTCTCAGTGCTCTGACTCTACCCCTGCCTCAGTCTACCCCTGTAGCTGAGCCACATATATATATATACTTCATGGGAAGCATACATTAGTCGCTGAATGCTTTGGAAATCAGCCCTGTGGGGGCTGCATGGATCCTTTTTTGTCCCTAGTACAATCTCTCCCTTTCAAATAAAATATTAAAAACTCTCTAATTTCTACCTTCTCAGTTTTTCCAGCATTACAAATAGAAGGAGAAATACTATTTAAAACAACTTTGGGAGAATATAAAATATTTGCCTATCTGCCAAGAAAAAGACAGAATCTATGTTCTTTTTCATGTTTTCCTCCAATACACTTTTAGTGTGATTTTTCTTGTACAACATGACAGGTATGGAAATATGTTTGAAAAGATTGTATATGTATGAGCTATATTTAATTGCTTGTTGTCTTGGGGAAGGGGGATCTAGGGAAAGGAAGGAGTAATATTTGGAACACAACATCTCATAAAGACAAATGTTGAAAACTATCTTTGCATATATTTTGGGAGAGAATGAATGACAAACAACAACCTTTCTGAGTAGTAGTAGAAACTGTCCCAATGGGGACCAAGCTGAAACTGGCCAGTTGGGCAAGACAACTCATTTTTTCTTTCCTTCCTTCAGTCTTTTTTTTTTCCCCTTCCCTTTCCTGAATCTGAATAAATGTCATAGTCTTACCTTTCAATACTCTGCCCAAAGGAATGTAAACTTTGATTGCTGAAAGTTGGCAAGCTACCTTCAGGTTTGTGGGATGGATTTCTTTCTTAAGGACCATACCTTAAATCCAAATTACTTTGGTTCTCATTGATTGGTCAACAATAAGTCCCAGGCCAAGCCCCATTTGGTCATTGTTTTTGCCTGATTGGCTTAGAGTGAATTTAAATAGTAATTGTTCCTGTTTGAGCCAGAAACCCTGTAGGTCTTCCTTCCCAGATTGATTTTTTTTTTCCTGTAAATAAAAGAAGGTGTTTTCTGTCATTGCCTCAACCCAACTGAAACCTGTTTTAAATATCTACATATAACAGCTTAAAAAGATCAATGTCTCTATTGCATCCAAGGTCATCTCTTTTAGTGATCTATATATTGACACTGGACCCAGATGGCTCCAGAGGAGAAAGTAAAGGTGGTGACTTTGCCACACTCCTCCCTTATTTAAACGATTACTTGCATGTCATGGAATCACCTCCCTAAGGTCAGAGTCCTTTTTGAGAAGGAAGGACAAGCAAAAATCTTTGAATCATAGAATATCATAAGCTCCAAGAGATCAAATTTGAACGTCACCCAAATGGCACTCACAATTTATATGGTAAGTATAGATGGGTTCTTGTATATTACCAATAAGAAAAAAGTGGCATAAAATACATCATCAGAGATATATGAATAAAAAAAATAAAAAAACTGGAAAAGGGCATAATCTTGTCACAATAATACTGATAAGATATATGTACACAGCTCAGGTAATGTGTAAGTACATATTTAATATCAATGGAATAAGAGGAGATTCCACTTGATAGACTTCCTGGTAGAGTTTGTGTCAAGGGATAGGATGAAGTGAAATAGGTGTGTTGCAATCTGCACTTACCATCAGATACCCATAGACATCATGATATCATAGATATCATGAAATATTCAAGTGTTGTAATACAAAAGAGTCATTTTAATGAGGAAAGGGAAAGGGGGAAACCTCATTTCTCGGCACATAGATAATCCCATGAGGCGCAGTGTACCCTGTAAAATGAATTTACAGGCCTGAAAACCTAGATTGATAAATAAAAAGGTTTATTATAGGAATTTGGAAGTAAAGTTCAGTTAAAGATGCCAGGGCAAGAGGTGGCTGCTGGGCGGGCAGGAACCCCTACATGGCTAGAAGGATACCATATGTTGGCTGGGAGGGCTCCTACAAAGAGGGCTCTGGCTTGGCCCTTTTTATATCTAGAAGATGATGGGCAGTACCCCTAAGTTCTTGGCGGGCTTTTTCAGTTAGCTCAGATCAGGTAAAGGCTGGGGGGAAGCTGAGCTGATGATGGGGGCTGGGCCCGGATATTCAAAGGGTGCCTTTGACCAGGATTTGTGAATCAAGGTCAGCCATGGGTTGGGCAATTAGAAAGGAATCTCAAACCCCATCAATTTCACAGAAAGTATAAAAATCAAGCATGAAATCAGCTTATGATTGGGGGAAAAAAACATACTATGATATCTATCCTCTTTACTACACTGAGTTTGATTTCAGTGCCTTGTAGAGCATGGTGACAAATGTGTTATTTTTTTTAAAATACCATTTTTAATGATTATACATCATTAAACTTAATAATGGAAATTGATGGTCTATAAAGTAATTATTAATTTATGTCACAAAGAACTAGAATCACTGACTTGCATACTTTTAGTGGAGAGAGGAGAATTACATAAAATCATAGTATTCCAGAGTTTTAGAGCTAGAATAGACCTTACAGATCAGCTGTTATCTATATTACATGGATTTGAAAATTGTGTGTTAGGGAAGATAAATGATTATTGAGATCTAACAATTGGAGAAGAAATAAGGGAATACAAAACCTAGAACTCCTAATTTCCCAATAATTGCTTAATCACTAAGTTCTTTCCAATTTTAACCATTGTATGACTCTTTGTATAGAGACTGAGGAAGAAATATTGAGAAATGAAAATGATATAAAACAGAAGTTATCAAGAATTTTTATTTAAAAAAAAACTATTTAGAAACAAGACTTTCACACAATTATTTCCTGATATCATAGTACATTTTGGGGAAATTATTAATTGTACAAAACTTACAAATTCTGTTTATGAGTTTTTCAGCACAGACAATGCACTTCAGCAGGGAAGCTTAATATACTTTGTAGACAGAGTGAATTTAACTTTAAATGTCAAGAGAGTATGACTTACAATTAATATATTCTATAAGAAAAGATATTTTTCATCTTAAAGAAATAAAAGAATATTTCATATAACCTTGATTTTTGTTTTGCATTAATTGACATGTTTTCTGAGGAGACAATAGTAATACTTCTTGTAGTCAGTGATCACCTTGTTGTTTGCTGTTTCTTGTTAGTCCTTTTTTTTTCTCCCTGAGGCACTTGGGGTTAAGTCACACAACTAGGAAGTGTTAAGTGTCTGAGGTCACATTTGAACTCAGGTCCTCTTGAGTTCAGGGCTGGTGCTCTATCCACTGCACCACCTAGCTGCCCCTTGTCCTTTATTCTTAAGGAGGATCTTGACATTGGGGAGGTAATGTCATAACATACAAGTGAATTGTATTTAAATGAGAGAGGGCTGTGCACAAAGGTCACCTGCTTCAGTTTCCCCTCCAGAGCCATCTAGGGCCAGTGGCAACATATAGATTAGAATGACTGGAGATGATCTTGGATGCAACCTTGGCCTTTTTTTTTTTTTTTCAATTTATTTTTAGCACACATTTCTTTAAGAATCATGTTGGGAGAGAAAAATCAAAGCAGAAGGGAAAAGCTGTAATATTCTTCTTTAAAATATAATCTTCTCTGAGAGCAGGTTTCTTGGGGGGCTTCTGGAGGCAGCCTTAGTTTCAGTTCAGAGTAATTAGCCCAAATGCAGCCAGGGATTAAAGTCTAAATCCTTTATTGTTTCCTTCAAAGTCTTGTCTCCTTTCTTGGGGCCTGGTTAGCTTTAATAGAGGCCTATCTCTCTCTTTGGTTCTGAGAGCGCCTGCAGCTAGTCCTTTGCAACAAAAAGATGGTGATAAATGTAGGAGATGTGGGGAAACTGGAATAGTAGTGCATTGTTGATGGAGTTGTGAGATCATCCAACCATTCTAGAGAGCAATTTGGAACTACATCCAAAGGGCTATTAAAACTGTTCATACCCTTTGAGCTAAAAGTATCATTACTGGGTCTGTATCCCAAGGAAATCATAAAGGAGGGAAAAGGACCCACATCTGCAAAAATGTTCTTTTTGTGAAGAATTGAAAAATGAGTTGATATCTATCAGTTGGGGAATGGCTGAAAAAACTGGTACATGAAGATAATGGAATATTATTATTGCTCTATACAAAATGATGAACAAGCTGATTTTAGAAAGACCTAGAAATATTTGTAGGAACTGATGCTGAGGGAAACAAGCAGAACCAGGAATACATTGTACACAGTAACTGCAAGAATGTACAATGATCAATTATGAAGGACTTGGTTCTTCTCAGCAGTTCAATGATTCAAAGCAATCCCAATAGACTTTGGACAGAAAATGTCATTTGCATCCAGAAAAAGAACTAAGGAGACTGAATGTAAATCAATACATGCTAAGTTCACTTCTTTTTTCTGTTTTTTTTAATATCTTAGTATATTTTAGGATTCTTACAAGGTGTCCAAGTGGAATTGATGAAATAATGATTCTCTAATTGGCATGTACTTAGTATTTACTATAATTCCACAAGATTCACACCTTTAAGAGAGCATATAAAAGGAGGAGCTCTCAGGGCCAAAGAGGAGAAGCCCACTAGAAGCTCATTTGGAGGGAGCTAGAGGCTGAAGCTGGCAGAAGCAAAGGTCAGCTCCAGGAGCTCTCAGAACCAAAGAGGGAGATGGGCCTCTATTAAAGCTAACCAGGCCCCAAGAAAGGAGACAAGACTTTGAAGGAAACAATAAAGGATTTAGACTTTAATCCCTGGCTGCATTTGGGCTGATTACTCTGAACTGAAACTAAGGCTGCCTCCAGAAGCCCCCCAAGAAACCTGCTCTCAGAGAAGATTATATTTTAAAGAAGAATATTACAGCTTTTCCCTTCTGCTTTGATTTTTCTCTCCCAACATGATTCTTAAAGAAATGTGTGCTAAAAATAAATTGAAAAAAAAAAAAAAAAAAAAAGGCCAAGGTTGCATCCAAGGCCATCTCCAGTCATTCTAATCTATATGTTGCCACTGGCCCTAGATGGTTCTGGAGGGGAAACTGAAGCAGGTGACCTTTGTGCACAGCCCTCTCTCATTTAAATACAATTCACTTGAATGTTATGACATTACCTCCCCAATGTCAAGATCCTCTTTAAGAATGAAGGACAAGGGGCAGTAGGTGGTGCAGTGGATAGAGCACCAGCCCTGAACTCAAGAGGACCTGAGTTCAAATTTGACCTCAGACATTTAACACTTCCTAGTTGTGTGACTTAACTCCAAGTGCCTCAGGGGAAAAAAAAGGACAAACAACAACAAGAAACAGCAAACAGCAAAATGATAATTGACTACAAGAGGTATTACTATTGTCTCCTCAGGAAAAAAAAAAAAAAAAGATTTAGTATAAGATAGCATTAATAACTGGAACGTGATCTCCCCTTACCATGCAAAACAATTATTTAAGGCACTAAAAAAAAAATCAGAGTCATAGTCAATGTGAGATCCAATCATGAAATATTTGTTAATGCATGATAAGAGATGCAGAGTCATGGGACTACCGGAAAAACTAAAAATTGTTTAATATCTTTTTTACATTTGAGGAAATTGAGGCTCAGGCAAGTTCTGTAACTTGCTAAATCACGCATGCTATATATAGAAGAATCTGAATAGATTTAACTATTAACCATTCCTGTGATTCTAAATTACCTTTACCTGCTCTCAGATTGCTTCATTTAGCCTAGGCCCATCCCCCACAAAACTCAATCATTTTACCAAGAAGAACATATGGTTCAAAGATGATTAATGATGTACTCAAAATTACTTACTAGTTACATAAAAAGGCTGCAACTGAAAACTAGACTTTCTAATTCTGGATCCAGGTGTCACCAATAGAAACAACAGGTATTTCTCATAATAGAAAATATTCCAATGCCCCACTTTTTTATAATTAATGAAATTATAGGATTATAAACTCTTTTCAAGGGTACTTCAAGTCTAACTTCCTATTCAATATGTGTGGTAATAGAAATTATCTGTCTTTCTAAATTCCTATCCTTAATGTTAATTTTCCTCTGTTAACCAGTATCTTTCCACACATCTGTGTTTAAAGCTTCCAAATAAGGTGTAGTGCAGGACAGCAGGTATAGTGCATGATGATGGAATAAATAAAGGACTTACAGTCACAAGAAGTTTCATTTGAATTTGGATTTCCCCCCTAATATTTGTGTGATATTAAGCAAATGGTTTTGGCCCTAAGACATAGTTCTTAGTCTATAAAATGGGGGGGGTAGATACTTGCACTTCTTGGACCTGAGAATGATGTGTATGAAACTGCTTTGTATTTAAAAGTTCTATAAATCTTAAATCTTAATGATGTTATAAATTTGGTAATATATGATGAAGTCATTATTTCCAAAACTTTCTGTTGATTGCTGTATAAAATCAAAAATCATCTATCTTTTACATTTTAATGTGAGATCATACTGTCTAATCTATAGCTTAGTAGAAAGTAACTTTTTTTAAAATGCTGATTTCAAATAATATTTAAGAATATTCCATGATTTGGAGAAGCTATGTGGTGAAGTAAATAGAGCACCAGCCCTGAAGTCAGGAAGAGCTGAGTTCACATCTGACCTCAGACACTTAATACTTCCTACCTGTGTGACCCTGGGAAAGTCACTTAACCCCAATTGTTCCAGCAAAAACCAAAAAACCAACCAAACAAAAAATGATATGCCATGATTCTTAAGATGTATCTTTGAAATCCTTGGGAAAAAGGAGTATTTCTTTCTAATCTATCTACTATACTAGATTGCATTTTCTCAATTTATGCATTAACATATAATTTTGCAAATATCAGATTAAGAATTATATGACTATGAAGACTTTAATATTATGAGACATATCTATATATGTACATCTATATCTAATTCTCTCTCTCTATGTATATATATATATATATGATATATATATACAAAGACACATACATATACATCCATATACACATATATGTGTATAGCACGGATACATATATAAACAGGTACTGTACATATTCCCATGTGTGTGCATACCAGTGTACATTTGTGTACATATGTGCACACATGTAAATAATGTATGCATACATGTCACATGGATGTGTGTTTCATATATGTGCATAAACTCATAAAAACTAGGGGAAAATCTTCATGTGATTTGAGAAGTGAGTGTAGATTTCTATATTTTGCTAAATATTTTATAATATGTTATTTATCTGCCCAGGAGTTAGAATCTTCATCTATATAAACCATAGAGGTATAGTGAAATGACCTCCAAGATCCCTTCTTGCTAATAACAATAATAACAATTTCGTTACTTGAAGATAAATAGAATTATCTCTTTGTGTGCAACAAATTATTTTATAATGCCCCATAAAAAAACACTGGTAATATTTCATTTGAGTAAGAAATAATCATATATGAGAAAATAATAGCACTTGAAGTAAATGGGAAATTACTGATGTGTACTTAGAATTTCTAAATATTTTAATTGCTTATTTAACAGTTCTCTTTCCTTCATTAGTCCTTTCCACCTAATAAATCAATACTGGACTGCTTCATTGACTTCTTTAGAGAAAGATATGTTGTATTTTGAATTGTAATTGCTCCTATTGACAATATAATCTTCATTTGCAAATATGGTCTAAGTATTATTCATGTGGCACCATCAATCAACAGGATCAGTTGTTGTTGTCAGTGAAGCAGCAAATGAAGGTCAAAAATATCCTGACTTTAGAACTCAATGCTTTTCAAAGCTATAACTAAAGGCAACTAAGAGAAGAGGAGATATCTTACTTTATTTCATGAAAGGAAAACTATACACGGTACTTTTATCAATAGAATAACTCATACTAAAATGATCTCTTCTATCTCAATGATTCAATTATACACCCTATAAAATAGGTTATCACAGGTAGTTAAGTAGGGTGATAGAAATTAAAGTTGAAAATAGTATTAGTGATAATCTAGTCCAATGGATAATAAATCTGTGAACTATAATTCCAGCCTCTAAATTACTGAAACCAACTATACAGTAAATTAAATAAAGACATATTCTAGATAAAATAAGTGACTTTTGAAAACATATATGGCGAATTGGGCCTGCAACTTAAAAAGACCAAATTTAAAACGCCCAACCAAAAATTAAACTTGAAATACAAAAATTAAAAGGAGAAATCAATAATATTGAAAGTAAAAAACTATTCAATTAATAAATAAAACCAAGAGTTGGTTTTATGAAAAAGCCAATAAAATAGATAAACCTTTGGTAAATCTGATCAGAAAAAAGAAAGAGGAAAATCAAATTGTTAGTCTTACAAATGAAAAGGGAGATCTTTCCACCAATGAAGAGGAAATTAGAGAAATAATGAGTTACTTTGCCCAACTTTATGCCAATAAATTTGATAACTTAAGTGAAATGGATGACTTCCTCCAAAAATATAGGCTTCCTAGATTAACAGAGGAGGAGATAAATTTCAGAAAAAGAAATAGAACAAGCTATTAATCAACTCCCCAGGAAAAAATCCCCAGGACCAGATGGATTTACATGTGAATTCTACCAAACATTTAAAGAACAATTAGCCCCAATGCTATATAAACTATATGAAAAAATAGGGGATGAAGGAGTCCTATCAAACTCCTTTTATGACACAGACATGGTACTGATACCTAAACCGGGTCAGTCGAAAACTGAGAAAGAAAATTATAGACCAATTTCCTTAATGAATATTGACACTAAAATCTTAAATAAGATATTAGCAAAAAGACTGCAGAAAATCATCCCCAGGATAATACACTATGATCAAGTAGGATTTATACCAGGAATGAAGGGCTGGTTTAATATTAGGAAAACTATTAGTATAATTGACCATATTAATAATCAAATTAATAAAAACCATATGATCATCTCAATAGATGCAGAAAAAGCATTTGACAAAACCCAACATCCATTCCTACTAAAAACTCTTGAGAGTATAGGAATAAATGGACTATTCCTTAGAATAATCAGGAGCATATATTTAAGACTGTCAGTAAGCATAATATGCAATAGAAATAAACTGCAACCTTTCCCAGTAAGATCAGGAGTGAAACAAGGTTGCCCACTATCACCATTACTATTCAATATAGTACTAGAAATGCTAGCCTCAGCAATAAGAGCCGAGAAAGAGATTCAAGGAATTAGAGTAGGAAATGAGGAAATCAAACTATCACTCTTTGCAGATGACATGATGGTATACTTAGAGAACCCCAAAGACTCTGCTAAAAAGCTATTAGAAATAATTCAGAATTTTAGCAAAGTGGCAGGATACAAAATAATTCCACATAAATCCTCAGCATTCTTATATATCACCAACAAAATGCAACAGCAAGAGATGCAAAGAGAAATTCCATTCCAAACAAATGTTGAGAGTATAAAGTATTTGGGAATCCATCTACCAAAGAATAGTCAGGAATTATATGAGGAAAATTACAAAACACTTGCCACAAAAATAAAGTCAGATTTAAATAATTGGAAAGACATTCCGTGCTCTTGGATAGGCTGAGTGAATATAATAAAGATGACAATACTCCCCAAACTAATCTATTTATTTAGTGCTATACCAATCAGACTCCCAAGAAACTATTTTAAGGACCTAGAAAAAATAACAACAAAACTTATATGGAAGAATAAAAGCTCGAGAATTTCAAGGGAATTAATGAAAAAAACTCAGAGGAAGGTGGTCTAGGTGTACCTGATCTAAAGCTATATTATATAGCAGCAGTCACCAAAACCATTTGGTATTGGCCAAGAAATAGACCGGTAGATCAGTGGAACAGATTAGATACAAAGGACAAAAAACGGTACATCTATAGCAATCTAATCTTTGACAAACCCAAAGATAACAACATTAGGGATAAAAATTCATTATTTGGAAAAAACTGTTGGGAAAACTGGAAATTAGTATGGTAGAAATTAGATATGGATCCACACTTAACACCATATACCAAGATAAGATCAAAATGGGTCCATGATTTAGGCATAAAGAATGAGATCATAATTATATTAGAGGAACAGAGAATAGTCTACCTCTCAGACCTGTGGAGGAGGAAGGAATTTATGACCAGAGGAGAACTAGAGATCATTATTGATCACAAAATAGAAGATTTTGGTTACATCAAACTAAAAAGTTTCTGTACAAACAATACTAATGCAAACAATATTAGAAGGGAAGTAACAAATTGGGAAAATATTTTTAAAAGTAAATGTTCTGACAAAGGTCTCATTTCCAAAATATATAGAGAACTGACCCTAATTTATAAGAAATCAAACCATTCTCCAATTGATAAATGGTCAAAGGATATGAACAGACAATTCTCAGATGATGAAATTGAAACTATATCCACTCATATGAAAGAGTGTTCCAAATCACTACTGATCAGAGAAATGCAAATTAAGACAACTCTGAGATACCACTACACACCTGTCAGATTGGCTAAGATGACAGGAACAAATAATGATGAATGTTGGAGGGGATGTGGGAAAACTGGGACACTGATGCATTGTTGGTGGAGTTGTGAAAGAATCTAGCCATTCTGGAGAACAATTTGGAACTATGCCCAAAAAGTTATCAAACTGTGCATACCCTTTGACACAGCATTGCTGCTATTGGGCTTATATCCCAAAGAAATACTAAAGAGCAGAAAGGGACCTGTATGTGCCAAAATGTTTATGGCAGCTCTTTTTGTTGTAGCTAGAAACTGGAAGTTGAATGGATGTCCATCAATTGGAGAATGGTTGGGCAAATTATGGTATATGAAGGTTATGGAATATTATTGCTCTGTAAGAAATGACCAGCAGGAGCAATACAGAGAGGCTTGGAGAGACTTACATCAACTGATGCTGAGTGAAATGAATAGAACCAGAAGATCTCTGTACACTTCAATGCTGTATGAAGATGTATTCTGATGGAAGTGGATATCTTCAACATAAAGAAGATCCAATTCACTTCCAGTTGATCAATGATGGACAGAAATAACTACACCCAGAGAAGGAGCACTGGGAAGTGAATGTAAATTGTTAGCACTACTGTCTATCTACCCAGGTTACTTATACCTTCGGAATCTAATACTTAATGTGCAACAAGAAAATGGTATTTACACACATATATTGTATTTAGGTTATATTGTAACACATGTAAAATGTATGGGATTGCCTGTCATTGGGGGGAGGGAGTGGAGGGAGGGGGGGTAATTTGGAAAAATGAATACAAGGGATAATATTATAAAAAAATAAAAAAATTGAAAAATAAAAAATAAAAACATATATGACTTACTACATAGATATAACTAGGAAGAAATCCAAATTCATTTTAAAATGTTAATGAATTATTAGTGACTATTATTTGCTATGTGTCTTCTTATTTGATGAAACTAATACTATAATTGCTGTCATATGCATGTTTTGTAAAACTGTTTTTTGTTCTATCTATTCAAAAATATTGAGAACCATTGATACAGTCCAAAGTCAGGCAAACTAGCCCACAGTTCAATTCCAACTCTCTCTCTTTTTTTTTAATTAGGTTTGAGAATTAAGAATAACTTTCATTTTTTTAAAATAAATTTTTATGGTATTTAAAAATGTAAAAGCTATCCTTAGCCTTCCACTTTACAAAAACAAACTTCAATTGAATCTAGTCCACTATTATACACACCTCTCATCTAATAAAATTAGATAGTGATAAAGGAGAAATGATGTAACACCACACAAGCAATGAAATAACAGACCTGTGATGCAAACAACAAAGTGGTAACTTCATATCTACTTTAATTTTATTTTCCTATAATTCTTCCCATTTCTTTATCTTATTTTTTAATGGATAGTATAGAAAAGTCAGTGGAGAAAATGTTAGTAAAAAATTGCTCATGGCAAAAATGTGACCAGAAGAAAACTATTACTGCTAGTAGGAAATGTTTCTCTTCACATAGCAATAAGGTCCAATTGAACACGTTGTTTTTGTCCTAGTTTCAAAAGCTATGCTTATACTTGAATGTGTGTGTATTCACTGTAAAGGAGGGAAGGTGGAGATGAGTAAAAATGTTAAATGAAATTAAAGTGGGTAAACGCAGAACTGTAATCATCTCCTGAAACAATAATTTAATGAACTTCAATAAATATAAAAGATTCCAAATAAATCTACCAAATTCAACATTTCACATATGACTAATAAAAATTAGAGGAGGAAGAAATAAATAAATTCTACTTAAAATGACTGCAAAGTATTTAAGACATTGGAATTAATCTTCCAAGATACATAACTATACTAGTATAAAGAGAACTGCAAACCATTATTTATAAATTTTAGGGATTATTTGAAAAATTAGTCAAAATGACAAAAAATTCATTCGGAGGACAGGTCAAAGGAGAAAAAAACTAGGGATGAAAGGGGTATAGCATTAACAGGTTTCAAATTATGTTGTGATGAAGCAAATATCAAAGCTCCAATAAAACAGAGAAACAAAAAGTAAGCTTTGACCAAGTATTTCACTCTTACAGGATAGATAAGTGATTCAAAATATCACATTATTTTTAAATAAAAATGAAATGTAATTATTCATAATTATCATTTAGGAGAAGATTTCATGACCAAATAAGACACAGAGGAGCTTAAAAAGACAAAATGCATATTCTGAATACATAAAATTAGAAGCATTTTGCAGAAACCAAATAAATAAAGCTTGAATAAAAAAGGATGCTACAGAATGGGACAAAGGTTCGACATAAAGTATCTCTGACAAATTGTTTACATGTAAAATATATTACAATCACGTATATGTATATATTGGATGTGAATATATCACTAAGAGATATTTCCTTGTAGATAAGTTGCAATGATGTAAACAAACTGTCTTCAGATTGAAAATGCAAACAAATGAAAATTACAAGAAAATTATTCCAAATCATGAAATAGATTCTGAATTCAAACAAAAACAATTCTATTCTAAGGTGAGGATACCTAGATAGTGTAATGCTTGTAGAGCACTAGGCCTGGAGTCAGGAAGACCTATCATGAGTTCAAATCCAGCCTCATGCACTTACTATTTGTGTGACCCTAGGCAAGTCATTTAGTACTGTGTAAAATAACTTAATCATCTGTAAATTGAGGAAAAGAAGAAAATGGTAAACTATCTTTTCCAAGAAAACCCAAAATGGAATCATGGAAAGTAGGACATAATTGAAAAAACAACTGAATAACATTCTGAAATTTCACTTCACATCCAATGGACAAACAAATGGTAAAACATGGGAATTAATCACTGATAGAGTTGTGAGTTGCTCCAGATCTGAAAAACAATTTAGAATTGTGGGAGAAAAATAAACATTCCATCTTTCTGACCTAACCATTACACCATTAGACTTATCCTCCACCAAAGAGAGTACGAGCCCCTAAAAGTAAGCTTTTTCACTTCTATGTTTAAATCCATAGTTCAATACATCACCTGGAATATAATAGTTGCTTACTAATTGCTTGTTAAATGAATGATCCAGATGGGAAAATTAACTAAATATGACACATCTTTCTTGTCACATTTTGATTGCTAGCAACAACTTATTTTTTCTCCCACTTTTTCAGTATTTAAACTTTTTATTGCCACATATTTTGACACAACAGATTCTTCACACACACACAAACACACACACACACACACACACACACACACACACACACACACACAAAACACACACATACATATCTAAACATCTTCCAACCCCACCACTCTATGGCATGAAAATAGACAAAGACACCTAATAACATTCAACAAGTCATTTTTCTTTTCTTTTCTTTCTTTCTTTCCTGTCTTTCTTTTTTCTTTTTTCTTTTTTTTTTTTTTTACACACATTGCTTTATGAATTATATCGGAACTGTTTTGACTGTATCCCATAGGTTTTGGTGAGTTGTCTCATTATTGTGATTCTCTTGAATGAAATTATGGATTGTTTCTGTGATTTATTGTTTGACCTATCCACTCTTTAGAATTAAATTATTTCATTTCTAATTGGATTTTTGTCTCTTTCCATTTTTTCCCTGTTTAATATATTTCTTGAATGTAATTTTTAATTGCATAATGGTCTGAAAAGGAAGCATTTACTGCCTTTCTGCAACAGATTGTGCCCTTACCATGGTCAATTTTTGTGTAGATGCCAAGTGCTGCCAAGAAAAAGGTGTATTTCTTTCTATCCTTATTCAATTTTCTCAAGAGGTCTATCATATTTAGGTTTTCTAGAATTCTATTAATATTCCTATTTTCATTTTTGCTAATTTTGTGGTTAGATTTGTCTGATTCTGAAAGGGGAAGGTTGAGATACCTTCATTAGATTAGCTTTTTTATATTTCTTCCTGTAGTTGACTTAAAACCTTCTTTAGGAATATAATTTTCACAACTAGAGATGTAAGCAGTTTAACTTTTAAATAATATGCATTTTCCCCTGTTTATCTTTCTATGCTTTTCTTGAGTCTTGTGATTATAGATTAAACTTTCTGTTTAGTTTGGATTTTTTCAATAGAAATGGTTGAAATTCTCTTATTTTGTTGAGTAAATTACCTCCCCTGAAAGATGATGCTGAATCTTGCTGGGTAGTTAATTCTTGGTTATAACCTTAGGACCTTTGCCATCTGGAATACGTTATTCCAGGCCCTCCAATCCTTTACTGTAGAAACTGCTAGATCCTGGATGATCTTGACTGTTATGATATGTGACTTGTTTTTGTCTGGAAGCTTGTAGTGTTTTTTTTTTTTTCCTTGAGATTATAGTTGTAGAGTTTTGCAACAATGTTTCTTAGGGTTTTCTTTGTGGGATCTCTTTCCAAAGGTGATCAATGGATTCTTTCAATCAGTATTTCTTCCTCTGTTTCTACAATACTGGGGCAATTTTCCCTAATGCCCTCTTGTAGAATGCTATTCAGGCTCTTCTTTTGGTTATGGCCCTCAGGTAGGCCAATAATTTTAAAATTATCTCTTTTGGATTTAATTTTCAAGTCAGCTGTTTTGCCAATGAGATATTTTACATTTTCTCCCATTTTTTTTCAATCTTTTTAGTTTGTTTCACTAATTCTTTCTATCTCACATTGGCCCTGTTTTAGTTTTTAATGTGTGATTTTCTTCAATTAGCTTTTGTATCTCTTTTCCCATTTGGTTAATTCTACTGCTTAAGAAGTTTTCTTCAAACATTTTTTTCTTTCCTTTTCCAAGCTATTGACTCTCTCATACATACTTCTCATTTATTTTCTCATTTTTTTCTACTTCTCTTATTTGTTTTTTAAAGTCTTTTATGAGCACTTTCAAAAAGTCTTTGTGAGCTTGAGACTAATTCATATCATTCTTTGATATTACTTCTCTGGATATTCTGTCCTTGTCTGAGTTTGTATTTTGATATGCATTGCCAACAAAGTAGCTTTCTATGGTCAAGGTTATTTTCTGTGTCTTGCTCATTTCCTTGCCTTTTCTTTTGGCATTTCCTCTTTTGTTACTTTTAAGGTCAAGTTCTGCTCCTGGGGTGAAGATAGCATTGGCCCAAGCTTCTGTGAAGCTCTGAGCCTTGATTTTGAACACAGGGGTCCCCTTTTGTTTGCAGGGGGTAACTTTTCCTGCTCTTTTCTGGAAACAGCCTGATTTCCCAGAGTTTGCCTTCTGAGCTAGGACTGGAAGCTGTTTTCCTCATTTGCTCCTCTACTGAGCCAGGCCTGAGGCCATAGAGGCTGAATTGTTATGATTAAGATGCTCTCATCAGTTTTTTCTATAATCTATCTGAGGTTAGCTGAACACCTTTTTCATCCAGTGATGTAATGTCTGGGCTAGCTGTTGGGAGGGCCTCGGGATCAATCAGAGTCAGGATCACTCAAAGTCCTTGGTCTTTAGGAGGAGAAGTAAAGGAGGCAGGCAAGCTGTCATGTGGCTTGTTAAAGATGGATCTTGGACTCTGGAGTCTGGAGCCTGAAATCTTAACCTGCTGAGCATATTGCTGCAGAGAGACTCTGACTCTCTCCCTCAGCCCTCAAATCCTTCCCTATGATTATCTCACCACAGCACATTTATCAGACACCAATTGTGAGGAGAGCTAACACATCACCCTATCATCTAAGTATATGTTTATAGAGTCATTATGTCACATTGAGTAGGTACTTAGCCTTAAGTACTCTGCTGTCTTAGATTCAAGTACACCTTTTCAGAGTTCCAGTCATCTACACAGTGAGGCTGACCTTTCTTGAAGTTTTTCCAGTCTATCTCAAGCTGAAAAGAGTGTTTCTATTTTGTCAGAATCAGAGGCTTAGTTTTATGTGATTTTTTGAGGGTAACTGGGAGAGCTCAAGGAACTGCCTGCCTTTACTCCATTATCTTGACTCTATCCCTAGAAATCACTATCCATTTTACTTTTAGTCTCAGTTTCCTCATTTGTAAAATGAAGATAACAATATCATCTCTTTTCTCAAAGATTAATGGGTATGAAGTGGTAATTCTCAAGAGAAAACCTGCAAGTTTTAAAAACTAAAATACATAAATAATTAATAAATGGGTAATCACAAGTTAAAATAACTATGCCCCACAATAATGCATCATGATCAAGTAGGATTTATAACAGTGATGCAGGGCTGGTTCAATATTAGGAAAACCATTAGCATAATTGCCTATATCAATAACCAAGCTAACAAAAATCATATGATTATTTCAATAGATGCAGAAAAAGCATTTGACAAAATCCAACACCTTTTGTATTAAAAACACTAGAGAGTATAGGAATAAATGGAGTTCTCCTTAAAACATCAATAGCATATATCTAAAGCTATCAGCAAGCACCAGATATCATGCAGATAAACTAGAAACATCCCCAATAAGATCAGGGGTGAAACAAGGTAGCTCATTTTCACCATTATTATTCAATATTGTATTAGAAGTGTTAAATTTGGCAACAAGAGAAGAAAAAGAGATTAAAGGAATTAGAATAAGAAGAAAATCCCAGAAAATCAACTAAAAAACTACTAGAAAAAATTTGCAACTTCAGCAAAGTTACAGGAAAAAAAATAAATCCATATATATCATCAGCATTTCTATGTGTTACCAACAAAGTCCAGCAACAAGAGATACAAAGAGAAATTCCATTTAAAATAATTGTAGATAATATAAAATATTTGGGAATCTATCTACCAAAACAAAGTCAGGAGCTATATGAACACAATTACAAAAGCAACTTTCTAAGCAATTGGAAGAATATCAAGTGCTCATGGGTAGGCCAAGCTAATATAATAAAAATGACACTTCTATCTAAATTAATCTACTTATTCAGTACTATACCAGTCAAATTCCCAAGAAATTATTTTACAGAGCTAGAAAAAAATAAGAACAAACATCATCTAAAAGAATAAAAGGTCAAGAATTTCAATGAAACAAAATGCAAATGAAGGTAGCCTAGCTATATCAAATCTAAAACTGTATATTTTAAAGCAGCAATCATCAAAACCATATGGTACTGGCTAAGAAATAAAGTAGTCAATCAGTGGAATAGGTTAAATTCACAGGACAAAAAATAAATTTAGCAATCTAGTATTCGACAAACCCAAAGACCCCAGCTTTGGGGATAAAAACTCATTATTTGACAAAAACTGCTTGGAAAATTGGAAATTGGTATGGCAGAAACTAGGCATTGACCCACACCTACCACCCTATACCAAGGTAAGGTTGAAATGGGTTCATTATTTAGACATAAGGAGTTACATTATAAGCAAATTAGATGAACAAAAGATAATTTATTTCTCAGATATGTAGAAAAGAAGGAATTTGTGGCCAAAGAAGAACTTGAGTACATTATTGAATGCAAGATGGATAGTCTTGATTATATTAAGTTAAAAAGTTTTTATATAAACAAAACTAATGCAGACTAGATTAGAAGGGAAGCAATAAATTGGGAAAATATTTTTACATTCAAAGGTTCTGATAAAAGCCTCATTTCTAAAATATATAATTAACTCAAATTTATAAGAATTCAAGCAATTTTCCAATTGATAAATGATCAAAGGATATGAACAGATAAGTTTCAGATGAAGATATTCTGAGGTACCATTACATAGCTTCCAGATTGGCTAAAATGACAGAAAATTATAATGATGAATGTTGGAGGGGATGTGGGAAAACTGGGACACTAATATCTTGTTGGTGGAGTTGTGAACTGATTCAACCATTTTGGAGAGCAATTTAGAACTATGCCCAAAAGGCTTTTAAAACTGTGCAAATCCTTTGATCTAGCAATATTTTTACTGGGCTTGTATCTTAAAGATATCATAAAGATGGAAAAGGGACCCACAGGTGCAAAAATGTTTGTGGCAGCCATCTTTGTAGTGGCAAGACACTGGAAACTGAGTGGATGCCCATCTATTGGAGAATGGTTGAACAAGTTATGGTATATTAATATTATGGAATATTATTTTTTTATAAGAAATGATCAGCAGGATGATTTCAGAGAGACCTTTTCTGTAGAGACTCACATGAACTGATGCTGAGTGAAATGAGCAGTAGATCATTGTACACAACAGCAAGATTATAAAATTATCAATTCTGATATATGTGAGTCATCAACAATGAGGTGATTCAGATCAGTTCCAATGATCTTGTGATGAAAATAAAAATGTATAATTAAAAAAATTAAGATAACTCTGATGTTTTACATCACACCTGTCAAATGAATAAATTGACAGAAAAGTGAAATAATAATGGCTAAATGTTGGAGAGGAGAGAAACATGCTGATATGTATATATATATGTATGTATGTGTGTGTGTATAATATGCATGTATATGCTATGTGTCCATGTGTATATTTGTTGTTGTTTTTCTTTCTTTCTGGAAGATGGCTATGATTTCAGAGAGATTAAGCCATAATTTGCAAGTGAATTGGATTTAAGTGAAAGAGGGTTGTGCAAGGTCTCCTACCTCATTTTCCCCTCCAAAGCCACTTGGGTACAGTGGCCAGATATAGATTAGGACAATTGGAGATGGCCCTGGATGTGATGGAAGACCTTGGCCTTTTTAAGCTAAGATCTTCAACAAGTCTCAGTTTGACTGAAGTCATATCCATTCAGTGATTAAGGTTAGATAGTAATTGAGGTGAAGAATGTCTGTATGTGAATATACAATACATACACCTCTATATATGGCATATACACATATATACATGTGCGTGTGTAACTGGAAACACATTGATTGTTCCTGAGATCCTTTTTCAATTGGGGACATGTTGACTATGTCATGTAATATTATTGTGCAATAAGAAATTATCAAATAGACAGTTCAGGGATACTAGAGAGTACTTAAAAGAGAACTAGAAGAACAATTTAGGTATTAGCTGCAATGTTGTATGTAGGATGAGAAGTTTTAATGATTTATAAATTCAGATCAATATAATGATCAATTATGACCCAGAAAGGTTAATGATGAACTATGTTTCCCACTTCCAGACAAAGAGGTGATAGAGCAATGATTTATAATGAAACATGTGTTTTCAGATATGACCAATGTAACACTCATTTATTTTGCTTGACTGTGTTTATTACAAGTAAAGGTTTTTATTGTATGAGATAGTGGAAGATATGCATAGTAACTTTTCAAAAAGGAAAAAAAAATAATAAATCATGTGAAACAGACAGAAAAGAACAAAAGGAAGTTCAGAAGGGAACAGTGACAAGATTGGTAATATTGGGATTATCACAATAAAACCTTACAAAAATGACAGTAGACACATGGTAAATTCATATCTTCATATTCAGACATCTTTTTCTGTCTTTTTTGTATATAGAAATGTAGATAATTATTTATTACTATAAGTTCATAATTAAAATAATCATTTAATGAAATAGCTCCCAAGACTGTCATGAAGATCAAAAGAAATAGTATATGCAAAGGCTTTCACAAACATTAAGGCACTATATAAACATTAGCTCTCATTTTTAGAAATTTATGTTTTCCTTATGTAGTGATTTTGAACTTTTTAAACTCATGGAATCATAGATTTTCATAATTATAAAATATATGAGTGGCCATCTATTACTACTTATACATTAAAAAAAAAACTCTACAATAGTGTTCTCTAACATGTATTCTGTCATGGACACTTTTGGCAATCTGGAAAACCTATTTCTTAGAATAATTTTAAAAAACATAAAATTGATAAGATTTTGAAGGAAACCAATTATATTGAAAAAAGCATATAATTAGTTTCCGTCAAAATCTTACATGTATATTGCATATGTTTATATTTCAAGCTGTGTAATGAGAAGGATGCACTACTCCACAAAGCTAATTCAATTTTGAATAATCATAATGATTATGCAATTTTTTTCCTTGTATCAAGTTTTAAGTAGTCTCTTTGTACCTCTCTGCACCTAAGTTCTGAGTTCTAAGGATAAGCAAAAGTTAGCTAATCCATCT
Source organism: Sminthopsis crassicaudata (assembly GCF_048593235.1). Classification (NCBI taxonomy): domain Eukaryota; kingdom Metazoa; phylum Chordata; class Mammalia; order Dasyuromorphia; family Dasyuridae; genus Sminthopsis; species Sminthopsis crassicaudata. The sequence goes on along the minus strand of NC_133619.1, from coordinate 157,622,815 downwards.
GTCAAGTGAGAATTCTTTGTATGTCCAAAATATCCTTTCTTTCTTCCTTGTCACATTAAAAACATTCTCCTTTCAATCATCAATAAAATCTCAGTATCCATGATTATTTTAGTTAAGTTCTTCTTATTCCTCTCCATCTTATCAATATTCTTTAAAAATTTAGTTTGTAGAACTGAAAATAGTATTCTAGCTTGCATTTGCCTTCCTTTCTTCCACTTTAATTCATATTTAACTTAGAGTCCAATAGCATTGAGATCTTATAATCATGGAACGAATTTTTACACCAAGTATAATTTTTTCACATTTAAATTACAGATTGTTTGGTTGGTTGACGACTTGGGTATGTGAAGAACTTTCTGAATATTGACTTTGTTTTTTTTTTTTAATTTATTATACACTATTTGATATATGTCTCAGCCTTATGTCATTTATTATACCTTTCATTAAGTCACTAGAAAAAGTGTAAAATAGCACTGGGCTAAAGAATACTTTCTATAATATTTCTCAGTATACTTCTTTAAAAGTTGATTTGATATCATTTTTAACTGTTTTATGTTTCTATTTCATTCAAAGTTTCCAATTACACATAAAATTTTAACATTATTTTACCTAAAATTTTGAGTTTCAAATTTTCTCTCCCACCCATCTCTTAAGAAGATAAGCAATAACTGAACTTATATCCCAAAGAGATCTTAAAGAAAAATAAAAAATGATAAAATGATAAATAATATATAATAATAAAGATACATTAATAAAATAATAAATAATAAAAAGAAAAAAGGTAAGCAATATATCAATTATGCATTGAAGTCATACAAAACATATTTCAATATATATTGCAATAGAAAATACAAAAAATCCACAAGAACAAAGGGAAAAAAACTAAAGCTTGTTCCATTTTATACTGAGAATTCATCTGTTCTCTCTCAGAAAATGGGTAGCATTTTAAATCATGAATCCTTAGGAACTGGGTTGGATCACTGTCTTGATCAGAGTAACTAAGTCTTTTATAATCAGTTCTTATAAATCTTTCCCACTTTTTTTTTTCTGAAACTGTCCACCTCATCAAACAATAGTATTCTTTCAAAACTATACATCACAGTTTGTTCATTCATACTCTTTTATAGGCATCTCCTTAATTCCCAATTCTTTGTCACCACAGAAAAGCTTTTATAATTTATTTTTGCTAATAAGTCTTTGCCCACATTTCATTGATCTCTTTGGGATACAGACTTAGCATTGGTATTGTTGAGTCAATTTGCGTTACATTTTGTTCTTTAGAACTATTTTGTTTTTGAAATACATACATATATAATACATATATATATATATATATATATATATATATATATATATATATTACTTTTGAAAAAGTATTTTCTTCTGTGAGCTTTTGCACTTCTTTTTCCATTTGACAAATTTTGCATCTTTTACTAAGATGTAATCTTTTCATAATTTTCTTCACTCACTTTCATTTCTTTACTCAATTTTTCTTTACCACTCTTATTTAATTTCTTTATATCTTTTAAGGAATTCTTGTTTATTATGTGCCTAATTCACAGGTTTGTGGGGGTTTTTTTTCTTTGTTTGTTTTTTTATGTCTTTGTTTGTAGCCCTTTGGACTTCATTGTGTTCTGAGTTGGTGTCTTGATTGTACCTATTATCATAGTAGCTTTTTAATATCAGATTCTTTTTTTAAAAATTTTCTTCATTTCCCAGACCATTGATTAACTTTGAATTTTATGTAAAAATTGAACTGTTTTTGGCATGGAGTTGTGGTCAAGAGGGGTTACTGTAAAACATGGTTTGTTTGGTCATGTTTTCTCTTTTTTGTTGTTATTATTTCTTTCCCACAGGAAAGGGAAGGAACATATACCAAAGTCATATCTGTTTCCTCTCATTGGACCGTTTGGGGCCCTACTTTCTTGCTTGGAAACAGCAAATTTGCCTAAAGTGCTCAAGATGTGTATAAGCATCTTTACCTGGTTTTAGTATAACAATGGAAGGCCCAGGTTTAGCTTTGAAGTGAAATGATATAACCTCTTTTTACTATGTTGAACTTATAAATTATCAACAAAAGCAAAGCCATAAGATCATTTTCACACATACATCCCTCAAAGCCTTTAGATCAAGATAAAATTTTTACTACCTAATATAATTCTAATCACATATCTTATCTTTGATGAACTGTATTTTAACAGTTTATTGGAATCTTCATATTTTTCTCCCCATTAAGGATTTAAGCTATAGACATTCATCTTTAGAAAGTTACTAGGAAGCACAGATAAAATAAAAATAGATTAAAAATAGAAAAAAATTCAAAAATTATCTGCCAGCAGCTTTACTGGGCAACAAGTAGGTTGTGAGGAATTAAATAATGCTGCAGCTTTTCTTCTGATTTAAAGGAAAAAATCTCAATCACAACTCTAAGTCCAATTTCTTTGTTCCATAGCACAAAGGCTTGACAGCTTAATCTAGGCTGCTATTTTTAGTTTCTACTTCCAGAATTCACAGCACAAGATGCCTTCAGCAACCAGATTCCCATGCTTCAATTGTTGCTCTCATTGGTACCCATCTATTTGTTCATTTTACCTTACCTCTGAGGTCCCTGTCACTCCATCATAAAGATGTCCAAAATCTCCTATGGGAATGGTACTTGATTTTTCAACTTAGAACTCAAAGTAGAATTAGTGTTTTTCAGAGTGAAAAATAATGCTTTTTGTGAGGTGATTTAGGCCATTTCCAAAGATCTTATGATGAAGATAGCCATCTGCAGCCAGAAAGAGAACTATGGGGACTGAGTATGGATCACAACATAGTATTTTCAATTTTTTTTCAATTGTTAGCATTTTATTTTTTCTAATATTTTTCTTTTTCATCTGATTTTTCTCATGCAGGATGTTATGGAAATATGTGTAGAAAAATTGAATATGTTTAACATATATTGAATTACTTGCTATCTAGGGGAGGATATGGAGGGGAAAAAATTAGAATGCAAGATTTTCCAAGGATGAATATTGAAAATTATCTATGCATATGGTTTGTAAATAAAAAGCTTTAATTTAAAAAGGGAAAAAAGAAAAGAAAAATAATGCTATTTCTCTAAGTTAATAATACTCAAGATTTCCAACTAACTTCTGGATACTTCCCTCTGTTCTTGTAAAGGGATTAGACTCTTATAGGCTTCAAACTTGAGTTAGATGAGTTCTAAATCCTTTTTCCATTGTTGTGACTCTACTTAAGCATGCAATAGAAATTAAAGAAAATGTCTTGATTACCTGAAATAATAAGAAATAATAAATGGGTGCTGAGAAAAGTTGTGGTTATTGTCTCCCTGGAGATGTTAAAAAAAAAAAGAGAAGTAAGTCTCTTATGTTCTTGATATACCTGAAGTCAGAGGGTTGACCAAGATTTTTTTGAGGTCTCCACAAATTATGAGATATTATGAAAGCAACAACAAAATAGCTTATTTCACATTATTTGTTTCTTTATTCATACTCTTACTTTTCTTTATTATACTTTCTCATTTCTCACAGCAAGAGATGGAGTGAAAGTAGGACTGAACTCACATCTCCTTGCCTCTTCTTGGAACATTACTCAGTCTTCCCATCCTCATCAAAAAAAAAAAAAAAAAAAAAAGGTATTAGTATCTATTTATCTTTGCGAACAATCTCATTGAACTGACCACAGAATGAGCAAGAAAATCCTTCAGTAAATTGTTGCTGCCTCCCATTACATCTGTTCTGCTCTGATCACTAATTGCCTGTCACAAGCACTGAGCCATGGTGCCTGCTGTGCTGCCACTTCCTGTTTGGTCAAGTTGTCGCCTTCTATTAATCTGAATCCTATTGCTTTTTGCATTGCCTTTGCTATCACACTCTAGATAAAATGAAAATCTATTATACAAATGTGATAAGAAAGTACCCAAATTTTAATTTGAAAAAAAATGTTAATGAAAATTTCTTTTCATGAAAAGTGACAATGGCTAGCCAGAAGAGACTATTGCTTTCAATAAATGAGCTTTTTAAAAAAGATGCAGTCTTATATCTCCTCAGGCTTTGGGTAATTCACTATCATGGCAAGAGGTAGAATAGAACAACATTTTACAGTGGAAAGCAAGAACAAAAAAAAAAGTGGAAAAGTTTGAAAAGCTTGTGAAGGCTATTTGATAGGATCTGACAATCTTGTTCATGTGATTGCTTGTTTCAGTTGGTCTGGAACCTGGATATGTTAACAGTTGAAAGAAATTTATATTCTTTAACATCATAATCTGTTTGTTCCAATTAGATATTCTGGGCTAGTTCTTAAGGAATTTGTTGTTCTTATGGTAAAAATATCTATATTCTTATTAAGGCCTTATGTTTTCACAGACTTTGATGTCTAATGCCTTCTAAAGGTCATTATTATATATGGTCTGGAGAAATAGGGGGCACAGAAGTAATTAATGGACTTGGTGACATCAGGAAGATTCACCTTCTTAATTCAAATCTAGCCTCAGACTAGCTGTGTGACCTAAACAAATCATTTAATTCTGTTTGCCTAAGCCCTTTGTCTATAAAGTGATATGGAGAAGGAAATGACAAACCACTTCAGGATTTTTGCCAAGAAAACTCCAAAAGGGACTATGAGGAATTGCATGATTGAAACGATTAAATAATAACAAAGTACATGGTTACTTTGAATATATTTTAAACATAGAAAATGTTATTCATACTTACACAATATATATGTGTATATTACACAGATCTTTTGTAAACATACATTTCTACAGATTGTGGATAAAAGATGTTTTAAAACCCTAAGAAGTCCCTCTTCAGCAGGATTCCACACCATCAAAGACTGACAGAAGGAGATATGTCTCCTTAACATATTTCTGTAGTCTCTTTGTACTATTCTACCTCCCTTCAAATAAAGACTATTTTTCCAGTCTTACCGTCTATTATTTCCCTACAATTTGCTAACCAAAGTGGTCCACTTGATGTTCTGTGAAAACATCTTTTTATTTTCTACCACAGTATTTTTATTATGCTGTTTTCTCTGATACGTTTACTAATAGAAACTATTCTATCTTTCAAAGTCCATCAGAAAAACTAAGACCTTTGAGAAGCTTTCTTTGATTATTCCTAGTGAATGTGACCTAGTAAATGTTTTTTGTTACTTTTGATTTCAACAATCCTAAATAGACCTTACAAAACATAAAAAAAAATACATGGCTTGAATTGTTGATTTAATATTTGATATTAATTAAATTCATTCAATATTTCCTTAATTCTTACACCAATGCTGTATACAGAAATTGTAGAAGTTGTAGAGTTTAGAAGGGGGGGCGGATAGTTGGTGTAGAGGATAGAGCACCAGCCCTGGCATCAGGAGGACCTGAGTTCAAATTTGGCGTCAGACACAAAGCCCTTCCTGGCTATGTGACTTTGGGCAAGTTAAAATAAAAAGAAAAACTTAGGATGGTGGTATATTAACTCTAGTAGAAACACTGGTTTTGTACAACCATCTATTTTAGTTTTGGAATGTGAGGAAAGTGTTTCCATAGTATGTCAGGAGAGCTGAAGGGAATACTTTTTCAAAGTTTAAGTGGGAAAGATGTGAAGAAGCAAAATAATTTGACAAAACTGAATTGAAAACTCCAACATAAGGAAAAATGTTTTATCTATATTAAAATATAGTGGGGTCTCATTGAAGATGGCTGGTGCATAATCAACTGTAATATCTGATATTTTCTGACTGTTCAATTAAGTTACTACATCAAATATATTTGTAGTATATTTGTGTTGTCTTATTTTAAGTTTTACATGTATTCATCTGCAACTAAATTACCAGACTTGGGAGATTTTTAAAGCATTCACTTATTAATAACTATGACTTTTTCCAAATTATTTGTAGTTTTAGATTGTTACATGCATTGTGTTGATTTTAGTTCCATCTTAACATGATGCCTTCAATTTAGAAAAGCACACATAATCACACATATCTCCACATAAGATTATGAGACATTAATTAAGGGTCTAAAGTGCCAACGTCAAGATAGAAAAGGGAAAGACTTGCCTAATCTCTCCCAAATACCCCGACCAAAAACAAAAACAAAAACAAAAAACAACAACTTAAAAATAGCACCTCAAAATTAATTATAGAGTAGCAGAACAATAACAACAAAGTATGGAGTGAAACAATTTTCCAGCCTAAGAAAATTTAGAAGATTGACAAGAAAGGTCTGTCTCATTGAGATGCAGAACAATACAATGTAAGTCAGTGTAGGCAAGACAGCAGAAGACAACCTTAGTCAAGCCAGCAACAGGACACCCCCACAGAAAGCCAAATGCAGGGTGTGCCAGCAAACCGGCAGCAGACAGGGTGGCAGTGAGTTTGGAGCTCTCAGTCCACAAAAGGTAAGGGGGTCAGGCAACTAGTCAGGCAGAGATTGTAAAAAAAAACCTATAGCTGGCATTAGGTGAAGGATTCTGTGATATTCTCCATATGGGCATCTGGGACACAGTCCTGGGTTGAAATACTAGAGCAAAAAGGAACAGTAGCACACTAGATCTCAGAGCCATATCAAGGCATAGATTCTGGTCACAGATCCAGAAACGAAAAGAGTACTTGAGGAGGCTCACAAACCATAGCACAGACAAAAAGATTTCACCAATCACCTCCTGAAAGAGACCCCAAAATTAAAATCCCAAGTTATATTGTAGCTAAATGTATTTTGTGGGATACAGCCAAAGTAGTTATTAGGAAAAATTTTATATCTGCAGGTGCTTTCTTGCATAAAATAGAAAAAGAGAAGACCAATGAATTGGGCTTACAACTAAAAAGGTAGAAAAAGAACAAATTTAAAACCTTCAATTGAATACCAAATAATAAAACTAAGTGATGGTTTTATTTTAAAAAAAAATAGATAAACTTTTAATTAATTTGATTTAAAAAAGCAAAGAAGAAAATCAAATTGTTAGTCTCAAAAAATGAAAAGGGAGAACTTTGCACCAATGAAGAGGAAATTAAGAGTAATAATTAGGAGTTTTTTGCCTAACCATATGTCAATAAATTTGATAATCTAAATGAAATGGAGGAATAGATACAAAAATATAGATTGCCCAGGTGTACAGAAGAGGAAATTAATTATTTAAATAGTCCCATATTAGAAAAAAAGAAATAGAACAAGCTATTAATTAACTCCCTAAGAACAAATCTTCAGGACCAGATGGATTTACATGTCAATTCTACCAAACATTCAAAGAACAATTAATTCCAATAATATATAAACTATTTGAAAAAATAGGGAAAGAAGGAGTCCTACCAAATTCCTTTTATGATACAGATATGAGGCTGATAGCTAAACCAGGCAAGGTGAAAACAGAGACAGAAAATTATAGACCAATTTCCCTAATGAATATTGATGCAAAAACTTTAAATAAAATATTGGCAACTAGATTACAGAAAGTCATCCCCAGGATAATATACTATGCCTACATAAGATTTATAACAATAATGCAGGGTTGGTTCAATATTAGGACAACTACCAGAATAATGAACTATATCAATAACCAAACTAATAAAAATCATATGATTTTCTCAATAGATGTACAAAAAGTATTTGACAAAATCCAACACCCATTCCTACTAAAAAACACTAGAGTGTACAGGAATAAATGGACTTTTCCTTAAAATGATCAGTAACATGTATTTAAAATCATCGACTAGTATCATATGTAATGGGGAGTGAAACAAGGCTGCCCACTATCACTATTACTATTCAATATTACATTAGAAATGTTAGCTTTGGCAATAAGAGAAGAAAAAGAGATTGAAGGAATTAGAGTAGATCATAAAGAAACCAAATTATCACTCTTTGCAGATGATATAATGGTATGCTTAGAGAAGCCTAGAGAATCATCTAAAGAACCACTAGAAACAATTCACAACTTTAGCAAAGTTTCAGTATTCAAAATATATCCACATAAATCATACGTATTTCTATATATTACCAGCAAAGTCCAACAGCAAGAGATACAAAAAGAAATTCCATTCAAAATAACTGCTAATAGTATAAAATATTTGGGAATCTATCTGCCAAGAGAAAGTCAGGAACTATACAAACACAACTACAAAACACTTTCCACACAAATAAAGTCAGACCTAACAATTGGAAAAAAATATCAAGTGCTCATAGGTAGGCCGAGCAAATATAATAAAAATGATAATACTACCATACCAATCAAACTCTCAAGAAATTATTTTACAGATCTAGAAAAAAATAGTAACAAAGTTCATTTGGAAGAACAAAAGGTCAAGAATTTCAAGGGAATTAATAAAAAATAAAAAAAAAATTTTAAAAAAGGCTAATGAAGGTGGCCTATCTGTGCCAGACATAAAATTATATTATAAAGTACTGGTCATCAAAACCATTTGGTACTGGCTAAGAAACAGTAGTGATCAGTGGAATAGATTAGGACCACAGCACAAAATAGACAATAACTATAGCAAACTAGTGTTTGACAAACTCAAAGGCCCCATTTTTTTGGATAAGAACTCACTATTTTACAAAAAAATTCTGCTGGGAAAATTGAAAACTAGTATGGAAGAAATTAGGGCCCAACCCACATCAAACACCACATACCAAGATAAGAACCAAATGAGTTCTTGATTTAAACATAAATAGTGATATTATAATCAAATTAGAGGAACCTAGGATAGTTTACCTCTCAGATCTGTGGGGACAGAAGGATTTTGTGCCCAAAGAAGAACTGGAACTCATAATTGAACACCAGATGGATAATTTTGATTATGTTAAGTTAAAAAAAATTTATACAGACAAAAATAATGCAGACAAGATCAGAAGGGAAGCAACAAATTGGAAATAATTTTTTACATTTATGAGTTCTGATAAAGCCCTCATTTTTAAAATATATAATTGATTCATATTTATAAGGATCTAAGCCATTCTCCAATTGATAAATGGTCAAAGGATATGAACAATTTTCAGATGAAGAAATTAAAACTATTTCTAATCATATGAGAAGGTGCTCTAAATCACTATTGATCAAAGAAATGCAAATTAAGATAACTGAAATACCACTACATACCTCTCAGATTGGCTAAGATGACAGGAAATGCCTGATTGAAACAGACCTTTTCTGATGATCTTTGAAATTGTCTTCTGCTGGTAATTTGTTAAACTCCTGATATTCATGGATTTGCCAATTCAGAGGCTGAATTTGGTAATTAGCCTGAGGATAGTGGGAGAAGATCAGAAAGAATCATGTGTCCTCTCCATCTTGGCTCCAAATAATTAAGAATCCAAACTCCAAATCTCATCCTTCTTGACATCTATGTAGCATTTGACACTGTTGAATACCTTGTTTTTCCTGTATTTTCTTGATGACTATTTTCTGGTTTCCTTTTGTTCCTCAGGCTGAATTATCTTGCGTGTCCTATCCCTAATCATAGTTATCACTCAGTGTTCTGTTTTGAACCATGTTCTTTTCTTTATATACTCTCCCACTGACTTCATCAGTTTCTATTAATTCATTATTCTTCTTTTGCAGATAACTTCCAGATCAATATAACCTGCACTAAAGCTCACTCCTGAGCTTTAATCACCAAATGGATTTTGAGTATTACCTAAATGAATATTTTGCAGGTATCATATCAAATGGAATAATATGTGATAATAAATATAATCTGTTAATGCAAATAAAGGAATGGTCCAAAAAAAGATGTTTTGCTGACATAGCAAGAGCAAAGGATTTCTGATAAATAGCCCTTGTGTTTCTTCTTGATATCTTTGTGATGTGAAGAAAAAACAAGGAAAACTACAGCATAGGATGCTTTACGATATATTTATTGAAAGATATAACTAAAAGTCTCCTAAGATGAGAAGTCAGGATGAATTGTAGTCTTCATCAATGGAAACACATGGATAATTTTTTTAAACTACTATGTTTCATGTGTAGCAATGAAATATGAATAAACTTAAATAGAAACAAATCTAATCCTCTTTTTCCTTTTCATGTTATTCTTCTACTTTATTCAATTCTATTATATGATTTCACTGAATAGAGACCAGGGAGGAATCTATCTCATTCTATGCATCACAGTTTATGATATTTGAGTGCATAAAAAGTGCTATGAAAGACAACTGAGAAATATATGGCCAGACAAAAGAAGTCCTAATATATTGTTATTTAATATTTGTCAGTCTAAATTTACTCATATTCCTATATAGAAAAACAAGTTAGACATAATCTTTTATAAGAATTCATTTGACAATTCTGTTAAATTGAACATCTACACTAAATGAAAATAAGGCTATCTATGTTTCAAGGCCCAATGAAACAAAGAAAAAAGCTACTTTCAGCCCTTTTCTTCCTTTTACATATAGAAATTTAGGAGGAATGTTAGAAATACATTATAATAACAAAGATTCATCTCTCTACAGCCCTCCATTTTTAAAGTCAAAGCTAATGATGTTGAGGTCTGTGAGTGCAATTGTGGGCAAAATGCAAGTAAGTCTTATTGTCTTTTCTATACGATATATGTGAATGCTGGTTTTTGATTATTCACTGCAGCTGCTGTCTAAAGAGTCTTAGCCTCATCCTCTTAGCCTCAAGTAAGCTACTTCTCAAAAAATAACTCCATTCTATACAGTTATACTTCAAATTCAAGTGTAGGCTAGATCTGATTCAGTCAGCCACATTATTTGAGATTGCTTCAAGTATACCTTTAAAGTTTGATTTGCCTTTCCTATCAATACAAGTCTCATAGCCAGCTAACAGGTTAAAGATCACTACAAAGTCATTGGCTATTATGTTGCCCTGGTATTTGGTATCATACTGAAATCATAATCTCTCAATTTCCCAAAGGATGCGCTTGTTTTCTTGATTCGGTTCTCATTTTGTTTGATAGTATATAATAGCTAGCAGGTATTTGGTCTACTCACCAGTAATTTGTTTTCACTACAAAAAAATTCCTTTTTTTAAAGCCTGATGGAAAAAGAAAGGAAAAAAAGTGTGGCAAAATAAAAGGCATTAAGGGTTTTGTTGAGAAAAAATGCAATCATCTTTACTATGATTCTCCCAAATAAACAGGAAGCATGTTTTAATGTTTTATTGCAAGTTTTATGTTAGGTATTATTTTAAAAGGCAAATAGCTAGACCAGAGACTAAACAGTGATGTCAAGAAGATCTGGACTTGAATCTGACCACAGATATTAACAATACCACCTTGGGCAAGTCACTTAAAATCTGTTTGCCTCACTTTTCTCATCTGTTAAAAGAGAGAGAGAGAGAGAGAAAGAGAGAGAGAGAGAGAGAGAGAGAGAGAGAGAGAGAGAGAGAGAGAGAGAGAGAGAGCTCCTATATCCCAGTGTTGTTAGGGGAATGAACTACAATAATAGTTTTAAAGTATTTTGCAAATCTTAAAGTGCTCTTCAAATAGAAAAAAAATTTAATTATTTTATATAAAATATGTAAGTGGATTTATTTCCCTCAAGAAAACTTTATTCTCTAATAATATTGTTAATAATATATTTTCTTTGCTTTATCATGAATTAAAGGGAAATACATTTTAATTTAATTCTGGCTTTTTAAATAACTGCAGATACTTGTAAAATGCTAAAAACAGCTACTCAATTATTGGGGTTGTTAGATGGGAGCAGGGAAACCATATTAATAGTTTGAACATATTGACTATTCTTTTCATGTCCAGCTGTCTCCCTTGCATTTGTTTGGGAAGATAAAATTTTAGATTTAAGATTGAATTTATTGTTTTTCTTGTTTATTAATTAGATACTAGATCTTCATATTGCATTACATTTTCTGAATTTAAAGTATATAGATATTACAAAGGAGCATAGCCTGCTAGTTAAAGAGCATCGATCCAGGAATACCTACGGTCAAGTCCTGTCACCAACATATATGGTTTGTATGACATTGGACAAGTTTTTTAATCTTTCAGTGCTCTAGATAGATCTCTCAGAGCTCTCTCTAAGCTAAGTCACAGAGAAAGTCTTGATCTGTTTTGGTAGAAAAAAGGTTCCTCATTAAGTGCCTTCTATAGAAATGAAGTTCCAGTTTTGGTTCTTTTCCCTATTTCCTTAATCACCCAGGAAGTGGAATTAAAGGATTTTTAATTCATTATTTACAAAGTATGCAGTTACATGATTGGTTGATTATAAATGAACAAGTAATTCCTATGTTCCAGCTCTAATAATGGAAACTTATGGGTGGACAAAATTTATTTTATCTCATCTCTCCCTGCTCCATGGCATTAGTAATCTAGCTACATTAACTCCTCAAGCATCTATAGGTATACCTGAGTGATTAAGGATCTCTTCCCTAATGTTATTGGGTAGAGCTTTCATTTTGGCACATTATTCATTTCCACTCACTCCCAAACTATCAGTTCTTACTAAGGGGTACCTACCTCAGACATAAAGGAAGAATAAAAATGAAAACATCATGAGGAAACACATTCCTCTAAGCCAAGTCATTCTCTTAGGAGAAAGCAAATGAACTCAGAAAAGGCTTTATGTCCCAAAGGAGCATGATTGCTTGATAAGTCTCTCTCTTAAATAGTGATTGATTTTTGGTCCTAATGATTTCATTCTTCGATATGTGAATGCTTGATTGACTGCAAAATGCACATGGATCCCACTCCAAGATTACATGGTACCTCATTCTCCTATTTTTAAAAATTATAAGGCTTACCTTCTACTTTTCTTCATCTAAGGCAAAAGAACAAACACCAAAGCAAGAAAAAAATAGCTTATTCATGAGTCACACATTGTCATTGGATGAGGAAAACTCAAACTCTCTTTTTTTAAAGTATTATCTCTCTTCTCTCACCAGAATACTACCAAGCAGAAGGAAGTCAAGTTAAGAGAAGAAAGATCTTCTACATGATGTGCATCTTCAGTGTTGTCTAAATAGCTTATCAAAGAGGCTCTCTGAACAAATAGCAGGCTAGAATCAGTCACAGAGCAGCTACATGTGTTCCAAGGTCCATTATAGCAACTGAACATTCTGTGAACTTTCTTGTGAACAACCCCAGTCATCATCACATCTACAATACTTCATGTAGAAATTCTGAATTCTAGGTTTCTCAGTTCATCCAAAACAGTGTCTCTTAAAAATGTTCTTACCACCATGGATAGATCATAACATATTGTTACTCCTCAAATGTGTATATATGACCTCAATATACATACATATCCAAGACAGATTCAGAATTGAGAAAATACAACCACTGAATGTTTATCTTTTAACAGAAATTATGTAAATTATGCTGTAGGAAGATATTACAATATGAAAGTTTAGAAGTCTTTGGAACTCCAGAGTAAAGGAAGTCAAGTTAATCTAAACAAACAATGGTGTGTATGGTATGTGTGGGATCCCACTTCTCTACTTTCTCAGTTCATCCAAAACAGTGCCTCTTAAAAATGTCCTAACCACTATGGATAGATCATAATATATTGTTACTCCTTAAATGTGTATATGTGACCTCCATATGCATATCTAAGACAAACTCACAACTGAGAAAATATCTCAGTTTATCTTTTAACAGAAATTATGTAAGTTAGTCAGTAGGAGAATATTACAATATGAAAGTTTAGAAGTCTTTGAAGCTCCAGAGTAAAGGAAGTCAGAATATTCTAAACAAACAATGGTGTGTATGGGTATGTGTGGGTGTGTATATTTAAGCATTACTGATTTAGGCCTTTCTGTAGATTGTTCTCCCCTTACTCCCAGCTTAGCTTTTATTTAAACATATGTTTTAAAATCTAGTAGGTAAGTCTCTAAGCCGTAAAAAACGGGTTATTTCAAGTAGGAAAGTTTCTCTCTTTTCATAAGAATGGAAACATTCTAATAAAAGTATTTACAGGAGATGTTTTCTTATTGACTTATTTTCAACTGTAGCATCACCCAGATGGGAAATTAGAATTCTGCTCATTTAAATAGGGAGCTCTACAAAGACAGGATGCTAATCCAGAGTGACCCTACTGCGGCACTCTTTAATTGTTGATGGCAGAAAGTGAAATAGAACTGGACGCAGAGCAAATTACTTCATTAGCAACATACCCTAGAATACCTATGAAACTATAACCTGCATTTCCTAACACATGGGCCATGTAATTTGATCATTTAACTCCCATAACTTACCTTCTAATAACTACTTAAATAAGATTTATAAAAAGCCTAATAAATTATTTGTCACAATGTTAAATATATATTATTTTTATTTTAATATGTACAAATCTAATATAAAAAGTAAAAATATATTTAAGTTTCAGTAAGCAAAGAAATAATTAACCATTTAACTACCTTATGTGTGATAAGCTAAATCCAAAAGTGTATAATTAATTTGTGCATAAATCAAATTATTCATGAATGTATACATGCACACACGGATATAGAGAGATGCACATACACATATATAACTAAATTCATATTGTATGTATGTACTTCCATCATTGATATTAACTTATCACCAAACTCTCACCTGTGGCTCCAAGAAGCATGTAGAATGTACAGTGGCCATATTCCCATAAAACCATTTTGACAGATGGGCTAACCCAGATTGAGGGTAAATAACAGAACCTCAAACCAGTCAGCAAGGTAAAAGTTTGTCTACCCTAAGCATATAAAAACATCCCCAGCAAATATTTCAATGAGTCCCAAAGGCAATAGAAGCAAGGACTGTGGTGCATTTAGATTTGGTCAGACCCCAAAGACACAAAGGTTATTCACTGCATCCATGGCCATCACTAGTCATCTTAATTTTTGTACTGCCATTGGTTTCCAATGGCTTGAAAGAGAAGGTGACCATGGTGACTTTATACAATTCTGCCTCATTTAAATACAATTTATATGCAAGTCAAAATGCATCAGCCATACCAATTTACTATTTCATCCTTTTACTTTTCAACAATTTTATGTTTTTCATTTTATTATTTTGCTATCCAAATATTTAATTATTTATTGTTTTATTATTTTATTGTCTTGTTGCTATTGTTTTTCATCCTGAATTGTCAGAGAGGATCAATGACATCAAGAAATTGATATCTTGACTTGCATTTGAAGTGGATTTAAGTGAGGCAGGACTATGCAAAAGTATTCAGCCTCACTTTCTTCTCCACTTATCTGGAGTCCAAAGGAGGTCTATTTACTTGCCTCAAGGCCTTTTTGGTGATGAGCCTATCATGAAGCAATGGGTAGGGAGTTATAGTTACAACTCTACAAACAAGTAGCCATCTTCTCATGGTGTGAAGATCCCAGCTAGCTCCTCTGAAGGGCTCAGAATAAGTCCTTGTCAGGATAAGCAAAAGTCCTTGCCCCACATTTTGGGCGCCAAAATGTATCCTCACAGAAATTGTAGTGAGAACTCAGCGGCTTGTGGGAAAATTACTTCAACCAATGAACTTGCTCCTTTTAAAGGTTGTGTAAACTCCTTTTCAGAACTCCTTTTAAAGGTGTAATCTACTTTATGTAAACTCGTCCTCAGAAGTTCAAAAGGTGTAAACTCCCCTTAAAGGCTGGAACCAAAGGTGTGAACTAGAGAATTGTTAAGTACTGATTTAGCACTTAGTAAGAACCTAACATCATGGGACTAAAAAAGTGATAGGATTCAGCAGCCTCCTTTGTATCTTGATTAGCATACTCACTTCCAGGTATAAGGAAGAGGCCAAAAAAGGTGATCCAAAAATTAGCTGTTTCACCCAATCCTGAGCTGCTTAACACAGTAGTTAGAAATCTATGTAGAATAATTTTTGTGAAGATGAATCCATTCACCATTGGTAAATGGAATATGTGTGTGTGCTTCTGGACAAGAAATCCAGTAGACCTGAAAGATGAATTGCTCTTACTGAGAGAAAACTCAGCAGTTATTCCATCCAAATAGCAGCCCTAGATGAAATAAGCCTGGCAAATGAAGGACAGCTTGCCCAAGTCAGAGCTGAATATATTCTTTCTTTCTTTCTTTCTTTCTTTCTTTCTTTCTTTCTTTCTTTCTTTCTTTCTTCCTTTCTTTCTCTCTTTCTTCCTCTTTCTTTCTTTCTTTCTTCCTTTCTTTCTTTCTTTTTTTTTTTGAGTGGCCACTGTGTTTTGTGCACCATAAATCTATTGCATGTTTTGCAATCTAATCTAGTCTACAAGTTTGCATGTCTCTAGAAAGTAGTGAACAACAGGATCCTGACTATGCAATTGCTACTAAGAAAAGCATTGTGTTTGCCACCATCATCAGTGTGTTTGCTGCCACATGATGAACCCTGAAGTCAAAGAAAAAAATTATGAAGACCTGGAGACCATCATTATTGTGCTGAATAGTGACAAACTTTATAATTCTGGATGAATTTAATGTTAGGCTAGGCACAGATTATCAAGCATGGCAGGGATTCTTTGGGATGAATAGAATGAGAACAGTTCCTTTTTATTGGAGATGAGCTCTCCATCACCTCATCACCAATAGTGTCTTCTGTATATCTAAACACAGCAAAATTTCATTCATACACCCTTGCTACAAACATTTGCATTTAATTCCCTATGTCATTATAAGCCAAAGAAGAGGATGTGGAAATGACAAAAATGTGAAGCACAGAGTACTGATTCAGCATACACTAATGTTCACCAAATAAAACATTTGCATTCACCAAAAGTAGCAGCCCCAAGGCATGATGAATACCAGAAGGTTTAGTGTGAACAGATTAGAGGATTTCTTCTTGGGTAAACAGTTTGTTGTTGACTGAGAGGAAAGCTGAGCAAACATATTTTGCTAACAGTGAAGCAGAAAAGGAGTGGGCAGCTTTCAGATATTTGCTGTCTAAAATTTAATTTACTTATCTGGGTCAGAACATTCAAAAACATCAGGCCTGATTTGATGAAAATGATGAGGAAATTCAGAAAGTACTAAGTGAAAAATGAGAAATCTGTAGGTTTTATTAGCAGAAGATTTCATCCGTCTCTAAAAAGGCACCATTTTATTTCATCAAAAGACATGTGCAAGTAAAAGCTTAAAAAATACATAATTTTTGTCTCAGTAAGAAGACAAATAAAATTCAGTTTGATATTAATAGTAACATTACAAAACATTTGTGTTTGGTGCATCTTAAATATTCACTGTTGATGGGTCACTTATCAATGATAAGGGCATGATTTTGAAAAGATGGAATAAATATTTTCACAATGTCCTCAACAGATCATCATCATCCAATCACTGACCATTCACCTCAGGTTGAAGTCAATATCTCTCTGGCTGAACTTCTAAATCACAATGTCCTCTCATGTGGCAAAACGATTGGTGCTGATTTAATTCCAACAGAGATCTATAATGCAAGGTGTCCACTGCTTGTATAAATGTTGACTGAAATTTCCTGGGTTATGTGGTAAGAGAAGGCTATCACCAGGAGATTAAAGATACTTCCATTAGTCACCTAAATAAAGGAAAAAGAAAATATGTTGATCTGTGACAATCATAAAAGGGAAACTCTCTCTTAATCATTGCCCACAAATTTCTTGCTAGAGTTTTCCTTAATAGGCTGATTCTTCACTTAGAAGATAGTCACCTAGTCAGACAATGTGCACTTAGGAATGGTCGATATCATGTTGGCTGCCCAAGAATACAGAGAAAATACCAGTACCAAAACAGAGGTCTATATACAACTTTCATTGATATATGAATTAGATATCATCAGTCACAAGGGCCTGTGGAAGATCATGGTAAAATTTGATTGCACAACAGAGTTCATCAGTATTATACAGCAATTTCATAATGGCATGTTTACTTGGATTCTGAATAATGGACAATGCTCTCACTCTTCAGCAGTCACCAATGGAGTGAAAACAGGGTTTTGTATGTGCTCCCATGCTTTTTAGAAGGATATTTTTAGTAATATTGTCAGACACCTTTAACAAAGATGAAAATAGCATTGAGGTAAGTTACTGCACTGACAGTAAATCATTTAGCTTGAAAAGACCGAAAGCCAAGACTAAACTGGAGGAAGAGGTTACATGTGACTTTTTGTTTGTAGATAATTCTTCACTTAATGTACCCTTTGATGCTGATGCAATGATTTTTCTACCACTTGTGCTAATTTTGGTCTGACCATTAACATCAATAAATCAAAAGTTCTCCATCAGCGCACATTGTACCATCCATATGTGGAATTAGTTATAAAATAGAAAAATTTTGTAAAGCTGTAGATAAATTCACTTCTCTTTGGGGTTTACTTTCTAGAGGTATGCACATAAGTAGTGAAGTTAACACACACATTTTTCAAGCAAGCTCAGTGTTTGGGAGGCTCTGAAAGAATATGAGGGAAAGAAGAGGTATAAGGTTGCTACTACTAACTTATTGTTGTATGGCTGTAAAACCTGGACAATTTGTCAGCACCACATAAGAAAATCAAACTACATCCAATTGAATTGTCTTAGGAAAATACTAAAGATCACTTGGGAATATAAGGTACTAAAGTGTTCAAGTTCTACTTCAGAGAGTGCAACTCCAGTGGACTGATCTCACTGTTCCAGTGACAAACATGTTTATCTAAAAGACTGTTTTATTGAAAATTCAAGCAAGGCAAGTACTCACATATTAGAAAGAAGAGCAATAAAAGGACACTCTCCAGATTCCCCTGAAGAACTTTGGTGTTGATTTTGAGACATGAGTATAGGGCATAATGTTCATGCTTCAAGAGATTTGTGCAGCTTTTTTCAGAGATCCTTCTAGGGATTTGACCACCAGCACTCTTTTTTGTCCTAAACTGTGAGGAGTGCCCCCACTCCTCTGTGGTTGTCCGTTCCAATGTGGTAAAGCAACAAAATCTTTCCTCAAACTAGTAAAGAGATTTGTGGGATAAAGCTCCCAGAAGATGCTACCACCATTGTCTACTCCTGATTTGTAGTTTTCCCAAGAAGCTCTCCCCTAGATATGACAAACTTTTCCTGCTGATGTTCTAAGACATCTTTTGGTGTCTGAGCTGAGAAATCTGGAAAAAGTCATGCTATTGCTGATTCAGAGACCCCAAGGCCCATTCCTGCTTTGTTGGTGCTCAGGCCAGGAAAGAAACTACACTAGGTCCTGGATTCCCTTCCAAGTGACATAGATCTTTCCTACTGACCTTATAAGTTGTATTTGGCTGGAAAATTGTTCCACTTCATCTTTTTCTGTGCTCTGACACTATAAAATATGTTTAGTCACTATTTAAAAGAACTGCTCTGGGTGCTAGATTCCCATCCTAGTGACATAGACCTTTTCTGCTGACCTTATTTGCCTGGAAAATTGTTCCTGTGAGCAAAGAATAATTGTGGTAGCTCAAAAGAAATTGAGAGACATCTCCCTTTCAAATAATCATATACACCATGCTTAGCCTGTGGTAGAACATTGTGAGATGATACTGATATGATTAGCCACACACAGCTGAACACACTACATTGACCTCAATATTGTGATGCTGTTTGGGTCCTTTTTGATCATAAAAAGATAAAAATAGTAACAGAAAAAAATACACACACATGAATTATCTTATTTAAGTCTTAGAATAACATTGTGAAGTATTTGTTTTTATTATTATTTCTGTTTAACAGATGAGCAAACAAAGACTGATAGAGGTTAAGTTAAATAACTTGCCCAAGTTGTCATATAGTTGTTAAATGACTGGAACCTGAAGTAAACTCAAGTATTTTTTCACTCCAAATCTTTTTAATAGAATTGTATTTTTATTATTTTTTCTGCTCATATGTGGACAATTTTTATATACACATTTTTAAAAGAATCATGTTGGGAGAAAAAAAATCAGAACAAAAGGGAAACCTATGAGAGAAGGAAAAGAAGCATGTGTTGATTTACATTCAGTCTCCACAATTTTCTCTCAGATACAGTTGGTATTTTATAGCCAAAGTTTTTTGGGGGATTGCCTTAAATCATTGTACTGCTGAGAAGAACCAAGTCTTTCATATCTGATCATTATACAATTTTGCTATTACTATGTGCAATGTATTCCTGGTTCCATTTGTTTTACTCAGCATCAGTTCATGTAAATGTTTCCAGGCTTTTCTAAAATCAGGTTGTTCATCATTTTTAATACAGCAATAATATTCCATTATTTTCATAACTTATTCAACATTCTCCAATTAATGAGCAATATACTCATTTTCCAATTCTTTGCCAACATGAAAAAGGTACAAACATTTTTGCTCTAGAGGAGTCCTTTTCCCTTCTTTTTGATTTCCTTGAGATACAGATCCAGTAGTGGCTCTGCTGAATCAAAGGGTATGCACAGTTTTATAAGCCCTTTTAGGAGTATCTCCAGATTACTCTCCAGAATGGTTGGCTGTTATGGGCCAGAACTCTTGTACTTGAGCAAGGATTCTTATAAGATGTTAAGTCAGTGGAATTGATAATACAATGGTTATCTAGTTTAGCATGGTGTTTAATAGCTATCTAGTTCAGTACATGTACTTAGTACTTAATATAGTTCTACAAGATTCACACCTATGATAATGTAATTAAAATAGAGTATATAAACTGGGGCAGACTCAGAGACAAATTCACTTCATCTCACACCACCTTGGTGGCTGGCCTCCTGCACTTCCCCCACTGAGACCAAGGCTGGTCTGAAAGGCTCTCCAGAAAGCTGCCCAGCCCCAGGCAAGGAGACAATAAAGACTTTGGACTTTATCCCTGGCTGTTCTCATGGTGATTACTGAACTGAAACAAAGACTGGTTCAGAGACCTCCAGAAAACCAACCAGAACATTACAATTGGCTCAATTCACAACTCTACCAACAATGCATTAGTGTCCCAGTTTTCCTACATCCCTTCCAACATTATCATTATTTTTTCCTGTCATTTTAGCCAATGTGAGAAGTGTGAGGTTGTATCACAGAGTTGTTTTAATTTGCATTTCTCTAAGAGTGATTTAGAGCATTTTTTCAAATAATTATAGATGGCTTTAATTTCATCATCTGAAAATTGTCTGTTCATATCCTTTGATCATTTATCAATTGGGGAATAACTTGTATTCTTATAAATTTGGCACCATTCTTTATATATTTTAGAAATGAGGCCTTACCCAAAATACTGCCTATTAAAATATTTTCCCCAGCTTTATGATTCCTTTTTAATCTTGTCTGTGTTGGTTTTGCTTGTGGCAAACCTTTTTAATCTCATGTAATCAAAGCTGTCTATTTTGCATTTCATAATGTTTTCTAATTCTTCTTTGTTCATAAATTCCTCCTCTCTCCACAGATTATGATAGGTAAATTATACCTTGCTTCCCTAATTTGCTTATATCACCCATTATGCTCAAATCATGGGCCCATTTTGACCTTATTTTTTGTAAGAGGTGTGAGATCTAGGTCTATGCCAAGTTTCTGATTTATTTGCCAGTTTTCCTAGCAATTTTTATGAAATAGTGATTTTTTTTAAATCCCAGAAGCTAGGGTTTGGGAGTTTATCAAATATTAAATTACTATGGTCATTGGTTATTATGTGTATTTAACCTATTCCATTGATTCACCATTCTTATTTCTTAGCCAGTACCAAATGGTTTATGACTTCTGCTTTATAATATAGTTTTAGGGCTGGTTCTGCTAGGCCATTATACTTTGTATTTTTTCATTAATTCCTTGATATTTTTTACCTTTTTTTTTCCAGATGAATTTTGTTATTATTTTTGTAGCTTTATAAAATAAGCTTTTGGAAATTTGATTAGTATGACATTGTACAATTAGACCATTTTAGTTAGAATTGTCATTCTTATTATATTAACTCAGCTTACCCATGAGCAATTAATATTTTTCCAGTGCTTTAGAGCTGACTTTATTTGTGTGAGAAGTGTTTTATAATTGTGATTGTATAGGTCCTGAATTTTTCTTGGCAGGTAGACAGTTAAATATTTTATTTTTAATTAATAAATTTATTTATTTGCAGTTATTTTAAATGGAATTTCTCTTTCTATTTTTTTTTTTACTGCAGGGCCTGGCTCCGAATCTTCTCTTCTAGAGCTATAGGAATACCCTATATGAAAGTGCATCTGCTGTGTATATAATTTTATATATTGGTTGTATGGTATTGTAGGCAGAGATAGCCTTGAAGTCAGAGAGACAGGAGCTCAGGGTTTGCTTAAACACATATAGAATTTGAGAACCTATACAATTCATTTAACCAATAATTCTGATTGGTTCTCTGAGATATCTGTGGAGTAGGTACCAATTTACATCAATTACTTTTTAGGATTTCTAACACCAGTAAAATCATGGACACACACACACACACACACACACACACACACACACACATCTAGTTTCAGGATCAAATGCAAATAAAACTCATTAATCAGAATTAAGGATTCTAAGGAAAATAAGGAAGTAGCATAGAATCAATGTAAAGGTAGTTAGAATATCGATTGGGGAATGGCTGAATAAGTTATGGTATATAAAAGTAATATAATATTATTCTTCTATAAACAATGAATAATAGAAAAATACTGGAAAGATCTACATGAACTGATAATGAGGGATGTTCATATGGAAAACACCATCCATATCCAAAGAGAGACCTTTTCTTTTTTTTTTTTTTCTTTCTCGTGGCTTTCCCTTTTGTTCTGATTTTTCTCTCCCAATATGACTCATATGGAATTATATAAAAAATGGATGTATATGTATGACCTAAAAAAATTAAAGGGAAATAAGCTTATGCTATATTAAGAGAGGTATAAAGATTGATAGCTCTCATTAACAGTTTTCCTGATTAGACCACATCTTAAATATTATATCAACTCTGGGCATTATAATTTTGGGAATCTATTGATAGATTCAAGTGTGGAAAGAATGAAGTAGCTCAAGTTCATTCCATAATCAAATTTCTTAGATACCTGGAAATGTTTAGATTGAGGAAGAGAAAATGTAGGTAGGATATAATATCTATTTCCAAGTGTTCAAAAGATCATCACATGGAATGGGGAGAGCTCCATATGCAGAGGATAGTACTAGGAACAACAGGTTTGAGTGGCAAAGAAGCTGATTGAGGCTTGATATAAGGAGAACCTTTCTAAATCAAGAATAAAGGTTCTTAACTTTCAGTCTATGAACTTGTGCTTAATATTAAATTTTTGATAACTACATTTACGTATATCTGGTGATCTTATTTTCATTGATTCTAAGACTATGCATTGTGATACTTTGTATCTGCCTTTCTAAGATCTCGCATTGAACAATGAAGCTACAGATATGGAGCCACTGCATACTGTAACTTTATGGAAAAGAAAAAACAAAGTGAAACTGGCATCCAGTCTTCAGTATGGCATTTCAAGGAAGAAAAAGAAAGGACAGATGACAAATATTTGTATTTTTTCTTACATATGCATGAAATAGTTATGGCCTTGTGAAAAGGAAATATTTCTGATTTCTGTCCAAGCTCATTATCTTCTTCATTCTCACCCCCACCTCCAACTCACTACCCTCTCTTCTTGCATTAGTTTCCCTGTAAGCTTCTGGACAACTCTATTAGATAGATACAAATTCCAGTATATATTCTTTAACATTATTTTTTTTTATTTTAAATTTTAAAATTCTTTAACAATCATTGAACTTGGAATCCAAAGAATTTCAAGATCATAGATTTAGATTCATAAAACATTTTAAAGATAATATAGTCCAGAGGTGTTATTTTACACATAAGGAAACTGAAACTGAGTAGCAATACAACTCATACAAGGTCACACATGAAAGAGAGCATCAGAAATAGAATTTGAATATAGGCCATCCAGCTCTAAAACCAGTGGTCTTTCCAGGTTACTTTTATCATTAACTGTAAGAAAATCCCTTTCCCTCGGTGTCTTTATTTATAATATATAGGATTTAAATAAATGTTTTTTTGTTTTATGGGTTTTTTTTGTGGAAAATGGTCATCAAACACCTTAGCCCATCATATGCTCTATTAATTTTTATACTAGCAATGGATCATCCTGTCATTCTTGGGGGAGAATGCAACCTTTATGATTACAAAAATCATAAAATTTCACATACTTGCAGAAAATACATCCTCAATGGTAAAGATACAAAAGGAAATCAAATGCAAAAGCAAGTTCTAAAGCTCTCAAGCTTTTCCATTTTATTCAGTCCTCTACTCAATCTCCAATATCTCTAGTCCATCTTGTGGATTACATTAGTTACCTCAATCATCCTGAGATAGGTTGGGTTGATCTCTGTCATTAAGGATTCCATCTAGCTTTGCCCAATTCTGAAATGGATAATGGGGAGACCAATTTGTATTCAGTCAGTTAGACTTCCTATGTTCAGCTATTTTGACATCTTCAGTAGCATATGGATTGTGCCAAATTATACACACATACATGTATACACACATAGATGTATACACACATATATGCCCACATACATAAATACAAAGTATTATATACTTATATATGTGTATAGAGATATACATATATGTAGAATGAGTGTGAATATATATATGTGTGTGTGTGTGTGTTTGTCAGAAATATAATTCACTATATTCAACTTTCCTTTCCAATTTGATCTAATATTTGTTTTTGTCTGGCTCAAGCCTTCCCTTGGGAATGGGAGAAGTGAATAAGCATTTATTATAAAAGACCTTTGCTCTTAATTGAGACTGAATTTGAGGATGGAATCTCAAAGTCTTTCCTTTCAGTTTCCTGCTGGGCTGAAGCTTGCATAGAAAAAGAAAAAGTAAACAGAGAAGCTGATCATGTGAACAATAAAGTTGAAAAGGAAGCAACACCTCCTGGAGTTCTCCACCAACCTTGGACCTGAGAGGCTGAACATATGTAGAGAGCAACAAAGCAGACATCCTTGGGGAGACGATTGAGTGTTGAGCAGAGAAGTAAACATATGTCAATTGCTCTCCATTTCAAGACATTATTTCTCCCCAAGACTGTATGAGGCTGAAAGGATCGATTGTTGACTGGGGTGTATGAATAAGGAGATTGGTCTTCAATCAGCAGCTGGAACTAACAGCAGTTAGTGTGGAACCCAGCACTGTTTGCAGGACCACCTCATCATCTCCCAGGCTATTGTCATTGCAACACCTCTCCAAAGGGTCTCCTTTACTCACTTGAAATTATTTTTGTGTTCTGTGATACCATAGAGACACTTTATTGCTTAAAGTTTTGGTTTTGTTTTCCCTTTTTCCTATGGTTTTGGAGGTTTGACTCACCCTATAACTACTTTTGCATCCTGTGGTCATCCTCCTAAGGGTTATATGGAGGCAAACAATTTCTTTTAATCTGATTACATTTGGGGATCTTATGGTGGTGGGGGGTAAGGATAGAGAAAACAGCCTGCCTTGCCCTTTAATTTCAAGTATTCCCAATTAGTGCTGTTGATGAGACTGTTCAACAAGTTAAATGTGCCATGGACAGCTAATACAAGCCTCCAAGTCATAACATGTAAAAAACAAACACTACTTTCTGAACTGTTAACTGGGTCTGGAGTTTGCTGCCATGTTAACAAAGTCTGCTTGCCATTTGTTCAAAAAACACACTCTGCTCTTTGATTTATTTGCTACTTAGTCCATGACACATTCTGAATCACTGAATCATAATTTGTCTTTAGGATACTAATTGTGATAGGAAAGGTGGTTTGACAATGTAGCAGATGCAAGACTGATGCAGGCATAATATCAAATGTCCCTGCTGGATTAATCACATGTATACATAGTTTTGACACCATTGATATACTTGACCTTTGGCATTTACTGAGTAAATCTGATACTGTAGCTCAAGCTAGATACAGACAACAGTCAAACTAATTGTTAGTCATCTCTATAGATATCTATGGTCAAGTTAAAATCAACAATAGCTTAGGTTATAACATGAAATAGAGTAGAGAAAACAAGTCTAGTTTTAGTTATAAGATCATAGGTCTAGAACTCAAATTAATTTTAGAAGTCAACTAGTCCAACCTCATTTTAAAAAGGAAAAAAAAAAACTGAGATTCAAAGAGATTAAGAAGGCTCAAGATTAAGAAGATAGTAAATGACAGGATCTATAAATCAGGTTGGATTACTCCATGATTATCATTTTTTCTACTGAATAATGCTGCCTCTTGAATATATACTTAAGGACATGGTAAGGACCTTGGAAATTAAAGCAAAGCTTTAGTCCTAGGATTTGAGTAAACTCTTCTTATTCTCTGAGACACTACTGGTACTCTTTGCTATGGCAATGACCATACTCTGGAAGTAGCCTGATATACGTTTAATAAATATATCATGAACCAGTTTGCAAAGATGGCACAGCCCTAGGACCTTCCAATAAGCCTAAATAAGTCTGAGGTCACATGACAATCAACATGAGGGAAAGGCTTCATGCAAAGATTTTCATTGGCAATGTTGAACCTAGCTCACATCTGAGGTCTTCTAAGAAGTGAAGACTAGGTAAGTACTGAAAGTTTGCAAAAATAATGGCATCTGGCATGAATTCCTCTTGGCTTCCTCTTACATAAAATATTTTTTCTTCCAATGGCATGATATGAGATTTTAATAAAAATCAAATTCATACTCGAGTTTGTGTAAGAAGAAGAAAAAATATCCATCACATGAAAAATGATCCTAAACTCACAACTAGTTTGGGCTCTGATTCTTCTTACAGCTGTATGAATGTCAACACCATCAAAACATAAAAAAGTCTGTACTGATCTTACTAGTATTGTGCTTATTACTGGAGGACCATAGGGATCTTTGTAACATATTCAAGGGAGAATATATATTTTCAGCTAATTTGGTTTAAATAATGAACTGGACTGTTTCCATTTTTACTTTATATTTTTCATGTATTACCTACCTACAGCATTGAAATTAGTAAAATGGAGGTAATTAATTCACAATTTCTCTAAAGTCTTCATCTTTCCATAAGCAGAGAGCATTTACACATGTATAAATTTTTGAATTGCTTTGGGTTCAAAGGTCATACAAAAGTAATCTGAATTAAAAATTGGAAATGGCATCATCAGAATGTTTATAAGATTGACTAGTGTCAGACCATTAATAATCACTAGGATGGCTGTTAATTCAAGCATTAAAAAAAATAAAAATGTTCTTGAAATCCACTTAAGAACTCCTGTCTTAAGGACTTATGTACACATAATTCAGGTAATCATTTTTTCTACGTTAATATAAGGAAATTTAGAAAATATGTCTGGAAATAATGTTAAGATGAATATCAATTAACATATGTCATATGAAAGTTATAAGAAATTAGAAAAAAGAATTTTTAAAAATAATTGCAAATATGGTTTGCTACATTGACTATGCTGAAATACTACTTATCCATTATAATTAAATATTTTCTAAGACTGCATAAAGGAGACTACACAGTATAGGTTTTTTTGAGGGTTTTTTTTTTTTAAATGGATTGCATATCAACTCCGCTTTTTTGCCCTGTGTGTGGATATTCACAGTGATTAAGATTAAATGGCCTCAAGATAATTTGTTTTTAAAGTTAGGGAAATAGCTTTGCTTTAGGGTTGCTAATGCTTTCTTTAAAAATCTACTTTCCTGCTATGCCCTTATTGAAAGTTGTAAATGCTCTCATCTACACTTGTCTTAAAATTTAAATCTGCTAGCTCTAAAATGTATTCTAAAGATATTTTTCCTCCCATCTAGCATGCTTTCTGGGAAACACCTCCATGTTAATAAACTTTGTTATCCCTATTTTGCAGAATATTTCCCTAATAAGCTAGGTGAACAACAAGTCACAAATTACAAAGATGTAATTTTGACCTCATAGATACTGAGATTTGATAAAACAAGACTCGTAATTGGAATTTGGGTCA
The DNA here is from genome assembly GCF_048593235.1 of Sminthopsis crassicaudata. Taxonomy (NCBI): domain Eukaryota; kingdom Metazoa; phylum Chordata; class Mammalia; order Dasyuromorphia; family Dasyuridae; genus Sminthopsis; species Sminthopsis crassicaudata. The sequence goes on along the minus strand of NC_133619.1, from coordinate 157,595,000 downwards.
TATAATTGCAGGGTAGATAATAAAGCATTAGGAATCATTAAGTAGTAAGAAGTCTATATTCTGTGAGGAAATCAAGGCATTGAGTGGGGTCACTAGTAGGAGAATAATGAAAGTTATAGTGCAAAGAATTTGAATAATAATCAGTGGGGACAGATACAGAATGAAGTTATCTTTAATGTACAAACTGCTTAGACAAAAAGGGGAAATAAATAAGCAAATTAGCAGTCAAAATTGTTAAATGGGATGATATTATGCTAAGAGACTTCAGAGAGAACAATGAAAAACATTTTGCCTCACAAATTCTTGAAATTCTTTCATGATCGATAATTCTTTCCTTTGAAAAGTAAAGAACCAGTCAGGAAAATTCTTTTCTTGGTGATATTTTACCTAACAGGAAGAAATGGGGTTCTGGAGATGGGAATTTGGGACAATGTGGAAAAAAGATTGACTTCAAATTTGTGAAAGGAAAAACCTTTCTGTGGAGAAAAACTGGGAAGAGTAATCATGTATCTAAGCCAAAAGCTTTTTTGTTTGAGGTAATTGGGATTAAGTAACTTGCCAGGGTTACACAGCTCGGTCGGTAGTCTGAGGCCAGAATTGAATTCAGGTCTTCCTAATTTCAGGGCCAGTGTTCTATTCACTGCTCCATCTAATTGCCCCATATTTTTTTTAAATAATAGCCTTTTATTTTCAAAATATATGCAAAGATAGTTTTCAACATTCACTCTCACAAACCTTGTGTTCCAAATTTTTCTCCCTCTCTTCCCTCATCCCCTCACCTAGAGATCAATCAATCCAATATATATTAAACATGTACAATTTTTCCATACACAATAAATTTCTAAAAGTACAGAAAAAGAGTAGGGAGAGATAAAATATCAGGCCAGGAAGATTGAAAACTCCAAAGAATGAGCCTTTTATGCCTAAGTGTGCTAAAATTGGCTTGTAAAGGATAGGGAGAGGTTGGTTTCAGAGTAAGCATTTACACTTGAAAATTGACAAATGCTACAAACCAGGACTTGATGTATTATTTTCCTGGTTGTCTATTCTGAAGAAAATGATGGAGAAAATGTTAGTAATTCAGATTAAATTTATTAATTTCATCTAGCATATTTCCCCCCAGAGTCAATAGTGTGACATTTATCAGCAGTCTTAATAATTTTGTCTATATCTTTTTTATTGTTCCTCACTCCTGTCATAACAGGGCCTCTTTTCTAAGGATCTCACCTCATATTTGACACATATGTGTGCATATGTAATTGAATGAATAAATAAATAAAACCATTTGGTGAGAGCACATTTTCTTCTCCTTCTCTTCATCTCATATCTGTCATTTTTGAAAAATTTTTCCTCCTTCCCACCAGTCTCAAAGAGGTGAACCTTCTTCTTGTCAATACATACTTTAACATTTCTCTTGTCAGTGATCCAAAATTGCCAAAGTTATCAGTCTATCCTCAGTCACACTTGTAGACCTCTCCACAGTCTTTTACACTGTCAATTATCCTTTTTTCCTTTCTTGGTTTTCATGGCAATGCTTTCTCCTATAAGTTTGACTACTCTTTCATCTCCTTCACTGGATTTTCATCCACATCATAGTCACTAACTATGACTTCTACAGCCTCCAATCCTGGATCTTCTTTTCTTCTCTTATTATCTTTGTTACTTTATCAGCTTCCATAAGGGCAAAATAGATGACTCTCAAATCTATTTATCAATCCATAATTTTTTCCTGTGTTACATTCTTGAATTCCTCAGTTGTTTCTTAGATGTTTAAAACTGGAAATACCACAGAAACCTCCAGTTTAATAACTCCAAAAAAGAATTAATTATTTTTCTCTTAGAATTGTCCCCTCTTCCCAAATTTCCCCTTAATGTCAAAGGCACCATCATCTTCTCAGTTATCCAGGCCTATGACCACCACATCATCCTCAATCCTTTTGTTCTACATCTACATCATCATCCTTTATTCTACATATCCAATCTATTGTCAAGTCTTGTCATTTCTACCTTCATAACACTTCTAATATACATTGCATTTCCTTTTTTTCACAAATATTCCACTCTGGTGGACAACTTCTCATGCCCAAATTAATCTAATAGCTTGCTGGTTGGTCTCTCTGCATCCTGATCTATTCTCCACTCACCTACCAAAATGGCTTTCCTAGAGAATAAAACTAACCATGTTATTCTCCTACTTAATAAACTCCAGTAGATCTTTAACAAACATAAGAATCAAGTATAAAATACAAAATTCTGTTTCACAATAGAATCCTATCATGATCTCCCCCTTCAAAACTTTTCAGTCTTTTAAAAAGTATACTTTTAAAAAATATACCTAAAATCCAGCAATATCAGACATTAGTGTTATATCACATATGCCTCTTTTTTTTTTAATTAGATGACTTATGGTCTCTCTTCATTGACCATCTGTGTGTCAGTCCTCGAGTGTTCTCCCTGTTCACCTCCCCTCATGATCTAGCTTCTCTCCAGATTAAGGTCACATTTTATTTTCTGAAGGAAGCCTCCTATAACATCCATAATCTCCCATTGCAGGTAAATGTCTCACTTCTGAAATTACTTTCCACTTACAGACTACTTATATGGACTTTTTTTTTTTTTTGCATGTTCTCTCTACCATTAGAATATGAGATCCTTGAGGTCAAAGGACATAGTTCTGTCTTTCTTAACAGAATTCAATGCTAGGCCTGAATTTAAATCCAGACTCGGATACTTATTAATGATATTGAGCAAGTCATTTAACCATATTTGCCCCATTTTTCTCATTTGTAAAATAAGTTGGAGAAGGAAATGGTAAACACCTCTAGTAGCTCTGTCAAAAAAAATCCCAAATGGGGCCACAGAATCAGACATAAATGAAAAATGACTCAGTCACATAGACATAATTGATCAACTACACTGATGAAGAAGAGCAAATATTGCCTGGAGTATTGTTTTTATTTTTGCTTTTTTAAATGGGAAGATAATTTCGTCCAAAACTATAAACCAGTGAACCTCATTTCAATTTCATGGGAAAAATGGAAGAAGATGTACCAAAGAATAAGCAGTTTTATCAAGAAAGAATCTTGGCAGATAAACCTCACTTTTGACTTTTTTTGATAAAAAATTGATGGAAGGGGTACAATGTTATAGTGATATATAAACTTATGCAGTCTCATAAATAATTTGCTGTCCTTCTGGATAAGATGGAGAAATGTAGATTAACTGATACTGTGACTCATTGGATTTGGAATTAGTTAGAAGGGTACACTCAAAAAGCATACTTATTTGATATGCAATTAGAGATTGATCTTTGAAGTAATACCTCAAGAAACTAGGTTCAATACTATGCTGTAAAGGGCAGAGCTCTGGAGAAGTATACTTGAAACAACATGTTAACTCAGTGGAATTAAGAAAATGATTCTCTAGTTTACATGTACTTAGGACTCAATATAGTTCTACAAGATTGACACCTATGATGACGTACGTATAATAAGAGTATATAAGAGCCAATAAGGACTGGGAGTAAGACATTCCATCTCCCACCATCCTGGTGGCTCTCCTGCCTTCCTGCACTTTGGGAGAGACTAGTTCAGACTGGGAGACTGAAGGAGATAATAAAGAATTTGGACTTTATTCCTGAGTATTCTCATGGTGATTATGTTACTAAAACCAAGGCTAGTCTCAAGACCTCCAGAAAGCTAACCAGAACATTACACTATGTCATTTAATGTTTTTATCAATGATTTGGAATAAGTAGTTTTGTTAAATTTCTATGCAGCAAATAAAATACGATGAAGATAGCTAGCAATTTTATATATATATTTTCAAGAGTAAATTACTTTTCACTTTTAGTTTGGACTTACAGGCCACAGAAGTCCCTTTGTAGTACAAATTTTATGTTTACCTGATTCATATTCAGATTAGGAAATTGCAAGTCAAAGAATTTTATTAGCTTTTCTAAGATTACACAGTAAGGTTCTCCCAATGGAGAGCCTTCTCTAATTCTAATACACTTTCAATTCAATGCTCCTTGTCACAATTCTTCTATATGCTTTCCAGGTTTTTCTTATTTAGTATAAGCTATAAGCTTCTCTTTCTGTTTCAATCAATCAACAGGTCTCACTTTTGCATCTACCATGTGGCAGGCAGAGATACAAAAACAAAAATGAAATAATCAATGTTCTGAAGGAGCCTTCAATAGGATGGGACAATGACACCCACACATGCATGCATGAACACATTTTTTAAAAGTTGATTTTTGGAAGAGAGGAAGATACCAACAAGAAGAGTAGGAAGGATATATCTGCAAAAACTTCATATAGAATGTTACAATAAAGCTTTTGAAATAATATAGAGATTTTAAGAATCAGAAGTGAGGAGGGAATGCATTGCATTCCAGTACAAAGATATGGAATATAGGAATGGAAAGTTGCATGTGAGGAAAAGGAAAAAGTCCAGTTTTACTATATATAAGAACAAAGGTATAAAACATTTAAGCAATGACAACTATCTGCAACATTCTCAAATGAAGACTGAACCATAATAAAATGTATTTGGGAAATATTTTAAAAATACAAGGAACCATGGATAACATTATATTTTAAAAACAAATTGCTAAATAGGGATCCTTATGTATAAATTAGTAATCTGTTTCTATTTAAGTTCGATATCATTGTCATAGAGAATTTGAAGAGAAAATGAGAATATTTAACTGTGACCATGGCCTATGATCTGCAGTGAAAAATAGAATGCCTGAATTAATGAGATCACACAAATCCATTGAACTATATGTAGACAGTCTATTTTAGCTTGCAAGCCCTTAGAAAATGAGGACTGAGCATGTTTAACATTCATAATGCATGTTATAATTCTAAGCATCATGATATGCTAAATAAAGAGTACTTAAAGATAATTAGAAAAACAGAAAATGTGGACCCAAGCTCACTGCTGAGCTAATACTTCATAGTAATTTCTCTGTGCAGATTTGATTCTGGGCCCTCATTTCTGCCCTTCATATCTCATGCTATCATTTAAATGCCACATAGAAAAGGAAGATATGATGAAGGAATGTGGCCAATTTTATTTCCATACTATAGGAATAACAAGAGGTAGACATGGGTTTTTCTCATTTCCATTCCTCCCCCTATCACCTATGTTTTAATTCATCTCCTTTCCTTTTCTTCTCAAAGCCAAATTAAAGTATACAGCTAAAAAGTTCTCTGACTCCATGATATTCCACTCCACAGAAGCCTGCATAATTCACTTGTGGCTATTACAAGATGGTCATCATAATCCATATTTAACTGTGAGTTATCCTGTGTAACACCTAAAATTCAGTATGGTGATAGGGGCCAAACTAGTAGAAAAAAGGAAAATATTAAAGGAAAAAAAAAAAAAACCTTGCCACCCTAGCACAAACTGAAAGGATTTCTAATAGCTAAGATCTCATTAAAAGATAGCTTTTGCATGTAAAGTCAGACAATAATAATGAGCTAGGCCTCACAGACTAAATGATTGACAGTGTACCTACAATCTCCATCCACTAGAGATCGCCTAATATAGGGTTCAGTGGCCAAGGGCATAGTATCACTTAATTTTAATTTAGAGCACTTTAAATGCATTGTTAAGTGCACAATTGCAAAGTTATATATATATATATATATATATATATATATATATATATATATATATATATATATATATATATATATATATATATATGTATGTATGTATGTATGTATATATCACTTCATTTTACATTGTGCAGAGAACAACTGATAGTTCAGTTAAAACTATAAAAGATACAGATATTACCCCACTGCCTGAGAATACTGTTAGATGTTGCAATGAATATTTTTTAAAATAATGTTAAAATCAAAATGTAATTGACAAAATTTCACAAGGCACGAAATACTTCTTTTTCTAATCCCAATGTTATAATACTATTTCTTCTGAGATTTTGATAAAGGCAAAAAAGGCATATCAAATAAAATATTCATTATATGCCAGATTAATTTCCCTAAAACATTGTTTTATCATGTTATTCCTGGGGTCAAAAATTTCAGAATGATTTTCAATTTCCTTAGGCACTGACCTAATTTTTTAAACTTATGTGCTTTCTTCTCCAGTCAGACTGCTATACTGGCCCACTAAACTTTGTTCCTTCTGGAAATTGATGTAAATAACTCTTCTCTCTATGATACTTTTTTCCATCCTTTCCACATGCTTAAATCTTACCTATCTTTTCATGACATCAAATCTCATGTTTTCTATGCTAATCTACTATGATATCTCCTTTTTTTTGAGCACCTATTACTTAGTAATGTCCAATTAATTTGACACCAAATCTAGATTGTCCTGTATACATATTGAATATATTATACATAGTTTTTTTCTTCTCCTAACATGTCATTTACATGGGGCATATTATGGAGCATGAGCAGGAATAGGCTTAGACACTGGTTCTAGAACAAGAAGTTGTATCTCCTTTATCAAGGAGTCAGAATCCATGAAGCACTTCTTAAACTGTGGTTTGCGACCACATAATTGAATGTAGAAGTCATGAAATTATGATTTATTATCAATAAATGTTTGATTTGTTATCCCTATTTTGTATATCTTTATACCCAGGGTCATGTAAAAATTTATAAATAAAAAATGGTTTGCTATTGGAAAAAGTTTAAGAAACCCTGATGTAGCATGCTCCTGAACTGTCCTTATTGCACATATATTTGGCATACAAAAAAATTTTTTTAATGAATGAATAAAACAATAAGGTTATTTATCCTTAAAATGGTACTCCCTTACCTGTTATATTTTCTATGGTTTATCGAATTTTTAAAAATTTAGTTATCTTCTTATATGCAAAAAAATTCATCAACTACAAATTTAAGTTATTAAATTCATAGCTAATCTATGAAATTTTAAAGTCTAAATCCTTATATCTTCTTTTTTAATGTCTGAATCACTGACATTAACTGTACTAGAGTGATAGGGGGGAAAGTCCTTCACCTTTTTTGACTACTGATGTAATAGCCTTGCCAATTTATTAGTGGAGAGTAATAAAAAAAAAAAAAAAAAAAAAAAAAAGAATTGTCTTTTGAAAAGAATGGACATAGGAAGTTCTGGATAATGTAACATTTCATTTTTATTCTGTCGAAACATTTTTTTAATCTTTTGAGATGTCAGAACATTATTTATTTTTACAACCTTAAAAATTAAATGTAAAATGATACATAATCCTGAGTTTTTGTCTTAAAAATCCCTGTTCTAAGGGACACAACAAAATGAATATTATTTCTATTTTGTGAAATGTATACTAGTTTATGCACATCAAATGTGTACCTCTAATACACTGAAATATAGTTTAGTAAATATAGTCTATTTCTTTTGAATATACTCTGTATCCTTCTATAGCCATGTTTCATCACTTTAGTGAAAGTTTACTACCCAGCGAAAAGAAAAAAAAAATGTTTATGAATCATCTATTAGGTTCTGTTTATGTGCTTGCCATATAATGTAAATACCTAGGGAAAGAAGAGGTGATTTTTTTGTTTTGTTTTTTTTTTGTTTTTTGTTTTTTGTTACAGCTGAACAAACTGAGAAAAATAGAGATTAAGTGACTTGACTAGTCACAAAGTTGTAAGTGTTTTGAAGTCGAATTTGAATTCAGGTCTTCTTACATCTAGACCTAAAAATCTATCCACTTTATTATCATTTACCTCTAAAAAGAAGCCATTTTAAATAATAATTTTTGTGTGTTATCAAAAGGATTCCTCCATCAAAATTTAGCTTTTTAATAACTCCAAGGGAAAAGGCATGGGAGTAAGGAGGAAAAAAAGGAAGAGGGATTGAGGAAATCCCCTCAAAGGTTTATATCATTTGTTAACAATAACCAGAAGGGGTTGAACAAAGCAATTTCTGTAGTGAAAGGAAGTTGAATGAAAATTAATTAAAAAAAATCATAATTGGAATTATGTACAATTGTGAAAATTCTTACACATCTGAAAATAATATTAGAATTAGATACAGAACAGTTAGGTAGATAAAAAGTAGCAAATATATCTGAGATATACATATACATACACACACGTATATATATATGCATACATGTAAGTATACACACATACTAGTTTGACAAAAGTATGTAAGAAGAAATCAATAAATTAATGTCAAAGGATTTGAAGAGACAATTCTTCAGAGAACCAACAACAGAATGGAAAAATGTTTAAGTCATGAATAATAAAGCTGCACTGAAGTCCCACTTCACATCTATTAGACTTTCAAAGATAATAAAAGGGAAAAAAATGATCCTTGTTAGAGAGTGTCTAGGAGTACTGATACATTGTTGTTCACTCTGTGAAGAAGACTAACAATAATGGAAACTGGGTATGCTTTTGATTCAATGATAATATATTCCAAAAAGATGAAAGAAAAAGGAAAAGAACTTACATTTACAAAAAATATTTACAATAGTATTATGGGGCAAGGAAAGAATTGGAAACAAAATAGATTTTCTTCAATTGAGTAATAGCTAAACAAATCCTACATATTGAGTATTATAAAATATCACTGTTCTATAAGAAATAACAGAAGGAATGGATTTTTTTGCAACCTCTGAAGATATATGAATTTGGAACAGGTGGTGAGGGTGGACTAAGATGAAACAAAAGTGTATAAATGCTTACAACATTGTAAGGAAAACAATTTTAAAAGACCTAAAATCTCTGATCAATGGAGTAACAAATCATGCCTCCAGAATACTGATGATAAAAAGTTATTCCCATTTCCCAAAAGAGAGGTGATGGATTAAAGTGTAGAGAAGGCAACACATTTTCAGACATGGCCCATATGTTGATTTATTTTGCTTTAGCATATTTATTGCAAAACAGGCTTTCTTATTTCTTGCTTTTTTTATTGGGAGGAGACAATTATGGAAATTATGGAGTAAGTAGGGATAGTAAAGGTACAAAGAGAAAATAACAACCAAAAAAAAAAAAAAAAAAGGAATGTGATTACAAATACTTGAAATAATCTATCATTTGTTTTTTTTTTTTTTTTCCTTTAGGAAAACCAAATAAATGTTTCATTGAACAAATTGCAAAAATTGGTCATTTATAATTTTAAAAGGGTAGAGCCAGGAGTGTACAGCACAGAAAATACTCAACTCTCACAACCCTCCAATTTCAAATGATTTTAAAATTACATCTCAAAATCCACCTCCGAAGAGTCAGAGTCAAGAAACAATCAGAGAATCAGAGTGAAACATCCCTACAGTCTAAGAAAAGTTAGGAGGTTGGAAACAGAGATTAACAAGGAGGTAGGGGCTGGACCAGAAGCCACATGGATGATACACCAGTAATGGGATTGGGGGATAACAACAGAATTAACAGAAGCTTCAACAATTCTCATGGGGTAAGGGAATCAAGATGCTTTTAAGAAAGAGATAATAGCAGACTGCTTTGCTAGCCCTGAAATCTCTGACCATACATTATTTGAAAATCCCACTGCCTATAACTTCTGGGATATCATTATAGTAAGAAAAGTAGTACTTTTTTCAAAAGGGAATGGAAGCCTTGAGGTGCAATATCATTTTTGGTCACAAGGGATCAGGAACCCTGAGTAACAACATAATTTTTAATCAAAAGAGGCTCTGAAGAGCAATATAAATTACAATTCTAAGAAATCAGAATCCATCCTTGGGAAAGAACTAGAGTATATATGAGAGAAGCCATTTCACTTCTGCTCTAGATCATACCACCTAGGAAACACTGAAAATTTCTAAATCCCCTGAACTAGCTCTAAAAATCACAAATGAAAAAATCTGAAGCTTGAGGCAATGCTCTTCTCTACTATGTATGCCAAGAAAAAAGCTCTTAAAGTTCAAACTCATAAAGTTTTAACATAAAGTTCAAAATAAAGAAATAGGGTAGGAAGATGAACAAACAACATAAAATGAATCTGACCATAAAAAAATATTATGGTGACAGAATGTTAAGATATAAACCCAGAAGAAGGCAATGAAACAAAAACAGCTACAAGCAAAGCCTCAAAGAAAAAAAAAATGTGAATTGGATACAAAGCCATCAAAAATTCCTAGAAGAGCTTAGCATGCTTATCAAAATCAAATAAAAGTGGTAGGATAATAATTAGATAAAAAAATAAGAGAGAAGGAATTATAGAAATACAATTAATAGGTAAAAGTGACACCAAAGTACTGAAGAAAATAACACCTTAAAAACATAATTGATCAATGAGAAAAAAGGTACAAAAATAACTCCTTAAAAGGCAGTTGACAAAAATAAGACAGAGAGATGTACACATATACATATATAGAGAGAGAGAATGGGGAGGGGAGAGGATACAAAGATTATTCATTGAAAAAAGCAATTGCTTAAGAATTAGAATTGGGGAAATGGAAGCAAATGACACTATGAGACATAAAGAAACAATAAAATAAACTCAAAAAAAAAGGAAAGAAAAAAATAATACATGTGAACTATATCATTGGGAAAAAAAAAACTGATCTGGGAAGTAAATAAAAGAGAAATAATTTAATAGTTATTGGTATACCTAAAAGCCACAATGAAAGAAAGATCCTCCACAGAATATTTCAAGAAATTATTAAGGAAAATACTCTAAGATCCTAGAAATAGAAGGTAAAATAGAACTAGAAAGAATCTATTCACTAATAATCACTTGAAAGAAATCCCAAAATGTTTTCTTATTGTAATTTTGTAATGTTGTCTCATTCTAGTCATTCTCTATGAAATTATTGTTTCTATATTTTTTCTTTAACTCATTCACTGTGCAGAATTAGATTATTTAATTTCAAATTATGTATACTTACACCATATTTTAGTAAATGTAATTTTTATTTCTTTATTATTTAAAAGGCTGCTATGTTATTTTGCTCACACATATTTTATACTGATATTGTTCATTGTCCATGATTCCTTTTAGTAAGACATAGTTTTCCTGCTTTTAGATCTGGTTTTACTTTTGCCTTGTCTAATATAATAATTACTTCATCTTTTATTTTTTTACTTCAGCTGAAGCATAATAGATTCTGTTCCAGGGCCTTATTTGAACTCTATGTTATGTCTCTCTGTTTTAAGTATTTTTCTTGTAAACAACAGATTGTTGGATTCGGGTATTTAAATCATTCTTCTGTCTGCTTCCATTTTATGGGTGACCTGATCACATTCACAGTTAAGTTTATTGTGTGTTTTCTTTCATCTTATTAAATTTTTTTGTTTATTTCTCTCTCCCTCTCTCCCTCTATCTTTTATTTTATCCTCTCTTTAAAATTTGTTTTGCTTCTGACCACTGTCTTCTCTTATCTTCCTTCTATTTTATTACCCTCTCCACTCTTTTCCTTATTCATTTCCATGCCTAGTTCTCTGTTGGATAGGATTCATTTCTATTCCCAACATACACACACACACACACACACACACACACACACACACACACACACACTCTTTTGAAATGATTCATTTATAATTTTAGATTAAGCATTTTTTTGGCCCCTTGCCATTTCTCCCTCCACTATAAAAGCTCTATTCTGGAAACCTCCATTATGTGAAATTATTTCTCCATGCATTCACTCCCTTTCCCCTTCTCCTAGGGAATCCCTCTTTCTCACCTATTTATTTATTTTTTAACATTATCCTAAATTAATTGACTCATTCCCACAGTCTCTTTCTATCCAGAATCATTTAAAATGTCCTGATAATGATAATGTTCTTATCTTTATTACCTTCTCTTATAAAAAGGTAAACACTTTAACTTTATTTAATTTCTTATACTTTCTCTTTCATGTTTACTTTTTTATGTTTGTTTTTTTTTTTTGTTGTTGTTGTTGTTGTTGTTGTTGTTGTTTTTAATTTTTGTGTTTCAAACTCAAATTTCTATCCAGGTCCAGTCTTTTCAACTGGAATGCTGAAAAGTTCGCTATTTCATTAAGTGCTCATTTTTTTTCTTGAAGGCTTATACTCAGTTTTGCTATGTCGGTAATTTCATACTTGTAATTAATCTCAACACTTTTTTTTTTTTTTTTTTTGGAAAATCATATTTGAAGTCCTCTTTTCCTAAATCATGTTAAACTGACTGTGGTTTCATGGTATTTGAATGTTTTTCTTTCTGACTGACCTAGATCTTTGGAATTTGATTTTTGTATTCCTCAGCATTCTTTTTTGGGGGAACCTTTTTAAGTGGTGATCAGCAAGTTCTTTACATTTCTGGTTTGCCTTCTATTTCTAGGATATCATAGTACTTTTCTTTAATAATTTCTTGGAATATGACTTCTAGGATCTTTCTTTGATGATGGCTTTTAGATAGATCAATAACTATTAAATTATCTCCCCTTTATGTAGCTTCCAGGTTAGTTTTTTTTTTTTGTTTGTTTGTTTGTTTTTTGGTAATGACATGGTTCATATTTTCTTCTATTTTTCTTTCTTTTGGCTTTCTTTTATTAGTTTTTATGTCACATGCTGTCATTGGCTCCCATTTCTCCAATTCTAGTACTTAAGAAGTTACTCTTTTTCAATGAGCATGCCTCTTTTTTTTTCATAGTCAACTCTGTTTTAAAGGAGTTATTTTCATGAATATACTTTTGTACTTTGTATCAGTAACTATTATGCTTCAGTTAAAGTATATTAAAAAAAAAAAAAAAAAAAACTAGGGTTAGCAATCCTGATCTCAGATCAAGCAAAACCAGAAATATATCAAATTAAAAGAGATAAGTAGGACAACTACATACTGCTAAAGGGAACATAGATAATGAAGTAATATCAACACTAAACATACATGCATCAAGTGATAGAGCATCCAGATTCTTAGAGAAGTTAAAATGAGTTGCAAGAAGAAATAGACAGAAAATCTACACTAGTGAGGATTTTCAGCTTCCTTCTTTCAGAACCAGATAAATCTAATTTAAAAATAAGTAAGAAAGAAGTTAAGATGATGAAGAGAAAATTAGAAACTTTAGGTATTATAAACCTGTGGATAAAATTGAATGGTGATAAAAAGGAATATTTTATTAGTGTCACTTGGCATATACACAAAAATTGACCATGTATTTTGGTATAAAATCTTCACAATCAAATGTAGAAAAACAGAAATAATATATGCATCCTTTTCAGATCATGATGAAATAAAAATTACATTCAACATAGGCCCAGGGGAAGATAGACTAAAAACCAATTGGAAATTAAATAATTTAATACTAAAAAATGAATGGGTCAAACAACAGAACAAAAACAATAAATAATTTCATCCAAGAGAATGACAATAATGAGACAAAATACCAAAACTTTTGGGATGCAGACAAAATAGTTCTTAGGGGAAATTTGATATCATTAAATGTTTATATGAATAAAATAGAAAAAGAGAAGATAAACAAATTGTGCATGCAATTAAAAAGACTAAAATAAAAAGAACAAATAAAGAATCCCCAATTAAATCTGAAATTCTGCAAATAAAAGGACAGTAAAATCAAAAGTAAAAAATGTTTGAATAAAAAACAAAAGGTTTTTTAAAGAAAAAACAACAAAATTGATAAATATTTGGTTAATTTGATTAGAAAAAGGAGAGAAGAAAATCAAATTACCAGTACCAAAAATGAAAAGGCTGAACTTACCATCAATGAAGAGGAAATTAAAACAATAATTTGGACCTATTTTTCCCAATAGTATGCCAATAAATCTGGTAATCTAAGTGAAACAGATAAATACTTACAAAAAGATAGATTAACATATGAGGAAATAAATTACTTAAATATCCCATGTTAGAAAAAATACATTCAACAAGCCATTAATAAATTCCATAAGAAAAACTTTCAGCATCTGATGGATCTGCAAACGAATTCTACCTAATATTTACAGAACAATTAATTCTAATACTATATAAACTATTCAGGAAAATAGAGGAAGAGCCTTACCAAATTCCTTTTAATTACATAGATATGATGTTGATAACTAAACCATGAAGGGACCAAACCAAGAAAGAAAATAATAGACCATTTTCACTAATAAATATTGATGTAAAAATCTTAAATAAAATATTAGCAAAGAGATTACCATAACTTATCTACAAAACAAAACTGTCTGACTAACTAGACTTTCTATCAGTAATGCAGGGCTGGTTCAGTATCAGGAAAACTATCAACATAATTGGCCATATCAATAAACAAATTAATAGAAATCCTTTGATTATCTCAACTGAGGTGAAAAAATAATTTGACAAAATACAACACCTATCCCTATTTTAAAAACAAACAAACAAACAAACTAGAAAGCATAGGAATAAATGAAGATTTCCTTGAAATGACAAGTAATATCTATCTAAAACCATCAGCAAATATGGTACGTAATAAACAAGTAGTGTTCCCAGTAAGATCAGGGTTGAAAATTGACCATCTTCACCACTACTATTCCATATTGTATTAGAAATGTTAGCTTTAACAACAAGAGAAGAAAAAGAAATGAAAGGAATTAGAGTAGGTAACAAGCAAACAAAATTATTACTCTTTGCAGATGATATAATGTTATACTTAGATAAACCTAGAGAATCAACTAAAAAACTCCTAGAAATAATAACTTAAGCAAAATTGCAGGATATAAAACAAATGCACATAAATATTTGACATTTCTATCTGTTACCAACAAAGTCTAGCAGCAAGAAATAGAGAAATCCCATTTAAAATAACTGTAAATAACATAAGATATTTGGGAGCTACTTGCTCAAGAAAAAGCCAGGAATTATTTGAATACAATTACAAAACACTTTTCCCACAAAATAAAGTTGGAAACTATATTAAATGTCCATGAACAGGCTGAAACAATATAATTAAAATTACAATTCTACTTACATTAATCTACTTATTCAGTGCCATACCAATTAAACAGCCATGAAATAATTTTGTAGAGTTATAAATAATAAAATTCATCAGGGAAAAAAAAGTTTAAAAAATGTCAAGGAAATTAATTTTAAAAAATGCAAAAGTGTACCAGACCTAAAAGTATATTACAAAGCAGTGTACTGCCACAGTTCCCTTTTAAAGTTCTGACCCAGTTTCCCTAATTGTCCTATTCAGTTACTCTGCCTCAGGTTGTAATCATTCCCTCTTAATGTTTGATAGGATAAAAGTTTTTATCCATTTTAGACATCATTAGAATATCAGCAGCCTCTCTGGCACCTCCCTCCATTATGTCATCATCCTAGGTACCTCCCCCATTATGTCACTGTTTTTGTTACCCTATAAAAGAATCTTGTATTCAACATTCCCTACTGGATTCTTTGAGCCAATAGTCTCATTCAGTCCTGAGACCAAACCATGGATCCATTTAGTCCCAGTAAATCCCTTCCTTTCAAATAAATTATTAAAATGTTCTCTAATCTCTATTCTGCCTCAGTTTCTCTGGCATTACATTAGCAGTCATCAAAACCATTTGATACTGGTTAAAAAATAGAGTAGTAGATTAGTGGAATACAATAGGTTCACAAGACACAATAGCCAATAACTATAGTAATTTAATGTTTGATAAACCCCAAGACTCCAGTTTCTGGAAAAAGAAATAAATATTTGACAAATTATGATGTAAATACTGGAAAATAGTATGGCAGAAATGAGGCATTGACCTGCATCTAAACACTGCATAGCAAGATAAGGTTGAAATGGGTTCATGATTTAGAGAGAAAAGGTGATAAAAAGCTATAAAAGTGCTTTATTTAAAAATTTGAAAAATCAAAAAACAAAAGAACCTCCCAAAATACTCTAAGTCACTATTGATTAATGAAATTCAAATTAAAATAACTGTGAGATACTTATATTTATTACATTGCCTAAAATGAAAGAAATGGAAAATTACAAATGCTGGGAAAAATGTAGAAAAATGTGAAAATTAATGCATGTTGGTGTAGTTTTGAGTTAGTCCAACTATTCTGAAAAACAATTTGGAATTACAATTAAAGAGTTCTAAACCTATATATACTCTTTTACCCAGTAATGTATCCTAAAGCGTTCAGAGAAAAGAAAAAAATAACTTATTTGTATAGCTATATTTTCAGCATTCTTTTTGTCATTGCAAAGAGTTAGAATTGAGAAAATGTACATCAATTGGGGAATAACTGGAAAAGTTGTGATTCATGAATGGATTAATGATAAAATACAATTTTCCTATAACAAATAACCAGCAGGATTTATATGAAATCTTGATGTGAAGCACAACTAAGGGGACATTGTATATATTAACATTAATATTTTAAACATCATTTATTGTGAAATAACTACTCTGATCAAGACAATAATCCAAAAAAAAATTTAAAGACTCTTGATAACTAATAATATCTCCCTACAGAGAGATCACTAATAAATTCCAAATAAAGATTGAAGCATTATTTTCTTAACTTTCTTTGTTTGTTTTTGTTGTTGCTGTCTCTGTTTTCTTTCATAACATGACTAATATAGAAATATATTTTAATGACTTTGCATGTATTATCAATATTAAATTGTTTGAGATTAGAAGGGAAGTAACAAATTGGGAAAATATTTTTATAGTTAAAGGTTCTGATAAAGGTCTCATTTCCGAAATATATAGAGAATTGAGCCTAATTTATAAGAAATCAAACCATTCTCCAATTGATAAATGGTCAAAGGATATGAACAGCCAATTCTCAGATAATGAAATTGAAACTATATCCAATCACATGAAAGAGTGTTCCAAATCACTACTGATCAGAGAAATGCAAATTAAGACAATTCTGTCAGATTGGCTAAGATGACAGGAACAAATAATGATGAATGTTGGAGGGGGATGTGGGAAAACTGGGACACTAATACATTGTTGGTGGAGTTGTGAAAGAATCTGGCCATTTTGGAGAGCAATCTGAAACTATGCCCAAAAAGTTATCAAACTGTGCATATCCTTTGATCCAGCAGTACTACTACTGGGCTTATATCCCAAAGAAATACTAAAGGGGGGAAAGGATCCTGTGTGTGCCAAAATGTTTGCGGCAGCTCTTTTTGTAGTGGCTAGAAACTGGAAGATGAATGGATGCCCATCAATTGGAGAATGGTTGGGTAAATTATGGTATATGAAGGCTATGGAATATTATTGCTCTGTAAGAAATGACCAGCAGGATGAATTCAGAAAGGCTTGGAGAGACTTGCATGAACTGATGCTAAGTGAAATGAGCAGAACCAGAAGATCAATATACACTTCAACAACAATACTGTATGAAGATGTATTCTGATGGAAGTGGATATCTTCAACATAAAGAAGATCCAACTCACTTCCAGCTGATCAATGATGGACAGAAACAACTACACCCAGAGAAGGAACACTGGGAATTGAATGTAAAATATTAGCACTACTGTCTATCTACCCAGGTTACTTATACCTTCGGAATCCAATACTTAACATGCAATAAGAAAATTGGATTTACACACATATATTATATCTAGGTTATACTATAACACATGTAAAATGTATGAGATTGCCTGTCATCTAGGGGAGGGAGTAGAGACAGGGAGGGCATAATTTGGAAAAATGAATACAAGGGATAATGTTATAAAAAAATTACTCATGCATATATAGTGTCAAAAAATGTATAATTATAAAATTAATTTAAAAAAAAGAAAAAAGAAAAGGGCAAAACAAAACAAAACAAAATATTAAATTGTTTGACTACTCAAGGATTGGGAGGAGTGGGAAGAAAGGGCAGAATTTGCAATTCAAAATTTAATTAATCATTATCAATTTTAATTACAATTGGGAAATATTTTAAAAAACAACTAAAATATTTTAAATATAAATTTAATGCTACATACATACTGTATATCTGATTGATGTAGACAAAAATAAGTTTTTGGTTATGTAATAGCTGTTTTATAGGGAAAAAATGAATATAGGGAATGTAACCTGTAAAAATTCTCAAGGACTAATGAGGGGCAGGGGGAGGAGACTGTGGAGCCAAGATGGCAGAGAGTAGACAGACAGTCTGTCTCATTTGGATTGGGGAGGGTGGGGAAGTCAGTCCAGTATAGGTGCAATGCAGGGAAACCCAGGGCAGAGAGCCCTCCATAGAGAGAATCTATGGGAGGCTCTTAACTAAAATACAGCAGTGCTTGGTTATCCTGTCCTGGCTCAGAAGCCAGTGGATCAGAAGACTAGCTGTGAGACCTTCAATGCAACTACAGAAAAACCCTTGAACACTTTGTCATGCCTACCAAGTACTGGAAAGAAGCCAGTAACACTGACACCATGGCAGCATGGAACTGCTTTCATGTGGAACAATCTCTGCTTCTCCCTTAGAGCATATCTCAACCTTTAAGAATGAGGAAAAAAGCAAAGAGAACTTTGGCCCTAAATAGTTATTAGGAAGAAAAGGAAGAACAGACCTCAAACACTGAGGACACTAAAGGTAAAACATCTCCAGATGAAGTCTCAAAGGGTGATATGAGTTGCTCTCCATCTCAAAAGACTCTCTTGTAAAAATTCAAAAAGGTTCTTTAAAAAGTTACAAGAAAAATGAGGAAAGGAATTGAACTTTGGAAAAGGAAACACATTATCTGCAGAAAATCATTCCTTAAAAAAATAGAGTGAAAAAGAAAACAACTCCTTAAAAAACAATTGTAAAATGGAAACAGAGAACAACCCCCTAAAAAATAGAATAGAATGAACAAAACCCCTCATTTAAAAGTTCAATTGGCCAAATGCAAAAGGAGATTTAAAAAAAAAAAAAAAAAAAGCAAAAAAAATAATTCACCAAAAAACTATAATTGAACAAATGGAAGTGAATGACTCAATGAGACATCAAGAATCAATCAAACAAAACCAAAGAAAAAGGAAAAAATAGAGGGAAATGTAAAATATCTCATTGGAAAAACAACTAACCTGGAAAAGAATTCCAGGACAGATAATCTAATTATTATTGGATAACCTGAAAACCACAATGAAAAAAAGATCTTAGACAAGATCTATCAAGAAATCAACAAGGAAAACTGCCCTGATTCACTCATCACTTCCTGAAATAGATATCAAAAAATGAAAATTCCAAGGAATAGCTTAGCTAAATTCAGGAATCATCAGATTAAGGAGAAAATAGTACAAGCAGCCCAAAAGAAATAATTCAAATATCAAGGAATGACAATCAGGATTATCCAGGACTTAACAGTATCCACTTTAAAGAACTGAAGGATCTAGAATATGATATTCCAGGAGACAAAAGAGCTTGGATTGCAACCAAGAATCAACTATCCAGCAAAATTAAGCATTATCTTGCAGGGGGAAAATGAAATAAGGGATTTTCTTTTCTTTTCTTTTCTTTTTTTTTTTTTTTTTTTTTTTTGAAGAAAAGACCAGAGCTGAACAGAAAATTTGATCTTCAAATGCAAATTCAAGAGAAGCATAAAAAGATGTAAAGGGAAGGGGGGAAAACTATGTTTATTTTTAAGATTAAAATGTTTACATCCTCATATTTGTAGATGATATATTTAATTCTTTAGAACTGTATTTTGTTAGGGGTATACTTAGTGAGTATAAATGTAATTTGACTCTATTGGGATGATATAAAAAAAAAAACAAATTAAAGGTAAAAAAGGGATTGTACTGGAAAAAGAGGAAAGGAGAGGTAAAATGAGGTAAATTATATCACATTAAGAGGCAAAAAAGATCTATTGCAATTGAGGGGAAATGAGCATTGTGTGAACCTTAATCTCATTAGATTTGACTCAAAGTGAGAATATCAGACATATTTAGTTTGATAGAGAAACTTGTCTCATCCTGTAGGGTACAAGGAGGGTAAAGGGGGGATAATAGAAGGGAGACAGAAGTAGAAGGAAAAAAGAATAAGAAAGGGAGGAGGGGCTGTAAAAGGGGAGGGCAGATTGAGGAAGGTGGTGGAAAGAAGCAAAACATCAGGGAAGAGGGAAAGGGGGAAAGGAAAAGTATAACTTGGGGATAATACTATGATGAGAAATACAGAGTTAGTTATTTTAACTATGAATGTGAATGGTATAAACTCTTCCATAAAAGGGAAGCAGATAGCAACCTGGATTAAAAACCAGAATCCTACTATATGTTGTTTACAAGAAACAGGTTTTGAGCCAAGTAATACATACAGATTAAAGGTAAAAGGCTGGAGCAGAATCTATTATGCTTAGCATTATAATGCTTAGCAAGGCTAGCAATTCTTATCTCTGACCAAGCAATAGCAAAAATAGATCTAATTAAGAGATAAGAAAACTACATTTAGCTAAAGCATACCATAAATAATGAAATAATGTCAACACTAAACATATATATACCAAATGACAAAGCATCCAAATTCCTAGAGAAGAAGGTAAGAGAGTTGCAAGACAGCAAAACTATACTAGCGTGGAATCTCAGCCTTATTCTTCAGAATTAGATAAATTGAACCAAAAAACAAATAAGAAAGAAGTTAAGGAATGAAATAAAATTTTAGAAAAGTTAAGGTATGGAACAAACTGAATGGGGACAGAAAGGAATATACTTTTTTCTTTGTACTACATGAAATCTGCACAAAAATTAAGTCATAAAAAATGTCAAATTAAAATGCAGAAAGGCAAAAATAGTAAATGCATCTTTTTTCAGATCCAGATAGAATAAAAATTACATGTAATAAATGGTCAGGAAAATAGACCAACAATTAATTGGAACCTAAATAATCTAATCTTAAAGAATGCATGGGTGAAACAACAAATCATGGACACAATTGATAATTTCATCCAAGAGAATGACAATAATGAGACAACATACTAAAACTTATGGGATGCATCAAAGCAGTTCTTAGGAGAAATTTTGCATCTCTAGATGCTTACTTAAATAAATAGAGAAAAAGATCATTGAATTGGGCATACAACTGAAAAAGCTATAAAAAACAAATTAAAAATCTGCAAATATCAAATTTGAAATTTTGAAAATAAGGCAGATTAATAAAATAAAAGTAAGAAAACTATTGAAGTATAAAGCAAAACTAAGAGTAGGTTTTTTGAAAAAATAAGAATATAAATTAATTTAATTTAATTAATTGATTTCATTAGAAAAAGGAAAGAAGAAAATCAAATCACTAGTATCAAAAATGAAAAGGGTGAATTTTCCACCAAGGAAGAGGAAATTTAAGCAATAATTAGGAACTATTTTGTCCAACCATATGTCAATAAATCTGATTATCTAAGTGAAATGGATGAATACTTACAAAAATATAGACTAACAGATGAGGAAATAAATGATTAAGTTATGGTATATGAGTGCTATGGAATACTATTGTTGTATAAGAAAAGATAAGCAGGATGATGTCAGAAATGCCTGGAGAGACTTACATGAACTAGTGCTGAGTGAAGTGAGTAGAAAGAACCAAGAGAGCATTGTACATAGCAACAAAAAGATTATATGATGATCAATTCAAATAGATATATCTCTTCTCAATAGTGAAATGATTCTGGTCAATGCCAAGACTTATGATGAAGAGAATTATCTGCATCCATAAAGAGGACTGGATGTGTACACAACATTGCACTTTCACCTTTTTTTTCTTATTACATGCTTGCTTTTTGTTTTCTTTGTCATTTTTTCCCTTTTTGATATAATTTTTCTTATGCAGCATGATAATTGTGGAAATATATATATATATATATGGATGGCACATGTCTAATATATGTTGATTTACTTGCTGTCTCGGGGAAGGGGGAAAGAGGGAGAAAAAATGGAATGCAAGGTTTTACAAGAGTGAATATTGAAAACTATCTGTGCCTCTATTTTGAAAATTAAAAGCTATTATTTTTTAAAAAGTGTAATATATAAAAACGTTTGTGGCAACCCTTTTTGTAGTAACAAGAAACTGGAAACTGAGTGGATGTGATCAGCAAGAGAATGACTGAATAAATTATGGTATATGAATATTGTGGAATATTATTGTTCTATAAGAAATGATCAGCAAGATGATTTCAGAGAGGTCTGGAGAGGCTTACATGAACAGATGCTAAGTGAAATGAGCAGAACCAGGAGATCATTGTACATGGCAATAGCAAAATTATATGATGATCAACTCTGATGGACATGGCTCTCATCAACGATGAAATAATTCAGACCAGTTTCAATGGTCTTGTGATGAAGAAAACCATCTGAACCCAAAGAGAGGACAGTGGACTGAATGTGGATCACAACATGATATTTTCACTCTTTTTTTTGTTGTTTGCTTGCATTTTGTTTTTTCTCATTTTTTTTCCTTTGTGATCTAATTTGTGTGTGCAGCATAATTGTGGAAATATGTATAGAACAATTGCACATGTTTAACTTGCCTTCTAGGGGAGAGAGTAGGGTAAAGGGAGGGAAAAAATCAGAAAACAAAGTTTTGTATAAGTGAATATTGAAAATTATTCACATATATATTTTGAAAATAAAAAAGCTTCAATAAAAAAAGTATGAGACAGAAAAAAGTAATTTCTCAAGTACCTTGAGAAAATCATTGAATTATGGATTTCACCCAACCATTGTTGGGTAAACTATGGTATATGAATGTTATGGAATATTATTGTTCTATAAGAAATGACCAACAGGAGAAATACAGAGAGGCTTGGAGAGACTTACATCAACTGATGCTGAGTGAAACGAGCAGAACCAGAAGATCATTATACACTTCAACAATGATACTGTATGAGGATGTATGCTGATGGAAGTGGATTTCTTCAACATAGAGAAGAACTAATCCAATTCCAATTGATTAATGCTGGACAGAACCAGCTACATCCAGAAAAGGAACACTGGGAAATGAATGTAAACTGTTATTTTTACCTTCTGAATCCAATTCTTCCTGTTCAACAAAAAAATTCGGTTCTACACACATATATTGTATCTAAATTATACTGTAATATATTTAACATATATAAGACTGCTTGCCATCTGGGGGAGGGGGTTGGGGGAGGAAGGGAAAAAATCTGAATAGAAGTAAGTGCAAGGGATAATGTTGTAAAAAATTACCCATGCATATGTACTGTCAAAAAATGTTATAATTATAAAATAAAATAAAAAATTAAAAAAAAAAAAAAAAAAAAAAAAAAGAATTATGGATTTCAACATATATAATTGAAAGTAAAATTTGTTTGGTTTACAAGTGTATGCAAAGATAATGTTTTGTTTTAAGATAAAAACAATTCCTTTAGTAACTGCTCTTATGCTCTTTATAGCAAAACCATATTTTCCCAACAAGATGTTTTTGTAAAAAAATAAAAACATAACATTTTTATGATTCTTTTAAATGATAGAATAAATGTTTCTCCTGAGCTGAACACTATCAATAAAGATGACTAGAACACATGCATGTTTGCAAAGAGAAAATTTATAGCTAGCACAAACAAATATATATATATATATATATCACTAAAGTTCAGATCTTAGGTTTGACCAAAGTCATCAAATTTTTAGTACATGAAGGTAACCAGGACTAGAATATGTTTCTGCTCTCTCCTAATTCACTAATGCTTCATTCTGTGTGTATGTCCCTTGATGGGCTTTTTGGGCCTCAGAAGTCTTCCTGTTTGATATATATTATCTATCAATGTACATATGAAACTAAAGTATAAACTAAAGTTATAGAAAGTAGGATGCTCAGATACATGACACATCCATTTACCTAAGAGTTTGCAAAAACTCAAAACAGTATTTCTTGTTTCACTTCAATATATAACAAGTATTACATACATGCTAATAGATATATGCAAAAGCATATGTATATATACATATATATATATGCTGTATACATTGTGTGCTTTGTTTATATAGATAGATAGATAGATAGATAGATAGATATATATATATCTATATCTATATATATATAGATATATAGATCTATATATCTATATCTATATATATATAGATATATAGATCTATATAGATCTATATATCTATATAGATATATAGATATATATACACACATATGAAATATTAAATCTGCCTTACATCTCATAAGTATTCTCTGACCCTCTGATTTTACCTTATACCTAGAAGGCAGATCCATGGGCTCTAGAGTCTCTATTTAAAGAGGTTTATTTTTTTTTTCTATTTCCTAGCAGCTACACTGCTTTTGGACTCTTCTTGTGTACCTTTCCCTTCCTTCCCTAGTGCTCTTCAGTTTTCTGAATGTGTGTTTGCCTTTCCCCATTAGAATGTCTGTTCTTATAGCTATATCCAATATCTAGGACATAGAACATTGCTTATAAAATAGTAGATCCTTAATAAATATTTATTGGTCATATATGTGTTTGTGTATATGTATATATTTGTGTATGTACATGTTTGTACATATAAGGATATATATGCATGTTGCATGGTATCTACATAATATATATACTATAAAATTCCTACACACATACATATATTGTAAAATTCCTACTCATATTACATGCAATAGAATGTTTATACACACACACACACACACACATATACTAACATCGAGGGAATACATCATTAAACAATATTTATATATCTATTCAAATGTTTTCTTTGATGTCTGTATCACAATCAATTAGAACAAATTATATATGTCCACAGGTAGTCACACAAATTAGCCACACAGACATAATGGGACTGAATTGAAAGAAGGCAAAAGCTATTAAAAAAAAAAATTGGCATTGCTCCCTATGATCATTTTTTTTCTCAAATATCTGTCATAAACATTATCTTCTTTAAAACAAAAGTCTCTAAAAGTCACTGTAAACAAAGAATAGTAAGTAGCATTGTGCTTAGTGGGGGGAAATATTTCAAAGCTGACCTGTCAGATGGATTGATATCATAGATCATTTTTTGAAAAGCATCTCCCTTTAATAGAGTGGTGAATAGAAGTTTCTCTCTCTTTTTCTATTTTTCTCTCTCTCATTTTTACACATATATTCACACAGATGTAGATGTATATATACACACATACATGTATGCATATATGTGCATATGCACACATATGCATAAAAGCTATACCTATATGTATGTGTGTATATGTATACACACATACATATAGGTTTAAAGCTTTTAATAATAAGAAGCATTTATTCTATCACCTTCTTGTCTCTCCATCACTGAAAAGTAAAAAAATAAATAAAAAAAAAACTACTTATTAACATGCGGATAGATAGGTAGGTAGATCTTTATACAATATAATAAATTCCTACGTCAGGCATGTCTAAAAAGTGTGTGCCTTTTTCTGCATATTGAACCCATTACCTCTCTCAGTAAGTAATATCACATGATGAGTCCTTTGGAAACATGGTCATATATATAGTGTTTCAGAGTCTTTATAAAGATTATTCTTATATTTACCTCAGTCTTCACAACAACATTGTGAGGGACACAAAATAGTTATCCCATTGTCAATCCTATGAATATATGCAAGCTGACAAATAAATTATATTCTGTAAGTGACATGAAACTCAATTTTCTTATTCTCAATCTGGTATAGTTCCTATTATTTCTACATCTCACTATAGAATTTCATGAACACTTGAATACAGAAACTATCGCTTGAATATACAAATTAATCATGATATATATTTGATTATCACCAAGAACTAGAACTACATGGAGTT
The DNA here is from genome assembly GCF_048593235.1 of Sminthopsis crassicaudata. NCBI lineage: Eukaryota > Metazoa > Chordata > Mammalia > Dasyuromorphia > Dasyuridae > Sminthopsis > Sminthopsis crassicaudata. The sequence continues at coordinate 157,569,403 of NC_133619.1, read as the reverse complement.
CATGAAGAGCAAATCATGACTACCACTATTTTGTTTTTTTTGGTGGAGATGTTAGGTAGATTGGAATATGTGGTATATTTGCCAAAATATCTCATATTATTATTGAGTTTTATGTCAGCTGGATAACAATGCATAGGTAATTTTTGAATTGGTTGAATTATCAAATCCAAAGAAGAATTATTAATGAGTTGATGTCAACTTGTATGTGCATACCTATAATATCACCTAAAGCTGTGGAGTGTTAGATAATTATTTTACATTAATTTATTGACTGACTACCCCAAATAACTTGGAGGGATTAGTGATATGAATTCTTGAGGTCCTAAGAATAAAAAACAAATTCTAAATTTCTGATTCTTTTTTTCTTTAACTATAAAATTATTTTGCCCCTCATTTCCCACCTTCCTCAAGATTTATCAAGTAAAGTCTCTCAACATACCACAGACTCTCCAAATAAGCTAAAAACTCATGGAAAATGAAACAACTTTGAAAGTGACCCTGAGAGATTGTTATTTATGTGAAGACTTAAATCTTTCTTGAAGTAAAAAGCTAACAGAAAACAATATCTCCAACAATTGAGATTCTTTCCCTTAACCATTTGATGGAAAATAGTAAATTCATCACCTAACAATTCATTCTGTCTATAAAAGTAAAAAATACCTTGAAGTAAGGTAAATGTATTTAATCAAAAGAATGGCTATTTTCCTGAATGCAGGATTTTTCTTTTCTTTTTTTAGAAAATAAAATAGTCTAATTCATTTATAGCATCAGTTTCACAATTCTTTTTCTTACGTTCTGCCTTGCACCTGGGTCTTTGAACCATATACTGCAGGGACATTTTAATGATCCCCTAAGCTATTTCTCCATCTTCAGAGGACACTTGTAAACATTCAAAAAATGTTTTTCCTCAGGAACTGCCCAATTAGAATAACCTCATGAATGAGGTCAGTCTCTACACCTGTGTCCTTCAAAAGCTGTTCCAACAAGATTATCTCAGGAATTCTAAATAATGTGGTAATCACAGGCGCCTTTGTGAATTGTTAACCACCAGCCTTTGGAATCCACTTGGTGACTTGTCACACTTCTGCCTGTGCAAATCAGTCTGTGCCTAGAAACATGTGCAGGGATTATATAAATGTACATCAGGGGCTAATTAAAATGTTAACTTCCCTATCAACAGTTAACATAGGAAAATAAATCTCAAGACTTCATGACTGACTCTTACCTGCTTTGCTCATTCATCAGTTCCCATAACCACTGTTTGTTTATTGTACTTAGATCTCTGCACTCATCCTTGTCACACCTAATACAATTTGATTTTCACCAGGTCCTCTTGTGGAGTACTTGAAATCATCTTTTTCTGTAACCCAATTTAATATCCTCCCTGCCTCTCACTTTTTTTTTTTTTAATCTTTAGGTTCCAATGTAGGCCTTTACAATTTAGGCAATAGTTGTGATGTCTGATCCTTGTATTCCATTCCTTGTCTGTAAAATGAGGGAGTTGGACTAGGCAATCTCTGAAGAGCCTTCTAGCTCTAAATGTCTGATTTTACTCAAGATTATCTTAATTACTTGTTAGTTACTAAGCCAAGTTAGCCTCCTTGCTTCCACCTATATATTACTCATAAAAGAATGTTAAAAGTAAAAAAGCTGTGAAGATGATCTATTACAACCGTTTTATTATACATAAGGAGATGTTAATGTCTATATCTCTGCACCTGACATTTATTCCTCTTTCATTCCAATTCCTTCAAAGTTTCCTTCAGGTCAAAATTAGAAGTAATCTTTATAATTAATCTATTTGATTAGGTGTGTTAATCTGACCTTAGAAAGCAATCAATGGTGAATAGAAAGGACTACATAAGAGAAAGAGTGTTACAGAGGTAGTAATGTTTGTTAAAAGATAGAGGGAATCAATTGGAAGCCATAGAGTTCACTCCCACTAGTTCTAAAACAGTAGCAGAATTATCCAAAACAGCTGGTTTGTGCCCTGAAGTGTGTTGCAGACCTTTTGAAAAGTATTTACTATGTGCCAGAACATATGCTAAATTCTGGAGATTAATATAAAAAAAATGAGGCTGCCCTTGTTATTAAGAAGTTTATATTATTATAGTAGGGCCTCAGGATATTATGAGGCTCATGTGAGATAATTGTTTATAAATTCCATTGCAAATCTTAAAGTTCTCCATAAATGTCAGTAGTTACCATTGCTATTAGTTTTACAATCAGCAGAATTTCACCCTGATGATGACTTTGTTGTCAGATTCTTACATTGCTCTTCTAAAGAGCTTAGGCAATGTTTATAGAGCAATACAAGGGTGAATTGATAAATGTTTTCACAACAGGGCTCCAAGGTGATGAGGAAGCTCCCCCATATACTCTTAAGTTGAGTGTGAATTATTAATACTTTTGTAAGTTTAGACAATCAACCAAGCAAAACAAAATTTAACAATTAAGTCCAGATTTACAATGACTGCTAAAGCTAGTTCCAGGACACTACTGAAGATATGGGCATACAGATTGGTAGTCAGGGAAAGAAATATCTACCTATAAGGTAACAAAGATTATACATCTTTAGTCATTGCTATACTACTTGGCACATGGTTGGTGCATAAAACATGATTGAAAGAAAGAATGGATGAATGAGTATGTCAATGGGTAGATGAGATGTAAAGTATACTCTTGGCCTATCAAGATATAATTTAATGAGTTTTCAATCACTCACTATTCAAGTAGAAAAGCTAAACTGAGTGGACTAATTCCCCAAGGCCAAGATTCATTGTGTCTGGAAATCTAGTTCAAAAGGATCATTATTCTTCTTGGGGTATCAGAGTAAGAGGGCAAGAAAAATGGGTAAAATGCCAACACTAAGCAGGTCCTGGCTTATTCTGGATGACTAGGTAGGAATTAAAAATAATAATCAAATGATACGTCAAAAAGCAAAAAATTGTTTAAAATACTGAGCTCAGACCATTTTGAGTTTCCCTCAGATACAAAGTACAAATTCTTACACATTTATTTTTTTGTTTGTTTTGTTTGGGGGTGGGTGGATTTGTTGTTATTATTAGTTTGCTTCTTTCCTATATCTAACAAAACAAAGAAGCTTCTAGAGCCAGATTTCATGATTTTTTTTTTTTCTGTAAATTACTGTTATTTTCCCTATTAGAAGTCAAGCTCCTTGAAAGCAAGGACCATGCTTTTTTTTTTTTTTTTTATGATTCTTAATATCTTCAACACTTAGTGCAGTGTCTGGCACAAGATAAATGCTTAATAAATGTTTATTGGCTGACTGACAGGCCAATAAAACAAAGATGAACTTCCCATTACACCATTACACCCACATCTTCACTTAGCACTCCTTCATCATTTATTCATTTGAGATAAAAAATATGCACTCATGAATACCTTCCTTCCTGAAAGCATTATTTCCATCTGCACTGATATTTTCTTAATCAAGCCAGTCCTTGGTAACAGACCAGAAAAAGTTACTGAAATTATTATAAAGCACTCTGCAAATATAAGATATGATGAAAATGTTCAGTAAAGGCCAAATATATTAAAGATAAAATTAATTTTTTCACTAAACACATTAGATATGAAAGTTGATTTGATTCATTCAGAATGACAGGCAGGAATATGCAGAAATATGGCATTGCTTTATTAATGTCTCTTGGAGAGACCCTTGATAGTAATACTTACTCATTAACTTTCCTTTCCTTTTGCTTGATCAGATTATATGAAGTTTCTTACTGAACCAGGAAGATGCTTAAGTCATTTTAAAAAGTCAATACAGGGGAATGAGAGGGGGGAAGGCAACAACTATAATCAGTAGAGCGGGAATGGGTTAGGCCCACCAATATGATTATCTACTTTCAGGAAGAAAGGAAAATAGCAAGTTTGTAAGGAAGCTGGATTTAGGACCTTTCCTGAGGAGTAATCTAAAACATGGGAGTAAAGGTTCAGAGAAGGGGATGAATATGACCAAAACTTTAATATGCATATACTTTGTTGAGCTCAAAGAGGACCCCAGAATGTTGTGATTCCAGACGAGTGTTGTAAGGTATCTAAAAAGAACTTTCAGACTCAGACCTATCTCCACATCAAGGAGAAAAGCCAACTAAAGTAATTTAAATTGCAAAAGAATTTAGCAAAGAAGCAGGAGGAAAAAGGTAAATTTATAGAGAAAAGTTAGAGAAGCCAGGTGCTTCATGTTACTGATATACTAACTTTATGTCTCAAAGGTAGAGTTGTTCTAGTGCTAACTTTGTGCACAGATGCTATACCCATAGTTCCCTGGGCAGAGTTGGGGGGGCAGGGTAGGTATGAACTTTCTGGAAATATGTTTTTAAGCCTGAAATGTCACTAGGTTAAGTAGCAGATGCCCAAAATTTTTCTACACTTGCATTAACTTTAAGCACCTCGTTATTTATACTCATTAGTCTCAGAAATCCATTATCACAGACCAACAGGCTGTTATCTGACAGCCAGAAATATTTATTGGCTCAGCATCCTGGTCATATAGAGTAAATTGGGGCAGGATACTCTAAGAGAAGAAATACATCATTTCTAACTATATCATTTCCAAGACCAGGTGACTTCGGGGTTATTGATATATTCTCTCTCTCTCTCTCTCTCTCTCTCTCTCTCTCTCTCTCTCTCTCTCTCTCTCTCTCTCTCTCTCTCTCTCTCTCTCTCTTTAACATTATCTAGGTTTTATTTCATTCTATATTACAAATTACATTTTAATCTGGTTGAAGCAAGATTAAGGAGTATTGTAGAGTGAATGCACTTCTGTTTTAGGGTACAAAAGCAATACATATGGGAATGCATCTTGTTTAATGAAATTTCTATCTTCACATCCACAACATTTTCTTATAATTGACAGGGTAGTGTCAAAGTTGCTGATCTGGGGAATGCTGCTGTTATTGGAGTGTTTGGACTTAACCTGCTCTTAACTGGAGGTTGGTTAGTGTTAATAGTAGTGGTGGGAGGGAAGGTGAGCTCCATCTCTAGACAAGAGTTGCTCCCTCAGTAATGGCTACAAGGGTAAAGCTTCCCAGAACACGAGCTCAGAATCCAATGCTATCTCTTTTTTTCTTTTTTAATAATAGTTTTTATTTACCAGATATATGCATGGGTAATTTTACAACATTGAAAATTCCCAAACCTTTTGTTCTAATTTTTTCCCCTTTCCTTCCCCTCCTTCCCCTCTCCCCCAGATGTATTGGTCATGTTCAATATGTTAAAGTATAAATTAAATACAATATATGTATGCATGTCCAAACAGTTGTTTTGCTGTACAAAAAGAATCGGACTTTGAAATAGTGTACAATTAGCCTGTGAAGGAAATCCAAAATGCAGGTGGACAAAATTAAAGAGATTAGGAATTCTATGTAGTGGTTCATAATAATCTCCTAGAATTCTTTTGCTGGGTGTAGCTGGTTCAGTTCATTACTGCTCTGTTGGAACTGATTTGGTTCATCTCATTGTTGAAAATGGCCACATCCATCAGAATTGATCATCATATAGTATTGTTGTTGAAGTATACAATGATGCCCTGGTCCTGCTCATTTTACTTAGCATCAGTTCATGTAAGTCTCTCCAGGCCTTTCTGAAATCATGCTAAGAATAATAATATTCCATAATATTCATATACCACAATTTATTTAGCCATTCTCCAATTGATAGGCATCCATGTAGTTTCCAGTTTCTGGTCACTACAAAGAAGGCTGCCACAAACATTCTTGCACATACAGGTCCCTTTCCCTTCTTTAAGATTTCTTTGGGATATAAGCCCAGTCGTAATACTGCTGGGTCAAATGGTATACACAGTTTGATAACTTTTTGAGCATAGTTCCAAATTGCTCTCCAGAATGACTGGATTCACAATTTCATCAACAATGTATCAGTGTCCCAGTTTTCCCACATCCCCTCCAACATTCATCATTATTTGTTCCTGTCATCTTAGCCAATCTGACAGGTGTGTAGTGGTATCTCAGAGTTGTCTTAATTTGCATTTCTCTGATTAATAATGACTTGTAGCATCTTTTCATATGACTAGAAATAGTTTCAATTTCTTCATCTGAGAATTGTCTGTTTATATCCTTTGACCATTTATCAATTGAAGATTGGCTTGATTTCTTATAAATTAGAGTCAATTCTCTATATATTTTGGAAATGAGACCTTTGTCAGAACCTTTGACTGCAAAAATGTTTTCCCAGTTTATTGTTTCCCTTCTAATCTTATCTGCATTAGTTTTGTTTGTACAAAAACTTTTCAATTTGATATAATTGCTATATTCTCTTAAGAGCCTCACTGCATCACTTTGTTTTGTTTTTTGTTTTTGAAAAATTTCCTGAATATCAGGGAAACCTATTTTGTTTTCTACCTGAGACCAATGGTGGAAGAAAATGGACCCAAATATGAGCTGAAAGCTATCTTTAATAGCATGGCTCCAAAAGGGAATTTTAATTATATATCATCTTTATCATAAGATATAAGATTGAAAATGAAGGAAAATCCCATATGACTAAGAAGGAATTATACCAGAATCTCCCTGTCAATAAACTATTGTAATGTGCAGATAATATCCTATATGGACAATCCTTGCTCCTTGCACAGAATTTATTTATATTCTCTTTGTGAACTGAATCATATCCTTAGTGTGAGTCATGGTTCAACATTGCTCATTGGTTAATTCACTGTGTCTATCCTTTGAGCTCTCAGTGAAAAGAATAAAACATGCATAGAAGTTCACTTCTAATCTTGTCTGAAAGCCTAAATTGGAATAAAAACTTGGAGAAAATAATAGTCCAACACAAATATTATAGATCCAAAAGAAATTATCTTGTTTTCATTAGGATTAAGACTGATATTAATTTTTTTTAAATCTTCCTGTCTCTCAAGTACAGAAAGGCTTCTTAAAAGTAGGATGGGAGGTTTGTGTTGGAACATTTTGTCATCTCAAGGCATTCCTCAATATAAGTATAGGAACATTTCATACCTAAATTACAAACTATTAATTATTATGAGAAATAATCCTGCAAATCACTGATAAAAATTAAAATGCAGGACAAAACAATAATGAGATTTTACCAAATACATAGCAAATTAGAAAAAATGAAAAAGGATAAAGATAGATGCTATTGGAGTATTTGTAGGGAGAGATATATATTAGTGGAGTTGTAAATTAGCATAGGCATTTTGAAAGCAATTTTGGAGCAATAAAGTGACTAAAATATCTAACTTTTTACCTAGAGATTTCACTTCTTAAAGTATATAAGTCACATAAAAAGAAAGTTCATATCTATTGCCTCCAGAAGCAAATGCAAAATGCTCTATGTGATATTCAAAGCCCTTTATAATTTAGCTCAATCCTAAATTCAAGGCTCAAACTTCTTACATCTTACTCCACAACACATAATTTTCCATATAATGACACTGTCCTCCTGGCCACAAAAACCTTGCATCCCTGACTCAGGGTATATTTTCTGGCTGCCCTACCATGCTAGAACTTTCTCCTTCATCTGCTATGATTACTATTCTCCCAGACTGACTTCTTTTAAATCCTAACAAAAATCCCACTTTCTTTTGAAAGCCTTCCTTAACCTTTTTTAATTCAAGTATTTTCCTTCTTTTAGTGATTTCATACTTATTCTATATATAGTTTGCTTTAAATGTATTTGTAAATTGTCTTCTCCCTTGTTGTAAGCACCTTGAAGGTAAGAACTGTCTTTTACCTCTTTATTTTTCTTCTCGTTGCTTGTTGAGTACATAGCACACAATATGCATTTACTTTTTTTTCAAATTGAATTGAATATATACCAAAATATTTATAGTAGGTTTTGTAAATTTAAAGAACTAGAAATAAATTAGCTATTCATTGACTGGGGAAATAACAAATTATGGGACACTCAATTCAATAAATATTTATTAAATTCTAATAATTACAGGTCACAGTGCTAAATTCTGGGGATACAAAAAAGAAAAACAAACATAGTTCCTGCCCTCAAGGAATTCATAATCTCATAGGGAAAGTCAACCAGGAAGCCTGCTAAAATGTAATGGAAGTATCTTGTTTCATGAAGTTGAAAACTGCAGAAATACAGGTGCAGAAAGGAGGGAACTGGAAACTCTATCCTCTATGAAGGAAAATTTTGGGAGCTTTATCTTCCAGCCTCCCAATCAGAAAAGAAAGGAACTGAGTGATGTGCAATCCAAAACTTGAGTTAACAGCATAGTAATAAGATTAGATGTGATGAGTTTAACCTGAGAGGAGTATCTTGAAATCAGGCAAAACTGCAGATGGAGAATAAAATGAATAAGTATAATGCAAAATAAAAAATGACAAGCATGAAGAATAAAGAGAGCCATGGAAAGATGTGTAGAAAATGTTGCAAAATGAAACAAGAAAAGGCAAGAAAACAATATAGGTAGGGACTGTGATGATCTGAATAGAAAGAACAAGAACTAAAAAATATTGAAAAGTAAATACTACACAATTATGAAGAATGGAGGATGACCGTCAAAGAAATGATAAAAGAGGTATCTCTCCTACCCTACTCCCCCTCCCACTACTGTATTGTACCTATGTACCCATAGGTATGGGAATTTGCATACAATTTCAAACATTTTCTTGTATCTTTCTTTCTTTTTTTGTTTTACTGTGCTAATAAGGGAGCACTAGTTGGAAAGGGGAAAAGGCAGGTATTCTGGAAAAAGTCAGGTGACATAAAGACAATGAAAAAAATAATTTTAATAGAACAAAAGAAATATTTTGTAATAGGAAATAATGAAACAAAGAAAAATAACTGTCAAAGCAGTACTGAAGTGAACAAAGAATCACAAATGAATCACATAATTAGTGATTCTTTTAATGTAAGATAATTTTCCAGTGGATGAATTAACCAATAGATAGACATAGTATTGAACGAATTGAAGTATATCACTGTTGACTTCTCACAACAGATAAAATTAAGGCACAGTAGAAGTTCCAGCTAAATAATAATTAATTAATTAAAAAGAATACCATCGAACTCATAAGATAAACCCATATTATAAGATAAATAGGTTGGATGAAAAATTATAATCCAAATGTATTCTTTTCTGATTAAGTCACATCTGAAGTAAGACATTCACTTTTAAATCATTATTTAGAAAGTCAAATTCTATCAAATTCAGGGGAGGATAACTTTCATTGTGATAGGATTAAAAATCATGCTATATGAGAATGCATTAAAAAAAATTGTTTCTTACTGAGAGCATGGTAAATATAAAGAACACAGGATTTGGAGTAACACAATCTGGGTTCGAATCCCAACTTAGGAACTCACCAGATGTATGTACAGACCAGATACTTTATCTTTGTTTTATTTCATTTGTAGAAGATGGTTATTACCCTCAATGAATTTTGAATTCCTATAGAATTCTCCAATCCTATAATCTAGAAATACAAGGCTTACTGAGAAATTTATCATTGTCTTCAAACATTCAACAATCATGGGAGCAGATTAGGATCAATGGGTCTATGATTCACTATAATATATATAGAGTCCCTTTCAACTCTGAAATTCTTTGAAACTAGAGAGATGAACTTTCGGCCAACAGCATAAAGTAGAGAAGAGAGCTCATCATAAAGATTTAGTTCATTAAACCCAAAAGACTATACAATTTTGCATACCTTTGGATCCAGCAATTTCATTATTAGATCTGTATCACAAATAAATCATAAAAGAGGTGAAATGGACTGACACGAGATAGACAGCTCGGACCAAATTATTCAATTTAAAGCATCATTTATTAGCCGGCCGGCTACTGACCTACTAAACAGGCTAGTAGAGATCAGTCCCGAACCTTTAGCAAGGTACACTTTTAAGCTCATTTGCCACATCCTGGTACAGCCTTGCAGTTACAAATTTTGGGAATCACTGACACAGTTTCTCATTTACAATGGGGAAATTTCTGGATGTGAGTGAGCACACAACAGAACCTGTTGCAATGTTGTCCTGACTCTATTACAAACACACTTCTCGGAAAGTCTAGGGTTCATGAACCGGTGGAAGGGGCCCAATCTGAACATAACACTTCCCTTAATTTAGTTTAAGCAACATTTTCCTATTAGCCTGAGGCCCCTTGACCCAGGGATGAGGGGGGTCAGTCTTTTGTCCATTTCAGAGGGAAA